>NC_080782.1:156685382-157346584 GCF_028018385.1 Neofelis nebulosa | reverse complement strand
GATGGAGAACTATCTACCATGCTACTGGAAGTCAAAAGAAACCTGGAGTAGCCATACTTCTATCAGACACATTAGACTTTGAATTAAAGGCTGTAACAAGAGATGAAGAAGGGCATTATATAATAATTACAGGGTCTATCCATCAGGAAGAGCTAACAATTACAAATGTCTATGCATGAAACACTGGAGCCCCCCAAATATATGAAACAATTAATCACAAACATAAGCAATCTTATTGATAAGAATGTGGTAGTTGCAGGAGACTTTAATACCTCACTTACAACAATGGATAGATCATTTAGACACATGGTCAGTAAAGAAACAGGCCCTGAATGAAACATTGGATCAGATGGATTTGACAGATATATTTAGAATTCTGTATCCCAAAGCAACAGAATATACTTTCTTCACGAATGCACATGAAACATTCTCCAAGATAGATCACATACTGGGTCACAAAACAGCCCTTAATAAGTATAAAAGACTTGAAGTCATACTATGCACACTTCCAGACAACAATGCTAGGAAACTTGAAATCAACCACAGGAAAAAGTCTGGAAAACCTCCAAAAGCATGGAAGTTAAAGAACACCCTAATAAAGAATGAATGGGTCCACCAGGCAATTAGAGAAGAAATTTAAAAATATATGGAAACAAATGAAAATGAAAATACCACAATCCAAACGCTTTGAGATGCAGCAAAGACAGTCATGAGAGGAAAATACATTGCAGTCGAGGCCTATCTCAAGAAACAAGAAAAATCCCAAACACAAAATCTAACAGCACACCTAAAGAAAATAGAATCAGAACAGCAAAGACACCCCAAAACCAGCAGAAGAAGAGAAATAATAAAGATCAGAGCAGAAATACACGATATAGAATCTGAAAAGAAAAACAAAAACAAAAACTGTAGAGCAGATCAATGAAACCAAGAGTAGGTTTTTTGAAAAAAATAAACAAAATTGGTAAACCTCTAGCCAGGCTTCTCAAAAAGAAAAGGGAGATCACCCAAATAGATAAAATCATGAATGCAAATGGAATTATTACAACCAATCCCGCAGAAACACAAGTAATTATCAGGGAATACTATGAACGATTATATGCCAACAAACTGGACAACCTGGAAGAACGGACAAATTCCTAAGCAACCACCCATTTCCAAAACTCACACAGGAAGAAATACATAACTTGAACAGACCCATAACCAGTGAAGAAATTGAATCAGTTATCAAAAATCTCCCAACAAATAGGAGTCCAGGACCAGATGGCTTCCCTGGGGAATTCTAGCAGACATTTAAGGCAGGGATAATACCTATCCTATTCAAGCTGTTCCAAAAAATAGAAAGAGAAGGAAAACTTCCAGACTCATTCTATGAAACCAGCATTACTTTGATTCCTAAACCAGACAGAGACCCAGCAAAAAAAAAAAAAAGAACTACAGGCCAATATCCCTGATGAATATGGATATAAAAATTCTCAACAATATACTAGCAAATCGAATTTAACAGCATATATAAAGAATTATTCACCATAATCAAGTGGAATTCATTCCTGGGCTGCAGGTCTGGCTCAACATTTGCAAATCAATCAATGTGATCCATCATATTGATGAAAGGAAAGATAAGAACCATATGATCCTGTCAATCGATGCAGAAAAAGCATTTGACAAAATTCAGCACCTTTTTTTTTAAATTTTTTTTCAACGTTTTTTATTTTTTTTATTTTTGGGACAGAGAGAGACAGAGCATGAACGGGGGAGGGGCAGAGAGAGAGGGAGACACAGAATCGGAAACAGGCTCCAGGCTCCGAGCCATCAGCCCAGAGCCTGACGCGGGGCTCGAACTCACGGACCGCGAGATCGTGACCTGGCTGAAGTCCGACGCTTAACCGACTGCACCACCCAGGCGCCCCCAGGACCTTTCTTAATAAAAACCATCGAGAAAGTCGGGATAGAAGGACTTAATCATCATAAAATCCATTTGTGAAAAGCCCACAGCTAATATCATCCTCAATGGGGAAAAACTGAGAGCTTTCCCCCTGAGATCAGGAACATGACAGGGATGTCCACTCTCACCTCTGTTGTTTACCATAGTGTTGGAGGTTCTAGCGTCAGCAATCAGACCACAAAAGGAAATCAAAGGCATCCAAATTGGCAAAGATGAAGTCAAGCTTTCACTTTTTGCAGATGACATGATAATATACATGGAAAACCCGATAGACTCCACCAATACTCTGCTAGAACTGATATGTGAATTCAGCAAAGTCGCAGGATGCAAAATTAATGTACAAAAATCAGTTACATTGTTATACACTAATAATGAAGCAACAGAAAGACAAATAAAGAAACTGATCCCATTCACAGTTTCACCAAGAATCATAAAATGCTTAGGAATAAACCTAATCAAAGATGTAAAAGATCTGTATGCAAAAAAATATAGAAAGCTTATGAAGGAAATTGAAGAAGATATAAAGGAATAGAAAAATCCATTCTGTGCTAACGCGTTGGAAGAATAAATATTGCTAAAATGTCAATATTACCCAAAGCGATCTACACATTCAATGCAGTTCCAATCAAAATTGCACCAGCATTCTTCTTGAAGCTAGAACAAGTAATCCTACAATTTGTATGAAACCACAAAAGACCCTGAATAGCCAAATATTGAAGAAGAAGACCAAAGCGGGAGGCATCACAATCCCAGACTTTAGACACATAGACCAATGAAATAGAATAGAAACCCCAGAACTGGATCCACAAATGTATGGCCAACTAATCTTTGACAAAGCAGGAAAGAATATCCAATGGAAAAAAGACAGTCTCTTTAACAAATGGTACTGGGAAAACTGTACAGCAACATGCAGAAGGATGAAACTAGACCACTTTCTTATACCATACACAAAAAGAAACTCAAAATGGATAAAGGACCTGAATGTGAGGCAGGAAATCATCAAAACCCTAGAAAAGAAAGCAGGAAAAAACCTCTCTGACCTCAGCCACAGCAATTTCTTACTTGATGCATCTCCAAAGCAAGGGAATTAAAATCCAAAATGAACTATTTGTACCTCATGAAGATAAAAAGCTTCTGCAGAGCAAAGGAAACAATCAACAAAACTAAAAGGCAACAGATGGAATGGGAAAACATATTTGCAAATTACATATTGGACAAAGGGGTAGTATCCAAAATCTATAAAGAAATCACCAAACTCCACACCTGATAAACAAATAATGCAGTGAACAAATGGGCAGAAGACATGAATAGACACTTATCTAAAGAAGACACCCAGATGGCCAACAGTCATATGAAAAGCTGTTCAACGTCACTCCTCATCAGGGAAATCAAAACCGCACTGAGATATCACCTCACGCCAGTCAGTGGCTAAAATGAACAACCCAGAAGACTATAGGTGCTGGAGAGGGTGTGAAGCAATGGGATTCTTCTTGCACTGTTGGTGAGAATGCAAACTTGTGCAGCCGCTCCTGAAAACAGTGTGGTGGTTTCTCAAAAAATTGAAAATAGAACTACCCTATGACCCAGCAATAACACTGTTAGGAATTTACCCAATGGATACAGGAGTGCTGATGCATAGGGGTACTTGTACCCCAATGTTTATAACAGCACTTTCAACAGTAGCCAAGTTATGGAAAGAGCCTAAATGTCCATCAATTGATGAATGGATAAAGAAATTGTGGTTTATATACACAATGGAATACTATGTGGCAGTGAGTGAGAAAGCATGAAATATGGGCTTTTGTAGCAACATGGATGAAACTGGAGAGTGTTATGCTAAGTGAAATTAGTCATACAAAGACAGATACCATATGTTTTCACTCTTATGTGGATCCTGAGAAACTTAACAGAAGACCATGGGGGAGGGGAAGGAAAAAAAAAGTGGGAGGGAGGGAGCCAAACCATAAGAGACTCTTAAAAACTGAGTACAAACTGAGAGTTGATGTGGGGTGGGGGGGTGGGGAGGGTGGGTGATGGGTATTGAGGAGGGCACCTGTTGGGATGACCACTGGGTGTTGTATGGAAACCAATTTAACAATAAATTTCATATTAAAAAAAAAGAAAGAAAAAAATTCCTTTAACCCCTTAAAACTCTCAAGAGATAATTATCTGCTACACAGAGGAAATTACTAAAGTTTTCTCCAAGTGGTTAACCTTTTTCTGTCCTTAATCAACTTCATAGGACATTCTCCACCACTCCATTGAATCCTCTCTGTCAGGAACAAAAAAAAAGACTATTAATTTCCCTATCACACCATACTCCCCTGGGTGTTCTACCTCTTTTCTATTCCCTTATTATCACCACTTCTTCCACGGCTTGGCATTTATCCATTGAAATATTTTGACCTATTATTTAGTTCTTTCTATTCAGTCCCTCCCTAGTTGATCTCCTAATCATTATGTACCATCTGCTTATCAATGACTCCTAAAATCTATGTTCACACTTAACTCAAATGATATACAAACTAAAATATCTAGCTTCTTTTCTGAAATTTCCACTTATATATTCAATAGATATTTCAAACTTAATATTTCAACTTCACTGTCCAGTCTTCTGAATACACCTTCCCCATTTCAGCACACCTGCTATTCTGCCTACCTGGAAGCCTCTTTACCTGGATTTTCCAATGCCTGGCTCTTTTAATGCCCAAATAGAGTCTCCCCTTAAAGGGAGAGAGTCTCCTTAAAGGAAGAGAATAGTCTCCTTAAAGGAAGGAAAGTCCTTCCTTAAACATGGTAGCTTCAGTAGTCCTCCACTGATGTCCATTATCACACTGTGTTATTGTATTTCTTGTCTACACTTCATTATATCACGTTATATTTTCTGAGTTTTAAGACATAATTGACATATAGCATTGTATTAGTTTAAGGTGTACAACACAATGAGCTAGAACTTTGCCCTTGTTAAAATGGCTGTCATCAAAAAGACAGGAGATAACAAGTGTTGTCAATGGCACCCTTGTGCAGTATTTGGAGAATGTAAACTGGTTCAGCCACTGTAGAAAACAAGATAAATTTCCTTAAAAATTAAAACAATAATATTTCCATTTCCACTTCTGGAAACATATCCGAAGGAAACAAAATCACTGATGTGGAAAAGAGCCCTGTATCTCCATGTTTATTGAAACATTGGTCACAAAACCAAGGCATGGAAGCAATTTAAGCGGTCATTGATGGATTAACGGATAATGAAAATATGATATATATTTAATATGACTTATATTTTAACTTTTTTGAATATTTATTTATTTTTATTTAATTTATATCCAAGTTAGTTAGCATATAGTGCAACAATGATTTCAGGAATAGATTTCTTAATGCCCCTTACCCATTTAGCTTATCTCCCCTCCAACAACCCCTCCAGTAACCCTCTGTTTGTTCTCCATATTTAAGGGTCTTATGTTTTTGCCTTCTTCCCTGTTTTTATATTATTTTGGCTTCCCTTCCTTTATATTAATCTGTTTTTATCTTAAATTCCTCATGTGAATGAAGTCATATGATATTTGTCTTTCTCTGACTGATGAATTTCGCTTAGCATAATGCCCTTTAGTTCCATCCACGTAGTTGCCAATGGCAAGATTTCATTCTTTTTTTTTTTTTGAGATATATTTTTATTTATTTTATTTTAATTTTTAAATTTACATAAAAATAGTTAGCATATAGTGCAACAATGATTTCAGGAGTAGATTTCTTAGTGCCGCTTACCCATTTAGCCCATCCCCTCTCCCACAACCCCTCTAGTAACCCTGTTTGTTCTCCATATTTTTGAGTCTCTTATGTTTTGTCTTCCTCCCTGTTTTTATATTATTTTTGTTTCCCTTCCCTTAAGTTCATATGTTTTTTCTCTTAAAGTCCTCATATGAATGAAGTCA
Organism: Neofelis nebulosa; assembly: GCF_028018385.1. Lineage (NCBI taxonomy): Eukaryota > Metazoa > Chordata > Mammalia > Carnivora > Felidae > Neofelis > Neofelis nebulosa. The sequence continues at coordinate 157,340,707 of NC_080782.1, read as the reverse complement.
TATGAGATTTATTTTTCTCTGACTAATTTCACTTCACATAATACTTTCCAGTTCCATCCACGTAGTTGCAAATGGCAAGATTTCTTTCTTTTTGATTGCCAAGTAATACTCAATTGTGTGTGTGTGTGTGTGTATATATATATATATATATACATACATATACATATATATATACATACATACATGTATATATATATATATACATACATACATATATATACACACACAAAAGTATATATATATATATATATATATGATGTGGTGTGGGTGTGTGGGTGTGTGTATATGTGTATATATATATATATATACATATATATATATATATATATATATATATATATATCACATCTTTTTTATCCATTCATCCATTGATGGATATTTTAGCTCTTTCCATACTTGGCTATTGTTGATAGTGCTGCTATAAACATGGGGGGGTGCATGTGTCTCTTCAAAACAACACACCTGTATCCCTTGGATAAATACTTAGTAGTGCAATTGCTGGGTCATAGGGTAGTTCTATTTTTAGTTTTTTGAGGAACCTCCATATTGTTTTACAGAGTGGATGCCCCAACTTGCATTGCCACCAACAATATAAAAGGTATCCTCGTTCTCCGCATCCTTGCCAACATCTGTTGTTGCCTGAGTTGTTAATGTTAGCCATCCTGACAGGTGTAAGGTGGTATCTCATTGTGGTCTTGATTTGTATTTCCTTGATGATGAGTGATGCCGATAATTTTTTCATGTGTCAGTTGGCCATCTGGATGTCTTCCTTGGAGAAGTGTCTATGCATGTCTTTTGCCCATTTCTTCACTGGATTATTTGTTTTTGGGGGTGTTGAGTTTGATAAGTTCTTTATAGATTTTGGATACTAGCCCTTTATCTGATACGTCATTTACAAATATCTTCTCGCATTCTGTCCATTGCCTTTTAGTTTTGCTGATTGTTTCCTTCACTGTGCAGAAGCCTTTTGTTGTGATGAGATCCCAGAAGTTCATTTTTGCTTTTGTTTCCCTTGCCTCCAGAGACGTGTTGAATAAGAAATTGCTGCAGCCATGATCAAAGAGGTTTTTGCCTGCTTTCTCTTCGAGGATTTTGATGGCTTCCTGTCTTTCATCCGTTTTGAGTTTATTTTTGTGTATGGTGTAAGAAAGTGGTCCAGTTTCATTCTTCTGCATGTTGCTGTTGTTTTCCCAGCACCACTTGCTGAAGAGACTGTCTTATTCCATTGGATGTTCTTTCCTGCTTTGTCAAATATTACTTGGCCATACGTTTGTAGGTCCATTTCTGGGTTCTCTATTCTGTTGCATTGATCTGAGTGTCTGTTCTTGTGCTGGTACCACACTGTACCAGCTTTGTAGTATAGCTTGAAGTCTAAGATTGTGATGCCTCCTGCTTTGGTTTTCTTTTTCAAGATTGCTTTGGCTATTCGGGGTCTTTTCTGGTTCCATACAAATTTTAGGATTATTTGTTCTAGCTCTGTGAAGAATGCTGGTCTTATTGTGATAGGGATTTCATTGAATATGTAGATTGCTTTGGGTAGTATCGAAATTTAACAATATTTGTTCTTCCTATCCAGGAGCACGGAATATTTTTTTTTCTATTTTGAATGTGTCTTCTTCAGTTTCTTTCATCAGCTTTCTATAGTTTTCAGTGTATAAATTTTTCATCTCTTTGGTTAGATTTATTTCTAGGTAATTTATGGTTTTTGTGCAACTGCAAATGGGATTGATTCCTTGATTTCTTTTACTGTCACTTCATTTTTGGTGTATAGGAATGCAACCGATTTCTGTGTGTTGATTTTATATCCTGATTTTGTATGTGGTGTATATATGTATATACCCCATATACATATATACATAACATCTTCTTTATCCATTCACCCATCTATAGATATTTGAGCTCTTTCCATACTTTGGCTATTGTTTATTGTGCTGCTGTAAACATTGGGGTGCATGTGCCCCTTCGAAACAGCACACTTGTATCTCTTGGAAAAATACCTAGTAGTGCATTTGCTGGGTCACAGTGTAATTCTATTTTTAATATTTTGAAGAACCTCCATACTGTTTTCTGGAGTGACTGTACCAGTTTGCATTCCTACCAGCAGTGCAAAAGAGATCCTCCCCCCCCCCCCCCACCGCATCCTCGCCAACATCTGTTGTTCCTGAGTTGTTAATGCTAGCCATTCTTACAGGTGTGATGTGATATCTCATTGTGGTTTTGAGTTGTATTTCCCTGATGATGAGTGAAGTTGAGAATTTTTTCATGTGTCGGTTAGCCATCTGTATGTCTTCTTTGGAGAAGTGTCTCTTCATGTCTTTTGCCCATTTCTTTACTGGATTATTTATTTTTTTGGCATGTTGAGTTTGATAAGTTCTTTATAGACTTAGGGTGAAAGATCTCAATATTTCCTCATTAAAGATAATATTAGTATTGGGTTGTCATATATGGCTTTATGATTGTGGTGTATCATCCTTCTATCTCTACTTTCTTAAGGGTTTTTATCAAGAAAGGATGATGTATTTTCTCAAAAGCTTTCTCTGTATCTATTGAGAGGATCATGTGGTTCTTGTACTTTATTTTATTCGTGTGATGAATCACACTGATTATTTTATAGATATTCAAACAGTTCTGTATCCCAGATGTAAGTCCTAGTTGGTCATGGTGAATAATTCTTTTAACATATTGTTGAATTTTGTTGTCTAATATCTTGTTGAGGATTATTGCATTCATGTTCATCAGGGAAATTGTTTTATAGTTCTCCTTTCTAGTGGTTTTTTTTTTTTGGTCTTGTTTAGGAATCAAAGTAATTCTGGCTTCATAGAAAAGATTTGGAAGTTTTCCTTCCATTTCTATTTTTTTGGAACAGCTTCAAGAGAATAGGTGTTAACTCTTCCTTACATGCTTGATAGAATTCCTCTGGAAAGCCATCTGGTTCTGGACTTTTGTTTTGGGGGAATTTTTTCATTACTAATTCTATTTCTTTACTTGTAATGGGTGTGTTCAAATTTTATATTTCTTTCTGTTTCAATTTTGGTATTTTATATGTTTCTAGGAATTTGTCCACTTTTTTCAGATTGCCCATTTTATTGGTGTATAACTGCTCACAATATTCTCCTATTGTTGTTTTTATCTCTATCCTGTTGGTTGTGTTCTCTCCTCTTTCATTCTTGATTTTATTTATTTGAGTCCTTTCTTTTTTTCTTTTTGATCAAACTGGCTAGTGGTTTATCAATTTTATTAATTGTTTCAAAGAACCAGCTTCTGGTTTCATTGATCTGTTCTACGGCTGCTTTATGTTTGTTTGTTTGTTTTTGTTTTTGTTTCAATAGCATTGGTTTCTGCTCTAATCTTTATTATTTTGTGTATTCTGATGGCTTTTGGTTTTATTTGTTGTTCTTTTTCCAGATCTTTGAGGTGTAAGGTTACGTTGTGTATTTGAGACATTTGTTCCTTCCTTAGGAAGGCCTGGATTGCTATATGCATCCCTCTTATAACCGCCTTTCCTGAGTCCCAGAGGTTTTGGGCTTTGGTTTTATCATTTTCACTGGGTTCCATGTACTTTTTAATTTCCTCCTTAACTTCCTGGTTAACCCATTCATTCTTTAGTTGATGTTCTTTATTCTCCAAGTATTTGTTACCTTTACAATTTTTTTCTTGGGGCTGATATCGCTTTCATAGAGTTGTGGTTTGAAAACATGTGTGGTATGATCTTGATAATTTTTTACTTGTTGAAGGCTGATTTCTGTCTCAGTACGTGACCTATTCTGGAGAACTTTCCATGTGCACTGAGAAGAATGTATATTCTGCTGCTTTATGAGGAAATGTTCTGAATATATCTGTTAAGTCCATCTGGTCCAGTGTGTCATTCAAAACCATTGTTTCCTTGTTGATTTTCTGTTTAGATGATCTGTCCATTGCTATAAGTGGGGTGTTGAAGTCCTCTACTATTATGATATTACTATCAAGGAGTTTCTTTATGTCTGTAATTAATCGATTTATATATTTTGGTGTTTTCACGTTTGGAGCTTAAATGTTTGCAATTGTTATGTCTTCTTGGTGGATAGACCACTTATATGATAAAATGCCCTTCCTCATTTCTTATTACAGTCTTTATTTTAAAGTCTAGATTGTTTGATATATGTATGGCTACTCCAGCATTCTTTTGTCGACCATTAGCATGAAAGATGGTTCTCCATCCCTTTACTTTCAATCTAAAGATGTCTTTGGGTCTAAAGTGGGTCTCTTATAAACAGCATATAGATGGATCTTATTTTCTTATCCATTCTGTTACCCTATGCTTTTGATTGGAGCATTTGTCATTGACATTTCAAGTGAGTACTAAAAGGTATGAGTTTATTGCCATTATGTTTCTTGTAGAGTTGGAGTTTCTGGTGGTGCTCTCTGGCCCTTTCTAGTCTTTGTTGCTATTGTTTTTATGTGTTTTTTTTTCTCCCCTCAGAGAGTCCCCCTTAAAATTTCTTGCAGGGCTGCTTTAGTGGTCATGAACTCCTTTAATTTATCTTTGTCTGGGAAACTTTTAATCTTTCCTTCTATTTTGGATGACAGCCTTGCTCAATAAAGAATTCTTGGCTGTATATTTTTCTGATTCAGCACATTGACTATTCTGCCATTCCTTTCTGGCCTGCCAAATTTCTGCGGATAGGTTTTGCCACAAACCTGATCTGTCTTCCCTTGTAGGTTAGGGACTGTTTTTTCCTTGCTGCTTTCATGATTCTCTCCTTGCCTGAGTATTTTGTGAACTTGATTATGATATGCCCTGTTGATGGTTGATTTTTGTTCAATCGATTGGGGGTCCTCTGTGCTTCCTGGATTTTGATATCTGTGTCTTTCCCCAGGTTAGGAAAGTTTTATGCTATGATTTGCTCACATAACGCTTCTATCCTCATTTCTCTCTCTTCCTCTTCTGGGACCCCTATGATTCTGATGTTGTTCCTTTTAATGAGTCACTGATTTCTCTAATTCTTAAATCACGCTTTTTTGCCTTCATCTCCCTCTTTTTTTCTGCTTCATTGTTCTCCATAATTTTGTCCTCTATATCACTGATTTTCTGCTCTGTCTCATCTATCCTTGCCACCATGGCATCAATTCAAGATTGCAGCTCAGTTATAACATTTTTTATTTCATCTTGACTAGTTTTACTTCTTTTATCTCCTGAGAAAGGGATTCAAATATATTTTTGACTCCACCTAGTAGTATTCTTATCGTGATTCTAAATTCTGGTTCAGATTTCTTGCTTGTATCGGTGTTGTTGAAGTCCTTGGCTTTCGTTTCTTCCTACTCTTTCTTTTGGGGTGAATTCCTTTGTTTCATTATTTTGAAGGAAGAAGAGAAATTGATAAGGTAAAAATATAAAATTAAATTAAAAATTAAAAACAACACACACACACACACACACACACACAAAATCAAATAAATGATGCCAGATTCTAGATGGGTCTGTGTCTGGTTATTGAAAGGAGTTTGATAGATTAGAGAAAAAGGGGAAAAAAGGAAAACATTTGAAAATTTGTGAAAATGAATGCAATGAACTAGAATAAAAAAAAATGTTGGACGTAAAACAGAACTTGAAAAATTTACAAAAAATAAAAAATATAGTAGAAAAAATAAAGAAAAATGTTTTGAATAAAAATTGAAAATAAAAATAATTTTCCTCTTTCTGTATTCAAGAAGAAGAAAAGAAACAATAAAGAAAAAAAATGAATATATGAACTAGCTAAAAGACTTAAATACAATTGAAATTATGTCAGGTTTATTGTATGTCACAATTTATTTATCTATGTCACCACCAGTGAGCTTTTGAATAGCTTCTATTTTTTTTTCTGTTACTATATATCTTTTGGTAAAGATTATGAATGCATGTTTGTTAGAAATTCACCTGAGTGTGTTTATTCTGTGGTGCAGAGAACAGATATGTTCAGCTTTAGTCACTGTTGCTTCATACCATGTGGTAGGAATTCAAGCTGTTTGCTTGATTGCTTGTTTGTGTTTTATTTTTATTGCTTTCCCCCATTGGAATGTAAACTTTTTTGAGTATAGGTGCTTTATCTATCTTGCTCACAGCTATGATGAACAAATGAATGCCTGGACAAATGAGTGAGAAAGCTATATCTGAAAGATATAGTGTTCAATCAACCACACTTCTTTTTTGCAATCCAGTGAACTAATTTCAAATGTTACCATACAGAAGTCCCTCACTTCCCTGATCCTCACTGTTATCATCTGTAATTACAACTCTTAGTATGTGCTTTATTTTTATGAAGTTATTAGATGATGATGAATGTATGTGAATTTTTAAGTTTTAGAGAGATTAGTATGATTGATTATGATTATTAATAATTTCATAAAGTAACCCCTATGATACTTAAGTAAACTTATATAATCAAATGCAACATTGAACATGATTTGCTATACACTTATTGTCCTCAATTCTTGGATCATGGGGAGCATGAATATGGAATATAAACAAACTTCTACTATCCAACTGTTGTATGGTTAACCCTGATGACATTGTGACATATTTGAAAATTCACTTTAGTATCCTCCCAAACCATACTCCTGTATGTTTAGTAAATGTTTAGGCATATAATATCCTCATGTTGCTTTTTTTGGGCGAGGTTCTTTGCTCTCATCCATGAATGTTAACTTATCTGACAAATAGTTTTCACTTATGTGTTGCAAATAAAAGTTAAATACTACATTTCTACTTAAAGTAAAACATGCCTAATTATTGCAGGAGTATAATGGCTATTAAAAAAAAAAACTATATTCAGTGACTCTTCCTACCAACTGAAAAACTGGAACAAACAGAGCTTCACAACTATCTTCCTAAAGGCTATGTCAGGTATTAGTCTTCAAAATAGAGAAGATAATATTTCTCTTATACTTAGATGGTAAGTATAATTATACAGGATTATCACATATACAGAAATTACCATCTTGCCTCCTGCACTCTTCAACACAGTTCATGCAATTTAAAATTGCATGCAATTTATTTTTATCTCTAAAACGTAAAAACTTCAAGCAAGATTTTTTTTTTATTTCTTAAAAACACTGGGCATTTATTTTGAATGCAAGTGAACAGGTCATAATAAATGGAAGATATAAGAAAGGAAAGAAGAGATGAAGGAATGAAGATTAAGAGGATACATTTCTTATATTGCTCTTTTTCTTTTCCTTTTTCTTCTTCTGCACAATTAAATCTTCCCTCCAGGTTAATCCTTCATTAAGAGCATGGCCACAATGTCCACAAAGGCTCCTATTTGTCATCCACATGAGAAGAAGACATTGTCAAAACACATCTCCTGACACTTTTTGTGTACATTTGAACCTGCCCATTGCCCTCTTCAGAGCTCCAGTCACATCCTTGTTCCTCAGACTGTAGATGAGTGGATTCAGCATTGGTGTAAGGATTGTGTAGAACACAGAGAAGACTGTATCCTGGGCTGGGCTATGGTAAGAGTGTGGCAGCATGTAGGTGTACATGGCAGCCCCATAGAACAAGGTCACTACTGTCATGTGAGATGAACAGGTGGCAAATGCCTTCTTTCTTCCCTCAACTGAACTCATGTGGTGGACTGTGGTCAGGATTTGGGCATAAGAAGCAATCACCACAGAGAAAGGAATCAGCAACATCAGGACACAGCACACATACATTACTGTTTCATAGAGGGCTGTGTCTGCACATGCCAAACTCAAGACTGCAGGTGCCTCACAAAAGAAATGGTTAATTTCCCGGGAGTTGCAGAAAGGAAAGGTCATGGTTATGGGAGTTAGAAGGAAGCCATCCAAAAAGCCTCCAAACCAGGAACCTGCTATGATCATCCAACAGACCTGGCGACTCATAAGGACAGGGTAGCGAAGGGGGTTACAGATGGCCACATAGCGGTCATAGGCCATGAGGCCCAGTAGGAAGAACTCAGCTCCCACAAGGGTGAGGTAGAGGAAGTGCTGAGCTGTGCACCCCATAAAGGATATGGTTCTTTGACCCAGCAGATAATCAACCAGCATCTTGGGCACAATGGTGGAGATGTACATCATGTCAATGAAGGAGAGATGGCTGAGAAGGAAGTACATAGGAGTGTGCAGTCGAGAATCAGTGTGGATCAGGAAGATCATAATCCCATTGGCCATCAATGCAGTGAAAAAGATGATAGAGACAATGGCAAAGAGAAGGCCTGAGATGTCCTTCTTGTTGAACAGTCCCATCAAGGTGAAGTCTGTAGAGGATGTGTTGTACATTTCCATGGATCCCATGATGGTGTTGCTGTGACCTAGAATCTTCCAAATAAAATGAGAATATTCGCAGGGAATTAATATAAGGACATATAGGTTGATTGTTAAGCAAAAACTTGTAAAAGTCTGAAGAAAATACCTAAAAATATTTCCTTACAATTTTGATGCTGGTATCTATCATTTAATCTATTATAGAATGTTTTTACATAAAATTGATCACCTTAAATCAATAATTCTTTAAATACATTTGACAAGATTATGTCAACAGATGCTATTGTACTATAGTGATACATATAACAACACATAGTGTATAAACCATATTGTTATTCTGTTAAACATACCCTAGTCTGGTGTGTGCATGTGTGTGTGCGTGTGTGTGTGTGTGTGTGTGTGTAACTACTATGTTAGTTTAAATTGGCGTCCTTATTAAATGAATCTCTTTTTTAAGTTTATTTATTTTGAGAGAAAGGGAGAGAGAGAGAGTGAGCAAGGGAGGGGCAGAGAGAGAAGCTGAGAGAGAATCCCAAGCAGGCTCCACATTGTGCAGTGCCTAATGCATGGCTCCATCCCACAAACCATGAGATCATGACCAGAGCCCAAATCAGGAGTCAGACCTTCAACTGACTGAACCACCCGAGTGCCCCAAAGGAATCATTATCATAATCAACAATACCACATCTTAAAAATATCCCAGCACGGACGATAAGTAGTCTATCTCTGCCATTTAGCTACAAATGAGTGATTGTCAATGTGGACTGTGAGAATTTGAGAATTATGAGTATTCTTTTGATACCATTTCATCTGTGTTGCAGACAAAATTGTATGGGAGAAAATGGGAAATAAAAACCACTCTTGCAAACTCAGAAAAAAAAAGAGGCAATCACTCTTATAGAATTATTTTTGTTTATTTTTAAGAAATAAATTTAAATTTAGGATGATGAAGAATTGGCATTAGGATTATGTATTAGCATCAACATTCGCTATTTATTAGTATTTAGTATTTGCAATTAGGATTCAGAGGAAATAACACAGGGACATACATGGTTATCCATAAACCACCTGCTATTTTTGGAAATTGAATTTTTTTCATATAGATTGGTAATTAAAAATACTGATATTTTACTTAATTTCAAGTGGTGATAAAAGAAAAAATCTACAAGCTTTTTTGAAAGTTAATTATTATTTTTCATATGTTTAACATTAAGTATGTCAAGGTAAGATATATTTTACCAATGTGTTTTAAGGTAGATTGACCAAACTAATCCATTCCTGTAAATATTATGCAAATATGAGCATTTGAATTAATTGCACAGAAAAGAAAATGCTATTAAGAATAATTACAGGGGCACCCGGGTGGCTTAGTCAGTTGAATGTCTGACTCTTGATTTTTGGCTCAAATCATGATCCAAGGGTGGTGGAATCAAGCCCCGCATCGGACGCCATACTGAGTATGGAGAGAGATTCTCTCTCTCTCTCTCTCTCTCTCTCTCTCTCTCTCTGCTCCTCTTCCCTGTTGTGCACACTCTCTCTACCTATTCTATCTTATTTAAAAATTTAAAAAGAATAATTAGAACAACACTGTGAAGAGTTTACTTTGTGCCAAGTGCTTCATTTCGATTGACTTGTTGAGCTTCACAATAAACCTAAGAAGTGAGGAACTATAACCCTCATATCACTGATGGCAGAATTGTGAATAATGTTCTTCTGGTCACACATACTCTTAATAGCAGGGATGTTTGGACCAGGCAGCCTCAAATCATTCTGTGCTCTTACCTACAATCAAAAAATTAGGCATTTACATTATCTGTCAAATTAAATGTGCCAACAATGTAAATTTGTGAATTTTTTAACTATATGCAATAATTAATATTGCTAATGAAAATATGTCATAATTGAGAATATACCACACAAATTATTATACTCAAGACTGCTGTTTTTAATAGAATAAACTCTATTTTTTCTCTTTTATCTTTTTATGTGTATGAATTTCAAACTATTTGAAACTCATTTTATAAATTTCCCTGACACCATATACCATGTCATCATCATTTCCAATCGGATGATTGGAAATCATCCAATTTCCAATCGGCCTCATTTCCTTTACCTTTCTAATTAAAATATATATCTAAAGGGAAACTGCTGTCAAGTTTATGGAATAGCCTAAATATAAGTTGTATTCTGTTTCCACACCTTTCACATTTTTAGTCTAACTCTTATGATGCACGAAATTCCCAGTAACAGAGGCAAAATTATGTATTCCTTTACAAGGTCAAGTAGTTTTCCCTGTTCATCATTCACATGCATTCCAAAATATTTTAAAAATATCTATCTTTCTGTTTTTTTTTCTCTATCTCATCCTATAGTCCTAGCATAACAAAGGCAAACTCTAAAGTCTTCTCTATTTTGCATCTGGCTGGCCTTACTCTCCTTTTTGCACGTAAAAGTTCTAAATGGTCAGAGAGCAAGTCCTGTTTGGTTAAATCTGCTATTTTACTATGAGGAAATATGATGAGAAGGACCCATACTTATTAAATTTCTGCTGAGAACAGATTGTATTACTTTGTTATGGTTAGTACAAATGAAAATAATCAGAAAATGTCTAGAATAATTATGTGACCTTATACAGGAATTTCCTTCTGCAATATTATAGTAGACATAGAGTAAAGCAAAATTTAGAATCAGATGAATTGAGTTCTTCTACTCATGTTAATGCTGTTACCTTGGATTCTCTCCCCCAAACACTCTGAGCCTCAGTTTCCATTTATATTAGATTTATTTTTTTTAATTTTTTAATGTTTATTTATTTTCAGAGAGAGAGAGGGAGAGAGTGAGGAGACAGAGTGAGTGAGGGAGGAGCAAAGAGAGAGGGAGACACTAAATCTGAAACAGGCTTCAGGCTCTGATGTCAGCAAAGAGCCCGATGTGGGGCTCGAACTCAGGAACCATGAGATCATGACCTGAGTTGAAGTGGGACACTTAAATGACTGAGCCACCCAGATGCCCCTAGATTTAGATAATATAATATACAGGGCTACTTTATGGATCAAATGAGAAATTCTTAGATGATAATATTTTATACAATGCAAAGTAAAATGCCAATGTTTTACCCATATATGTTAGTTATTTCAAAACTATTGGTATGTGAGAATCTCCAATTTCTTATTTAAGTAGTCCACATATTCAACTAAAATACATGGATTTGAATTGCAAAATAGTCTTTGAATTCAATTGTATGGGCTCTGGAATTCCTGGAAAAACTATTTCAGCCATTAAATTCTATATTTTTTCTCTAATTATGTCTTCACTTGAAGGAAATCTCCTTTAGCATAAATTCTCAGAAATATGTACATCACATTTAAGCCTGAAGAGAATCTGAACATCTATGAAAAGCGTATATATGCTTGGGCTGGAAATTATGAGAACATAAGAAAAAAGTTATTAAGTAGCACCAGAGTGGCTCAGTAAGTTAAGCATCTGACTCTTGACTTCAGCTCAGGTCATGATCTCATGGTCCATGGGTTCCAGCCTTGCATCGGGCTCCATACTGATAGTATGGAGCCTGCTTGGGATTCTCTCTCTTCTCTCTGCCTCTCTCTCTCTTTCTTTCTCTTTCTCTCTTTCAAAATAAATAAATAAATAAAATTGAAAAAAAAGAAAAAAATATTAAATGAAATTGACATGACTTTATTGGATGAAATTGTCTTCAGAACTTACTTAAATTATATTTGTTACACTATATCACAAATTTTTAAAAAATGTAATACATTTATTTTATCTTGACATTTGCAAATATTCCCTTATTTTGTAAGGAGTACACATTTGATTGAGTAGAGATGTTTGAAATTACTTCTCCTACCTAACTTGAAGTCAGGATATGATTCTTGCTCAGGCCTGGGATGATCACTAAGCCCATCCTTTTAATAAAATTACAATGGAATCTCTAAGTTGTAAGTTGCAGCCTTTCCCTGATTCTATATGACCACTGGTGAACTTTCTGCCAAATGAAAGAACATACTTCATGTTTTTTCAGTGCAACAGGTCCATTGCTAGGAAGCTCTGTGCTCACTTGCATTAAGAATTGCCTCATGAAACTTCCATCTTTGGCTTCTAGATCTGCTCAGAAGCAGCTTCTTCCCTTTTTAACTTTCAGCCTTTCATAATGTGAATATGGTTATAATCTTTCTTCATGCTTTTCTGTGTCAAGCTTCTTGATTACCATATGAATGCACTCATGAAGACCTTGCCAAAATGCTCAAGTTTCAGACACTAACTTGAGATGGTCTTTGACAATGTCCATTTTAAAACGCAATATCTCAATTTCAGCAACTACTTCATGTGAAGCTTTTCCGATGCAGAATACACTAAGAATATTACTTTTATATTTTTATATCAGATTAATCACACTGTTGACACATTATGTACACATTAAAACTCTTCTGGTTGAATTATTATATGAGAGTTCCCCAGCCAGGTCAATTCTTAGTTGTGCAGTTTTTTTTTTAATGTTTATTTATTTTTGAGAAAGAGAGAGAGAGACAGAATGCGAGTGAGGGCAGGGCAGAGAGAGAGAGAGAGAGAATCTGAAACAGGCTCCAGGCTCTGAGCTGTCAGACACAGAGTCTGATGTGGGGCTCAAATCCATGAGCTGTGAGATCATGACCTCAGCCCAAGTCAGATGCTTAACTGAATGAGCCATCCAGGAACCCTCACTTGTGAAGTTTTTAAAATAAATGCAAAACCTTACATTTAACCCTGAATCTTCTTTATATTTCTAAATTCTGCAAAAATTGTAATCATCCATAATCAAATCAAATTGAATAAGAAAGACATAATTATTAGACAGTAAAATGTCAATGTAATCAGACAATTTCACCAAGTGTCTATTATTGTTTACAACATCAATCCAAGAAGTGACTTAGAACTATATTCCTTTGTTGACCATGTAGTCCTCCTGCCAGAACCTCTAAAGAGATCACACACTTGGATAACCATTGGATAACCATAATTAGAGAGACCCACTCTTTCTGATTAAAGTTTATTCCATGGTACGGTGGACATTTATAAAAATGTTTCTGAACCACTATCAGAGTGGAACTGAAATATACAAGTATCTGTACAACCTTTAAAATCATTATGGAAGAGTGATATGTAAAATGTTTGCATTACTGACAATGCAAGAGCTCTGGGCTTGAAGTCAGAGGACCTACAACGGAAATATACAGTTGCCTGTATGACCTTTAAAATCATTATGGAAGAGTGATATGTAAAATGTTTGCATCACTGACAAGGCAAGAGCTCTGAGCTTGAAGTCAGAGGACCTACAGGAGTCTGTCTATGTGTCATTAAGGCAAGGACCTCCATCTTCCAAACTTCAGTTTTCTTTTCTGTAAAAAGAGTGCAAGGATACAAAGGCAATCATGCCAGTGCTGGTGGTGATGGGAGCTCCAGCAGGGAATTAGGAAGACTTTTCATAATTGATGCCCTATAAACTAAGACTAAATGCAACTTTTTCATTTAAATTTTCTGTGTCTTTCCAATAATATTGCCCTTTTCCCATCCAATTAATAAGGTCAATTTTTGCTTAAGTCATTAAAAAAGAAAAAAAAGAGAAAAGGAAAGATTTTGCTAAGATCATGTACACACAGACATAAACAGGTATTATTAGGAAAGAATATTCTTTGCACTGTTCCACTCAATAGCACCATTACAACTGTATATTTGAAATGCATTCTCTAGATAATTTCCAGAAATAATTAAACAAGCAGTCTGCTTCTCAATGTATTTGAGGTGGGGGACGTGGGGCAGTCATCACATCACTAAGTTTCCACCTGAGATTTGCAGCCCGTGAGTTGTAGACAGCCCTGTCTCCATTTCCTTAAATTTAACTTGCATAAGTCTTTGATTTATTGAGACCCTTAAAAAATGTTGTGGAAGCTCATTTATTTCCTTATTCAACAAATATTTAAAGTGTCATTTGAAGAGCCAGGCTATGTGCTCATCAGCATTTGATTAGTCACCTGTGATCTTGGTGGACACCTTCAATAGACCTGGATTTTCATTAAAGAAATAGGAATTAACAATAAACAGAGTTGGTCTAGTATTTCAGCAGCCCCTAGATAATCACTAAATTGCTTAACTTTAATAATGAATTTTGCATTGTGAAGAAAAACTTCAAACTATTTAATCCAACCATTTAATTTCCAAAGAGCTTCAAAATGATTTATTCATTTACCCAATATCTTCTCATTTTAACCCCATCAATTTACAATCCTCGATACTTTTCTCAGGCATGCAATTTGACTGCTATGTATTAAAAGCAGCTTGCTACACACATTTCTTGGTATGCATAAAAGAAGGGAATGCACATCCTCAATATAAAAAATCACCTGATGCCTAAGTTTATACTAAACTTAGGTTCAACTAAGATAATCTCTGTCACTTACTTAGAGGTGAATCCTCTCCACACAGTCATTCAGAGTAGGGTGCGTTGTTCAAAGGTAAAGACGGTTATACAAAATTTGTTAAAAATGAATGAATGAATAAATGAATGAATGAATGAATGAATGAATACATAAATACAAAAAAAAACTCAGCAGGAAAGCATAAGAACTTTCTATAACTAAGAAAGAAATGGGAATTGAACAAAGACTTCAGAAAACAGAAAGTGATCTGTTACTAGAAGAGAAATTATTGTTTAATGGATTTGATTTATCTTCTAGTTTATGTTAACAAATTAAAAACACAAAGCTATTCACAGTCATAGGTATCCATGGTAGGAGAGATTTCAAGATCTGGCCAGTCTGTATGCCCAGATGTCTGCTGCATGAAAATCCAGCACACAGAGGTTTTTAATTTGTATTTATGAACTTGAATTTTCTGAACTATAGACTAAAAGTATCCTTAGCAACTGGTGATGGAATTAGCACAAAGAGATATGCACAGCAAGTTATCAAGAGCTATTTTGCAATATAACTCTGCAGAAGGAAGTATCATTAAAAGAAAATTCCCATACTAAAACTCCTGAGACATTTTGCAATGCCAGGACAAATCATACAAATTTTCCATTCTTCTATAAAGGTGTGTTAATTCTTGCATTCTATCTTTACAAGAAAATAGCTAGAAACCAAAAAAGAGACAATTATGAAAGATTAAGAAGGAAGAAAGCTGCAGACCATTAAAGAATGCTAAATCATCTCTGGGTGTTCTGTGTTTGGATTCCCTAGCACAAAGGGGAGCAACCAGATTGAAAAGAGGCAGGAATTTAAATAGTTTTATGACAATGACAGAAAATGAGGTGCTCTTAAAAAGAGCACATCTCATCCCTATGGATTTCAGTATATATTAATGAGACAGATTTGTCACAGCTAATTAGAATTGTATTCATGGGGTGGAAGAGAGTGAGCCCTAAAGTCATATTGGGCTTTGAAAAAATGTTTCCAACACTTGGTTCCCAAGTGCAAGTCCCTGATATTCTGACCATTTCATCAGAAATTTCCTCCAGCATCTTTTCCTACTAGAGAAATGTGGGAATTACCATGAAAAACAATAAAAAATATTAAAAATAGCCTAATTCATGCTATTTTTTTAACATTTTATTGATGTAATAATAATTATTACATCTGTGTATTATGGCAATACATACCTTGAGGAAAATATGAATTGTTTAAAAATTTAGAATATTCCTTAATATCCAGAGATAGTTGCCAGAAACATATCATATAGAAAGTTATCTGTACAGGGGCACCTGTGTGGCTCAGTTGGTTGGGCTTTGTGGGTTCGAACCCTGCATCCGGCTCTGTGCTGACAGCTCAAAGTCTGGAACCTGCTTCGGATTCTGTCTCCTTCTCTTTCTGCTCCTACCCCACTCATTCTCTCTCTCTCTCTCTCTCTCTCTCTCTCTCTCTGTCTCTGTCTTTCTTTCTCTCAAAAATAAGTAAACATATTTAAAAAAAGATTATCTGGGGGCTCCTAGGTGGCTCAGTCATTTGGGCGTCCAGCTTCGGCTCAGGTCTTGGTCTCCCAGTTCATGAATTTGAGCCCTGTGTCAGACTCTGTGCTTACACCTCAGAGCCTGGAGCCCGTTTCAGATTCTGTGTCTCCCTCTCTCTCTCTGACCCTCCCCCATTCATGCTCTGTCTCTGTCTCAAAAATAAACATTAAAAAAATTATAAAAAAAATAAAAAAAGATTATCTGTACAAAATTGCATTTCCATTGTGTGTATACATACATGCGTAAGTACAGTTTATGTGTGTATACACACACATACTGTATAATATTTATATACTAACACATATATATGCATGGGTATGTTTATGTATTACATATAGTTTGGCAATTTATATTGTTCACGAACTACTTCTTAAGAAGTGTCCTTCATGTGAAATACTCTTCCAAATGTAACAGTCAATGTCCACAGGATATTCTATCTTATGGATATACTCCATTATATTTAACCAATATTTCAATTTTGATGCACACATTGTTTTAACAGTGGCAGTAATAAATCATGTAATGATAAAAATTCTTATACTTAATTTTGAGTGTGGATCCTTGAGTGTTTTTTTTCACAACGTTTTCTTCCATCAGAACTATTTAATCATTTTGTGTAAATATATTTAAAGTTTTTATTTATTTTTTAAGTTTGTATTTATTTTGAGATTGTATATATATGTATGCATATATATGTATATATATACATACATATATATATACATATATATGAGAGAGAGCATGAGAGAGAGAGAGAGCTAGTAGGGGAAGGGCAAAGAGAGAGGGAGAGAGAGAATCCCAAGCAGATTCTGCGCCGTTAGCTCAGACCCTCATGTGGGGCTGGATCACGTAACTGTGATATCATGACCTGATCCAAAATCAAGAGTTGGATGTTTAACTTACTGAGACACCCAGGTGCCTCTTTATTTCACTTTTAAGTTGCATTTTTACAATTTCCCACTTTACTTTTCTACTGCCTATCAGTTCCCATTTCCCTGGTGCATTCTCATAACACTGTAAAATTAAATAAACACACAAATTTACATGTCTGGTAATTCTGGCGTAAGATGACTTAATATAATTATTTTTAAATTTTTTGAGTAAGGTTAAAACTTTGAATATCTGTCCATTTGTTTTTATTTATTATAAATGCTATTTTTTTAACTTTCTCTTTGAATATTTAAGTATGAATATGTGTCTTCCCTGTATGTCTCAAGTATTGCTTGCATTTTCTTGTTTTTTTTATTTTGTTATTGTTCATAGCTTTTTTTTGTTAATCAATAATATTTTTTTAATTATGGAGTAAAAGTCATCATTACATCTGTAGTTTCTTCTGCTGATTCTATACTTTGAAATCCTTGAATAGCTTCATTGTGAGAAACTTGTTTTTTAACTTTTATCAGTTTTCATTTGTCTGTATGTGGGGATGTTTTACACTTAATTCTTCAAAGTCTAGAAATTGGAGATATGAATATGAAGCAGAGATTTACTGTATTGTCTCTGAAAATTATGTATTTGTCTTAAAATCAACTATTGATAATTTATTCCTTTATCCAGTCAGTTTCAATGTCATTTTTTTTCATATACTAAATCTTTATAATTTTCAGGAACTTAACTCTTCTAATTCTTAAAACTGTAACTAAAAACTAACATTTTATCAGATATGTCATTTGAAATATTTTTCCCCATTCAGAAGGCTGCCTTTTAGTTTTTTATTGTTTCCTTTGCTGTGCAGAGATTTTTATTTTGATAAAGTCCCAATAGTTCATTTTTGGTTTTGTTTCCCTTGCCTCAGGAGACACATCTACAAAGAAGTTACAAGGCTGATGTTCTCCTCTAGGATTTTGTTTCAAGTCTTACATTTAGGTCATCAATCCATTTTGAATTTATTTTTCTGTATGGTATAAGAAAGTGGTCCAGTTTCATTTTTCTACATGTTCCTATCATGTATGTTGGTTTTCCCAACATCATTCGTTGAAAAGACTGTCTTTTTCCCATTAAATGTTATTTCCTGCTTTGTCAAAGATGAGTTGACTATATAGTTGTGGGTCTATTTCTGGGTTTTCTATTCTGTTCCATTAGCATGTGTGTTTATATTTGTGTTTGTACCCTGGTGTATGATCATTACAGATTTTTAATATAACTTGAACTTTGTTACATTGATCCATGTGTCTGTTTTTGCCTAAAGAAAGCAGAAGAAATAATATAATAAAGATTAGAGCAGAAATAAATACTTTTTTAGAAAAAAAATAAGTAATTGTATTAAAAAAAAAACTAAGAGCTGGTTCTTTGAAAGAATTAACAAATTGATAAACCCTTAGCCAGACTCATCAAAAGAAAAAGAAACAGATAAAATCACAAATTAAAAAGGAGAGATCACAACCATCACCACAAAATGCAATTATAATAGCATACTACGAAAAATTATATGCCAACAAACTAGGCAATCTGGGTAAATGGACAAAATCCTAGAAACTCACTATTATTACTGAAACAGGAAGAATTAGAAAATTTGAACTGATCCATAACCATCACAGACATTGAATCTGTAATCAACAATCTCCCAACAAACAAGACTCCTGGGTCTGATGGTTTCCCAGGGGAATTCAACCAGACATTAAAGGAGAGTTAATACCTGTTCTTCTCAAACTGTTCCAAAATATATAAATAGAAGGAAAAAGTCCAAGCTCTTTCTATGAAGCCAACATTACATTGATTCCAAAACCAAACAAAGACCCCACTACACAGGATAACTATAGGCCAATGTTCTTGATGATCTTGGGTGCAAAAATTCTCAACAATTCAACAGTACATTAAGAGAATTATCCACCATGATTAAGTGGGATCTCTCCTGGGCTCTAGGGCTGGTTCAATATTCACAAATCAATCAATGTAGTACACCATATTAATAAAAGAAAAGATAATAACCTTATGATCTTGTCAATAGATGCAGAAAAAGCATTTGGCAAAATACAGCATTCATTCTTGATTAAAAAAAAAAACCTCAACAAAGTAGGGGCACATAGAACATATCTTAACATCATAAAGACCATATATGAAAAACCCACAGCTAACATCAGTCTTAGCAAAAACTGAAAGACTTTCCCGGGTCAGGAATAAGACAGGGATGTCCACTCTTACCATTACTATTTAAGATAGCACTGGAAGTGCTAGCCTAAGCATCAGACAACAAAAAGAAATAAAAGGCATCCAAATCGGCAAGGAAGAAGTAAAAATTTCACTATTTGTGGAGGACATGATACTCTATGGAGAAAAACCTGTAAGACTCCACCAAAAAATTGTAGAAGTAATACATGAATTCAGCAAAATCATAGATATAAAATCAATGTGCAGAAATATGTTGCATTTCCATACACCAATAACGAAGCAGCAGAAATAGGAATCAAGGAATCAATTCCAATTGCAATTGCACTAAAAACAGTAAAATACCTACGAATAAACCTCACTAAAAAGGTGAAAGGTTTGTATTCCGAAAATGATAGAACATTTATGAAAGAAACTGAAGAGGACATAAAGAAATGGAAAAGCATTCCATGCTCATGGATTAGAAGAACAAACATTGTTACAGTGTCTATACTATCCAAAATAATTTGCACATTTAATGCAGTCTCTATCAAAATACCACAAGCATTTTTCACAGAGTTAGAACAAGCAATCCCAAAATTTGTATGGAACCCGAAAAGACCCCAAATATCCAAAACAATACTGAAAAATAAAAACAAAACTGGAAACACCAAAATACTAGATTTCAAGCTATATTACAAAGCTGTCGATGCACAGTACGATACTTGCGCAACAGATTTTTGTGTGTTGATTTGTATCCTTTGTGTTTACTTATTTCATTTATCAGTTCTTGCAGCTTTTTGGTGGAGTCTCAGATTTTCTATATAGAGTGTCATATGATCTGCAAATAGTGAAAGTTTAACTTCTTGTATTGGCCACCATTCTTTACAAACTATGTTTATGTGTGTGTGTGTGTGTGTGTGTGTGAGCGCGCACGCATGCGAGCGAATGCAAGTATACATGCACACGGGTGTGAATTCTCCTGAGCCTCAGAAAACACAAAATTTTATTTTTTTTCAATTGTTACTGAGTTTTCTCATCAACAAAAAAATGGTTCTATAGATAAAAACATTCGATGCAAGAGATCTGAATTTTTTGCCAATGCTGCTCTTGACAGCAGATTGTGTAACCTAGTATAGCTTGCTGGAACTCTGTTTCCTTATCTTTAGAATAATCATTTTGAACAAATCAGTAATTACAAATACAGGGTATTTGTGCCTGGCAACTACACCCTGGCACTCACCCCCAGGAGCACGCCTGTATCCATCCTGGTTGATGAGATTATACCACTCTTCTTACAAACCTTAACTCTGGCCTTGTCCTTGATGAAATTCTCAACACAGAAATCCAAGAAGCCACTGTCAATTGTTGAAATCAGCACATGTCATAAACCCATTGATCAGTCATTGTACTTATTCCCTTGAACTTTCTTCCTGTATGAAAGATTCCTCACATTTCCTTTGGACGTCATCTACACAGTGCTTGCTGATTGTCAGGCCCTTGTCAGGTCCTGGAAGACCACTGGATTCCTTGTCTCACCACAGTGTTCAATTCACCTGTACTCCTTCCCATGGATGGTCTTGTTCTTCTTAGGGACACCAATTAATGCCGAAAATCACTCTATCTGCTATATACAGGTGCATCATTTTTAAGCAAATCATGTGTTCATGATGTTCTAAACATCAGAATAGAAACCACAGTTTAAAACTTTGGTCATATACTTCCTGAAGTTGCTGAAAGGGCCTGTGCACTACTCAAACTATTGTCAAGTTTTTTTTTTTTGAAAGAATTAGCAATTATATCTGCAGGAATATTACCCATTTCATTTACAAAGAAACAGGCTGAGACGGCAGAGTCATCTAAGTGACAGCATGAGTGATTAGCAGGACTAAAAGTCAAATTAGTCACTGTTCTAGGCATTACTAATTCTTCTATGAATACAAGTTATGTATTTTCCTTATAGGTTTCCACCAGAGGAAGCACAAATTCCTGACCTTATCCATTGGCTCTAGCACTGATGTTCAACCTGATTTTTCTGTTCCACGCCTGAATAGCTCACAAGTGGAAAAATGACTACATACTCCTTTAAAGGACTTAAAAATTTTGCACTATATTTGCACAGCTATTATGGTCTGAGCTACATAACTTTTAGTATTTGAAACTTGTATTGAATGATAAAATACTCTCTGAGAAGAAAACCATTCCACTCACTCTAATGAAGACTTTTCCTTGCAGTAACAGCTTTCATTTGAGATTGTTTTCTCCTAGTGTGGAGAAGACAGAGATCAGGGAAATATTGACCGTTTATTTCTCCTCCACACACAGATTCTGCATTACCAGTACTCTCTTACATATTCAGGAGGGGGAAGGAATGCTGACTTGAACTGTGGAATGCTAAGGAAATGTTACCTACCATATGCACAAGTGAAACTAAATGACATTTGGTCCAAGTTCTACTAATTAACTATTCTTTCTAAAAAATATTATCCTCATTGCTACCCACTCCCAAAATACACACAGCCAAATCCTAAAAGTAAGGCTAATAAAATTAACAAACTTTTATTATTTAATGCCCATCCCCACCCCACTTTTACCAGCTCCATTATATCTTGTGACAGCTTCTAGTGATTTCTTGAGTGAAATACAGTATCAGAGGGTTACATGGGTTTTAAGAAGGTTTTTATTAATAAAGTTTAAATCTTACTTTTTTTGGTTCACAGAGAGTTTAGCAGATGGTTCAGTGAGTTACCATATATTCCTTCTCTTTCTCCTATTATTTATATCCTGTATTAGTGTGGTTCATATATTATAATTGATGCACTAATTTTCATACATTATTATTAGTTATGGTCTATAGTTTATATCAGGATTCACTCATCCTGTTCTATGAATTTGGACAAATGCATGTCATGTAACTTCCACTACAGCATCATACAGAATAGTTTAACTGCCCCAAATCCTGCGTGTTCTCCCTATTCATCCTTTCCTCTCCCTAAGCCCTTGGCAGTCCTAATCTTTTTATTATTTCTATAGAGCTTCTTTTTCTAGGATGTCATATAGCTGGAATCATATAGTATGTAGCTTTTTCAGATTATCTTCTTTCACTTTGTCCTATACGTTGAAGATTCCTTCATGTCTTTCCATGGCTTGGTAGCTCAATTCTTTTTATTGCTGTATCATATTCTATTGTCTAAATGTACTGTAGTTTGTCCATTCACCTACTAAAGATAACTTGATTAATTCTAAGTTTTGGGTGATTATGAAAAAAAAATTCTATAAACATCCACTTGCAGGTTTTTGTATAAACATAAGTTTCCGAATCAGTTGGGTAAATCATGAGAAACACAATTTCCAGGTCATATGGTACGGGTATGTTTAATTTTGTAATAAACTACCAAACTGTCTCTTCAAGTAGATGTACTATTTTGCATCCCCACCAGCAATGAATGTGAATTCCTGTATTTTAGAATTTTGGTATTGCCAGCAGTTTGAATTATAGCCATTCTAAAATTTTTTTTAACATTTATTTATTTTTGAGACAGAGAGAGACAGAGCATGAACGGGGGAGGGTCAGAGAGAGGGAGACACAGAATCCGAAACAGGCTCCAGGCTGTCAGCACAGAGCCCGACGTTGGGCTGGAACTCATGGACTGCAAGATCCGTGACCTGAGCCAAAGTCGGCCGCTCAACCGACTGAGCCACCCAGGTGCCCCAAATTATAGCCATTCTAGTAGTAGTATGATTCAATATAATTGTTGTTTTAATTATTATATTTTGAAAGTATGCTTATTTATCCTTTTTCTAATCATTCTAATAACATTTACTTTCAATTCCTGTAGTTGGGATATTAAATTTACCTATTATCAATCCTTTGTACCTTAGTATAATTAACAAGGGAGTATGATTATGTAAGCTAAGGATAGAAAAAGGAAAATGGGGGAAGTAAGAAAAAAAAGCACGGATATTATGAAGATGAAAAGCAATTACATTTGTTAAAAATAGCTAAAATAATACTAACATTAATTACATTTTTCATATTTGATCTTTAAAATCTTATAAAGAAAAATATATATTAGCTAAAATGTCACAGGAGAGGAAATTTGGTTCCATTGATATTAAGTGATGGGCAGAGTTTCTTGAAAAAAATGGACCTGAAATTAATGCTCAGTTTTCAGGATCAGTCCCCTCTTTCTTTTCTGTTTTATGTATTGTGTTTCTTGTACTTTACCATCTTTGAGTTGGAAAGAAACTCCCTAATATCTGATACATGATGCTCCCCAAGCCAGTCTGAAAAGATCAAAGGATATGAGATCTTCCAGAAAGAAAGACTCAAAAAGATTAACTCTGGTTTGCAACTGATAGCCTTGCTGAATTAGATGCAAGCAGGTCTGTTTTCCTGATTAACTGGTAGTCCAATCCACAGTGTTCCAACGTGTACTGTTTCATTGGTTAAATATTTTGTCTACCACTCAACAGCTTTTATAGTGCAGTAGAAGGCTTGGGTGTATTTACCTCACCCACCACAACAAGTGCCTGTCGGCAGCAAAACATCACTGAACCCAGTCAGGATTTTTTCAGACTGGTAAGAACACAAAGCCTGGCATAGCACCATGCAGAAATGGCCCAAGAGGTCTGGGATATGGTTCAAATTCTTCAACTGGGTCTACAATTAAACCTAAACACATGCATTCTCTGGATTTCAGCTTCCTAAAGAAATTGTACTAAGTCATTTCCAAAGAATTTGCCAGCTCTAGCTTTCAAATGAAAAACGACTTCTTTTCTTCCATTTTGAAATGTTATCCAATGGAAAACCAAATGTTGCAACAAAGAAAAAGTGGGCTATTCACTTTTTCTTTGAAAGAGAAAGATTTATAAAAACATCCCCACACAACTTACATCTAGAGAGACATTCCAGAAATCTAATAATTTTAATGAATTGAAGAAACTTAAAATGGGTTAGTGAATTTGTGAATTAACTGAGCACTTTTTTCTCTCTCATCTCTCAATGTCTTCTGATGTAATAATTAATTACCATTTAACAAATATAACATCATAGAATTGACCTACAGAGGATTAGTCTGCATTTCTGCAATAATATATGATTCATTTTCTCCAGCTCTAAATTTACATAAAGGAAGAATGTTTTCAGTTGCTAATCAAAGAAAGATGTCTGGGTTTTCTAAATACTGATTTGTGTGTACTTAAGTATTCCCTTTGAAGTGTTCTGACACTTTAGTCTCTTTCAAATGTATACACCTCTAACCCTTTCATAAACCCCATCAATATGCCTTTAAACAATGTAATAAACATCACTAATTTTTATGAGAACACTGACAGTGATCAGACTATGTAATATTAACCAGACATTTGGGAGCATTTATATAAATTAATTACAATCAGAGGAGTGGTGTGAGATAAGAATTGGAGTTGTATAGTTTGTTGTCACCTTGGTTTCCATACAACACCTAGTGCTCATCCCAACAAGTGCCCTCCTCCCCGCCCACCACCCACTTTCCCCTCTTCTCCAACCCCCCATCTACCCTCAGTTTGTTCTCAGTCCTTAAGAGTCTCTTATGGTTTGCCCCCCTCTCTCTCTGTAACTTTTTTCCCCTTCCCCTCCTCCATGGTCTTCTGTTAAGTTTCTCAAGATCCACATATGAGTGAAAACATATGATGTCTGTTTTTCTCTGCCTGGCTTATTTCATTT
Source organism: Neofelis nebulosa (assembly GCF_028018385.1). Classification (NCBI taxonomy): domain Eukaryota; kingdom Metazoa; phylum Chordata; class Mammalia; order Carnivora; family Felidae; genus Neofelis; species Neofelis nebulosa. The sequence continues at coordinate 157,315,673 of NC_080782.1, read as the reverse complement.
AGCATAATACCCTCCAGTTCCATTCACAATGCTACAAATAGCCAGATTTCATTCTTTCTCATTTCCAGGTAGTTTTCCATTGTATATATAAGCCACATCTTCTTTATCCATTCATCAGTTGATGGACACTTAGGCTCTTTCCATAATTTGGCTATTGTTGAAAGTGCTGCTATAAACATTGGGGTACATGTGCCCCTATTCATCAGCACACATATTTATTTCTATCAATGATCAAAGCAATAGAAAAGTAAAACAACAATTAAAAAAAAAAGAACTGAAATCGTAACCAGCATAGAGGGTTGCTCCAGGTAGTATGTAAAGTTTTTTCTATAAGATGTTTTTCAGGAACCCAACTCAGAAGACCCACGTGAAAAGGCAAAGCACCAAGACCCTTAGAAGAGGACATGATATGTGCAGACATGGGATTTAACACAGAACCATTTTGAGCCAGATCAGAGCTGAAGCATGTGCAGAATTCCCCTGAACTTCTCTACCTTTAACTTTAGAGGATTACAACACTAAAATCTGCTCTGGAGGCAGATCCTAGGCAATTTTTTGAACTTGAGACATATGCACTATCATGTAAATGTGGTAAGTATGCACAGTAAACCTGGAATGCCTAAGTAATAGAATATGTATAAGTTCCCTAGTGTATATGCAAGCTTCTGGCCTCTGCCCCATCTGCATACTAAATAAAAGCTAATTGCACTATCCCCAAAGAGATACAATGCTTTAGGAAATATCCCCAGTATTCTCCTTAGTTACTGCAAGGAAATAAAAGCTTCCATACCAGACTGACTGTATGCATTGTATGTGCTACTGGCTTGCATTCACCAAGCAAAGGGACCCATTGCGTCCAGTAACAGAATGGGAGGACATGGAGAAATAATAAACACCAGCGGTATTTAGGCACTCTGGCATTATTCATGTTACAAGGTTTCACATTTTTGACAAAATTAGTGCTGATGCACTTTTCAGCATAACTGGCATTGGCAGTTGCTGAATACATTAGTAATATTACCTATGGTATAACCCCAAGTAACAGCACCCATGCACCCCTGAGCAGATGTGGATGATTTAGACTGTCAGAATCCTTCCCGTGTCACACCATGAACCCCTTGACATCTTGCCAAGACCCTTTTAAAGGCCCCAGTTACATCTGTGTTTCTCAAGCTGTAAATGAGAGGATTTAACAAAGGAGTGAGAATGGTGTAAAAGGCGGAGAAGACCTTGTCTTTGATCGGTGTGTGGTAGGATTGGGGAAGCATATATGTATACAGGGCGGCCCCATAAAACAAGGTCACCACCATTATGTGTGATGAGCAGGTGGCAAAAGCCTTCTTCTTCCCTTCTGCTGACTTCATCTGGTGCACTGTGATGAGAATTCGGGCATAGGAAGCAATTATCACAGAGAAGGGGATCAGCAGCATCATGACACAGCAAACATACATTACCATTTCATAGGCAGCTTTGTCACCACAGGCCAGCCTCAGCATGGTAGGTGCTTCGCAGAAGAAGTGATTGATCTTGCGGGAACTGCAGAACGGGAGACTCATGGTGATCGGAGTGAGGAGGAAGCTGTCCAAAGCACCACCAAACCAAGAGCTGGCCAAGATCATCCAACAGACCCGGTGGCTCATAAGAACAGGATAGCGAAGCGGGTTGCAGATGGCCACATAGCGGTCATAAGCCATGAGTCCTAGCAGGAAAAATTCAGCCCCCACAAAGCCCATGTAGAGAAAGTGCTGGGCTGTACAGGCAGCGAAGGAGATAGTCCCCTTGCCCACAAGATAATTGACCAGCATCTTGGGCACAATGGTAGAGATGTACATCATGTCAATGAAGGAGAGGTGGCTGAGCAGGAAGTACATGGGGGTATGGAGGTAAGGGTCTATATGGATCAGGAAGATCATGACCCCATTAACTATCATGGCCATGAAGAATATAGCACAAATTATGCTGAAAAGGAAGCCTGAGGTTGCACCATGAGTGAAGAGCCCTATGAGGGTGAAGTCACTGGAACAGGTTTTATTGTCTCCAACCATGGTGTTAAGTTGGACCTAGAGTGGTAAGGAAATAAGTGGGGGGTTAAAGAAAATTCCAGTAGATAATATGAATCATTTAAGATGTAAGTATAAGCATTAGTAAATTAAAATTACTTGTACAATATTAAACATTTTGTTCATGTGTATATGTTGTGGGGTGGATTTGCAGGTTCTTTCTTGGATATTTCTTCTTGTTGAGGAACAATTTTGAAGCTGAGTCTCCATGGCATGAAGACGAATGGATATTTGGCAATTGATCAGTTTAAGGGAGTGTAGTTATTATTGAAGAATGTGTGGACCCCACAGATCTTCACCTAGAGTTGGCTTCATGTTTATTTAAAACACGGATAGGGCTGTAAAACAATTGATTGAGTTAATTAAAGTAACCAAATAATTTAGGAAGATGTTTTATTGAATTGGGAAGTTTATGGCAACTATGAAACTGACCTGCCTCATCTAGACATAACCATTAAGTTGTAGATATGGGTGAAAATTATGCAATATAGTAAATTGAATCACTGCATTGTCCATCTGATCATTATTCAACCTTATTTTTTTCTTCACTCATTTGTTGAATTAGTAAATTGTACACCTGAAACTACTATTATACTGTATGTTAACTAACTGGAATTGAAATAAAAACAAACCAACAAAAAGATAAAGTGATTCTATTATATAATAAAACACACTAAATAAAATTACAGGCATTGTTCATTAAAATATCAGAGAACCTGGGGTGCCTGGGTGGCTCAGTCAGTTGAGTGTCTGATTTTGGCTCAGGTCATGATCTCATGATCAGTGAGCTGGAGCCCCGCACTGGGCTCTGTGCTGACAGCTCAGAACCTAGAGCCTGCTTCAGATTCTGTCTCCCTCTCCCTTTCTGCCCCTCCCCCACTCATGCTCTGTTCTCTGTCAGAAATGAATAAACGTTATTTTTTTTAATATCAGAGAACCTGAAAAATGCACACACACACACTAATGCCCCATAATTATGAACTACTCTCAATTATAAATGTGGATTAAAATCTCCCCCAAATTAATATTAGTTATTAAACCCAGCAATGCATTAAAAAACCATATCTGCAAATCTGTTCATATAAACCCACTCCCTCTCCTTTTGTTAAAAAAAATAATGTTTATTTTTGAGAGAGAGAGAGCACAAACAGGGGCTGAAGCTCAGAGCCCGACACAGGTTTCAAACTCATGAGCTGTGAGATCATGACCTGATCCAAAGTCAGACGCTTAAGTGACTGAGTCATGGGCACCCCTCCCTCTCCCTCCTAATATGCTTTAAAGTTCAGCATTATTTTTGGGCTAATGATAAAAGTCCTGAATGTGGTTTGCATGAACTTTGGTAGCCTGAATATTCAGGACTCTGTTCTCTAGTGCTTTGCCAGTTTCTCACATTTGTTTCCAAGAAAATAACCAGACTCAAAAGTCCCCCCTGCCTGGAACACAATTATTCTCTATTTATGTGGTTTCTATAATCCTAGGTCTCAGCTCACATAACTTGCCACATGGACCCTTTCTGGTGTCAGTTATAGTGTCAAATACTCTCATGATATGTTAACATATTTGTTCATAACATCAACAAAATATTGATACACAATATCAACAAAAATGATGAAATAGCTGGTACTAAACTTGGAGAAAAGTGTAAAATTAACAAAATGCACTCTTAATTGAAATTCTAATAGGAACTTTTTTCTGGAGAAACTTGGTGAAATAATTCTAAAGTGTATCTGAAAGAATGAGCATATGTTAAATGTCCAGAGGGAAAAATGTTAAAAATTGACAGTACATTCACCTCTGTAACACCTATGCAAAATACAGAAGCTGAACAACTAGACAGAAAAGACGGATTAGAAATAAACATCCCTCGGGGCGCCTGGGTGGCTCAGTCGGTTAAGCGGCCAACTTCAGCTCAGGTCACGATCTCGCGGTCCGTGAGTTCGAGCCCCGCGTCAGGCTCTGGGTTGATGGCTCAGAGCCTGGAGCCTGCTTCCAATTCTGTGTCTCCCTCTCTCTCTGCCCCTCCCCCGTTCATGCTCTGTCTCTCTCTGTCTCAAAAATAAATAAAACATAAAAAAAAAAGAAATAAACATCCCTCACCACCACCACTCTCCAAAATATACAGAAAATCATAGCATGTAAATGGTTGCTGCACATAAGAATTCAAATAAATGGAAGGATTAATTTAATAATATGTATATGGAAGTGAAGGAAAACCAAAAATATCACCCCAAACTCTTTCTCTGACATAAAAGTTATTTTGAGCTGAAGGAAATTAAGCAGAAGCAAACTCAGATAATTCTCTTTTCTACCTAAGGGCAGAATATAAATTATCCTTTTCCTAGAGACAGACTCTTATCAGCCCAGAGATGGCCCCTAATAAATCTGCAAAAAATCTTACTCTATTTGTTCCCTCCCTTATATTTACATTTCCAATGTGCTGCTCTTGGAAGTCTGAGAGTCTTATAATTTCTCTACAAACTCATTGTTCTTTTTTGAAGATGCTATATTAGTCTCAGTTTTAAGACATCACCTTGAGTTACTTTTTTTGTTTTGGTTTCTCCTAGGTGTTATACACTGCATGCATTAATAAGCTGTTTTTCTTTTGTTGATTTGTCATTTTGTTAAAGAATCTCACCTAAACATTACATGAATAGAGGTAAAATTTTGTCTCCCCTACAGATTAAAAAAAAAAAAAATTACAATTTAGAGTTAAAGGTTAAGACTTTTCTTTTAAACTCACAATCTTTACATCAGGTGGCTCAAAAGCTTGAGTAAAAAACGTATTACATTTCTAAAAGAAAACTTTTAGACAAAGAAATATTATTTTTCATAAGAAAAAGGTATTTTCAAAGAATGACAGTAACACTTAGAATATTCTTTAAGATTTCATTTTTAAGTAATCTCTATACCAAACGTGGGGCTCAAATTTACAACTCCAAAATCAAGAATTGCACCCTCCACCAACTGAGGAAGCCAGGTACCCCATACATTTAGGATTTTCAGTATGAGAAAGCGGGTTCTAGAGAAAATTAAAAGATTTTCTCTAGATATTTTTGGCAACATTTATTTTATATAAAACATCTTTTATAAACATCTACACTTTAGCTATTTTTACAAATTTATTCTGAGGAAAAAATAGTATGAAGATGTGAGTATATGCAAAGATGCTAATCAGCCATTGCTTTTGACAGTAAAAATAAACTGGAAACAATCTAAATAATCAACATCACCAGACTGACAAAATTAAACTCTGCAGCTTACCTTGTACCTATTGATAATAGTGATGTAGTTTAGGGTTTCTGGTCATGTAAATATGTGCAGGATGTATTTTTTATTAAAAACACATACTACTACTCATTTACAGAAATACATATGTCTAGAAAAATTATAATACTCTATACATAGTTTAGCAATTTTAGCACAGAGATAAGAAAGAATGAGCCCAAGGGCAGAGGCTCAAGAAACAGCAACCTTGAGGCTCTGCAGTATTGAATGGTGTTTGAGGAATCAGGAAGACACTTTACCAGAGCATCATAGAATCTGGTTTATTTTACTTACTGAATATTATAAACTTTATATTTAGTCCCTTTCCAAGTAAAATGGACTAGATCCTGATGGTAATCAGAGTCCCATAAACATATCTTGAATCTCTCCCTGATGCTCTCAATCTTCTGACCAGGGAGAACACCATCCTCTTACCCCCATGATAGCTTTTCCACTTGATTCCACAACTTGTAGCAGTGTGCCTAGGGTTTCTATTTGCTCCTTCTATCTTCCCAACTACAATGTGACATATTTGAGAGTAGAGCCATCATCTAAATAGTCTTTATATTTGCAGTTATTAGAACAGTCTTGCATATAACAGATGGTCTACATATCAATAGATTACTCCTAGAATTTAATGACTCCTATACTTAATATTTTCCCATTTCAAATGTGTACATGAGGGGACAATAAATATAAATATTTGCTTTTGCTACTCCCTGTGAAATCACACTGTACCAAAAAGGCTAACTTTGAAGACCTCTTAAGTCAGAACAAAACTGGGTCTCTGGGGAAGAAAGAAAGTGAATGATATCAGTCAGAGAGATGATGTTGTCAGCCATTGGTTCCCTTCTAACCACATAAATACATTATCCATGCACTTTCAACACAGCTTAACAGCATCTTTCCAACCAACAGCTACAACCATTAATGAAAAGCACTCCTACCTTTTGGATACTGCCTCTTGATGTGTCTAAAATGGGCCACAACGTCCGACTTCAGCCAGGTCACGATCTCGCGGCCCGTGAGTTCGAGCCCCGCGTCGGGCTCTGGGCTGATGGCTCAGAGCCTGGAGCCTGTTTCCGATTCTGTGTCTCCCTCTCTCTCTGCCCCTCCCCCGTTCATGCTCTGTCTCTCTCTGTCCCAAAAATAAATAAAAAATGTTAAAAAAAATAAAAAATAAAATAAAATAAAATAAAATGGGCCACAAAATGCAATACATAGAATCAGTTCATAAAATAGTTATTGGCTTTATCACAATGCTACCAGAATGATTTTCCATTTGATTATCTTTATCCTAAGCCCTTCTGCAAGAAAGTGATATTTGTTTTAAACAAGTGAATGGATATTTGTAGTTGAAGCAACAGAAAATTTGCAGCCCTCTCTCAATGTTTCTATGATTATTATTACACTCTACCTATATATCTATATTATATTATAGCTATACAGCATATACACATATAGTATACCTATTATACTATATTTATATACCTATATTATACTATATCTATATATATATATACTATATCTATTATTATACTGATGATCCCATTTTAAGTATTCCATTTTCACTTGAAAAACCTACCTTTATGTGTGCTAAATGAGTAATGTGACAGTAGTCAGAAATATTAAATAATAGCCTATGTTTTAAGGTTTGAAAACTAGTTTTTAGTCTACAATTTGGGCTTTATTAGTTCAGTCAAAAATATTTGCCTTTGGACTCCTGGCTTGTGCTTCATCTACTTCCAGTCCATTCTTCTTAAGGTAGATCACCCTAATTCCTTAAACCTCCACCAAAATTTCTACTTTACAAACCTATTCAATTTAATTGTTTTGGCATCTTACTTAAGTCTTTATGTTTTAAATTTATATCAAGTTTGTTGTAAATGGAGGTGCAAAAAATATCTGAATTTTATCAAACCATTGACCTTTCTTATCCATTCTCCCGCCCATACCCCACCCTGGCCCCATGCACATTATTTAAGAGATACAAATGGTTTTCTTACCCTTAGAATGTAGGTGAAGAAGGTGATAACAGCAGATGACTTATATCTAGAAAAAGGTATATGAATCAAAAGCAAAACTAGTTACAGACAACATCACAAGAGATAAGACCTTAGAAAATAAGCAGATAAAATGGAACTTCCTTTGTTTCCTTATTTCTTATCCTCATAGAGGTCTCCTTCCTTCCTTGAAGTGATGGCAGGAGATTCAGGTTGAAAGACACAAACCATCAAAAAGAAGATTGTTAGAAGTATTTAAAGATGAAACCTTAACTGGAGCCATGGATTTTACACTTCAGTGCCACAAAAACTTTGGGGCACATTGCACCAGAGAACCCAAGAGAACGTTTAAATAACCTGCAGAATGTCGTCATAATCATTCTGAGATTTCTTATGGAGACATTTCCTTCTAAGAATCCAAGGGTTATCAATTAAACTGGCTCTGGTTGGTATTGAACCAGACTGAGACTTCACTCAAATGTCTAAATTGTAAGCAAACGTTCCACAGCTAAAGTGATTGGGTTGAATTCTCTTCAGTATTTTTTTTTTAATTAGTAGCTTGAGAACAACTATTTTATGGATGTTTCATCACCAAACACTTATGTCTTTTATTCCTCTAGAGAACAGATTAGTAATAATGGGAAAATTGCCAACGGAAGAAAAGAGAAGTTTTCATTTGGTCATTTAATTTCTCACTTCAAGAACAATTGTCAGCTCTAATCCTGTCATTTTTCTCTTTCAATAATCACCTTCTCATAAAGACCACTCATTAACTAAATGCCACCAAAATAACTTGTACAATCACCAATTTAATAAAAGTACTGGCCAATTTGATAAGAAAGTATGTTTTTATTTAGCCTATTGTCAGTGTAATGGATGTAAAAACCCAATTTAAGAAAGTGATTATTATGAAACTTTATTTAACATATGGTTAGAAAACAAAGTTGGTGAAAATACTTTATTCCAGATTGGTAATTCTTGGCTGGGGGATGGGCGAGGGAGATGGCGCTGGCGAGCGCCTTTGTTCCCCGCCAAGCTGAGCTCTGCCGTCCGGGGGCTCAGCAGCTCTCCCTCCCTTTGTCCTCCATCCTTCCCGCTTTCCGAGCAGAGCTGTTAACTTATGACCTCCCAGATGCTAAGTCCCGCTTGCTGTCAGAACACACTCTGTCTGGCCCCTCTGCTTTTGCCAGCCAGACTAGGGGGCTCTGCTTGGCCAGCGAGCCGCCCCTCCACCCCGGCTCCCTCCCGCCAGTCCATGGAGCGCGCACCACCTCGCCACCCTTCCTACCCTCTTCTGTGGGCCTCTCGTCTGCGCTTGGTTCCGGAGACTCCGTTCTGCTAATCCTCTGGCGGTTTTCTGGGTTATTTAGGCAGGTGTAGGTGGAATCTAAGTGATCAGCAGGACGCGCAGTGAGCCCAGAGTCCTCCTATGCTGCCATCTTCCTCAACCCCACAGATTGGTAATTCTTAATTCATGTACAAGCCACCTTTGTTTGAAAAAAAAAAAGCCATTGCTTTCTTTTTTTAAAACAACAATTCATTTAAAAAATGCAAAAACATGGAAAATAGTTCATCACTACAAAAAGCAAAAAATGTGCTAGTTCAATCTGAAAACTTTGATATGTTCAATTTATCTCTGGGAACACCAGACTTTGTGGTTTCAGATTAATACTTCTTGTGATTATTTAGGTATGGCCAAGATGGCAGAACAGCATGGAAGTTTTGTTATTGTTGCTGTTGTTGTTGTTGTTGTTGTTGTTGTTTTGTTTTGCATCTCTCGTCTCTGACATGCAGCCAGATCAACACAAAACAATCTTGCACACCTAGAAAACTGATTTTAGGATTAACACAGCAATCTGCACAGCCTGAACCACAGAACTTGGCAAGTATGCAGTGCGTAGAGGTGAACTGGGGAGAGAGAAGCCACAGAGGGCAGGGAGCCCTTTTTGCTTGTGGGGAGAGGACGGAGATGGAGGTAGAGTACAGGATTTATCCCTCCCCCCCCCAAAAAAAAGCATCTGGAGAGAAAGTGGAAAAATAGAAGCAGCCACAGGGACTGAACAAAAACGGGAGAAAGGAGAGGGTTTAAATTCCATGAAGACTATAAACAGCAGGAGTGCAGAGTCTGAAACTCTGCAGCCCAATACCTGGAGGTGCTCTGGTGGGAAGGGAAAATCCCCGGGATCAGAGAGTGAGGCTCTCAGGGTCCTCAGGCTACATGGAGACAGGCGGTTCCCCTGCTGGGATGACATTTGGTACAAGTTGTATGGCCACCCCACAGGCAAAGTTCCCAGTGGGCCCCAGAGAACAACCACATTCGCTGGTGCTGGAACAAGGACATTAAGGGGGAAGCCTGGTGCCAGATGTGTGTTGCGATTTTCCATAAACCCTGAAAAGATGCTTCTACAAGATTGTGCAAACTTTTTGGCGGCAGCCTGGTCACCCAACCACAGGTTCTGGGCATTGGTAGCAGTATGGTCTTGTGAAAGTTCCTGGGGGTGGGCCATCACCCAGCCATTTCTTAGCAAGACCCTCCCCCAGAAGGTCTGAGTGGGTCAAAATCACAGTCCCTCAGAAGTGAGGGGTTGGGAAACACAGTCCCATTTGAGATAAAACTCAGGACTGATGTGCTATCTGGCAGCCTGACAGCTTGGTCACAGTCAGTGTAGAAGCACAAAGTATACAGAAGCTGGAGACAAAGGAGGGGTGCTTGATTGTCGGTGGTGGATAGCACTAGAGACTAGGAAGCTGAGTGACACCATTTTCACTCCTTCTGCACATGTGCATACATGCTTATACAAGCCACAGCCATCCACTCCAGTAAGCTAAGCAGCACCAACTAGTGGAGAATGGATCATTACATTAAATCCAGCCCAAATGGGCCAACAGCACTCTTGACAAAAACAAGTCTCAGCCTGCTTAGTTTACGGACTATAAAGTGCTTCAGAACTTAACTTCTATGGGAAATCAGATGTAAATTCAATTGTACTTCATTCTGTTCTCTGGTCTTTTTATTCATTTTTATTTCTTTTCTTATTCTTGAATATAGAAAGGAAAAATTCTATTTTTTTTCCATTTTATTAAAAACATTTTTGTTCCATTTTTTTTCTATTATATTTTTTTCCTTTTTTGTGAATTTTTGAAATTGTTTTTTACTTTCATTATTTCATTTTATTCTATTGTATTGTATTCATTTCTTTCAAACTTTTGAAAATTTGAAAATTCAATGAATTAATAAAGTAAAAAAAATTTGAATTTCCTTTTTTTTTCTCCTTTTTTTTCTTACTTTCCCTTTTTTCTCTAATCTATCAAGCTTTTTTCAACAACCACACCAAAACATACCTAAGATCTTGCATCTCTATTTTGATTTCTTTGTGTTGTTTTTAATTTTTTAATTGTATTTTTTTACTTTATTAATTCATTTTCTTACTCCAAAATGATGAAAGGAAGGAATTCACCCCAAAAGAAGAAACAGAAAGAAATGACAACCAGGGACTTAATCAACACAGGTACAAGCAAGATGTCTGAACCAGAATATAGAATCGTGATAATAAGAATACTAGTTGGAGTTGAAAATAGATTAGAATCTCTTTCTGCAGAGATAAAAAATGTAAAAGCTAATCATGATGAAATAAAAAATGTTGTAACTGAGCTGCAATCTCAAATGGATGCCATGGTGGCAAGGAAGGATGAGGCAGAACAGAGAATCAGCGATACAGAGAACAAAATTGTGGAGAATAATGAAGCAGAAAAAAAAGAGGGAGACTAAGGTAAAATAACAAGATTTAAGAATTAGAGAAATCAGTGACTCATTAAAAAGGAACAACATCAGAATCATAGGGGTCCCAGAAGATGAAGAGAGAGTGAAAGGGCTGACAGAAAACTTTCCTAACCTGGGGAAAGAAACAGACATCAAAATCCAGGAAGCACAGAGAGCTCCCATTAGATTCAACAACAACAACAACAAAAAGACCATCAACAAGGCATCTCATAGTCAAATTCATAAAATACTCAGGCAAAGAAAGAATCATGGAAGCAGCAAGGGAAAAACAGTCCTTAACTTACAAGGGAAGACAGATCAGGTTTGCAGCAGATCTATCCACAGAAACTTGGCAGGCCAGAAAGGAGTGGCAGAACATACTCAATGTGCTGAGTTGGAAATATATGCAGCCAAGAATTCTTTCCCCAGCAAGGATGTCATTCAAAATAGAAGGATAAATTAAAAGTTTCCCAGACAAACAAAATTAAAGGAGATCATGACCACTAAACCAGACCTGAAAGAAATTTTAAGGGGGAATCTCTGAGGGGATAAAAGACAAAAAATAAATAAATAAAATAAACCAAAAGCAACAAAGACTAGAAAAGACCAAGGACTGGAGAACAGTACCAAAAACTCCAACTCTACAGGTGATATAATGGCAATAAATTCATATCTTTCAGTACTCATTCTGAACATCAATGTGTGAAATGCTTGATTCAGAAGACATAGAGTAACAGAAAGTAAAGAAAAAGAATAAGATTGATCTATATGCTGTTTACAAAAGACCCACTTTAGACCTAAAGACAACTTCAGATTGAAAATAAGGTTATGGAGAACCGTCTATCATGCTAATGGTCATGAAAAGAAAGCTGGAGTAGTCGTACTTATATCAGACAATCTAGATTTTCACATAAAGACTGTAACAGGAGATGAAGAAGGGCATTATATCATAATTAAGGGGTCTATCCACCAAGAAGACCTAACAATTGTAAACATTTATGTGCCAAATGTGGCAGCACCCAAATATACAAAACAATCACAAACATAAAGAAACTCACTGATAATAATACCATAATAGTGGAGGACTTCAACACCCAGCTTATAGCAATGGACTGATCATCTAAACAGAAAATCAACAAGGAAACAATGTCTTTGAATGACACACTGGACCAGATGGACTTAACAGATATATTCAGAACATTTCACCCCAAAGCAGCAGAATACACATTCTTCTCGAGTGCACATGGAACATACAAACTGGCACACAAATCATCCATCAAGTACAAAAAGATCAAGATCATGCCATGCACATTTTCAGACCACAACACCATGAAACTCGAAGTCAACTACAAGAAAAATTTGGAAAGATAACAAATACTTGTAGACTAAAGAACATTCTACTAAAGAATTAATGGGCTAACCAAGTTTTAAAGAGGATATTAAAAATAAATGGAATCCATTGAAAATGATAAAACCACAGCCCCAAATCTCTGGGACACAGCAAAGACGGTCATAAGAGGGATGTATATAGCGATCCAGGGCTTCCTAAAGAAGGAAGAAAGGTGTCAGATACACAACGTAAGCTTCCACCTCAAAGAGCTGGAAAAAGAACAGCAAATAAAACCCAAAACCAGCATAAGACAGGAAATATTAAAGATTAGAGCAGAAATCAATGCTATAAAAACCAACAAACAAATAAAACAAAACAAAACACATTAGAACAAATCAATGAAACCGGGCGCTGGTTCTTTGAAAGAATTTACAAAATTGGTATCCCCTAGCCAATTTGATAGAAAAGAAAAAGGAAAGGAACTAAATAAATAAAATCAAGAATGAAAGAGGAGAGATCACAACCAACACTGCAGAAGTACAAAAAGAAGAAGAAGAAGAAGAAGAAGAAGAAGAAGAAGAAGAAGAAGAAGAAAGAGGAGGAGGGGGAGGAGGAGGAGGAGGGAGAGGATGAGGAAGAGGGGGAGGGGGAGGATGAGGGGGAGAACAAGGGGGAGGACAAGGGAAAGAAGAAGAGAATATTATGAGCAATTATATGGCAATAAAATGGGCAATCTGGAAGAAACGGACAAATTCCTAGAAGACTATAAACTACCAAAACTGAAATAAGAATAAATAGAAAGTTTGAACACACCCATAACCAGCAAAGACATGAAATTAGTAATCAAAAATCTCCCAAAAAACAAGAGTCCAAGGCTGGAAGGCTTTCAAGGGGAATTCTACCAAACATTTAAAGAAGAGTTAACACCTATTCTCTTGAAGCTGTTCCAAAAAATAGAAATGGAAAGAAAACTTACAAATTCTTTCTATGAAGCCAACATTACCTTGTTTCCAAAACCAAAGAGCCCGTTAAAAAGGAGAACTACAGAGCATTTTCCCTGTTGAACATGTATGTAAAAATCCCCAACAAGATACTAACCAATGAATCCAACAATACATTCAAAGAATTATTCACCATGGCCAAGTGGGATCTATACCTGGGATTCAGGGCTGGTTCAATATCCACAAAACAATCAATGGGATACAGCACAACATTAAAAGAAAAGAGAAGAACCACATTATCCTCTCAATAAATGCAGAGAAAGCATTTGATAAAACACAGCATCTTTTCTTGATAAAAAAGAAAAACTGAAGAAAGTAGGGATAGAAGGATCATACCTCTAGATCATAAAAGCCATATATGAAAGACACATAGTTCATATAATCCTCAATGGGGAAAAACTTGGGAGCTTACCTCCTAAGGTCAGGAATGCAACAGGGATGTCCACTTTCACCACTGTTATTCAACATAGTATTGGAAGTCATAGCCTCAGCAATCAGACAGCACAAAGGAATAAAAGACATACAAATTCCCTAGGAGGAAGTCAAACTTTCACTCATTGCAGATGACATGATACTCTATATGGAAAACCCAAAATATTCCACCAAAACTGCTAGAACTGACCCATGAATTCAGCAAAGTGGCATGATAAAAAAAATCAATGCACAAAAATCGGTTGCATTCCTATACATCAACAATAAAGCAGCAGAGAGAGAAATCATGGAATCAATCCCATTTATAATTGCACCAAAATCCATAAAATACATAGAAATAAACATAATCACAGAGGTGAAAAATCTATACACTGAAAATTACAGAAAGCTTAAGAAAGAGATTGAAGAAGACACAAAAAATGGAAAAAGATTCCATGCTCCTGGATAGGAAGAACAAACATTGTTAAAATGTTGATACTACTCAAAGCAATCTACCTCTTCAAGGAAAATACCTATCAAAATAACACAAGAAGTCTTCACAGAGATAGAAAAAACAATCCTAAAATTTGTATGGAACCATAAAGACCCTGAATAGCCAAAGTAATCTTGAAAATGTAAACTGAAGCTGGAGGAATCACATTCCAGATATCAAGAGATATTACAAAGATGTAAGCATAAAGACAGCATGGTACTGGCACAAAAAACAGACACTCAGATCAATGGAACAGAATAGACAATCCAGAAATGGACCCCTAAACATATTTTCAACTAATCTTTGACAAAGGAGGGAAAAAATATCCAGTAGAATAAAGACAGTCTCTTCAGCAAATTGTGTTGGGAAAAGTGGGCAGTGACATGCAGAAAAATGAATGTGGACCTCTTTTTTACACAATATACAAAAATAAGCTCAAATGGATTAAATACCTAAATGTAAGAAATCCTAAATCAAATCCTAAATTAAAATCCTATAGAAGAAAACAGGCAAAAACCTCTTTGACCTCGGTGACAGCAACTTCTTTCTCAACACATCTCTGGAAGCAAGGGAAACAAAAGTTCGGACCTCATCAGAATAAATCTTCTGCACAGCAAAGAAAACAATCAGCAAAACTAAAAGGCAACTGGCATAATGGGAGAAGATATTCATAAATGACATATCAGACAGAAGATTCGTATCCAAAATCTATAAAAAAAAATTATCAAACTCAACACCCAAAAAACAAACAATCCAGTGAAGAAATGGGCAAAAGACATGAATAGACACTTCTCTAAAGAAGACATACAGATGACAAACAGACACATGAAAAAATGCTCATCACTTATCATCAGGGAAATACAAATCAAAACCACAATGAGATACTACCTCACACCTGTCAGAATGGCTAACATTAACAGTACCTCAGGCAACAACAGATCTTGGCAAGGATGCGGAGAAAGAGGATCTCTTTTACATTGTTGGTGGGAATGCAAACTGGTGCAGCCACTCTGGAAAAGAGTTTGGAGTTTCCTCAAAAAACTAAAAATAGAACTACCCTACAACCCGGGAATTGCACTACTAGGTATTTATCCAAGAGATACAGGTGTGCTGTTTTGAAGAGTCACATGAATTCCCAATGTTTAGAGCAGTGCTATTGACAATAGCCAAAGCATGGAAAGAGCCCAAAAGTCCATCAATGGATGAATGGATAAAGAAGATGTGATACAAATATACAATGGAGTATTACTCGGCAATCAAAAAGAATGAAATCTTGCCATCTGCAACTACGTGGATAGAACTGGAGGTATTATGTGAAGCGAAATTAGAGAAAGACCAATATCATATGATTTCACTCATAGGAATTTAAGATACAAAACAGATGAACATAAAGGGAGGGGAGCAAAACATAAAAGAGTCTTAAATATAGAGAACAAACAGTGGGTTGCTGGAGGGGTTGTGGGAGGGGGGAGGGGCTAAATGGGTAAGGGGCATTAATAATCTACTCCTGAAATCATTGTTGCACCATATGCTAACTAACGTGGATGTAATTAAGTAAAAAATAAATTAAAAAATAAAATAAATAAATAATTAACTAAATAAAAATAAGAATACTTCCTGTGATTATTTAAAATGAGAGTAAGTGACAGTAAATAAACATAGTAATACACATGTCACTCCACCAATAAAATAACCAGTGTTATAATTTGTGTATATAATTATGGATGGATCAAAGTGTGATAACTAAGTCATGTTAAGTATATTTACTTCATTATTTCACATCATAATATACTATAATTTCACAATTCTGCTATCTTATTTTACTTACCTCATGGTAAATTGCTATAAAGAAAAACAATTTTAACTTTTTTTTATGTTAGGTTAATTTTGGGCCATTATGCACAACAATGCAATGGATAATTTTGTATAGGAATATTCCTCTGAAACTCTGCTTCAGAAGAGTTTTCAGGAAATGGAAATGCCACATCAAGGGACAAAAATCTGTATTGCCAAATAAACCTCAAGATTACTTTTTAACACTCTTGAGTAGCAATGTAATACAATATATCTCTTTTACCACCCTTGTGTTTTCTGATATGTATGCATGCATGTGTACATGTACATATGTTTTTTTTTATTTTTAAATTTTTTTTTAATGTTTATTTTTGAGACAGAGAGAGACAGAGCATGAACGGGGGAGGGCCAGAGAGAGAGGGAGATACAGAATCTGAAGCAGGCTCCAGGCTCTGAGCTGCCAGCACAGAGCCTGACGTGGGGCTCGAACTCACGGACCCTGAGATCATGACCTGAGCCGAAGTCGGACGCTTAACCGACTGAGCCACCCAGGCGCCCCTACATATGTTTTTATATTAAGATGACTATAAGAAAATTAAAGGAGCTGTATCAACTCCATCACCAGTAGCACTTTAATTAACACAGTCTGAACTTTCACTTAATTTTTTTTTGTGTGTATTGTATTGTGAACAATTAGATAAAGAATATAGTTAAGATGATTTTAGATGTTGATAAGAGGGTACTACAACTTTTCTTGGTTACACTACATTCCATATATAAAACTAGTCAATTGGCATTTACTGATATGCTCTGTTTCTCTCTGGGGTCGTAAAATGAATTCCGAGTTGAATTTTTCCTGTGGCCAGGGAAAGTAAATACCAATTGGATATCATATGATGAACTATCATCATTTTATATGAAGACTTTTAGATTACTTACCTGAATAGACAAAAATGATTAATTCAACTAATGAATTTAAGTGCTTACTATAACCTAGGTACTATATTAGAAATGGTTAACACTATTAATCAAAATAGAAGATGTAATGAGACCTAAGAGTTAGGTTAGTGATAAGGATTATATGAGTTAATATATTCAAAGTGATTAGGTATCATTTTCATTATGTTATATTATTATCAATAAAATGTCTTCTGTTTTGTTTTCTGAAGAAAGTATGTGCTTATCAGTTTTTAGTTTAGCAAATTTAATAAGAAAACTTGAGCACTGCTGGTAATTTCTGTAAGATATATTGGGGTCACAGATGCTATTAATGACTTCAAGTAGAGTTTCAAATTTTCTGGCTTCTTTTTCCTCTCTCAGTAGTGAAACGTGGTTGGTTTGATGGAGGGTGATGGAGAGTGATGGAATGTGGGGAGGATAATAATAACAATAAGAACAGTAACAATAATAGCAATAATTCAAACTAGTGTTCTTATAAAGATAGGTAAGTTCCTGTACACAAGAAGAGAGCACAGGACAGATATTGTCAACCGTTTACAATTGTGCATTGATACGGCTTGTATTGTTTTTAAATGGCCTCAAAGTCTTTTCATGTGTATTATCAAATTAAATTCCCACAACAAACCTATACATTTACAGTTGAGGAAACTAATACTCAAGGAGGGTGTTTTTCATCCAATATTTGAGACCGAGAGGTCAAATGATTTGCAAAATTATCCAAAGAAGAATGCAGCGTTTTTTAATCCAAGGACATGGTTGGTTTAGTTATGAATTAAGGTAAAATACTTCTTTGCAACAATTGTAAAGTTAAAAATCAGAAAAAAAAAAAAGAGAGAGAGAGAGAGAGTCATAGAACCAGAAAAGCGCACTTGCCCTTGCCAGAAGCATTTCCTCAAGAGAAACAGCAAGGCATCCTGAGGGGTTCCATAGGTTGGGCCGTCTGAAGCAGCAGCGGCAGTTCCCCCCATAGCCAGTAGGTGGCAGCATTGGGCCTGCACAGGTCTCCTCAGGGCCCGAGGTGGCTGTCTTCCAACTTCCCTGAGACTGGGACCAGCTCTCACTCTGCGCTGCGCAAGGGGTGGTGGGAAACAAGAACAAACACATCCTCTGAGGTTCTGGACAGTAGTGCAGTGTCGATGCTCAGGTTGGTCATGTGTTTGCATTAGCCATATAGCTCAGAGCCCAGATCTGTTGCGTCCTGGACGGGCAACGTCAGCATCGGGCCTGGAGGGACATCCACGTAGCAACATTGAAAGCTGGGTGAAAGGAGGCACCCAAGGAGAGCAAGCATCCTTTTTGGGCTGCATAACTGAGAAGTCCTGCCCAAATGGAGGGCCACCCTAGTGCTCAGCACCCTGTGCTCCACCAAGGAACAGGCCAAAACACAGACACCTGTATAGTCAAGATGTGTCTAAGGGTGAGCTCAGGAAGACTGCTCTGAAAACAGACCCAGAGCCAGAGAACACACACCTTGTCCGAGCCCAGCAAGCTGCTGCACAGCCTGGAAAAGTGACCTCAAAGTCCCCATCTACAACAAGAGGGTGATAAAAAGCTATTAGATTCTCACAACTTTTTGACTTCCTCACTCTAAAGAGCAAGTTTGATGTAGACTTGAACCTAACACCATCTTCAAAACAGTGAGCAGGTGACTTTAAGAAAATCAGTTGCCCTAGAAAGAGCAATTCCTTCATCCATTCAATAAACATTGAAGTAAGAAGCGGGCGAGATGCTGAGGTCAAAATGGAGAAAATGACTTACATGACCTCTGCCCTCTAGAGACTTGTTGGCAAGTGAGAAGATGCATAAAGAGGCAGTCAAGCAGCATGGAATTGGAACCCTTAGGGAGCTCTCTGGGGAGGTACATGAAGCTGACACCCGGCATCTGTGATAAGTGTTTTTGTGTGAAGAAGAGAACAGACAAGGACGGGAACTCCATGTGCAAAGAATGTGAAGGAAGCCCAGAGAGAAAGATGTGATGTGTTCCAGAAATTTGTAGAACACAATGAGGTTGGCACTGAAGGGCTGGGGCAATGTGACCTTGGTGAGGGGTAAAGTGGGCTTCAAGGAAAGGAAATCTACCAGTCATCTATTTAGGAACAATTGTAACAATTGAATTAGAAACCTATTTGTTTCAGCACCTGATCATTTCCCTGAAAAAACTTCCCACAGGCTGTCCTCTTAAGCAATGTCCTGTGAAAACAGTTCCAGGTCAGCTTTCTCTCTATGGGAGCTATTTCTGGGCTGTGAAACATCACTGGCAATTGTTGATCCCCAAAACCCCTTTGAATGAATCATTTCCTCTAAAATTATTATCCCATTTTCTCTCCAATTGACTCCAATACAACTGTTGTTCCTTTTGAAACCAGGGATGCAAGACCCTGCAGACACCAAAGTTTGATATACGGCTACTAGCTGCTATCATGTAGCCCCTAGTTGCTATCACAGGAACCTGTAGAATTGCCTCAGGAAATAATATAAAGTTGATTTCCAAAAGTTTGTGGGATGTTTTTCTTTCTGCTTGAGATAACAAACATAATGTGTCATGTTTGCAAGAAAAAAAAAAAACAACTAATAATAACTTTAAGCTTAGTAATAGTCACAGGATCCAGAACTTTTGCCTTTAGAGGTAACATGTAAATCTAGAGGTGACATCATAATGCTATCCGCCAAGAAATGTTTTGCAGTTCCGGGCCCTTAAAGTGGAACAACCGGGCCACTGAAACAGAATGGCCACCTCACCACCACCACACTGGAACCAGACAAGGAGTAGCCAAAAGGAACAATATGATCAGGAAATGAAATTTTATACCAGTCCTAATCTTCAATCACATTTATCCAGGACCCTGAAGTCTTTACTCCGAATTTTCACCCTTTAAAAACTCCTGCTTATAAGCGGTGCCTGGTTGTCTCAGTTGGTTAAGCAGCTGACTTTTGTGTTTGGCTCAGGTCATGCTCTCATGGTTCATGAGTTCAAGCCTCGCATCGGGCTCTGCACTCACTGTGTAGAGCCTACTTCAGGTCCTCTGTCTCTCTGTCTTTCTCTCTGCCCTTCCCCCATTCTCTCTCACTCTCTCAAAAATAAATAAATGTTAAAGTTAAAAACAAAAAACAAAAAACAAAAGTTCTGTTTGTAAGCCATCAGGGAGTTTGGGACTTTGAGCATTAGCTCCCCATTCTCCTGGGAAGTGCCACACCAATGTCAGTTTTTAGTGGCTTGCTGCACATTCTGTGGACAAACTCTTGTTTGGTTCAGTTACACCATCAGTCCTCTGAGGAAACTCCCCAGAGGCAACAATGACACCAACCTTTCCAAATATAATGATTAATTTTCAGTCTTCATTTTTCTCAATGACCAGAATTGGGTATCATGGATCTCTTTCTCTTGTTTTTCCTTCATCGTCAGAGACTGGATACTTTACTGGAAATTCTTCGTCTCACTGCCCTCTTGCCTTTAGAGATTCCCACTCTCTCTGTTCAGATTTCTCCAGCATTTCATCTAGAGTCATAGTTGCAAATGCCAAATACCTCCTGAAAACCACCAAATGAATATTTCATACCTATCCTCTGCCCTGCACTCCGGACTAGGATATGGCTAGTAGACATACCACTCTTTCCTATTCTGAGGTGAGCCCTTGTCTCTCTTCCTCCTGTGTGCTTTCCTCAGTCCACCCCATATTAGAAAATGTAAACTCCATTTTCAATATCTTTGCCCAATTAAACTCAAAGCTAATACTTCACTTCTCCCATAAATCTAAAGGCATCAGCAAATCCTATTGCCTTTCTGGTAGATAAATATGTCCTAAAACCACCCCATTTTCCACCCCATTACCCTTCTAACACACATTATTTCTCCCAACTTTTCACTCCTTCATTCTCCACGAAGACATTTGAGTAAGTCTTTAAAAATATGTCTTTCTCGAAACTCTCCCATTATTCTCCATGTCACTTGAAAGTACAATTACCTGGGACAACAAATAATCAAGCCTCATTGAACTCCCAGCCTTATTTTCACCATGTCTATTCTTCCCTACTCCACTGCAGGCACACAGAACACTTGGCTATTTTTCAACAATAATCCTTTCTCATAAGTTTCATACTTATAGTCATTTTTTTCCAGAAAACTTCTCTATTATTAGGGAATTTAACCTAACCACTATATGAACTAAACTCAAATCTTAGAGGCTTAACATCATAAAAATAAATTAATTCCTCTCTCAGGCAAAATAACATGTGATGGTTCCTAGTCAAGTTGTTCTATAAGTGGTGCTTATCCAAGCAGTGACTCAGAGATCCAAGTTCCTCCCATTAAATGTCTCTTTTTATTTATAGCCAGGCTTCAGCCAAGGAAAAAGAGAGAAAGGGAGAATTAAGTCTCATGTCCCAGAAGTAAATGATAGCACTCTTATTGATACTCCACAAGATGTTCTGCTCACATGGAATGCATTTGCAGTGACATCTCACTGAATGTCCTGTCGGTATAATATGACCCTCCACTTCTATTCCACAGGATGTCCTGTTCACATAGGATGTACTTCCATTGAAGTAATGAAACCATATCCACATGGTTTCATCCACTTGGGAGAATACTGAGACATAAAGCCCTGAGAGGGCAAACACATTTAGGAACATCTCTACCTAATGATAGGAAAGTATCCATCTCCAATAGAATACTGGCCATCTCTGCCACATTCAGTCACTTTGCTCACCAACAATTGCTAGATAGCCCTTTTTCCACGTATAGAATAAACCATCCTCATGAAAGAAAGTCAAAATCTGTCCAGTTATTGCAGCTCAAGTTCTCAGATTCCTGGAGGACTCAAAACAAAAGAGGGTCCTCTTGGCCTGCTCACTTACTAAGTAAAATATAAATAATTTCTGTCATCTGACTATCAGAGTCCAGAGTGCTAACCATTACACAATGGAACCGACTGTCATCTGACTATCAGGAGAACATAAAGGATACAGTTTATACAGTGGTAAAACTGAAACAAGATAATTCAAGAAATGTTTCTATTCAGAAAGCAGAGGAGAGTAATGGAGACAGACATAGTAATTCAGCAATAGAGACATACAAACATTGCTATAATGCAGATGGAGAAGCTTCTTCAAAAGGCCTTAGTTCAGATGTCAAGGAGAAAAACATTTAACCTTGTTGTTGGTAGCTCCCTGCTCCACCTTGTCAATTATTCTACCTTATCCATGCTGATTCCTAAATATATTTGATGTGAACATGGGAGATATGTCTTCTTTGAGGGATGTACTAAATGTACTTCTGCTCCAATGGCTTAAGGTAACCCAAACAATCAATAGAGATTGTTGTGTGTGTTTAAAAATTTCCTGCAGCTTATTTGTTTTTAATCTTCTGGATGTTTTTGTAATAAAAATGATATTCTTATTTGTATGCTTCCAATAAATTTTAAGTGCTAGTAAGCAAAGTTATTTTATATTTTAAAAAATGCTGAGAGGAATAACAAGATGGTGACAGAGTAACAGGACCCTAGGCTCATCTCCTCCTATGAACACAATAAGATAACTATCAAATCATTGTAAATACCACAGAAATAATCTTGAAGACTGAAGGAACAAAATCCACAACTAGGGGTGCCTGGGTGGTTCATTCAGTTAAGCCTCTGACTCTTGATTTTAGTTCAGTTCATGATCTCATGGTTCATGGGATCAAGCCCCATGTTGGGCTCCATGCTTACAGTGCTGAATCTGCCTGGGATTCTCTCCTCCTCTCTCTCTTCCCCTTATCTCTTCTCAAAATAAATAAATAAACTTAAAAGAAAAACCCCACAACTACAGACAGAGAATACACCACATTGAGGAAAGTAGGAAGTCCAGATGTATGCTTTAGGGGAGAAACAGATCACAGGTGCTGTGGATGGAAGAGAACTGTGGTTGTGGAGAAAGGTGAGAGAGAGAAGCACGGAGGGAAATGCAAAAGGAGAATATTTCCCCAAAAAACATAGGCTGGGAAAATGAAAGGTGCTTATTTTCATGAGTTTTTGCAGCCAGTGGGGCTCAAAGACTGGAGTTTTAAAGGTCAGTGGTGATAGAGCCTGGAGGACACTGTGCTGCTCCTGGAGAAAAGTCAGTAAACAATTCAGGGTCAGATAGTGTGGAACAACAATGTGAAGATTGCTTGGCGCTCACTGGGGAGAGATTATTCACTCTTCTCAGAGTATGTATGTCCCTGAGAGGCAGCGTTCCCCGAGACTCCTCTCTAAGAATAGGGAAGCTTGCCTGTGCCATTTTCCTACCCTGTCATTCAGGATAAACACAGAGCCACCTCAGGGAAGTAGTTCAGCATGAACACTGGCTGCCTAAGTTGCTACATCAAGCCCCACACTTGGTGCTCTGGTAGAACTGTCCTTGTCAGTCAAGCTTGTCGCAGACCCAGTGTGGTGATCCCAGAAGTATGTATTCTTTCCCTAGAGACTAGCCCAAAACTCTGCCCACACCATGTATCCCATGGCCAGAGAGTTCTGCAGGGCCTCAGTTCAGGGGAGTTGGTGTCAGGTCTCATTTAACATGCAGACCAGAGCACACTTGGCTGAAAGTCACCACATTCAGGCCAGGGACCAAATGCACCACACACAATAGGCAAGGAGAGACTCTGCAGATGACTGCCCTGAAGGATAGAACAGCTCAAACACAATGGCAGAACACACACAGCAAACACTGAAGACACTGCCTGAAGTGCCAGACCCTGGTCACCACATGACCTTTTATTCATAAAGCCATTACTTTCAAGAGCAGAAGACATAAATTGCTCCGCTCCTACATACAAGAAAGGAGACACAGATGAAATGCCAAGCTGGAGGAATTTATCCCAAATGAAAGAACAAGATAAGGCCACAGCCAGAGGTCTGAGCAAAACATATAAGTAATTGTCCGATGGAGAATATAAAGCAACATTCATAAGCATACTCACTGGGCTTGAGAAAAAAAATAGAAGACATCAGAGAGATCTTTACCACAGAAATAAAAGAGTGAAAAAAAATCAATCAGAGATGATGAGTGCAATAAACAAGATTGCAAACAGGCTTCAAGCAATTAACAGCAGGCTGGAAAAGGCAGAGAAATTAATGAGTGACATAGAATATAAAATAATGGAAAATAATGGCACTGAAGAAAAAAAAAAGAAGAAGAAGAATGCAACATGAGAAAAGACTTAAGGAACTCTGTGATTCCATCAAACATAAAAAAAAATGTATTATAGGAGTCTCAGAAGAAAAATAGAGAGAATTTATTTTGAGAATGATATCAGAAAACATCCCTAGCCTAGGGGAAAAAAACCCAGACATCCAGATCCAGAGGACTAGGAGAACTCCCATCAAAATCAACAAAAGGGGGCCAACACCAAAACACATTGTAATTAAATTTCCAAAATATAGTGATAAAGAAAAAAATTATCTTAAACACAGTTAGGACAAAAGAAGTCTTTAACTTACAAGGGAAAACCCATAAGTCTAGCTGGAGATTTCGTAATAGAACCTTGGCAAGCCAGAAAGGAGTGACATGATATACTCAAAATGCTAAATGGGAAGAAGCTACAGCCAAGAATCCTCTATCCATCAAGGTTGTCATTCAGAATAGAAGGAGAGATAAAAAGTTTCCCAGACAAACAAATATTAAAAGAGTTTGTGATAACTCAACCAGCCCTGCAAGAAATATTAAAGGGGACTGTGAAGATAGAGTCCAAAAGTGGCAAAGACAAGAAAGGAACACAGAAAATCTCCCGAAACAATGACAAAATAAGTGATAAAATGGCACTAAGTGCATATCTAAGATAATTATTTTGGGGGCACGTGAGTGGCTCAGTTGGTTAAGCATCTGACTTTGGCCCAGGTTGTGATTTCATCCCACATCAGACTTTGCTGACATCTTACAGCCTGGAGCCTGCCCAGATATTGTGTCTCCCTCTCTCTCAGCCCCACCCCCACTTGCACTGTGTCTCTCTCTGTTTCTCAAAAATGAATAAACATTTTTTTAAAGAAAATAGTTATTTTGAATGTAAATGGACTAAATGCTCCAGACAAAAATCACAGGGTGTCAGAATAGATAAAAACAAAAACAAAAACACAAGACCCATGTATATGCTGCCTACAAGAGACTCATTTTAAATATAAAGACACCTGCAGATTGAAAGTGAAAAGGTAAAGAAACATTTATCACAAAATAAATGTCAAAAGAAAGGCCAAGTAGCAATACTTATATTGGACAAACTAGACGTTTTTGTTCTTGTATTGTTTTTATTTTCCTTTGGTATCAGGTTAGTACTGGCCTCATAGAATAATTTTGAATGTGTTTTCTCTATTTCATTATTTTCAAGATTTTTTATTAAGGCTGTCATTAATTATTATTGTGTTTTATTGTTTGATAGAATTCTCCAATGAAACCATGGGATCTTGGACTTTTCTGAGCTGGGAGATTTTTTTATTCCAAACTCCACTTTCATTTCTGTTATTGGTCTGAGATTTCCTACTTGTTGGATTCAAAATCCATGATTCAAACTTGATAACCTTTGCATTTAATAGGAATTTTCTTTTTTTCCCTAAGTGATCTGATTGTTAGTATATAATTGTTTCGAGTAATCTGTTACCACGCTATGTATTTCTGTGGTTATCTGTTGTATTGCTTTCTCTTCCGTTGTCAATTTTGATTTTTGAGTCTCCTGGCTTTCTTTTCTTAGTTAATGTAGTTAAAGTATTGCCAATTTTGTTCATTTTTTGGGGGGAAAAGTGGTTATTATTTTCAATGTTATATTGTTGTTTATTCTGGTCTCTATTTTATGTATTTACTATTTTTATTTGCTGTTTCTTTCCTCTACTAAGTTTTAGCTAAGTTTCTTTTTCTAGGTCCTTGTGGTGTAATGTTAAGTTGTTTGTTTGCAGTTTTTTGTTGTTGTTCTTGTTTGCTTATTTATTCTGAGAGGAGAGAGAGAGAGTGAGTGGAGCAGAGAGAAAGGGAGAGAGAGAATCCCAAGAAGGCTCCATCCACACTGTCGGTGCAGAGGCTAACATGGGGATTGATCTCACCAACCGTGGACTGAAACCAAAATCAGGAGTTGGATGCTTAACCAACTGAGCTACCCAGGCACCCCTAAATTTTTTTTTCCTAATGAAATCATTTATAGCATATATTTCAATCTAACATCTGCTTTTGCTGCTCCCATAGATTTTGTAATATCATTTTCCTTTTCTTTTGTTTTGAGACATATTTTGATTTGCCATTTGATTTTTTATTTGGTTTATTGCTTGTGCAGTTTTGTACTATTTAATATTTACATATTAAATATTTACATTGTAGGTTTTCCAGCTTTGTGGTATAGTTGATCTTTAGTTTTGTAATATTGTGGTTGAAAAATATACTTGGTATGATTTCAGTCTTCTTAAATTTGTAATATTTGTTATGTCTCTTTTTGTGTGACTTAACCAGGGCATTTTTCTGTGCGTAAAGAAAATGTGTGTTCCATTTTTCGTAGAGAGGATGCTTTATATATGTCTTTAGAACCATGTATTATGAAGGATGCTTTAGGCAAAAGATATTCTTGTTGAAAAAAAAATCTTTAACTGAGGGCACTTGTTTAAAGTAAAACACATCAGAGGGTAGGTGTGTGGGGGGCTGGGTGAAATAGGTAAGGTAGAGTGAATGAAGAGTACACTCATCATGGTGGGCACTGAGTAATCATGTATAGAATTGTTGAATCACTGTATTGTACACCCTAAACTAATAAAATACTGTATATTAACTATACTGGAATTAAAATTTAAAAATTTAATAAAGAAAAACAAGTGCTGAATCTTGGCTTATTTAATCATCATCATCTGTGTTTCTCTCCATATAAACCATTACTTTGAAATAATCTGAAACAACAGATGTAAAGTACACACTCAATCTGAGCTTTGTCTGAGAATTATAACTTGATTAGGTTTTTTTCTGATATAATTATTCAGCAAAGTCTTTAAAAAAATTCCTTCATTCCTATTTGGAGTGCAATAGTATCAGATTTTTCAAATGCTACAGGACTTTCATTTCTGGCTCTGTCTGCTCTGTTTCACTTTGGCACATATTGACCAATTATATCCTGCGCTCCACTTTGTTTGAGCCCTTTACCAAAGGTAACTAGCAAAAAGAAACATATTCCAATTGAAGTTTTGATTTGCATTTCCCTGATGGTGATTTTGAGCATCTTTTTATGTGTTTGTTGGCCATTTGTATGTCCTCTTTGGAAAATTGTCTATTCAGGTCCTCTGCCCATTTTTTAATCAGAGTGTTTCTTTGTTTAGTGCTGAGTTTTATAAGTTATTTATACATTTTGGATGTTAACTGCTTATTGGATATGATATTTACAACATCTCCTCCTATAAAGTATGTTGCCTTTTTGTTTTGATGATGGCTTTCTTCACTGTGCCAAAACTTTTTATTTTGGTGTAATACCAATAGTTTATTTTTGCTTTTGTTTCCCTTGCCTGAGAAGACACATCTAGAAAAAAATGCTTCAATAGTTGATATTAAAGAGACTACTGCCTATGTTTTCTTCTAGGAGTTTTATGGCTTCTGGTATCACATTTAGGAGAAACAAACAAACAAACAAACAAACAAAAGATTCTTAAATATAGAGACCAAAATGCTGGTTTCTGGAAGGGAAATGGCTGAGGAGATGAATAAAATAGATTAAAAAAAAAAAAAGGTTAACAGTGCAGTTATCTTGATGAGCACTGAGTAATGTATAGAAATGTGAATCATTATATCCTACACTTGATATTATATAAGACTGTATGTTAATTATACTTTAATTTAAAAAAAAAAGTTACAGGGGCACCTGAGTGTTTCAGTCAGTTAAGCTTCTAACTCCTAGTTTTGGCTTAGGTCAGGATCTCATGGTCCCTGAGTTTAAGCCCTGTGTTGGGCTCTGCACCTCTTATGTGGAGTCTGCTTGGGATTCTCTCTCTCTCTCTTTCTATGACCTTCCCCTGCTCATTCTCTCTCTCTCTATTTCTCAAAATAAATAAATACTCTTAAAAGAAAGAGTTACAAATATCCAGGCATAAAGTCATGTATATGAAAAGCACAATATAGGGAACATTGTTAATAATATTGTAAAACATTGTATGGTGACAGATGGTGATTATACATATCATAGTGAGCATTTAATAATGTACAGAGTTGCAAAATCAATATATTGTACACCTGTAACTAATATAACATTGTATGTTAATTATACTTCATTAATAAAAATAAAGGAATACCATTATTGCTTTGTTTTCTATCCAGCTGTCCTAGAATCATAAACTCTTCAGCTTCTCACAGGAACAATTTTACCAAGTGCTTAGACACTACATAATAGTGATAGCTATCATTTCAGCCATTAACCCATTTCTCACCATCTACCATCTGACTAGCCAAGATTATAGTTTTTAGGCTTCTTAATGTTAGTACCTACTGAAGTTACAAGTTCCAATATTAGATAATATCATCGATTCTAGCTTCCATAGCAACAACAATAACAACATCAGCAACACCAACACCCTGAAATTTTAGTGACTATGTAAAAAGTTTATTTCAACCTAGGCAAGTCTCACTGTGAATATTCCTAGTTGAATAACTAACATTTGAATCTGTCCTCTATGGAAAGACTCATGATCTTAACTTCTTCCCTTTAATGAGAGTCTTGTAAATAGATGATGTAAACTTATAGTATCTATAAGTACCGTGCAGTACTTATTTTCTATTGTAAGGGTTAAATTGTAGTGTAGGGCTAACGCTTAGCTTGAAAAATAACAGCTTTGTGTTGACACTGAAGGCTAAGAGATAACAGCCTTGCTTTGCTCTTGTAAACTACGCCTCATACTCTTGTAAATTAGGCTTCACCAATTAAGGAAACAAAAGTTCAAAGAAAAGAGCATTAGAGGCAGGGTCAAGGAGATCCACTGGTTGCAACTTAGAGGCAGAAAGTCTAAAATAAACATCTCATTAGGCAAATGTTTCTAACTCATCTGGCAACTATTTCTAACTCATCTGGAAACTGTTTCTTTGTTCTGTTCCCAGGTGATGACAGAACGATGTGATTGGTTATAAAACTCTGTATCCCAGCTGTTTGAGGCCACACTCTTATCAAGAGTGTTGGTCCCAATCGGTCGGCCTTGCCTCTCATTGTAATAAACTTTGTTGTGACTGTCACTGGTGCCCGTAGCATTCTGTTTCAGGAGTCGTGTGGATGCAACACTATTCTTCATGATTTTCTTAATAATATTTTATCTCAGGGGTGCCTGAGTGGCTCAGTCGGTTAAGCATCTGACTTTGGCTCAGGTCATGGTTTCATGATTTGTGAGTTTGAGTCCCGCGTCAGGCTCTGTGCTGACAGCTTAGAGCCTGAAGCCTGCTTCAGTTTCTGTGTCTCCCTCTCTCTCTGCTTCTCCCCCACTCATGCTCTGTTTCTCTTTCTCTCAAAAATAAATAAACATTAAAAAGTAAGAATAATATTTTATCTATGACTTACGTTATTGTAAGAATACAGTATATTGTACATATAACATGCAATATATTTGTTAAGTGTTTGTGTTATAAATAAGGTTTCTAATCAACAATAGGCTGTTAGCACTTAATTTTGGGGGGATTCAAAAGTTATATGTGGACTTTTAAAAATTTTATTTATTTTGAAAGAGAGGGAGAGGAAGCGCAAACAAGGGAAAGAGAGAGAGAGAGAGAGAGAGAGAGAGAGAGAATCCCAAGCAAGCTCCATGCTGTCATGCTCTCAGCTCAGAACCCCACATGGGTGTTAATCTCATGAAGAAAACATTTAACTGATTGAGCCACTCAGGTGCCCCTATATGTGGACTTTTGACTGTATGGGGGGTTGACACTCCTACACCTCATGTTTTAAACATGTAATGTTCTAAAAATCCCAGGGTAACGACTTCGTTTTTTTTGTTTTTTTCTTTAGTTCTTAAATATATAACAGTGCATCTCACTTCTCGTACTTTGTAATATTTCTGGGACACATATGTAGTAGAAAAATTTTAAATATAAAACATTTTGGCAACCTCTAATAACATTGAGAAGTGTATGGCTAATAACAAAATCTACTTATAACTACATACTAAAAATAATCTTACTTGTTATGTTTATATGTATACAGAGATTAACAATGATATATATTTCACAATATTTTGTTGTAGCAAAAAGAGACATCAGTTTTTAATAATGAAATAATTAAATAGAATTCAAAGTAATGGAATGAAATTATGAAATTAATTTCTGGTCAAATTATGAAGTTATATTTTGGAGTAAATTGAACTGTGTATTTCTGAAAAGATAAACTTTCAAATATAATCATGTTAATGGACAATAGGTTTGGAACAATCTGTGGAATGAATGTAAATTTTAATAAGTTTTATAGACCCTGTCTTGATTCCCACTGACCTTCTCTCTCTTCTTCCCTGGCATGGACCTCTTAATTTCCCAGCATCCTTTGGTGTGGCTATGTGACTTAGTTCTGACCAATGGTCTGTGAATGAAATTGTGAACCAATGCCAGGGCTGACTATTGAGAATCTCCCAGATATTCTCTTCCATGATTTAGGATTTATGTTAACTAGAAATGGGCCTCCACTGTTTGCAGCATTATGTATTTTAAGGTTTGCTACAGTACTCACTTATGTAGTGAATATACATATATTTACATCAATAAAATATTTGTTATTTGGAGACATATATGAATGAAAATAACTTATGGGTTGTATGGTTCTCAAGATTGATGCTGCTTCTGTGAAAGGGATAAAGGATAGAGACACAGGGTGATTGACATTTTTCTTGAAATGATCTTTTTATTCTCTGTGAAGTCACACCTGACTTTACAGCACATTATAAGGTTGGGAAGGGGAAATTAATTTTAAAATTACCTGATGATGGTATCTTAGACTATACTTATAGGATTATCTTTAAAAAAAAAAAAGTTTGTTTATGCACTTATTTATTTTCTTATTTTTTTCAACTTTTTACTTAAATTCTAGTAAGTTACCATATATTGTAAATTGATTTCTGGTGTAGAACTTAGCGATTCATCACTTACATATAACACCCAGTGCTCATCACAAATGCCCTCCTTAATACTCATCATCCATTTAGCCCAACCCTTCACCTCCCCTCTAGCACCCTTCAGTTTGTTCTCTGTATTTAAGAGTCTGTTTTTTTGTTTGCCTCTCTCTCTCTCTCTCTCTCTTTCCCCTTTGTTCATTTGTTTTGTTTCTTAAATTCCACATATCAGTGAAATCATATGGTATTTGTATTTCTCTGACTGGCTTATGTTGCTTAGGATAATACACTCTAGCCCCATCCACATCATTGCAAGATATAACTATATTCTTTCTGATTACTAAACCCCACTCTGGGATAGGCTTAGTATTTCAGAATTCTAGCTGCCATTTACTGCTTTCCATGTATGTTCAGGGGATTTTATATGTCCTATGGTGGAAGTTAGCAAATGGCGTTAGATAAGCCAGTGCCCATTTGTGCCTCACTGGTTTCTCAGCCAGCAGAGTTAGTCTGTGTTACCCCTAAATTGGTTTCTGCTGAGACAAGACAGCTGCTATTTAGAATTTGGGATGCCATGTTAGCATGCTCATGTTCTTCCCAGTATGCAACTGGTTGTGAAGTTCTTTAACCCAGAAACCTCTTCTTTGTACACCTAAGACTCTTTAAATTCACAGTTATTTCTAAATGTCCCCAATTAGGAAGCTCAGTAAATAATACTGAACTTTATTTGCCACAGCATTTTTTGAAGAAACCTGAATATGTCAATGTGTGTATGTGTTTTATGTAGTATATAAATGTTAGTTTTAATGTATCTAATTATGTTTAAGAAGTCTCATTTTTAGTCATCTGTAGAAAATGGTTTTGGGGCGCCTGGGTGGCGCAGTCGGTTAAGCGTCCGACTTCACCCAGGTCACGATCTCGCGGTCCGTGAGTTCGAGCCCCGCGTCGGGCTCTGGGCTGATGGCTCGGAGCCTGGAGCCTGTTTCCGATTCTGTGTCTCCCTCTCTCTCTGACCCTCCCCCGTTCATGCTCTGTCTCTCTCTGTCCCAAAAAATAAATGAAAAACGTTGAAAAAATTAAAAAAAAAAAAAAAAGAAAATGGTTTTGTTCATTATATTTCTTCAAGTGTTATTTTTTAACACATTTAAGAAGGCAGAAATTTTATGAAAAAATAATGCAAGCTTTTCTACCTAATGCATGTTGGTTAATTCTAAATTTGAATGAAGAATTCCAATAAAGGTCCTTACTATTCTCTGGAGGTTGTAGAAACCTGAAACCTTGTTACTATGGGTTAGAAGTGATTCATTTGGCCAAATGCTGGTGGTATCACTATTTTTATACATTAATAAAAAATTTGAAAATTTTAGACTATTTTATAGCAGCTACTTATTTGATACTAGTAAGAAAGTGCATTTGGGTGCCTATAGCCCATCCATTTCAGTTTTTAACTCTAAACGAAAGGAATTTGGAGCAGCAATTGTTCCTCCCTGTCTGGGAATTCTTAGTATTAGACACTATATATAATTTGATAAATAACTTTCCCAACTGCATAGCTCTTGTAAAATCTTATTAGTAGAGACTATGGAAAATTATATTTTAGATACATTACTTAAAAGGATAGTCATTCTAAAAACATGTTTAAATAAATATTTTTGGTTCAAGATAGAGTAATTTTTAAAAATCTTTAGAATAGGGGCATGTAGGTGGATCAGTTGGTTAAGCATCCAACTGTTGGTTTTGGTTCAGGTCATGATCTCATGGCTTCATGATTTCGAGCCCCATGTCAGGTTCTGTGCTGGCAGTGCAGAGCCTGCTTGGAATTCTCTGTCTCTCCCTCTCCATGCCCTTCCCCCACCCACACTGTATCTGTCTCTCTCAAAATAAATACACAAACATGAAATATCTTTGGAATAAAAAAAGCATATTTTATTTTATTTTATTTTATTTTATTTTATTTTATTTCATTTTGTCTCATTTTGTTCTCCATGCTTAGGGTGTTATAAATGGAATCATCAAATGTATCATTATAGTCCAGAAAATTGAGGGATGATACATACAATTTTCAATTACTTTAAAGTATGCATATTGTATTAATTCAGTTTTACTGCAATAAAAATTTTGGAAATTGGTTTTCTGATATTGTTTCTCCAAACACTGCAAGATCTTTATTTAACAGTTATGAACTAATCCAGTGTGTCAAGAGAAAAAAATGATCCATCTGATTCTTCACCAGTTGGACATAGCCCATTATATAATTGTAGACATGCATCCATGTCTGTGTTTTTATGGAACAGGCTCATCAAGGACTCACATACTCCAAATATCCCCCTCCTACCTCCAATCCATCCTGGTGTCAAAGTATGGCCCGTTCCATTTAGATCAACACCATTTAGTTCATTTTTACTCACTTGGTCTATCTACTTGTCATGCTGCTGCACTTCCCCAATTGACCACTAATGTAACATTTCTAAAATGCATACCTAAACATTCTACTACTGTTTGTAAAACTCTGGGTCACAGAAGGAAAAGAAACTGAAGGAAAAGAAGTGCCTTTTCTGTGGTATCTTGCCCCTGAGAAAGCCTCCTCTGCCCCAGCCTCCCATACTCATCAGAGAGCACATTTAGTCAACATTCAACATAGGGCCCCAGATTCTGACCTTAGTCCCCCTTTTTTGACCAAATTTGTGTATCACAGGTAAAACAGATGTGTCATTGTGAGCTGTGCACTCTCACATGAGCATCAAGGCATATCATATACTGTATGGCACTTATTTGCATATCAAACTATGCAGGCTCAAATTCCTTGAAAATAGCAACAATGCAGTATTCAGATTTTAATCTCATTTAGCTATTTTGAAATATAATATACTATAAAATATCTATTGAATAATTGAATAAATGAGTGAATATTTGATATCCTGGTTATCTCTTCTCTCTCCCTCTCTCTTTCTCTCTCTCTCTTTGCCTAATAAATTACATACTTCAAAACTTGGCTCAGATGTCACTTGAAGCAAAGAATCTCTCCTAAATGGAAGGAAGCTTCCATTTTGAGTTCATATTTTTCCTACAGTTTCTTATACAGTAGGGATGCAAAGCCCATCATTTGGTGGGGCTTTTAACCACTAGATGCCTGCAGTTTTGGACCATGTACACTTAATGTGCATTATCATGGTATAGCAAATTAAGGGATGATACAAAGTAGGAAGAGACAGGATTGTCCCAGTGATAATTAGTCACATTTAAATGAGCATCTTTTATAAGATATTATGTGATTTACACTACCATCAAACAGAACACAAACTAAAAAAGGGAGGAAGACTGACATTTTAACTGCTTGTGTGCGATAATTATATATTTACAGAAAATTAGAATAAGAATGGTACAAACCACATTCACATACCTTTTACCATGACTCAACAATTCTTAACACTTTTTACCTCTTTTTCTTCATCACCTTTCTTCTTTCACTTTAAAATGGATTTTATAGACTCAGATGAACTTTTTTTCTTTAAATATTTTAATTTATGTATTTTTAAGAATATGTAAGTTCTTCTACAGAGTCAGGATGCAGTTCAGTAAATACAACAACTCAACAACTTCAGTAAATATAACATCAATATAAGATAATTATATAATATATTTTGAAAGGAGAAGAATTAGAAAATTTAAGAGTTTTATAGTACAGGCAGGCAATTCTTCAAAAAAATGTAAAAGTGAGATAAGACACCATGGTATAAAATTCTAAGAAATAAAGTTGACATAAATTTCTGAACTTACAATGTGTAGAGAAGGAAAAACAATAATGTCAAGGTTTTCTACTTTTAAGTTTTGTGAAAGACAGGTTCCACATTCCACATTTTCTTCAGAGCCCCCATAACATCCTTATTTCTTAGACTATAGATCAAAGGGTTGAGTACAGGAGTGAGTATTGTGTAAAAGACAGATACCATCATGTCCTTCTCAGGTGTATGGTAGGACTTGGGGAGCATGTAAGTATAAATGGCAGCCCCATAGAAGAGGATGACCACAGTCATGTGGGAAGAACAAGTGGCAAAGGCCTTCTTTTGGCCTTCTGCTGAGTTCATCCTATGGATGGTGATGAGGATAAAGTAGTAGGATCCTGAAATGACTGTCACAGGAATGAGAAGCATGAGGACACAGCACAAGTACATGAAAATCTCATAGATGGAGGTGTCTGAACAAGACAGTTTCAACACCGCTGGGACTTCACAGAAGAAATGATGGATCTCCCGAGATCTGCAGAAGGGGAAGGTCATGGTGATGGGAGTGAACAAGAAGCCATCCACTGAACCCAGGAACCAGCAACCAGATGCTAGAAGGAGAAACACCCTAGGGTTCATGAGGACTGGGTAACGGAGGGGATGGCAGATAGCTACATAGCGGTCATAGGCCATAGAGGCTAGAAGAAAAAATTCTGAACCTGCTAGTGTCACATAGAGAAACATCTGTATCCCACATTCTGTGGTTGAGATCTTGTTCATACCCATGACTTGGTCCATGAGCATCTTCGGCACAGTAACAGAAATGTACATTATGTCCATGAGAGACAGCTGGCTGATGAAAAAGTACATGGGGGTGTGGAGGTAGGCATCAGAATGTATCAGTAGGATCAGGATGGTGTTTCCAGTCAAGGCCATCAGGAAAGCCACAAAAATCACCAAACAAAGGAGAGCTGGGTGTTTGGATTCATTGAAGATTCCTACCAGGATGAAATCTGACCTCGCAGTGTAGTTAGCCACCCAGTTGGTTTTCTCCATGAGATTTCACTTGGAAAACATAGGAAACCTTTAGGATTAATGAATCACTCATGGGACACCACACACTTAAATGAATGTTTAGTGGGAGAGAGAAAGAGAGAGAGGAAAAAAAAATGATTATGTTGACAGAAAGAAATTCCATGGTCCTATAGATTTGTAGATTAAAATTACCTGTAATTCCATAAATATACCAGAAAACTAATAATACACAAATATGAGTAAAGAGAATTTATAACATATAGTGAGGTTGCATTGTTAAAAGTCATGAGCTTAGTTTTTGATACAGTCTCCTTTACCAGTAGCCATGTAAATTTGTTTAGCTATTGCCCTAAACAACACCAAAGATGAATCATATATATATATATATATATATATATATATATGTCACTCTTCTAGAATATATATGTATGTATATATATATATATATATATATATAATCACTCTTCTAGAATTTTTGTTGTAGATCTCAGAATTTCATTAACCTCTTTTGTCTAAAGATCCAACTGAGATCTTGAATACTCTCCAAGGTGTATTCTATACAAGAAAATTTTAACATTTTGCAGAGCATAGACATATCAAATCATTGCATTCTACAACTGAAACTGATAGAATATTATAAGTCAATAGTATGCCCCCCTAAAAGAGAACAATCTAAAAAGTAACCATGACACAATTTGGGGAAAAATCTATATGAAATGTTTGAACCCCCTTTTTCCTATAAGAATGAATCACACTGTGAGGCACTGTGATTGTATGGAGTAAGCCACAAATCCTCCAAAACAGACCATGGTCATCACCAATATACCAATCCCTTAGATAGCCTAGGGACATCATTTTGGAGTCCAGACTCTGAGGCCAGACTGTGGCTGTGGGTCCAGCTTATCCTCTACACCCTATTGCTCCATCTGCTCTACATACAGAAAAAGATGATAAGTATAATGTCTTCCCTTATGTATAGTTAGGAGTAAATGATGAAGTGCTTAGAATATTACTAGTTACAGATGAATAAGCATAGAGTATATAGTGTTAGTTTAAATGATTAACTATAGTAATAATTATGCAGAATCTATGTAGAAGATGGGTGTTACTATTATCATTTGATAATATAAGATCCATTTTGTCAGTTCACCAGTTTAATAACTATCTATGCATTTAAGAATTTGATTTGATCATCTTTTTAGTCCTAGACAACTAGTGTGTGTATATATGCATATATGTATTATACACATTCTTATTATGTATGCATATAATTATTTTATATAAATATGTAAACTTTAAATGATATATAGGGGCTCCTGGATGGCTTGGTCAGTTAAGTGTCTGAATCTTGATTTCAACTCAGGTCATGATCTCACAGTTCATCAGATTGAGTCCTGCATTGGGCTCCACACTATCAGCACGAAGCCTGCTCGAGATTTTCTCTCTCCCTCTCTCTCTGCTTCTCTCTCTCAAAGTAAATAAATAAAAGAACTTAAAAAAATGAAAATATGTATATATTTCTTATCTTAACCCTGATTAAGAAGAGTTTTATGTAAAAATCCATCCAATTTGTATCTAGTACATGTTTTTCCAAGTTGAAATTCATCTCCTTAAAGTTTCTACCATTTGCTTTAAATTTCAGAGGACAAGAAATAGGATTTAGAGGGGCATTGCCATTTTTCAGAGAAGACTTTACTTTTTTTCCCAAATGTTACCTTCTTTAATGCACAAAG
Organism: Neofelis nebulosa; assembly: GCF_028018385.1. Lineage (NCBI taxonomy): Eukaryota > Metazoa > Chordata > Mammalia > Carnivora > Felidae > Neofelis > Neofelis nebulosa. The sequence goes on along the minus strand of NC_080782.1, from coordinate 157,278,065 downwards.
CAATTAATTGTTCATGAAACTGACATGACAGAGAGGAAAACTGAACAACACTGAGATATTTCTGACTTCAATTTACTGTTTCTTCTCCTATCTTGCTGCTCATAGCCAGCCTCTCTATCAGACACTGAGGATGAATGAAAACCTCATTAAACTTAGCTAAAATTAATGAAGGTCATAGTCAATCTGTTCAGAAACTAAAATAGAAATGTGATTTACAACAGAATTCTAAAAAAGCTATAAAATAAGTAAAACAATGAACACAAAATACATCTGACCTTTATTAAGAGAATAAGTATTACCTTCTTTTACACTTTCTCTTATTAAATTTAAATCTATACAACTTTTTAATTTCTGACATTAAGTGTCCAAGTTCAAAATCCCTTCAAAGAGGAAGGAAATATTGGCTCCTCTTTCTGGGAAGTGTTTAGAGGCAGTTATGATATCTGGATATTTCAGGAAGTATTTCCAAGTTTCAAATGAATTTTATAGTTGTGTAAAAATTCTAAAGCTAATTAAAAATAAGATGTTAAAGCAGTTGAGAACACGGAAAATGATTTTGTTTTCTTAATAAAAATATACAACAAAATTTTGACAGATAGCATCAAAAAATATAGTCTTTCTATGATATCCCACCCTCACTGATAGATGATATCTGAGCATTCTGAAAAATAAAAAATAACAGTCTGATAAACTACAAAACACACCTGCTGACAAAGTCTGTATTTGTGGTCAAAATAAAGTGAGGACCAGCATAGGGAGCAACAAATGTGAAGAACTTGAGGCTGCTTGCTGGGTGAATGGAGGGAGACAAGAAGGTTACCAGGGAGAGGGGGTCACTGGGAAATTTCTGCTGCACTTTTGTACTGTGGTTCACTGAACAGCCCACCTCTGGGATACCAGACACAAAAGGGAACACGGTCTGTACCGTGCATGGCAACTGGTCCCTCTGTTCATTGTTACTCTTCTCTAATATAATTCCTTAAGTTTAATGTAAACAACTTAGTATATATTAACACAGAAAATTATTGACAGTGGTGGTGGATTAATATCAAACCTTTATTTGAAGCTCACAGCAACCTAGAAATTGTTCTAATGCTTTATTATATTTTATCTTTCCCAAGTCCCTATGAAGTACATATTCATCTTATTTTCTCATTTTACACATTAAAGAATTCAGATTTTGAGGATCTGCTTAACACCACACAACTACACTGAGTGAAAACTAATGTCTCAGACCAATTTGAGCCCACAGGTTGTAACTATGCCTCAGATTTTGGGAGGACATAGTCTTCTTTCCATAGTATAGATAACTTGGGTATTAGGGCACCCATTGTCAGTTTCATTAGAAAATATAAATATGGTTGAGATATTTCTTTCTACTAGTTTCTAACCCAGAAATGATGCCCGCTCAAAGTAAAATCAGTAGCTCTTCTGTAGAATTTCAGTCTCAGGAGAAAAAAAATGCATTAGCCAATCATATAGCAAAACTGTATCTTCTTCTGGCCACAAGTAATTGGAAAGCAAAAACCCATTTTTTTTAAATGTGCTATACAAAAATATTCAAGAGAAAAGTACATTTTTTTTTCTACTTACAAATAGATAAAAAAAAATTTAGGACATTTATTCAGCAACCAATGGAAAATATCAGAAACAGAGGAACAAATCAAGATAGCTAGAAAATAATCACCCTTTTTGCACTTGTAGATCTGTTTGTCTGGTTGAATCCACCATCAGATGATATAGCCAGTCTCATGCAGATGGACTAATGGAGTGTGACCAGGTTAAGTGTACAGAGAGAGGTAGGAGATCTTTACTATGCCCATTAAGCAGGTGGATGATTTCCTTTCAATAAATCCCCTCTGAGACTATAAAGAAGAATGCAATTATAAGAGCTAAAAAAAAAAAAAAAGGCTAATAGATATCCCGGTTGCGCTAACCTGATACTTTTTTTCTAAGTCTTTTATTGTTAATGTCAATACATATCAAAATCTTAAAGACCGCTAATACTACTCAAAAATCACATCACTAATGAATCCTCAGCTATGACATATATGAGATAGTTTTCATGTAGCCTTTTAATTTTAGAAAATAAATATTTTATGTAAGTGTAAATATATATATGTATATATATAAGTAAGTGTATATATATATAAGTGTATATATATATGTAAGTGTAAATATATATATATAAGTGTATATATATATGTAAGTGTAAATATATATATATATATAAGTGTATATATATATGTAAGTGTAAATATATATATATATATATATATATATATATATAAATTTTAAGTTCAAGGAAAATATTTGGAATATATATTTTTCTTTTTAAGTTTTACTAATATAGAATCTAAAATTCATAGTTCAATTAATTTTTCAAATATAATACCATTAATTAGTACTATTGTTGAAAATAAAATTGAGGGGTGCCTGGGTGGCTCAGTCAAGCATCTGACTTTGGTTCAGGTCATGATCTCATGGTTTGTGGGCTTGAGTCCCGCATCGGGCTCTGTGCTGACAGCTCAGAGCCTGGAGCCTGCTTCAGATTCTGTGTCTCCCTCTCTCTCTCTCCCTCCCCCCTCACACTCTGTCTCTATCTCTGCCTCTGTCTCTCTCTCTCTTTCTCTCAAAAATAAATATTTAAAAAGTTAAAAAAAAAAAAAAAAGAACCTAAAATTGAGGTGGTCTCTTTCACGTTTTTTTAAAAAGACTTTTTTTTTTTTTTTAATGATTATTCATTGTTGAGGGAGAGAGAAAGAGACAGAGTGAGCGGGGGAAGGGCAGAGAGAGAGGGAAACACAGAATCTCAAGCAGGCTCCAGGCTCCGAGCTGTCAGCACGGGGCCTGATGTGGGTCTCGAACTCACAAACTGTGAGATGATGACCCGAACTGAAGTCTGATGCTTAACTGACTGAACCACCCAGGGGCCCCTGATCTCCTTAATGTTTTGTTTTTGTTTTGTTTTGTTTTTTTGTTTTTTGTTTTTTTTGTTTTTTGTTTTTTTTGTTTTTTGTTTTTTTATCTTGACCCGTCTTCATTGGATTGCTAATTGTATACTTTCTGCTGTTATTCACATGGAATCTACAATATTTTTAAAAATTTTAATGTGTATATATATATATATATATATATAGAGAGAGAGAGAGAGAGAGAGAGAAACAGAGCACAAGCAGGGGAGGAGCAGAGAGAGAGGGAGACACAGAATCTGAAGCAGGCTTCAGGCTCTGAGCTGTCAGCACAGAGCCTCAAGTGGAGCTCAAACTCTGGAACTGGGAGATCATGGCTTGAGCTGAAGTCAGATGCTTAACTGAGCCACACAGGTGCCCCTATGTTATTTTAATGTTACTTTTTTTTTAATCAATTTTTTGAATTAAAAAAAAATATATATCTTATGTTTTAAAACATAAGATAAATATATCTTACATCTTATGTTATCTTATATCTTTAGATAAGATATCTTATCTAAATATATCTTATGTTTTAAAACATAAGAGGGGAGGCTGGGAGAGGAGCAGAGAAAGAAGAAAACACAGAATCTGAAGCATTTCCAGGCTCTAAGCTGTCAACATAGGGCCCAAAGTGGGGCTCAAACTCACAAACAGTGAGATCATGACCTGAGCCAAAGTCAAATGCTTAACTGACTGAGCAACCCAGGCACTTTCTTTTTTTAATTTTTAACAAAACATTTCCAATTGAAATGAGTAAGTCAAAAGATTAAAAAGCAGAACATAAAGAATATAGTCAGTGATACTGTAATAGTGATGTAATGGAATAGATGGTAGCTATATTTGTGGGGAACATAGCATAATGTATAAACTTGTCAAATCACTAAGTTGTATCCCTGAAACTAATGTAACATTGTATGTCAGCTATACTCAAATTTTTAAAAAAACTTCCAGTTTTATTGAGACATAATTGACATAACATTGCCTGAGTTTAAAATGTATGAGATAATTTTATATGGGTATATACTGTAAAATTCTTTACTACAATAAAATTAGTAAACATATCACTCAATTCACATAATTGCCATTTTGTTGTTGTTACAGTGAGAACATTAACTCTCTAGTTTCATAGCAACTTTCAAGTATACAATGCAATACTATAACCTATAGTCACCATATTATAATGTATAAGGTTAAAGTAGATAACATGCTGATTTGATACATATTTATATTGTAAAACACACCTTCATCACATCAAATAATTACAATTATGTGACAATTTTTTGTGGTGAGAATAAGATCTATCCTTTTAACAGATTTACATTCCTATAATCCATAATCACAAGGCTGTTATTAACTTCAGAATTTATTCATCTAACTGGAAATTTGTGTGCTTTGACCAAACCTTTCCCACTTCCCTCACCTCCAATCCCTGGTAGCCATCACTGTACTCTGTTTCTGAGTTTGGCTTTTTAAGATTCTACATACGGGGTGCCTGGGTGGCTCAATTGGTTAAGCATCTGACTTAGCTCAGGTCATGATCTCATGGTTTGTGGGTTCCAGCCCCATGTCGGACTCTGTTCTGACAGCTCAGAGCCTGGAGCGTGCTTCAGATTCTGTCTCCCTCTCTCTCTGCCCCCCCCCACTTATATTCTGTCTCTCTCTCAAAAATAAATAAACATTAAAAAATAAGATTCCACATACAAGTGATATTACACAGTATTTGTCTTTCTCTCTCTGACTTACTACAGTAAGCATAATAGCTCCAAGTTGCTGCAATTGCCAGGATTTCTTCTTTCTCACAAATGAATAATACTCTATTACATATATGTAAGTCTATGCATATATCTACATCTGTTTCTATTTATATACATAGATATAGATTATATATCTACAATCTATGTCTACTCTGTCTCTATATCTAAATCTCATATATTCTTTATACATTCATCTGTTGATAGATACCTAGCTTTTTTTTTTTTTTTAACATACTGGTTATTGTGAATATGCTGCAATAAACATGGGAGTTCAGATAACTCTTTGACATATTGCTTACATTTCCTTGGATACATAACAAGAAGTGGGATTATTGGATCATATGAGTTCAATTATTATTTTTTTGAAGGACTTCCATAGTGGAAATATTTTCTCCAGTTATGTAGTCATCCTTTCATTTTGTTGATTTCTTTCTTTTGTTGTGGAGAAGCTTTTTAGTTTTTTGTAGTCATACTTTCTAATTTTTATTTTTGTTGTTTGTGCTTTTCTTGCCATACCCTTAAATCATTGACAAGACCTATGTCAAAGAGCTTTTGCTCTATATTTTCTCCCAACACTTTTAAAGTTCCAGGTATTACATTTAAGTCTTAAAGCCATTTCAAGTTAATTTGTGGTAGAGGTATAAAATAGGGGTAAAATGTTATTATTTTGCATTATTTTGGCATATACTTTACCCAGCATAATTTATTAAACAGATTATCCTTTCTCAGTTAATATTCTTGGCTACCTTTTCAAATATTAGGTGACCATATATATACTGTTGTATTTAATTTTATTTTTTAATAGTGATTGTCAAGTTGGCTAACACATATTGTGTACAGTGTGCTCTTGGTTTTGGGGGTAGATTCCTGTGATTCATCACTTACATACAAGACCCAGTGCTCATCCCAACAAGTGCCCTCTTCAATGCCCATCACCCATTTTCCCCTCCCCCCATTCACCCTCAGTTTGTTCTCTGTATTTAAGAGTCTCTTGAGGTTTGCCTCCTTCCCTCACTGTTTGTAACTATTTCCCCTTCCCTTCTCCCATGTCCTTCGGTTAAGTTTCTCAAGATCCACATATGAGTGAAAACATATTATATCTGTCTTTCTCTGACTGACTTATTTCACTTACCATATAATGCCCTCCAATTCCATCCACATTGCTGCAAATGGCATTATTTTATTCCTTCTCAATGCCAAGTAGTATTCCATTGTATATATAAGCCACATCTTCTTTACCCATTCATCCTTTTATGGCCATTTAGCTTCTTTTCATAATTTGGCTATTATTGAAAGTGCTGCTATAAACATTGGAGTACATGTACCCCTATGAATCAACACTCCTATATCTTTTGGATAAATTCCTAGTAGTACTATTGCTGGGTCATAGGGTAGTTCCATTTTTAATTTTTGGAGGAACCTCCACACTGTTATCCAGAGTGGCTGCACCAGTTTACCTTCCTACCAACAGTGCAAGAGGGTTCCTGTTTCTCCACATCCTTGCCAGCATCTGTTGTTTACTGAGTTGTTCACTTTAGCTACTCTGACTGGTGTGAGGCGATATCTCAGTGTGGTTTTGATTTATATTTCCCTGACAATGAATGTTGAGCATCTTTTCATGTGTCTGTTAGCCATCTAGATGTCTTCTTTAGAAAATAATCTATTCATGTCTTTTGCCCATTTATTCACTGGATTATTTGTTTTTCAGGTGTTGGGTTTGCTAAATTCTTTATAGATTTTGTATACTAACCCCGTTAAAAATTTTTTTAATGTTTATTTATTTCTGAAGGAGAGAGAGACAGAGTGTGAATGGGGGACAAAGGCAGAGAGAGAGGGAGACACAGAATCTGAAGCAGGATCCAGGCCCTGAGCTTTCAGCACAGAGCCTGACACAGGGCTCGAACCCACAAATCGGGAGATCATGACCTGAGCCAAAGTCGGACACTCAACCGACTGAGCCATCCAGGCGCCCTAAATCCAATATGTCATTTGAAAAAATATTTTCCCATTCCATTGGTTGCCTTTTAGTTTTGCTGACTGTTTCCTTTGCATTGCAGAAGGTTTTTGAGTTTTTTTGTTTGTTTTGTTTTGTGTTTGTTTTTTATCTTGATGATGTCTCAATAGTTCATTTTTGCTTTTATTTCCCTTGTCTTTGGAGATGTGTCGAGCAAGAAATTGCTGCAGCTGAGGTCAAAGAGGTTGTTGCCTGTTTTCTCCTGTAGGGTTTTGATAGTTTCCTTTCTCACATTTAGGTCATTCGTCCATTCTGAGTTTAATTTTGTGTATGGTTTAAGAAAGTGGTCCAGCTTCATTCTTTTGCATGTTGCTGTCCAGTTCTCCCAGCACCATTTGCTACAGAGACTGTCTTTTTTTTTTCCTATTGGATACTCTTTCTTATGTATGGTTTTATTACTAGGCTTTCCATTATATTCCAATGGTGTATATATCTATTTTTAAAGTTTTTATTTAAATTCCAGTTAGTTAACATACAGTGTAATATTAGCTTCAGGTGTACAATATAGGGGTTCAAAACTTCCATGCAGAATCCAGTCCTGATCACAAGTGCCTTCCTAAATCCGCATCACCTATTTTACCCATGCCCCCCCACCACATCCTTTTTGGTATCCATCAATTTGTTCTCTACACTGAAGACTCTGTTTCCCGGTTTTCCTCCGTTTCTTTCTTTTTTTTTTTCTCCTTTATTTTTGTGCGTGGTATAATAAAGTGGTCCTGTTTTATTCTTTTGCATGTTCTGTCCAGTTTCCACAGCACCATTTTTTGAAGAGGCTATCTTTTTATTATTGAATACACTTTCTTCTTTGTCAAAGATTAATTATCCATATAGTTGTGAGTTCATTTCTGGGTTTTCTATTCTGTTCCATTGATCTATATGTCTATGTTTATTCCAGTACCACCCTGTCTTGAACACTTTAAGACATTGTAATGTATCTCGAAGTCTAGAATTTGTGAAACCTCTAGCTCTGCTGTTCTTTTTCAAGGTTTCATTGGCTATTTGGGGTCTATTGTGATTCCATACAAATTTTAGGATTGTTTGTGCTCACCTCTGTGAAAAATACTGTTGATATTATAATAGAAATTGCATTAAATGTGTAGACTGCTTTGAGTAGTAAACAATATTTTTTTCCATGAGCATAGAAAGTTTTACCATTTCTTTGTGTTATCTTCAATATCTTTCATCAGTATTTTATAGTTTTCAGAGTACAGGTCTTTCAGCTCTTTGGTTAGGTTTATTACTAAGTATCATATTGTTTTTGGTGCAATTGTAAATAGAATTTCTAAATTAATTTATTTTTCTGCTACATCATTATTGGTATATAGAAGTGCAACAGTATATTGATTTTATATATTGCAAATTTGCTGAATTTGAGTATTAGTTCTAGCAATTTTTAGGGGAGTCTTTTGTGTTTTCTATATATAGTATCATGCCCTCTGCATGTGGTGAAAGTTTTACTTTTTCATTGTCCATTTGGATGTCTTATATTTCTTTTTGTTGTCTGATTGCTGAGGTTAGGACTTCCAGTACTATGTTAAATAGCAGTGGTGAGAGTGGACATCCCTGTCTTGCTCCTAATGATAGAGGAAAATTTTTGAGTTTTTCCCTCCTGAAGAGGATATTAGCTGTGGGTTTTTGTATATGATCTTTATTATGTTGAGATATGTTCCCTCTAAACCTACTTTATTGAGGTTTTTTACCATGTATAGATGTATGTGTCAACAGTTTTTCTGCACCTACTGAAAAGACCATAGGATCCATATCCTTTATTTTATCCAGGTGGTATATCACATTGATTTTTGAATATTGAACCACCCTGGCAACCCAGGAATTAATCCCATCTGATTGTGGTAAATTATTATTTTAAGGTAATGTTGGATTCAATATGCTAGTATTTTATTGAAAACTTTTGCATCCATGTTCATCACGTGTATTGTCCTGTAATTCTCTTGTTTAGTGGAGTCTTTATCTGGTTTTGGTATCAAGATAATGGTGGCCTCATAGAATGAATTTGGAAAATTTTATTCCTTTTGTATTTTTTGGAACATTTTGAGAAGAATAGATATTAACTTTACTTTAGATATTTGGTACAGTACATCTGTAAATCTATATGGCCCTGGACTTTTGTTTCTGGGAGTTTTTTTATTACTGGTTCAACTCCTTTGCTGGTTATCAGTCTATTCAAGTTTTCTATTTCTTCCTGTTTCAGTTTTAAAACTTTATATGTTTCTAGGGATATATCCCTTTCTCCCAGTTTGTTCATTTTTTCACTTATAGTTTTTCATAATATTCTCTTATAATTGTTTTTCTGTGGTGTTGGTTGTTATTTCTGCTCTCTCACTTGTGGTTTTATTTGTTTGCACCTCTCTCTTTTAGTTTTTTTTTTTTTAATGTTTATTTATTTTTGAGACAGAGAGAGACAGAGCATGAACGGGGGAGGGTCAGAGAGAGAGGGAGACACAGAATCTGAAACAGGCTCCAGGATCTGAGCTGTCAGCACAGAGCCCGACGCGGGGCTCGAACTCACAGACTGCGAGATCATGACCTGAGCTGAAGTCGGAGGCTTAACCAACTGAGCCACCCAGGCGTCCCTCTCTCTTTTAGTTTTGATAAATATGGCTAGGGGGTTATCTATTTTATTTTATTTTATTTTATTTTATTATTATTTTATTTTTCCAAAGAGCCAATTCCTGGTTTCATTGATCTATACTACTGGGTTGTGTGTGTGTGTGTGTGTGTGTGTGGTTAGTTTCTATACATTTTATTTCTGTTCTATTCTTTATTATGTTGTTTCTTCACCTGACTTTAGGTTTCATTGGTTGTTCTTTTTCTAGATCCTTGAGGTAAATGGTTAGGTTGGTTATTTAAGATTTTACTTGCTTCTTAAGGTAGGCTTGTATTGCTATATATTTCTCTCTTAGGACTGCTTTGTTGCATTCCAAAAGATTTGTACCAATGTGTTTTCATTTTCATTTGTTTCCATGTATTTTTTTTTATTTCTTCTTTGATTTCTTGGTGGACCTATTTATTGTGTAGCATCATGTTGTTTTACCTACATGTATATGTGGCCTTTCCAATTTTTTTTTTCTTGTAGTTGACTTCAAGTTTCATGGCATTGTAGTCAGAAAATATGCTTGGTATGATTTCAATCTTTTTGTATTTGTTGAGGCCTGATTTGTTACCTAATATGTGATCTTTTCTGAAAAATATCCCATGTATACTTGAAAAGAATGTATATTTTGCTGTTTTAGGATGTAATGTTCTGAATATATCTGTTAAGTCTATCTGGCCCAGTGTGTCATTCAAAACCATTGTTTATATTCTGCTTAGATTAGATGATCTGTCCATTGATGTCAGTGGGATGTTAAAGCCCCCTATTATTATTGTATTATCAATGAATTTTTATATATACGTTATTGATTGTTTTATCTATTTTTGAGTTCCCATGCTGAATGCATAAATATTTAGAATTGTTAGATATTCTTGTTGTACAGTCCCCTTCGTGATGATACAATGATCTAGTTCATCTCTTCCTACAGTTTTTGTTTAAAGTCTACTTTGATATAAGTATTGGTAATTCATCTTTCTTTTGATGTTCATTTGCATGGTAAATATTTCTCTGCTCTCTCTCTTTAACCTGCTGGTGCCTTTAGATCTAAAATGAATCTTGTAGGCAACATATGGATGGATATTGCTTTTTATCCATTCTGACAACCTACAACTTTTTTTAAGAGAGCGCACAAGGGAAGGAGCAGAGAGAGACAGAGAGACAGAGAGAGAGAGAATCCAAGCAGGCTCTGAACCACTAGTACAGAGCCCAGTGTGGGGCTCAAAGTCATGGACTGCAAGATTATGCCCTGAGCTGAAGTTAGATGCTTAACCAACTGAGCCACCCAGCCACACTTGACAGCCGATAGCTTTTGATTGGAGCATTTAGACAATTTACATTCAAAGTATTTTTTTAAGTTTATTTATTTTGAGAGAGAGAAAGCACAAGCAGGAGAAGGTAAGAGAGAGGGAGAGGCAGAATCACAAACAGGCTCTGCAATGTTGGTGCAGAGCCGAACACAGAGCTCAAACTCACAACCTGTGAGATCATGACCTCAGCCAAGATCCCCAGAGTTGGATACTTAACCGACTGAGCCACTCAGGTGCCCCCAAAGTAAGTATTGATAGATATTTAGTGCCATTTTATTAGTTTTTGTTGTTCTGTTTCTGTAAATTTTCTCTGACCTTTTTTGTCTTGATTACTTTGCTCTCTCCTTTCCACTCAAAGATTCCCCTTTAATATTTCTTGGAAGTCTGGTTTACTATTACAAACTCCTTTAGCTTTTGTTTGGGAAATTATCACTCTCAATTTTGAATGACACCTCTGTTGGATAGAGTATTCTTGGCTGCAGCTTCTTCCTATTCAGCACTTTGAATATATCAACCCCTTTCTGGCTTCCCAAGTTTCTGTTGAGAATCTCCAGCTAGACTTATTGGTCTTCCCTTGTAAGTTAAGGACTTCTTTTGTCTTGCTGCTTTGAAGATTTTTGTGTGTGTATGACTACATTTTGCAAATTTAATTACAGCATGTCTTCGTGTTGGCCTACTCTTATTGATTTTGATGGGAATTATCTGTGCCTCCTGGATTTAAATATCTGTTACTTTTCCCAGAGTAGGGAAGTTTTCAACTATTGTTTCTTCAAATACATTTTCTGACACGTTTTCTCTTCTTCTTCTTCTTCTTCTTCTTCTTCTTCTTCTTCTTCTGGAACGTGGATAAATACAAATGTTATTATGCTTGATAGAGTCACTGAGTTCTTAAGACTATTCTCATGTTCCATAATACTTTCTCTCTTTTGATCAGCTTTCTTATTTTCTATAATTTTGTCTTCTATATCAGTAATCCATTCTTTAGCGTCTTCCATTCTGTTGTTCAGTGCATCAAACCTGTTTCCAATCTCAGTTACTATATTATTCATTTGTGACTGATACTTTTAACTCTTATCTCTGTGGTAAGGATCCCCTTGATGTCCTCATTCTTTTCTCAAGCCTAATGTGTATCTTTCTGATTGTTGCTTTAAATTCTCCATCAGTCATATTACTTATACCTGTCTCACTTAGATCTCTGGCTATGACCTTATATTGTTCATTAATTTGGAATGAATTCCTCCTATTGACATTTTGTCTAAGTCTGCATTCTTCTCTGCATTAGAAAAGCCAGTTATTTTTTCTACTCCTGAGAATAATGGCTTTATGAAGAAAATGTCATATAGTGTGCAGGGCCTGGAGCTTCAGGAAGTATTTCTGGTGAGTGCTGTGTGCACCCTGCTGTGGTGTTTTAGCTGCTCTATTCTTCAGGCCAGTTGTCTGCAGAGGATCTCTTGCCTGCAGTGGGCAGTGTTTGGTCCTTGGCTAGAATGTGGTGAGTTTTAACTCCAGGTATGCTCTAATCTGCTTGTTAAATGACAATTGTTAATACTTCCACAATAACTGAAGCCCTTAGAGCTCCCTGGTTGTTTATGTGGTGTGGATAGGTGTTTCTGCTGGTTTTCTGGGGAAGGGGACTGCTGAGCTGGGACTGACACAAAGTTGGCTGAGAAGGGCAGTCCTGTCAGAGTGCAGGGGTTTGGGAGTGGGTGTAAGCAAGTTAGGCAGCCTATGTTGGTGCTATTCTGTTTCCTCCAGGTTGCTCTGTGTTTATGCTGGAGCAGCAGTGGGAGATGGTGCCAAGCAGCTCCTTCATCCCTGGAGAGGCATCTCAGTGAAAGCTGCCTCTAAAGGAAGCACTCTAAGAAGAGAAAATAACCTTCCTCTTGTGTGTTTCAGGCATTTTTCAGATCACTGTCTCCACGTTATCTGTGGGTTATTTTCCTGCCTTATCTCCAGAAACAGTGCAGTCCATCCAGGCTCTATACCAGCCAAGACTACTCACCTTCAAAACCCCAGGATTTAGAGATATGATGTGCTGGGTCTTCTGGTGGAGACCAGTCTCACTGAGACTGAGGCAAGCATGAGTAAGAAGGACAGTACTTCAAGAGCACAAGAGTTGTAGGGCTTGGTGTCAACAAGTTAGGTAGCCAATATAGGTGCTGTACTGCCTCACACAGGTGGCTCTATGTTTATGATGAGGGGAAGAGAGGGAAATGGTGCTATCCCTGGAGATGTGTCTTTGTGAATGCCGCCCCCAGGGACATGGTCCAAGAGTGAATAATCTCCCCCATGTGCCCAGACATTTTTCAAATTCTATTTCCAGTCTGTCTGCCCCCAGATAGTTTGCCTGTCTTCTCCCCAGAAGCAGGGCATTGTTTTCCAGGCTCCATCTTAGCAAAGTTTGGTGACCCTTAAAACTAGGATTTAAGCACCACTGGTTACAGAAACTTACAAAAAATCAGTCTTTATAATTTTCCCAGCTAAAGCTTTGGAAAAATGTTCTCTTGTTCATTTCCCTATATGCTCTATTCTCTCTTGCCTTCACCGTGACCATGGCTTCCTTTCCTCTGCAAAAACTATGACCCATTTCTCCCATAAACCACATCTCCACACCTCCTATTTTCTTTGATGTGGCCTATTTTCTCCTCTTAGTTGTGAAGTTTCTTCTGTCAGTCTTCAGGTTGATTTCTGAGGTTTATACAATGGTTTAATAGTTATCTGGTTGTGTTCACCAGACAGGAGTAGCCTAGGGTCCTCCTACTCAGATGCCATCTTCTCTTCCTTCTAAATGTCCATTTTTATGCCAATACCATACTGTTCTGATTATTATAACTGTATAATATATTTTCATATCAAGAAGTGTGATGTTTAGCTTTGTGTTTTTTAAGATTGCTTTGGCTATTCAGAGACTTTTGTGGTTCCATCCAAATTTCAAGATTGCCTTTTTATATCTGTAAAACTTCTCATGGTAACTTTAATAGATACTGGATTGAATGCATAGATGACTTTGGGTAGTATGACCATTTTAGCAATAACTTTTCTAGTTAATAAACATGAGTTATATTTGTATTCATTCGTGTCTTCTATTTATTCCATCAATGTGGTTAAATTATTCCTAAGTAAACTATGGATGAATGAATGAAGAAACTTGGTATATATAAAGGAATAACTTTTGGTCATAAAGAAGAACATTCTGCTCTTTGCAACATGGACTAAAATTGAAAGTATTCTGTTAAAAGGAAACCATAGGCTCCAAATTGCATCATTTAGACCAAGTCAACAAACTTGCCCCCAAAGGAAAGTGACCTCACCTGAAATATTTTTTTTTCTATTTATGACTTCCTTGTCTTATCTTCTTTTTTTTAATGATTTCTTCTACTTAGCCCTTTAGAGCTCCACTTTTCTTGCTAGATGTGATGTTGCCTGATTCCTGAATAATTTAATAAACCATAGTAGATCTTCAAATTTACTCAGTTGAATTTTGTTTTTTAAAAGATTATGTCACACCAAGATCTGAAGGGAACTTCCAGTAGCATTCAGATACAAAAAGAAACAAGGTGTAATTCCCTGTAAACACTCTGAGTTTACAGTCTTTCCCATTATTTGTGAGGGCTGTGAGTAAATTCTCTTCAATGCTGAGCTCCACTGTTTTTGCATTTGTGCTCCTGATCTAATTGGTTTTCCTTTACTAGGCAGAACAGTTTAAGCTGGTTGGATGGTTATGCTCAGAGCCCAACTGAACTGGCATATTTCCCTGCATCCCAATTGGCTGGCATACTCACCCAGAATTCAATTGAGCTGGCCATTTTTTTTCAGAGCCAAACTGAGCTGGCAGAATGGTCTGCCCAGAGCCAACCTCCTAGGCTTTCAGACCATAATTCTCCTGGTGAAAAACAACACACTTTAGCTCTATCTCTGGCTTTAATGCTGAGGACTGTTAGTGGTACCTGCAGTTAGTTCTCCATCTTGTTTTCGATCAGCCCACAGTCCCCATTCTTTGAGAACTTCTGGCCCAACAACTACCTTTGCCCAAAGTTCCATGGGAATTATTGGTGATGTGTTCAAGGTCATTTTATGGACAAGACACATTAACATTTCTTACTGATGATACATTACAGCACACATATTTGTTTGTATTGATTTGTATAGGTAAAGATAATTGCTAACAGATACCTCACAGGTCAAAAAGCTGCAAAAATTCGTGGGCATTAGCATCATTTGGTGACTTTCAGAGTGTTCACCACCTCAAGAAGACTCCTGTAATAAAATAAGTTGGTCATGGAATGAGTTAGATTGACACTAGATTACCTGCCAACTTCAAAAAACTCCTGTGAAACAAGGTACACTGTAAAACATGCATAAATCCTTAGCCAGAGGCACATCCTTTTTAGGTATTAGTTCAGCTCCAAGAAACCCAAAATTTTGATTAAGGGGACACTTAAATTATAAAGAGTTGGGCATGCTACCTTCTGACACATCCACTTATTTTATGTTTGAGAACTAGTCTCAGAAGTTGCAGATCATCTAGTAAAAATGGCAAAAATCTTACCAAGAGTAATCTAGAATTACAATTGTCATTATGGGAACTGTTCTAATTAGATATCACTTAAGAAGTGCATTTGAAAGCAACAGTCTCTGAATTAAACAGAATGGGATACTTGTTTCAATTGGCACAGATTACTCCAAAAGTTTTCAAAATTCCAAAATATTTTCATTGAAGAACTCATTGGAAAAGACTAATGAAAAATTAAGGATATAAGAAGTAACTAAAATAAAATGTTGTAACTGAACAACATGAGTTCACTCCTTGGTGAGTCAGAAACCATGTTGAGTTGTCACACAAAGAAAAGTTTACTTGCAACAAATGAGATCACAGGAAATAGTTTCTAATGATGTGACTCCCCATTTAAGGGTAGAATGGACTTATTTTATTTAGGGTTAAGGTGAATATTTAGATAGGGAAGCCTTGCCATCCTATGTAGAGATCGGCAGAAGGCTACGCATGCATTGGAAACATGCCTATATACACATTGTATATACACATTGTAAATGAGGCCAGTGCTCCACCTTGGGTGGAGATTTTAGTATTATAATGAGGTAAATGTAGTTTTCAGTCATTCTAGAGGTAATTTCATAGTCCATCTGCATAGGCAGGATTCAAAGGTTAAGCTCAAACTGGTCTGGGTGGTCTGGTCTGGCTGTAGGTCTTGTCAGGATAGTGACTATCACTCCAAGGATGGTTTCACTTTCCACTTGCCTGAGTTAAGAGATAAGCTTAAGAAAAAATGTGGGACAAAGGTTTATGAGTACAAACATGTGGGCAGTAAAGATCTGATCTTGGGGTCAAGCTGGTGACAAACTCTTAGTTACTCTTTCTTTGAGTACTCATTCTGGATTGATTTTTTTTTCCATGCTAAAAGTACTGCATAAACATTAAAAAAAAAAAAAAAAGGTCCACCATGTTATTGGCCCTATAGACACTCCCACATCTATCTCCAAAAGAAGGCCCCCTTAGGACTCCTCTCAGAGTTAATGTAGCAGAGATTTTCTGATAAACTGCCACATTATTCCCTTAAAGAGCTAAGGATAAACTCTGATGGATACTAGAGCCTATAAAAGGGATCTTGAAAAAAGTGGTACAAGACAACAAGAGGTGTAAATCCCAGGAGTAACTATTATCCAGTGGTTATCTCATTTTGTTTAACTGGTCTTGGCTTTCTTCTTGCCTGAGGCAGCAGATTGTTTTTGTTTTCTTGTTTTGGCTATTATTGTAAGTGGCTTTAGAGACTTGAGAAGGTAGTATACTCTGCTCCCTCTTTGGGGCCCTCTCTTACACCCAAAAGATTTATTCAATGCTTCCAAAATATTTAAAATTACAACTATGGACTCAGGAGATATGCAAACTGAAGATGATGTAGGTTAATAGGTAAGCAACTTTTATCTCATTTAAATCATTGAAAGCAACTGTTTTTATCTTACAAATCTTTTCAAAAATAAGAATGCAGCTTTTAAGACAATTCTAAATTTACCAGTTTCTTTACCATTCCCAAGGCTATCCTGGATTATCTCAAACTGCCTGTAAATTATTGACCTTAGGAAACCAAGATCTTTCTTGGAGAAACTTGCACTCTTTCTCTGTCCCTTAAAGTTATATATCTTATCATGTTTTTGATATATAAACATAGCCCACAATCACCTGAGATTGATGGAGAAAAAAAAAGGAAAAAAATACTAATTTTATTATATATGTAATATTATATATATAATATATAGTATTAATATATATAATTTATATATATAAATTATACTTATATATATTATATATATAATTTTAAATAGTATTTTTCCATATATATGGAATATACATATATATGTATATAGTATTTTAAATAGTATTTAGTATATATTTCTATATATTATATATTACATAGTTTAAATATATATTTATATATTATATGTATATATAGTTATATATAATGTATATATACATGTATATCATATGATATAAATATATGTATATGTATATAGCATATGCATATATTATATATGTATATAATATATACATATAAAATATATAATATAAATTATATATATATAGTATATGTATATATTACATATATAATGGGATATCTTTATAACTTCAGATGGTATTCCTGAAATTAATTTGTAAAAGAGCTCTATGTAATTGGTTTAAGACCAAGTGCTTACAAGAATTGGGCATTCAGGGCACCTGGGTTGCTCGGTTGAACGTCCGACTTTGGCTCAGGTCATGAACTTATGGATTGAGTTCTAGCCCCGCTTGGGGCTATGTCCTGACAGCTCAGAGACTAGAGCCTGCTTTGGATCCTGTGTCTCCTTCTCTCTCTGTTGCTCCCTGGGTTTCTCTGTCTCTCTCTGTCTCTCTCTCTTCCTCTCTCTCAAAAATAAATAAAGATTTTTTATAAAAATTAAAAAAAAAAAAGAATTGGGCATTCAAATACTCAGAAAGATAGAAACAAACTCAAATATTTCTTACAAGTTTATGTGGTCTAGGAAAATATTTGATATAAAAGCTAGTTTAAGGTTGATGATTTAATTAAAACAGGCATGTCTTCCAAGTTATCAACATTAAATATAAAAGTTTTATTCTACCTGAGTTTACTAGCCAAATTAATTTTATGTAATCTCTTAGGAGATCTGTATAAAAAAATAGTAGTGTGGATAATGTCTGACTTTGTCTAATGTTTTATAAAATTTATTTTATTTCATCTAAACATAATTATAAAGAACAAGTGAATAATATATATATGATATAAAATTTTATAAGTAAACATTTCAACAATACTCATGTTGACTTAAATAGCTTTCACAAATCTTTTTGATACTCTTAAACCTTAAAGATTATCTAAATTAAATTAGATAATGGATAGTCATTAAATATCCACATCATTTCCAAATAAGATACAATATTAAATCATTGATTATGCAACATAAGTTTATCTACGTTATTACAGAGAATTTAAAAGATAGCTGGATGTGTCAATGCTACAATGGAAAATTTTAAAAACCATGTTTTTAAAAGTTATAAAATTTATTCATAAATCTGCAAATGTAAAGAATGCTAAAAAATAAATGATACACAATTGCTTACTGATTAGTTTTCATTAGAAATTAAGGTTTCTTGGGGCACTTGGGTGGTTCAGTCAGTTAAGTGTCCAAATTCAGCTCAGGTCATGATCTCATGGTTCATGAATTTGAGCCTAGTGTCAGGTTTTGTGTGGAGCCTGGAGCCTACTTTGGATTCTGTGTCTCCCACTCTCTCTGCCCCTCCCCAACTTGCACTCCGTCTCTCTCTCTCTCTCTCAAAAATAAACATTAATAAAAAATAAATTAAGGTTTCTTGGGGGTGACTGAGTGGCTCAGTTGGCCGAGCATACAACTCTTGATTTCAGCTCAGGTCATGGTCTCAGGGTGGTGGGATTGAGCCCTGCATAGGGCTCCCCACTGAGCATGGAGACTGCTTGGGTTTCTCTCTCTCTCTCTGTCTCTCTCTCTCTCTGTTCTTCTCTCCCACTCACACACAATCTCTATCTCTGAAATAAAAATTAAAAAAAATAAATTATGGTTTCTAAAGGTTAAAATTCTAATAAATGTAATTATAGGCAATAACCTCTATAGAAAAGGAATATTTAGAAAAAAATATTACGTAGTCAAGCTGGGTTTCACACAACAGCAACAGCAACAGAATCTATAAAGATTGTGGTACATATGAATGAAGTCCATTCTGCTTCTGCAAAAAATGGCCCCTCATGGAAGGATTTTTGCCATCATGATGCCCTTTTAACATGACAACAGTCTGGAAGCAGAGAAATTAAGGTGAATAAACAACGCTTGTAAATTAAATAAACAGCTGGGATCAAAACATCCATTTGGTTCTTCCTTGCTTCTTGACAAACCCCATTTTCAACTTTTACATTTCTTTACCTAACATAAGGCACTTAAAATGATTCAAGTTATGAACAGATATTGGTAGGGAGACTTCTTAAAATTGCCAAAACAGTCTTCCAGAAATGTCTGACTTGACAGGTTGTTTACATTCTTATAAAAAGGGGGGAACTGTCACAAAGGAAACCACAGGACCAAAATGACATCATTTAAGCCAAGTCATCAAACTGGGGCTTGATATCTAACCTAATTGCACTTTCCACCATCCCCAGAAATTGATCAGGCAGGAATTTTCTGGTTAGCATCAATTATCTGTCAGATAGGCCCACTTCGTCCCCAAAAGGAAGATGTGATAATGCTCTAAGACCAGTTTGTCTCCAAAGGAAGGTGATCTCACTTTAAATAATCCTTTTTTTCCATTTATGAATTCTTTGTCCTGCTTTTAAAAACCTTTCCATTTCTGTAGCCCTTTGGAATTTCCCTTTACTTACCAGATGGAATGCTGTTCAATTCCTGAATGGTTTAATAAACCCAATTAGACCTTCAAGTTTACTCAGGTGATTTTTTTTTTTTTTTAGCAATTCTAAGTAAAGTAAGTCAGAGAAAGAGAAATACAGTATGATCTCACTTAATGTAGAATCTAAAACAAATGAACAAACAAACAAACAAACACCAGCAACAACAACAAAAATAGCAAAAACTTCCTAGAAACAGAGAAGTTTGGTGCAGAGTAATGGCTAATAGTGACCAAAGTGTAAAACTTGTAGTTATAAGATGAGTAAGTTCTAGGGGTCTAATGTATAGCTTGGTAACTATAATTAACAGTACTGTATTTTATAGTTGAGCACTGTTAACAGAGTAGAAATTAAAAGTTCCCACTTCAAAAAGGAAATAACTATAGCAATGTGAGGCAATGGATATGTTAACTTTATTGTAGTCATGTATTTTGTTTTATATATATATATATATATATATATATATATATATATATACACATACGTATATATGTCACATATACATTAAATCATTATGTTTTACACATTAAAATTATGAAATTATGTCAATTATATCTTAAAGAGAAAAAAATGTTAAAAAATTTAAATAAAATTTATTCTGACAGTTATTCTGAGGTAGGACGTTTAAGATGGCAGAGGAGGAGGGTGACCCTAAGCTCATCTCTTCCTCCCAACAGCTTGATAAATATCAAATCATTTTGAACACCCAAGACATTGATCAGAAGTCTTAGAGAACAAAGCTCATATTTACACAACAGCCTGTGGAAGGTAGGAACTACAGAGTGGAGTTGTGGGAAGAAAGAGCCTCAGGTGCTGAGACAGGGAGAGAGAGAGTGGGGAAAAAAATAGAGTGAAAACACACACAGGGACTGCACAGGAAAGCTGTTCTTCAAAACCATTGACAAGGAAAAAAGAGAAGATTTCAATACCACCATATTTTTAAATAAACAGTGGAAAGCAGAGTCTGAAGTTTCAGAGGTCAATACCTGGCAGTGCTCTCCTGAGGAAGCAGGGCAGAGCCCCAGTAGCAAGCAGCACAGTCTTAGGATTCCCTGGGTTGCATGGGGAGAAGCAGTTCCCCCACTTGGAGTACATTGGGTAGAGGTGATAAGGCCTCTCCACAGGCAAAAGACCCTGTGGGCACCATTGAGGTTACGCATTCACCAGTATAGGAATAAAGATGCTGGCTAACGTCAGCAAAGTCTGGCAACAACTGTGTGTTAGGATTTACCATAAACTCTGAGTTGCTGCCACGGCACAGTGATTGCTTCCTGTGACATGCTGGGACCAGCCACAGTGGAGTAAGACCCGCCTGCAGAAGATCAGTGCACATCTGAGCTGTGGGGGTCTCCGAAGTGGGTGGTTTTGAAACACGCACACACCTGTGATAAAACACACGAGTGCTGAGGCGCCTTCATGTGGATAGCTCAATCAAAGACAGGGTGAAAGTGGGGATCTGACAGAACCCGGGGACACAGGAAGGGTGATTGTTTGGGCAATTGTTAGGGCTCAAACTTGATGCTCCAGAGACTAGACAGTGGGGTGAAGCAATTTTCACCCATAGCCCACCGGCATTGATGAACCTCAGTGAGTTAAACAGTGCCACCAAGTGGAAAATTGAGCCACTATAGCAAGCTTCACCCCCCTGCCCCCCACCAGGCACATATCCACTGGGGCAAATACACCAGAGAATCACAGCAGCAGACACCTCCCCCAGAAGAGCAGCACAATCCCCTCCTATGCACTAAGCCTAGTGATCATAGACTGCTGCAAATCTTCAGCACTAGGGGAAGCTGGATCTAGCCTCTTTTGTTTTGTTTTGTTTTTGTTTGTTTCTTTGTTTTGTTTCTGTTTCTGTTTCTGTTCCACCCCCCACCCCCAAAAACAGAAAGAGCAAATTTATATATATATATTTTTTTCTATCAAAAGTCTCTTAACAAGCAGACAAAAAAAAAAAAAAAAAAAAAAAAAAAAAACACCTGGGCTCTAGCTTCTTTTATTTTTTAATTAAAAAATTTTATTTTATTATTATTTTCATCCAAAATGACAAGATGAAGGAATTCACCCTAAAAGAAAGAAAAGAAGGAAATGATGGCGAGAGATTTAATCCAAACAGATATAAGTAAGATGTCTGAAGTAGAATTTAAAAAAAAACAATTATAAGGATTCTAGCTGGGCTTTAAAAAATAAAAACATAGAAGGCACTAGAAAATCCCTCACTGCGATGAAAAAAATAACTAAAATTTAGTCAGGCAGAAATTAAAAATGGTATAACTGAAATGCAAGCGTGAATGCTGCAATACAACAATAATGGATGGATTAAACAAAGGAACAGATTAGTGACACAGAAGATAAATTTATGGAAAATAATGAAATTGAAAAGAAGAGGATAATAAAGGTAACAGATCACAAAGGTAGACTTAGGGAAGTCAGAGGACTATTAAAATGGGATAATATTCCTGACACAGGAATCCCAGAAGATAAAGAGAGAAAAAAAGTGGTGTGGGGAAACAAGGTTTAGTTGAGCAAATTATATCTGAAAACTTCCATAATCTGGGGAAGGAGGAAGACATCAAAATCTGAAAAGCACAGAAAACTCCCATAAATTCAACAAAAGCTGACCGATGCCAAGGCATTTCATATTTCAATTCACAAATTACATAATCAAGGAAATAATTCTTAAAGCAGCAAGGGAAAATAGTCCTTAACATACAAATAAAGACAGATAAAGTTCATAACAGATATGTCTACAGAAACTTGACAGGCAGGAGGGAATGGCAGAATATATTCAACTTGCTGAATGGAAGACATCCCAGGACTCCTTAATATTCAATCTTGACATGTAGTCAAGAATATTAAATCCAGCAAGGCTGTCATTCAGAATAGAAAGAGAGATAAACAGTTTGCCAGGAAAACAAATACTAAAGGAGTTTGTGACCATTAAACCAGCCCTGGATAAATGTTAAGGGGGGCTCTTAGAGGGGAAAATAAAAGACTGAAAACAACAAGATTATAAAGGAACAGAGAACATCATCAGAGACACCAATGTTACTGGTAACACAATGGCACTAAACTTATATCTTTCAATAAACACCTTAAATGTTGGGGCCCCTGGGTGGTGCAGTTGGTTAAGCATCCAACCCTTGAACTTGGCTCAGGTCATGATCTCACAATTTGTGAGTTCAAACCCCACATCAGGCTCTATGCTCATGATGCAGAGCCTGCTTGGGATTCTTTCCTTCTCCCTGACCCTCCCCTGCTTGTTCCCTCCTCTCTTGCTCTCGCGTTCTCTCTCGCCCTTTCAAAATAAATCAATAAAAACTTAAAAAAATAAACACCCTAAATGTAAATGGGCTAAGGGTTCCAATAAAAAGACATAGGGTATCAGAATGGATTAAAAACAATCCATCTATATACTGCCTACAAGAGACTCATTTTGGACCCAAAGACATCAGCAGATTGAAAGCTAGAATCATCTATCATGATAATGGAGGTCAAAAGAAAAGCAGAGTAGCCATGCTTATGTCAGGCAAGCTACATTTTAAAATGAAGATTATAACAAGAGATGAATGAGGGCATTATATAATAATTAAGGGGTATATCTATTAAGATATAACAATTATAAATATTTATACCCCCAACTTGAAAACCAAATATATATGTATATGTATATATATATATATATATATATATATATATATATCACAAACATAACAAAAACTTATTCATAATAATACAATAATAGTATGGGACTTTAATACTCTACCAACAGCAATGGACAGATCATCTAAGCAGAACATTAACAAGGAAACAAAGGCTTTGGATGACACACTGAACTTTATGGGACTTAACAGATATATTCAGAACATTTTGTCCTAAAGCAGCAGAATACACATTCTTTTTGAGTGCACACAGAACTCCAGAATAGATCACAGAATAGATCACATGCTGCATCACAAATCAGTACCCAACAAGTACAAAAAGATAAAGATCATACCATGAACATACATATTGTCACACCACAAAACATGCTTTGACAGTTGAAGTCAACTATAAGAAAAAAATTGGAAAGACCACAAGTGCATGGAGGTTAAAGAACATCCTACTAAAGAACAAATGGGTTAACCAATAGATTAAAGATAAAATAAAAAGCTACATAGAAGCAAATGAAAATGAAAACATGACCATCCCAACCTGTGGTATGCACCAAAGGCATCCCTAAGAGGGAAGTACAGTGTATTGTGATACAGGGCTACTTTAAAAAGTAAGAAAGGTCTCATGTACACAATCTAACGTTACACCTACAGTAGCTAGAAAAGGAGTCATAAATAAAGCTAGAATAAAATAGTAATTATTTTAAATAAATAATAAAATAGTAATAATACCAATAATAATATAAATAAATAATAATAATAAGTAAAATAAATAAATACAAAAAAACTAGAGCAGAAAAAATAATAAACAAACAAAAACAGTAGAACAGATCAAGCAAAGTAAGATTTGATGGTTCTTTGAAAGATATGGTTCTTTGAAAGAATTGATACAATTGAGGAACCCCTAGCCAGATTTAGCAAATAGAAAAGAGAAAGGACCCAAATAAATAAAATCATGAATGGAAGTGGATAGTTCATAACAAACACCACAGAAATAAAATTATAAGAGAATGTTATGAAAAATTATATGTGGACAAATTGGGGAATCTGGAAGAAATGGATAAATTCCTAGAAACATACAAACTATCAAAAACATACAAACTGTCAAAACTGAAACAGGAAGAAATAGAAAGTTTGAAAAGACCTATAATCACCAAAGAAATTTAAAAAAAAGTAATATAAAATCTCCCAACAAACTAAAGTCCAGTGTCAGATAGCTTCCAAGGGGGAATTCAAGCAGACAAAGAAGAGTTAGCACCTATTCTTCTCAAACTATTCCAAAATTTAGAAATGGAAGGAAAACTCCCAAACTGTCTATGAAGCTAGCATTACCTAGAGTCAAAACAGTCTCTACTAAAAAGGAAAATTTCAAGTTAATATCCTGATGAAACTGGATGCGAAAAAAATCTCAAAATGATACTAGCAAACTGAATTCAACAGTACACTTACAGAAGTATTCACCATGACCAACTTGGAATTATTTTGGGGCTGCAGGAATCCTTCAAATTTTTTTTAATGTTTATTTATTTTTAGCAGAGTGAGAGAGACAGAGCATGAGTGGGAAAGCGGCAGAGAGAGAGGGAGACACAGAATCCGAAGCAGGCTCCAAGCTCTGAGCTGTCAGCACAGAGCATGAAGCGGGGCTCAAACTCACAGACTGCGAGATCATGACCTGAGCCGAAGTCGGACGCTCAACCGACTGAGCCACCAAGGCATCCCAGGACTCCTTAATATTCAATCACTCAGTGCGATACACAACATTAATAAAAGAAAGAATTAGAACCATATAATCCTCTCAACAGATGCAGAAAAAGCATTTGACAAAATACAGTATCCTTCTTTGATAAAAACCCTCAACAAAGTATGGGTACATGGAATACACCTCAACATCCTAAACGCCACAGATGAAAGACCCACAGCTAATATCATCCTCAATGGGGAAAACTGAGAGCCTTCCCCCTATGATCAAGAATAAGACAATGATGTCCACTCTCACCATTACTATTTAACATGGTACTAGAAGACTTAGCATCAGCAATTAAACAAGAAATAAAAACCATCCAAATCTGCAAAGAAGTCAAACTTTCACTATTTGCAGACAGAAGATATCCTATGTAGAAAATCCAAAAACTTCCATCAAAAAATTGTTAGAACTTGGGCGCCTGGTTGGCTCAGTCAGTTAAGCATCCAATTCTTGGTTTTGGCTCAGGCCATGATCTCCTGGTTGGAAGGTTCGAGCCCCAGGTTGAGTTCTGTGCTGACAGCATGGAGCCTGCTTGGTATTCTGTCTCTCTCTCTGTCTCTCCTCTGCTCACTCTCTGTCTCTCTCTCTCAAAAGTGAATAAATAAACATTTTAAAAAAATGTTAGAACTAATACACGGATTCAGCAAAGTCGCAGGATATAAAATCAACATATAGAAATTTGTTGCATTTCTGTACATAAGTAACAAAGCAGCAGAAAAAAGAAACCAAAGACTCAATCCATTTTTTGACTGCGACAAAAATAATTAGATAACTAGGAATAAACCTAACCCAAGAGGTAAAAGGTCTGTAGCCTGAAAGCAATAAAACACATAAAGAAATTGTCTCAGTCGGTTAAGCATCCGACTCTTCATTTAGGCACGGGTCATGATCTCACAGTTCATGTGTTCAAGCCTTGCATTCGGCTCTGTGCTGACAGTACAGAGCCAGCTTGGGATTCTCTCTCTCCCTCTCCCTCTGTCCCTCACCTTCTCATGCTCTCTCAATCTCTCTCTCTCTCTCTCTCAAAATAAATAATCTTTAAATTTTTTAAAAAATAAAAAAATGAAAAATAATATCATGTTCATGGATTTGAAAAGCTTATATTTTAAAATGTCTATATTACCCATAGCAATATACACATTTAATGCAATCCCATTCAAAATACCCCACAATTTTTCACAGATAAAAAACAAACAATCCTAAAATTTGTATGGAGCCATAAAAGACCCTGAATAGCCAAAGCAATATTAACAAAGAAAAACAAAATTGGAGGCATAATGATTCTGAATTTCAACCTATGTTGTAAAGATATAGCCATCAAGACCATATGGTACTGGTACAAAAACAGACAAATAGATCAATGGAACAGAATAGAAAACCCAGAAACTGACCCATAACTTTAAGGTTAACTAATCTTCAACAAAGCAGGAAATAATATCCAATGGAAAAAAAAAGACAGTCTCTTCAGTAAATGGTGTTTGGAAAAATGGACAGCAACATGGAGAAAAAGTTAAACTAGAATACTTTCTTAAACTATACATAAAAATAAATTAAAAATGGATGAAAGACTTAAATTTGAGACAGAAAACCATAAAAATTCCAGAGGAGAATACAGGTAGCAAATTCTTTGACTTTGGCTGGAGCAACTTCTTATTAGACATGTTGCCAGAGACAAGGGAAACAAAAGCAAACATGAACTTTTGGGACTTCATCAAGATTAAAAGCTTCTACACAACAAAGGAAACAGCAAAACTAAATGACAGCCAATGGAATGAAAGAAGATAGTTGGAAATGACATATCTGATAAAAGGGTAGAATCCAAAGTCTATAAATAACTTATCAAACTTAACCCTCCCCAAAAATAACCCAGTTATGAAGTGATCAGAAGACATGAATAGACATTTCTCCAAAGAAGACATCCAGAAGGCTATTAAACATGTGAAAAGATGCTCAACATCCCTCATCATCAGGAAAATACAAATCAAAACCTTGATGATATACTACCTCACACCTGCCAGAATGGCAAAACTTAACAACACAAGAAACAACAGGTGTTGGCCAGGATGCTGAGCAAGAGGAAACCTCTTACACTATTGTTGGGAATGCCAAGTGGTACAGCCACTCCAGAAAACAATATGGAGTTTCCTTAAAAAGTTTAAAATAGGACACCCTATGATCCAGCAATCACACTACTAGGTATTTACCAAAATGATACAAAAATATAGATTTAAAAGTGTACATATGCCCCAGTGATTATAGCAGCACTATCACCAACAGCCAAACTAAGGAAAGAAACCAAATGTCCATCGGAATGGTAAGGAAGACACGGTATATCCATAAAATGGAATATTACAGAGCCATCAAAAAAATTGCAATTTGCAATAGTGTGGATGGAGCTAGAGTGTATTATGTTAAGCAAACTGAGTCAGGGGCACCAGGATGGCTGATCCAATTCTTGATTTTGGCTTAGGTCATGATTTCATAGTCATGGGTTTGAACCTGCATTGGGCTCTGTGCTCACAGTGCAGAGCCTGCTTGGGATTCTCTCTCTCTCTCTCTCTCTCTCTCTCTCTATCTCTATCTCTTTCTCTTTCTTTCTCTCTCTCTCTGTGCCTCCTTGCTTGATCTTTCTCAAAAATAAACATTAGGAAAAATAATAAGTGAGTCGAAGAAAGACAAATACCATATGATTTCACTCATATGTGGTATTTAAGAAACAAAACAGATGAACATATGGGGGGGGGAAGAGAGAGGGGAACTAATCACAAAAGGCTCTTAAAGTAAAGAACAAGCTGAGGGTTGATGAAGGTAGGTGGGTGGGGGATGGGCTAGATGGGTGATGGCTGTTAAGGAGGGCTCTTGTTATGATCAGCACTGCGTGTGCTGCTCTGGTATGATCAGCTCTGGTATGTAAGTAGTGAATCACTGAATTCTACTATATTGCTCTGTATGTTAGCTAACTAGAATTCAAATAAAAATTTGGAAAAAAATATTTTGATGTTTTATTTTTATGTTATTATAAATGGGATTATTATCTTTATTTCTTTTTATTGTTAGTATTTAGAAATGCAACTGAATTTTGTATTTTGACTTTGTGCTCTGAGTTTACTATTTTTTTTTAGTCTTGTTTTTTAGTGATGTCTTTTGGAGTTCCCTATACAAGATTGTGACATCAATAAACTGAGACAATTTTACTTCTTTTCTGATTTTGATAACTTTTACTTCTTTTCCGTTTGTAATTGCTTCTGGCTAGCATCTCTGGTACTATATTGAGTAGGAGATGTGGTACTGGGTACATTTGGTTTGTTCCTGGTTTTAGATGGAAAACTTTAAACTTTCATTGTTGGACATGTTTGCTGTTATTATGTAGATGTATTATATTTCTTTAGTCAATTTATTATTGGGAGTTTATGCCATGAATATTTTTTTGGATTTGTCAAATGTTTTACTACATAAATTTAAGATTATTATATTAGTTGTTTTATTTTATTCCATTAATGTGGTGTATTATATAGAATGGTTTTTGTATGTGAAATCATCTGTGAATAAAAGGTATAAATCCCCCTTAATCATGTTGTGTGATCATTTGAATATGCTGTTAAATTCAGTTTGGTAGGATCTTAATTGAGAATTTTCACGTGTATATTCTTTAGGCATATTGTCCTGTATTTTTATTTGATTATGATATTCTATTCTGGCTTTTTTATATGGGCAGTGCCATTATTACAAAATTAGTGTGAGAGTGTTTCCTCCTATTCAAATTTTTGGAAGAGTTTGAGAAGATTAGGTGTGAATTATTTTTCAAACGATTAATGCAACTGACCCATGAGACTAACTGATCCTTGGCTTGGTTACTGATTCAATGTCCTTTGTTGTTACTGATCAGTTTACTTTTTTTTTTTTTTCTTTCTTCGTGGTTAAGACTTGGAAGGATGTATGTTTTAAGGAATGTATCCCTTTTATGTAGGTTATCCATTCACTAACATGATTTTTCATAGTTGTCTTTTTATTGTATTTGTGTATCCATTGCAATGCTTCATATTTCATGCATAATTTTATTTACTTGGTTCCTCTCCTTTTATCTTGGTAATTCTAGCTAAATTTTACTCAATTTTATTTTTTAAATTATTTTTCTGTTTGCTGTTTCAATTATTTCTGCTCTGATATTTGTTATTTCCTTTCTTCTGCCAACTTTGGGCTTAGTTTTTTCTTGTTTTTCAAATTCTATGAGGTGTGAAGTTACACTGAATATTTAATATTTTGTTATTTTTATTTTTATGTTTTTTTAAATGTGGGAATTTTGCTATGGTTTATAATTTTTATGCTGTGATTTCATTTTTAATTGTTTCAAAACTTTTCCTTTCCTTTTTTGATTTCATCTTTAAACCACTGGTCATTCAAGAGTGTGTTGTTTAATTTGCTCATATTAGTGAATTTTCCAGAATTCCTTCTTTTATTGATTATCAGTTTCATATATTTGTGGTCATAAATAACACTTGATATAATATCAACTTATTAAAATTTCCTGGGACTTGTTCTGCAACCTAACATATGACCTATCCTGGGGATTGTTTGTTGTGCCCTTGAGAAGAATGGATGAATTGTCTTTTTAATAATGGTCATGTCCACTTGGTTTAAAGTTCAAGTCCAATATTTCCTTATTGACATTCCATTCATTGTTAAAAGTGGAGTATTGGAGGCCCCCACTATCATTGTATTTTTGTCTATTTCTCACATATCTGTAAGTATTTGCCTCATATATTTAGATACTGTGATGTTTCGTTTATATATATTTATAATTTTTATAGCTTATTAAATTATTCATCTGTTTATCATTATATAATGGTCCTCTTTGCCTATTGCTACACTTTTTGACTTAAAGTTTATCTTTTCTGATATAAGCATAGCTAGCACTCCTCTCTTGGTGTTTATTTATGTGAAATATATTTTTTCAATATTTTTATTTGAGACTATGTATATCATTGAAACTGAAATGAGTATGTTGGAAACAAAATATAGGTTGATTTTTTAAAATTTTTTCATTTATTTACTTTTGAGAGACAGAGAGAGACAAAGCATGAACAGGGGAGGGGCAGAGAGAGAGGAAGATACAGAATCCGAAGCAGGCTCCAGGCTCCAAACTGTCAGCACAGAGCCCAATGCAGGGCTTGAACTGACAAACTGCGAGATCATGACCTAAGCTGAAGTCAGACGCTTAACCAACTAAGTCACTCAGGCACCCCTAGGTTGGTCTTTTTTATCCACTCACCTACTCTGTATATTTTTATTTTATGACTTAATACAGTTAAAGCAATATTAATAATAATTTAAATTAACTGTTGATAGGTAAGGATTTACTATTGCCATTTTGTTCATTGTTTCTTGGATTTTTTTTGTTTTTTGTTTGTTTGTTTTGATTTGTTTTGTTTTTGTAGTTGCTTTGTTCCTCTTTTCCTCTCTTGCTGTTTGTTTTCTGTTGTGAATTCATGATTTTCTGTAATGGTATACCTTGATTCTGTTAACTTTATTTTGTGTGTATCTAATATAGGTATTTGTTTTGTGGTTATTTTTAAATCTTAATTGAAATATATTATGATAGAAAAAAACATATTTTAAGCTGATAACAACCTAATTATATCACCTACTAAACCTCTACATTTTTACACTTTCTCCCACATTTAACGTGTTTGATGTTATAATTCACATATCTTATGCTATGTATCCATTAGCAAAGTATTGTAGTTAAGGTTATTTTGAATTATTTTCGTCTTTCAACCTTATACTAGAGTTCAGTGGTTAGCATACCACCATGTTACAATTATTAGAGTATTCTAAATCTGACCATATACACTTTTTAATGGGTGTGTTGTATGTTTTCACATACGGTAAAACCTTGGGTTGTAAGTTGGTCTGAGTGTTCCTCAACATGAGCAAACATTTCTAATAAATTTTAACTTGATAATTGCACGATGTCTTCCACTATGAGTAGTATATGATGCTGAACATCACATGATAACAGCTGAGCCAATGGTTCTTCCCTCTCTCTCTTTTGCTGTGAGATTGTGGGTGATTGTCTCCCATGCTCAGATGCTCAGTTTCAGACTGTGGTGTTTGGCAGAAATCAGTAATTTATCAGAATGTTGGAAGGTGCCCACAACTGGCACTAGTGTATTTTTTTGTTACTTCAAAGAACCTATGGACAGTACTTTACTTTTCCATACAAGAGTAAGCTTAGGAATGTTTTGCTGCATGCTAGGTCAGGCCATCTGCACATATAGACCCTTTCTTCTGTGGCCTTATTGCCAGTTAAAGTATACACAGTATATGACAAGAGTTTATTATTACTGCACTGGAGCCAACATCTGTATGAGCATACAGAATGGTCCCATGCAGAAAAATGTACCATTGAACCCATAGAGAGCAGTGCTTCCATTAGTGATAATGAAAGTCATCCTACGCAATAACCCTCCTCTCTCATGTCTCCCGCATACCAGCCGTGAAGATTTTCAAAGGTATGTGCAGATTAATTTATTTTTCTTTATATTTTGTATTTTCTTAATTATGTTGCATTATATTATAGTATTATATTCATTTTTATATGAATATTTTTGGATCGTTGAACAAATCATTTGAGTATCCATTATTTCTTATGGACAAATTCACTTTGATACACAAGTCCGTTGGATTACATGCATGTTTCTGGAATGAATTTTGCTTGCAAACCAAGGTTTTACTGTATTTTCATGTTCATAATTATTGTTCTTTTATTTCTTCTTGAAGAATTATTTTTGGATTTCTTGTAAGGTATTTCTTGTGTGAAGGAACTCCCTCAGCTTTTGCTTGTTTGGGGAAGTTTTTTTAAATTTTTAATTTTAATTTTAATTTATTTTGAGAGAGAGACAGAGAGTGAGCAGGGGAGGGGCAGAGAGAGAGGGGGACACAGAATCCAAAGCAGGTTCAGGCTCTGAGCTGTCAGCACAGAGACCATTGTGGGGCTTGAACTCATGAACTGTGAGATCATAACCTGAGCTGAAGTCAGATGATTTAACTGACTGAGCCACCCAGGTGCCCTGGGGAAGTTTTTATTTTACCTTCACCTAAATAATTACTTTGCCAAAAAATGTATTTTGGGGGGCATGTGGGTGACTCAGTCAGTTAAGAGTCCTACTCCTGATTTTGTCTCAGGTCATGATCTCACTGACCATGTGATGGAGCCCCATGTGTGCTGACATCATGGAGCCTACTCAGGATTCACTCTCTCATTCTCTCTCTGCCCCTCCCCTGCACACACAACCTTTCTCTCTCAAAATAAATAAATAAATAAATAAATAAATAAATAAAATTAAAAAAATAATAATTACAAAAATGAATCAAAATGGAAAACACAGAAATATACCCACAACTATATGGTCTACTCATCTTTGAAAAAGCAGGAAAGAACATCTAATAGAAAAACGACAGTCTCTTCAACAAATGGTGTTGGGAAAACTGGATGGTGACATGCAGAAGAATGAAACTGGACCACTTTTTTATACCATACACAAAAATAAATTCAAATTAGATGAAAGACATAAATGTGAGGCAGTAAACCATTTCTTCTTGAGGAGAAAGCAGGCTGCAACCTCTTTGACCTCAGACACAGCGGGCAACTTCTTACTAGGCACATCACCAAAGGCAAGGACAACAAAAGCAAGCATAAACTATTAGGACTTCATCAAGATAAGAAGCTTCTACACAGCAAAGAAACCAACAAAACTAAAAGGGCAACCAATGGAATGGGAGAAGATATTTACAAATGATGTAACTGATAAGGAGTTAGTATCCAAAATCTATAAAGAACTTATCAAACTCAACACCAAAAAACAAACAACCCAGTTAAGAAATGGGCAAAAAATATGAACAGACATTTTCTTTTTCCAAAGAAGACATCCAGATGGCTATCAGACACATGAAAAGATGCTCAACATTACTCATCATCAGGAGACTACAAATCACAGCCACGATGAGCTATCACCTCACATTCATCAAAATGGCTAAGTTTAACAACTCAAGAAGTAACAGATGTTGGCAAGGATGTGGAGAAAGGGGAAGCCTTTACACTGTTGGTGGGAAAGCAAACTAGTGTAACCACTCTGGAGAACAGTATGAAGTTACTCAAAAAACTAAATGTAGGAGTGCCTGGATGGGTAGTTAATTTGGCATCCTACTCTTGATTTTGGCTCAAGTCATGATCTCACAGTTTATGGAATCAAGCCCTATGTAGGGCTCTGTGCTGGCAGTGTGTCGCCTGCTTGGCATCTCTCTCTCTCTCTCTCTCTCTCTCTCTCTCCCTCCCTCTTGCTCTGGCCCTCCCCTGCTCACACCAGTTCACTATCTCTCCCCCCACCAAACTAAATAAATAAACATTAAAAAAGCTAAAAATAAAACTCCCAATGATACAGCAATTTTACTATTAGGTATTTGCCCAAAGGATACAAAATAAAGATTCAAAGGGTTACATGAACCCTAATAATTGTAGAAGCATTATCTACAAAGCCAAAATATGGAGGGAGGCCAAATGTTCATTGACTGATGTATGGATAAAGAAGATTTGGTGTGTGTGTGTGTGTGTGTGTGTGTGTGTGTGTATTTATATGTGTATAGTGTATATGGTGTGTGTATATGGTGTGTGTGTATATATATATATATATATATATGGTGTATATGGTGTATGTGTATATATTGTGTGTGTATGTACACACACACATACACACACACACACACACACACACACACATTACTCAGTCACCAAAATAATGAAATCTTGCCATTTGCCATGACGTGGATGGAGCTATAACATATGCTAAGCTAGATAAGTCAATCAGAAAAAGGCAAATACCATATGATTTCATTCAGGTATAATATTTAAGAAGGAAAACAGATGAAATATGGGGAGGGCAAGGAGAAGACAGAGAAACCACAAGAGGCTCTTAACAGTAGAGAACAGCTATTTCTCAAGCATGGTGGAGAAGTAGGGGGACCCAAAGTTCCCTTGTCCCTCAAACACAGCAGTGTTGAGACCAAAGGACGTTGAATTCCAACAGTCCAGGCTGCAGAGTGACAAAGACATCTCCAGGGACCCAGGGGGACAACCTGGCAGGCCATAGCTGCACAATAGCGACCTGGGAGAGTTAATATGGACTGCATAAGCATGGGTGAGAGGGATACCCTTCTGCAGAGAGACAAAGGGAAGGGAAAGAGAGACTGGGGAAGTGTAGGACTGTACTGGACAAGAGAAAAATCACGGACCAGGACAGAGAAAGATCCAGTCTCCAACTGTGGGGCTTTCTCTGGACTGGGGCTGGCTGCCTAGTTTGCACATCTGGGAGGAGGGGAGCCAGCCCCAGGGTAGGTAACTAGTTCAGAGTTGCAGTCCACAGTGGGAGAAAGCAATCCCTTCCCTGGAGTGCTGTGGGAAGAAGGTATATAACTATTCAAAGGACAAAGACTGCCTGCACCTGCCAGTAGAGGCCATATATTGGCACAAAGCAACACTTCCACTGAACTGGGGTGCATGGAGTGAAACCCTATAAGACATCAGGGTTTAAATACCAGCCAAGTACCAGGGAAGCATGGGAGACAATGCAGGAGAACAAGCTGCCTCGTTCGTGCTTGTGGCAGAGTGAGGACTGCCTAAACAGAGTAGTTTGGGACACCTCTTCCATGGAGGAGATATTGGGGTGTCACAATTTTTCTCCCCATCACCAACAAGGTGAAAGGATGGAAAGTCAACAGTAGAGGCAGGACCCACCTACACCAAACCATGCCCCTCCACATCTGGTAACTGCATATCTACTGGAGCTGGATTGATGCTGACAACACAGATAGCCCCTCCTCCAGACCAGCACTACCACCAGCTCCAAAGCATCCAGTGGGTTTGCATCTCCTGATTTAATTCTTCTGTGTGTGTAAATATATATATATGTATATGTATATGTATATATATATATATATATATGTATATGTATATGTATATGTATATGTATATATATGTATATATATATATGTGTTACATTTCTTTTCTTTCTTTCTTTTTTACTTTTCTCTTTATTTCTTCCCTCCTCTAGTCTGGTTATTCTGGTTGTTGGTTTGTTTCAACAGACATATTTAACCTATTCTCTTTACACCTATATAACAGACATATTTAACCTATTCTCTTTACATTTATATCTCCTTCTTTATTTTCCCCTCTCTCTCTCTCTGGATTAAACCATAGAGTTTCTCTGCCTGGTCAATTTTACTTTATTTTATTTTTCTACACCTCTGTCATTTCTCTCTTTGTATGGGATAAGTCCTCTTCCATCAACAATGCCCCCACCCCATTGTTTTGCTGTAGCTTGTGGTTTTGTTTTGTTTTATTTGTTTGTTTGTTTTTTCGTTTTCTTTTCCAGGACTACTTCAAAGAATAACTCAAAGCAGACCTGGTGGAGGGTCCAACATATCACTACAAGTAGGCAGATAAAGCAATCAGAATCACAAGAACAAAAAGCAAGTAACACATGCCAAAAAACATCTCCTGTAAGGTCAGATCCTGGACAGTGAATGACCCCTCTTTAATATAAGTGTTTCCATATGCAGGGCACATAACAAGCTTTTAAAACACATAAGGGACTGAAAACTACCCAAAAAGATGAATCAGAAGATTTCTCCTCAAGAGAAATTCCAGGAAGAAATGACAGCTAAACAATTGGTCCAAACAGATATAAACAATATAACTGAACAAGAATTTATAATAAGAGTCATAAGAGTAACCGCTGGGCTTGAAAAAAGCATAAAAGACAGCAGACAATGTATTGATTCAGAGATTAAAGAACTAAAAAATAGTCATGATGAATTAAAAACTGTTGTAAATTATGGGAAAAATAAACTAGAGGAGGTGACAGCAAGGATTGAAGAGGCAGAGGGGAGAATAAGTGAAGTAGAAGATAAAATTATGAAAAAAGATGAATCTGACAAAAAGAGAAAAAATTCTGGATCAAGAGGGGAGAATTAGATAACTAAGTGATTCAATGAAATGTAATAATGTCCTTATCATAGGAATTCCAGAGAAGAAGAGAGAGAGAAAGGGGTGGAAGGTGTACTTGAAAAAAATCATAGCTGAGAATTTTCCCACTCTAGGGAAGGAAACAGACATTTAAATACAAGAGGAACAGAGAACTGCCTTCAGAAGTAACTTGGATTGATCTTCTGCATGAAATATCATAGAGAAACTGGCAAGATACAAAGATAAGAGAGAATCCGGAAAGCCGCTAAGGACAAAGGGCCTTTACCAACAAGGATAGACACATGAGGGTAGTAGCAGACCTATCTACTGAAACCTGGCAGGCCAGATAAGAGTGGCAATAAATTTTCATTGTGCTGAATAGAAAAAATATGCAACCAAAAATCCTTTAACCAACAAGCTTGTCATGCAGAATAGAAGGAAAAATAAAGGTTTTTCCAGAAAAGCAAAAACTTAAGGAGTTTATCACCACTAAACCAGCCCTACAAGAGATCCTAATGGGGACTCTGTGAGTAGAATGTTGCAAAGACCACAAAGGATCAGAGACTTCACTATAAGCATGAAACCTACATATAACACAATGACTCTAAATCCATATCTTTCAATAATAACACTGAATGTAAAAGGACTAAATGCTTCAATCAAAACACATCCCTAAAGCAGCAGAATACATATTTTTCTCAAGTGCACATGGAACATTCTCCAAGATAGATCACATAGTGGGTCACGAAAAAGGCCTTAATAAATATAAAATAATTGAGATAATACTATGCACACTTTCAAATTACAATGCTATGAAACTTGAAATCAACCACAGGAAAAAGTCTGGAAAACATCTAAATGCATGGAGGTTAAAGATCATCCTACTAAAGAATGAATGGGTCAACAGGCAATTAAAGAGGAAATTTAAAAATATATGGAAAAAAAATGAAAATGAAAACACAACAGTCCAAATCCTTTGGGATGCAGCAAAGGCAGTCCTAAGAGGAAAACACATTGCAGTCCAGGCCTATCTCAACAAGAAAAATCCCACATACAAAATCTAACAACACACCTAAAAGAACTAGAAGCAGAACAACAAAAAAACCCCAAGGTCAGCAGCAGAAAAGAAATAATAAAGATCAGAGCAGAAATAAACAATATAGAATTAAAAAAAAAACAGTAGAAAGATCAATGAAAGTAGGATATGTTTTTTGAAAAAATAAACAAAATTGATAAACCCCAAGCCAGATCTCTCAATAAGAAAAGAGAGAGGACCCAAATAGACGAAATCATGAGTGAAAATGGATTTATCACAACCAATCCATCAGAAATACAAGCAATTATCAGGGAATACTGTGAAAAATTATATCCCAGCAAACTGTACTACCTGGAAGAAATGCACAAATTCCTAGACACCCACACACTATCAATACTCAAGCAGGAAGAAATAGAATATTTGAACACACACATAATTAGTGAAGAAATTGAACCAGTTATTAAAATCTCCCAACAAATAAGAGTCCTGGACCAGATGGCTTCCCAAGAGAATGCTACCAGACATTTAAAGCAGAGTTAATACCTATCCTTCTCAAGCTGATACAAAAAATAGAAATGGAAGGAAAATTTCTGGACTCATTCTATGAATTCATCATTACCTTGATCCCCAAGCTAGACAGAGACTCCACAAAAAAAGGAGAATTACTGGCCAATATTCCTGATGAACATGGATGTAAAAATCTTCAACAACATACTAGCAAATCTAACTCAGCAGCATATAAATAGTATTATTCACCATGATCAAGTGTGATTCATTCCTGGGCTGCAGGCCTAGTTTAATATTCACAAATCAAACAATGTGATACAGCACATTAATAGACGAGAGGTTAAGAACCATATGATCCTGTCAATAGATGCAGAAAAATAAAAAACATTTGAGAAAATACAGTATCTTTTTTCAATAAAATCCCTAAATAAAGTCAGGGTAGAAAGAACATACTTAAACATCATAAAAGTCAGACATGAAAAGCCCACAGCTAATATCCTCATCAGTAGGGAAAAACTGTGACTTTCCACCAAGATCAGGAATTTGACAGGGATGTCCACTGTCACCACTGTTGTTTCACATAGTGTTGGAAGTCCTAGTCTCAGCAGACAACAACATGAAAAAAAGGAAAAAAGCATCCAAATTGGCAAAGAAGAAGCCAAACTTTCACTTTTCACAGATAACATGATCCTTTCCATGGAAAACC
The DNA here is from genome assembly GCF_028018385.1 of Neofelis nebulosa. Classification (NCBI taxonomy): domain Eukaryota; kingdom Metazoa; phylum Chordata; class Mammalia; order Carnivora; family Felidae; genus Neofelis; species Neofelis nebulosa. The sequence goes on along the minus strand of NC_080782.1, from coordinate 157,239,817 downwards.
TAAAAGACTCCACCACAAAGTTGCTAGAACTGACACATGAATTCAGCAAAGTCACAGGATGCAAAATCAAGGTATAGAAATTGGTTGCACTTCTTTACTCTAATAATGAAGAGAAATAAAGAAATTGACCCCATTTCCAATTGCACCAAGAACCAAAAAAAAACCTAGGAATAAACCTAACCAAAGATGTAAAAGATCTGTATGCTCAAAACTATAGAAAGCTTATGAAGGAAATTGAAGAAGACACAAGGAAATGGGAAAACCTTCCACGCTCATGGAGTGGAAGAATAAATATTGTTAAAGTGTCAATACTACCTAAAGCAATCTACACATTCAATGCAATCCCAATCAAAGTTGCACTGGCATTCTTCTCAAAGCTAGAAAAAACAATTCTAAAATTTTTATGGAACAACGAAAGACCTCAAATAGCTAAAGTAATATTGGAAAAGAAAACCAAGGCAGGAGGCATCACAATCCCAAACTTTAGCCTCTATTACAAATCTGTAATCATCAAGACAATATGCTATTGGCCCTAAAACAAACACAGAAACCAATGGAATAGAATAGAGAACCCACAAATATATGGGCAATTAATCTTTGACAAAGAAGGAAGGAGTATCCAGTTGAAAAAAGAGCCTTTTTTTGCAAATGGTGCTGGGAGAAATGGACATCAACATGCAGAAGAATGAAAGTAGATCACTTTCTTACACCATACACAAAAAATAAACTCAAAATGGATGAAGTACCTGAATGTGAGACAGGAAACCATTAAAACCCTAGAGGAGAAAGCAGTAAAACCTCTTTGACCTCAGCCGTAGCAATTTCTTACTTGACACATCTCTAAAGGCAAGGTAATTAAGAGCAAAAGTGAACTATTGGGACCTTGTCAAGATAAAAAGCTTCTGCACTGCAAAGGAAACAGTCAACAAAACTAAAGGCAACCGACAGATGGGGAAAGATATTGGTAAATGACATATCGCATAAAGGGCAAGTATCTGAAATCTATAAAGAACTCACCAAACTCCACACTTGGAAAACAAATAATCCAGTGAATAAATGGACAGAAGACATGAATAAACACTTTTACAAAGAAGACATCAATATGGCCAACAGACCCATGAAAAGATGCTCAACTTCACTCATCATCAGGGAAATACAAATCAAAACCACACTGAGATACCATCTCACACCAATCAGAGTGGACAAAATAAACAACTCAGGAAACATCAGATGCTGACAAGGATGTGGAAAAATGGTAACCCTCTTGCATTGTTCATGGGAATGCAAACTGTTGTAGCCATTCTGGAAAACAGTGTGGAGGTTCCTATAAAAATTAAAAATAGAACTACCTTATGACCCAACAATAGCACCACTAGGAATTTATCCAAAGGATACAGGAGTGCTGATGAATAGGGGTACATATACCCCAATGTTTATAGCAGTGCTTTCAATAATAACCAAATTATGGAAAGAGCCTAAATGTCCATCAACTGATGAATGGATAAAGAAGATGTGTTGTATACATACAATGGAATACTACTTGGCAATCAGAAACAGCAACATGGATGGAAATGAAGGTATTATTCTCAGTGAAATAAGTCAGTCAGAGAAAGACAAATATAATATGTTTTAAGTCATATGTGGATCTTGAAAACTTAACAGAAGACCATGGGGGTAGGGAAAGGGAAAACATAGTTACAAACATGGGAAGGAGGGAAGGAGGCAAACCATATAGACTCTTAAATACAGAGAACAAACTGATGGTTGATGAGGGGAGTGTGGGAAGTTGTGGAAAATGGGTGATGGGGTTTGAGGAGGGCACTTGTTGGGATGAACACTGAGTGGTGTATACAAGTGATGAACCATGTGAATCTACCCCAAAAGCCAAGAGCACACTTTACACACTGTACATTAGCTAATTTGACAATAAATTATATTAAAAACAATAGAGAACAAACTTATAGCTTATAGAGGGAGGGGGTGGGAGCTAGGTGATGAGTATTAAGTATGGCCTTTGTTGTGATGTGCACTGGGTGTTGTATGTAAGTGATGAATCACTGATTTTTACTTCTGAAACCAATATTGCACTGTATGTTAACTTACTAAAATTTAAAAAAGAAAAACACCTCAGATCAGAAATCACCTTGTGCATGAAACTTCCACAAGTTTTCCTTCCATATGAGTTAATATTTTCCACCATCCCATATGCATTCTGAATCTTAAAAATACCACATAGCAGAATTATTAATCCTCTCTAAATATCTCTAAGGTTGGACCATGTAGATCAATGTAGTATCCAATAAATGTGGGAAGCTAACTGTATTGTCTCAGTAATAAAAAGCCACTTTAAAAATCACGTTTTCATATGATTTTGTGTCACATTGCCACCAGACAGAAAATAAAAACTCAAGAAATAAGTGTGTGTGTGTGTGTGTGTGTGTGTGAGAGAGAGAGAGAGAGAGAGACTATATTAAATATTTATTTAGAGCTAATTTTAATTTTGTTGAAAAATATCATGAATAAGAGTGGTACAAAGAACACTCATATACTCTTTACCTAGAATCATCTATTACTAACATTCTACCTGCTCTGCTTCATCACTTCTCTATCAGTCTAAATTTTTCTCTCTTTCTCTCCCTTCTTTACTCCCTCCCTCCTTCTCTCTCTATATCCTTTTTTCCTCATTTATGTTTGAGAAAATTTCTTATCTCCACATGGCCTTTATCCTCTAAATATTTCATTATGTATTTCATAAGAATGGGGATATTCTTCTATACACTAAGAGTGTAGCTATAAACTTTATTCAGTGTTACATCAAAATATTACAACAGTACACTACCCTTTAGTGGAGGAGTTTATAATCAAAGACACTTGTAATATTGAAGCAATTCATAAAGTAGTTTGTGAATATGATATAAGATGTCATGGTATTAGGGGCTAAGAAATATCACTGGCATAAATTTCTGATGTGTAGAATGAAGAAAAACACATTAACATCTAAATTTTATATTTTCTAATGTATTGAAAGACAGTTCCCACATTCAACATTTTCTTTAAAGTCCCTGTGACATCTTTATTCCTCAGACTATAGATTAAAGGGTTTAGCAGTGGTAGGAGGATGGTATAAAAAACAGATACCATTATGTCCTTTTCAGGGATGTAGTGAAAGCTGGGAAGCATGGAGTTGTAGACTCCAGCCCCACAAAAGAGGATAACAACAGTCATATGGGAGGAAAAAGTGGCAAAGGACTTCTTCTGGCTCTTTGCTGAGTTCATCCTGTAGATGGTGAGGAGGATGAAAAAATAGGAGTTTGAAATGACTCACTGGGAAAAGGAGCATGAGGACACAACAGAGGTACATGAGTGTCTCATGGAGGGAAGTGAGCAGGAAAGCTTTACTATGTCAGGGACTTCACAGAAGAAATGATGGATCTCCCGAGATCTGCAGAAAGGGAATGTCATGGTGACAGATGTGAGCATGAATCCATCCACAGATGCCAGAAACCAGCAGCCAAATACCAGTAGGAGACAAACCCTATGGTTCATGATGACAGGATAAACAAAGAGACTGGCAGAGGCAACATAGCAGTCATAGGCCATGGTGGCTAGAAGGAAACATTCTGAACCTCCTAGTGTCACATAGAGAAACATTTGTATCCCACAGTCGAGGGTTGAGATCTTATTCACACCCATAACCTGGTTCATAAGCATCTCGGGCACAGTGATGTAAATGTACATTACATCCATGAGAGACAACTGGCTGATGAAAAAGTACATAGGGGTGTGCAGATAAGCATCAACAGTATATCAGAAATATCAGGATAGAGTTTCCAGACAATACCAACAAGAAAAACACAAAAATGACCACACAGAGGAGAGTTGGGTGTTTTGACTGACTGAAAATTCCCAGCAGGATGAAATCAGACTGTGCCGTTTCATTGACCACCCAAGTTTTGTTGTCCATGAGGTTTCACCTAGACGTAAGTTCATTGAGACCTCAAATTCAGCAAGGAAAGCTTTGGAGGCAATGGGTCATTTATAAAATGCAATAACCTGAAATGATTTATGAAATGCTTACTGAAAAAAAGGAAAAAAAAAGTAATGCTTACTGAGAGTTTTTGTGTTAATGTTTGTGTACATCAACATGTGCTAAAAAGAAGAAGTCCCATGGCCTATATATAGGGGATTATTAATCACTTATGATTTAATGAACTTATTACAAAACTAAAAATTTACAAATGTGGGTCAGAATGGTTAACTAATATTGAAATTGCCACAGTTCACATCATCACATTTCATCATGATAGATAATGTCATACATTAACATATATTTACAGAGAGGCTAACTTAAGCATATATGGCAAATCACTGAATCATTGAAAATATAAATAAAAATTATACTTCTAGAATTTTTGTTATACAAGTCTAAATTTATTTAACATCAATGCTTTGAGTACCAACAATAATATTAAAAATTCTTGGAAGTATATTCAATGTAAGGAAGATGTAGAAGCAAATTAAACATAATTGGAGAAAAACCATACCAAATATTAGAGACCCTTGTACCTATAGGAGCAGGCTTCCCTGTGAGGTTTTTGTGGTTGTGTACAGTGAGCAACGCACACACCAGGGAAAGGTCAGGTTTCTCACACATGAATGACCCTTTAGAGACCTATGAGCCTTTAGATGATACACTTAGAATCTCAGCAACCATAGACCCAACTTCCCCCCTTTACTCACCATTTCTGTGTCCACTCTATATAAAACAAAGGATAAGCTTAATTTTGGAGCTCAGGTGTGGCGAGGACTGAGGGGAAATAATAAAACTACTTAGAACATTACCAGTTACAGATACACACATATACTTTTAGTTAAAAGAGTTCATATCAATCTTAATTATTATGAAGGATCAATGTAAGAAATAGCTGTGACTATTACCGTCTTATGATGCAAGATGCATTACTTCACATGGTTTAACATCTATTCATATATTTAAAAATTTAGAATTGATCATTTCTGTATCTCCAACAACTTGAATAAGTGTGTGTGTTTATGTTTATTTATTTTGACATGTAATTATTCCATACAAATATACATAATCAAATAAACATATAATTGATCATGTAATATATATTTATATATTTTGCCTATGTATATATATATATATACATATATATATCTTTTTATTTTTTATTTTTTAATGAAATTTATTGTCAAATTGGTTTCCATACAACACCCAGTGCTCATCCCAACAGGTGCCCTCCTCAATGCCCATCACCCACCCTCCCCTTCCTTCCCACCCCCCCATCAACCCTCAGTTTGTTCTCAATTTTTAAGAGTCTCTTATGGTTTGCCTCCCTCCCTCTCTAACCATTTTTTTTCCTTCCCCTTCCCCATGGTCTTCTGTTAAGTTTCTCAGGATCCACATAAGAGTGAAAATATTTGGTATCTGTCTTTCTCTGTATGACTTATTTCACTTAGCATAACACTCTCCAGTTCCATCCACATTGCTACAAAAGGCCATATTTCATTCTTTCTCATTGCCATGTGGTATTCCATTGTATATATAAACCACATCATCTTTATCCATTTGTCAGTTGATGGAAATTTAGGCTCTTTCTATAATTTTGCTATTATTGAAAGTGCTGTTATAAACATTGGGGTGCATGTGCCCCTAAGCATCAACACTCCTGTATCCCTTGGGTAAATTCCTAGCAGTGCTATTGCTGGGTCTTGAGAAACTTAACAGAAGACCATGAGGGAGGGCAAAGGGAAAAAAAAATTATAGGGAGGGAGGGAGGGAGGCAAACCATAAGAGATTCTTAAATACTGAGAACAACCTGAGTGTTGATGGGGGTGGGGGAGAGGGGAAAGTGGGTAACGGGCATTGAGGAGAACACTTGTTGGGATGAGCACTGGGTGTTGTATGGAAACCAATTTGACAATAAATTATATTAAAAAATAAAATACAAAAATAAAACATATCTTAACACAAACAAAAATGGAAACACCACACAGCAAAATTCATGATATGTAAAATAAGTAGTGTAAGAGGGAACTGTATAGATATTAATGCACACATTAATAGAATAGAAAAATCTGAAATATACAACCTACCCTTACATGCCATGGGAGTATAAAAAGCCACAAACTAAGCTCAAATTGAAATAAAAAAAAAAGAAAATGAAAATTAGAGCAAACATAAATAAAATAAAGAACAAGCAAACAATAGAAAAGATTAACAAAACTAGTAGATTCTTTGAAAAGATGAACCAAATAGGAAAAACTGCTACACCAATGAAGGAAAAAAGACAGAAGACTCAGACAAACAAAACTTCTTACAATTGAAAGAGGAAATATTGCAACTGAAAAGGACTACTGTAAACAACCATATATCAACTAAATGGAGAACCTAGAAGAATGGGATAAATTCTTACAATATGCCAAGATTGAAACAGGAATAAATAGGAAATTTGAACAGGCTAATTACCAGAAAACATATTGAATCTGTAGTCAAAAATATCTCAATAAACAAAATACCAGGAAGAGATGGCTTTACTGGTGAATTTTCCCAAACATTGAAAAAAAAATAAAACTATCACAAATTTTTTTTTAAACTCTCCCAAAATATTAAAGAGGAGAAACACTCTCACAATCATTTTATGAGGCCACATTACTTTGATACCAGAGTCAGGTAAAAACACTAAAAGAAAAGAAAACTATAGACCAATAGGCCTGATTAACATAAATGCAAAAATTCTCAGTAACAGTACATAATGGAGCATGATCAAATGGGACATAACCTGGGATGCAAGAATGTTTCAGCATCTGCAAATAAATCAATGTGATACATAACATTAATAAAGTAAAAGATGAAATTAATTATCATTTCAGTAAAGACAAAATACATTTGAATATTTTCATATTTGTTCACAATAAAACTCTCAACATATTAAGTATAGAAGCAAAATGTATAATATAATAAAGGACATATATTGGGAAGCCCACAACTTAGCACTATTCTCAGTAGTGAGATTTTAAAATAATTTCTTCTGTGGTCAGGAAAACATAGGGGTGACTACTTTCACCACTGCTCATCAACATAATGCTGGAAGTGTTGCCTGGCAATCAGGCAAAAAATAAACAAACAATATCTAAATCAGAAAGGAGGAAGTAAAATTTCTGTGTGAAAACAGCATATTTTCATATAGAAAATTTTAAAACTCCACAACGACACTGTTAGATTTAATCAATGAACTTTATAAAGTTGTAAACTAAAAAATCAATGCTAAAAGTCAGTAGTGCTTGTACACACTAATAGTGGGTTATTTGATAAAAAATATGAAGATTACCATTCCATTTACATTAGCTTCAAAAACAGTAAAAGTACTGTCATGCATCTGTTTCTGTGTACAAGTAGATCCTGACACCAAGAATCAAAATTAGCTCTCAAATGGAGCCTATTTTACCTTACAATTTTTTTTTTATCCCAAGGTCTCAGGCTATCTTCAAACTGGACGTCTTCATTCATATATATATATATATACATATATATATAATTTTTTCTCATCATGTCCCTCAGGCTGTTTCCTTGCTATGAATTTACCCTTCTGACTTCTTTTTACATCTTAATAGTCCAAAAATGTTCAGCTAAAAAAAAAATCTGCATGAAACCTGTCTCTACTCTTAATCAGTGAGAATACGCACACCTCTGAGACATATAGTATATTGTTTATGCTCCTCTCACAGATTTTATGTCCTATATTTTACTTATTTCTTTTAAAATTCCAACAAAAAGTTCTACACGAATGATATAGTTACGTGTGATATTGGCTATGTGAAATTAGCTTTAAAATGTCCATATCGGAGTGGTGTATAGCTACTTAAAAATCACAAATGTGGGGCGCCTGGGTGGCACAGTCGGTTAAGCGTCCGACTTCAGCCAGGTCACGATCTCGCGGTCCGTGAGTTCGAGCCCTGCGTCAGGCTCTGGGCTGATGGCTCAGAGCCTGGAGCCTGTTTCCGATTCTGTGTCTCCCTCTCTCTCTGCCCCTCCCCCGTTCATGCTCTGTCTCTCTCTGTCCCAAAAATAAATAAAAAACGTTGAAAAAAAAAATTTTTAAAAAAAATTAAAAAAAAAATCACAAATGAATGATAAATGTATTTGAATGAATATAATTTCAAAATTATATTTATAAATTGTTATAAGCAGTATGGGATTGTTAATGAACTGTGCAGTACAAAAGCAATGCCCTGAAGTCCAGTGTGGCTGAAGCCTCATCAGGCAAACTGAGAACAAACATCTGGTCTTATTTCTGATATCACCTTAGTAAAAGCCTGTGGAGGCCCTGGACAGGTCACCTAATAACACAGGGATAAAACTGCCAGTGTACCCACATCAGGCAAAGTGAGCCATTAAAACCAACTGTACTGAAGACAAATACAGCTCACACACAGCAGTAGAACACGTAGGGCTCACATAGGAGACACCAGTAAAAAACAAATGGTCCTGGTAAACAGAGGACATTGTGCTACAGGGCACCACAAGTTCTCTTCTTTATAAAAGTGCTACTTTCAAGATCAGGAGATGTAACTGGCTTCCCTATTACACTGAAGCAAACAAAGAGTTGGACAAATTAGAAGACAGAGAAATAAGTCCCAAATTAAAAAAAAAAAAAGACAAAAACCACAGGAGGAAAAAACACATAATACTACAAAGATAAGCATTATGATTGACAAAAAATTCAAAGTAATGGTCAAAAAGATACTGGGCTTGAGAAAAGGGTGAGGGATCTCAGTAAGAACTTTAACAAAGAGAAAATATGAGAGATCCAGCTAAAGATAAATAACTCAATAACTGTAATAAAAATACACTAGAGGGAATTAATAGCAGATCAGAGAACACAGAAGATGGGTTAGCAATCTAGAAAACAGAGTAATGGAAAGCAACTAAGCTGAACAACACAGAGAAAAAAACTAATACAATTAAAATGACAATAGGTTTTTCTCTTTCTCTGACTGACTTACTTTGTTTGGCATAATACACTCTAATCCCATTGACATCATTGCAAATGGCAAGATTTCATTGTTTTTGATGGCTGGGTAATAGTCCATGGTTTCACTTATATGTGAAATTCAAGAAACAAAACAAATGAACACAGGAGAAGTGAAGGAAAAATGAAATAAGATAGAAACAGAGAGGGAGTCAAACCATAAGAGAATCTTAACCATAGAGAGCAAACTGAGGGTGGCTGGAAGGGACATCGGTGGAGGGATGGGCTAAGTGTGATAGGCATTGAGGACAGCACTTGGGATGAACACTGGGAGTTACATGTAAGTAATGGATCACTAAATTATACTCCTAAAACCAGTACTGCAGTATGTGCTTACTAATTTGAATTTAAATAGCATCTTGGGAACAAAAAAGAATGACAATATGTTAACAGAACTGAAGGAAATATTCAAGCATAATAGTATTTGCATTATAGAAATCCCAGAAAGAAGAGAGAAAAGGGGATAATTTATTTAAAGAAGCGATAGCTAAAAACTTAGCTAATGTAGGAAATTAAATGGATATCCATATCCAGGATGCACAGAAAGTCCCCAACTAAATTAATACAAAGAAGTCTATACCAAATACATAATAATTAAAATGGACAAAAAGTAAAAGTAAAGATAATTTTAAAAGCAGCAAAAGAAGAAAAAGAGTTACATACAATGAAAACCACAAAAGCTAAGCATCTGTTTTTTCAGCAAAACATTGTAGGCTAGAATGAAGTGGTATGATATATTCAGGTGCTGTAAAGAACAATACTGCAACCAAGAATGTTATACCGAGCTGGGCTATCATTCAGAATAGGAGAGAAAGTTTCCCAGACAAGCAAAATTTAAAGGAATTTATCTCCACTAAACCAGCCTTACAAAAAATGTTAAAATAAATTCTTTGAGTAGACAGAGTAGACTATAAGTGGGAATGAGACAGTTATAGATAAAAAAATTTCACAGGTAAATTCAAGCATAATAATGGTAGTTGATTAATCACTTATAAAAGCTGCATGGATGTTAAAGCATATAAGCAGTAAAGTACATTTTATCTACAAAAATTACTCAAGGGGATCACAAAATTAAAAAGAAAAATTGTAAAGTATGACATCATATACATAAAACCTGAGAAGAAAGTAAAAATTTAGGGCTTTTAAAGTGTATTAGCTTAAGCAACCATAAACTTAATATAGATATCTATATGCATAAGATGTTATATATGAAACTAATTGTACCCACAAATCAAAAACATATAAAAGATACAGAAAAAAAAAGAGTTATACAATCAAAAGATATAGGGTGATTTAATGAATAAGAAATCAAGACCCATTTGTACCTGCCTAGAAGAACTTACTTTAGTCCTAAAAGCAAATGCAGATAGAGTGAAGAGTTGGAAAAACATTTGCCATGAAAATGGAAATAAAAAGAAAGTAGGGCAGCAATATGTATATTGGACAAAATAGATTTTAAAAGAAAGACTGTAACAAGAGACTAAAACAAAAGACTGTAACTGTGGATATTTATGCACCCAACAGAGAGCATCAAAAAACATAAAGCTTCTACTAACAGACATAAAGGAAGAAATAGATGATAATAAATTAGTAATAGGAGATTTTAACACTGGTTTATATGAATGGATTGGTTATCCAGTCAGAAAATCAATAAGAAAGCAGTGTGGCTAAATGGCACATTATACCAGATGAACATAACAGATATATTTAGAGCATTCCATTGAAAAACAATATACATTTTTTTTCAAGTTCACATAGAACATTCTCCAGAATAGATCACATGGTAGCCCACAAAACAAGTCTTACTAAATCAAAAATATTAAAATCATATCATGCATATTTGCCAACTGCAACAGAATAATACAAGAATACTCATGGAATTTAACATCCTACTTACAGCAATAGACAGATCATGTAAACAGAAAATCAACAAGGAAACAATGACTTTAAATGACACACTGGACCAGATGGACTTAACAATATTTTCAAACATTTCATATTAAAGTAGCAGAATGCATATACTTCTCAAGTGCACATGGAACATTCTTCAGAATAGATCACATACTGGGTCACAAATCAGACCTCAGCAAGTTCAAAAAGATCGATATAATACCATGCAAATTTTCAAAACACAACATTATGAAACATGAAATCAATCACAAGAAAAAAAAATTTGGAAAGACAACAAATACTTGGAGACTAAAAAACATTCTCCTGGGGAGCCTGGGTGGCTCAGTTACTTAGGTGTCTGACTCCGGGTCAGGTCATGATCTCATGGTTTGTAGGTTCAAGCCTGGAATCAGACTGTTCTGACAGCTCAGAGCCTGGAACTTGCTTCAGATTCTGTGTCTCCCTTTCTTTATTCCTCTCCCTCACTCACACTCTGTCTTTCTCTCTCTCAAAAATAAACATTTTAAAAAAATAAAAAAAGAACATCCTACTAAAGAATGAATGGGCTAACCAAGAAATTAAAGAGGAAATAAAAAGTACATGGAACCCAATGATAATGAAAACACTACAGTCCAAAACCTCTGAGATGCTGAAAGGCAGTCATAAGAGGGAAATATATAGCAATCCAGACATTCCTAAAGAAGGAAGAAAAGTCTCAAATACACAACCTAACCTTACACCTATGAGGGCTGGAAAAAGAACAACAACAACAAAAGCCCAAAACCAGCAGAAGGGAAATAATATAGATTAGAGCAGAAATAAATGATACTGAAAAAAAAAAAAAAGAACAGTAAAACAGATCAATGAAACTAGGAGCTGTTTCTTTAAACAAATGAACAAAATTGATAAACCCCTAGCCAGATTTATCAAAAAGAAAAAGGGAAAGACCAATAAGTAAAATCACAAGTAGAAGAGAAGAGATCACAAACAGTGCAGAAATGTAACCAACAGTAAAAGAATACTATGAACAGTTATATGCCAAAAATTGGGCAATCTTGAAGAAATGGATACATTTTAAGAAACATTAAAAAACAAAACTTAAATAGGAAGAAATTAAAAACATGAAAAGGCCCATAACCAGCAAAGAAATTGAATCAGCTATCAAAAAAATCTCCAGGGTCGGATGCCTTACCAGTGAAATTCTACCAAACTTTTAAAGAAGAGTTAATACCTATTATTTTTAAGCTGTTGTAAAAAAATAGAAATGGCAGGAAAATGTACAAACTCATTCTATGAAGCCAGAATTACCACGATTCCAAAACCAAAGACCCCAATATAAAGACTTACAGACCAATTTTGCTGATGAACATGGATGCAAAAAATATCAACAAGATACTAGCAATTCAAATCTGACAAACATTAAAAGAATTATTCACCACAATCAGGTGGGGTTTATTCCTAGGATTCAGGGCCAGTTAAAAATCTGCAAATCAATTTACATGATAAATCACATTAATAAAATAAATAATAAGAACGACATGATCCTCTCAATAAATAAATAAAAAGCATTTGAAAAGCTACAGCATAATATCTTGGAATAAAAAAAAAACTCAAGAAAGTAAGGATAGGAGGAAAATACCTCATCATCATAAAGGCCATACATGAAAGACCCACAGTTAATATGTTCTTCAATGGGAAAAACAGAGCTTTCCCAAGGTCAGGAACATAATAGGGATGTCTATTCTCACAATTGTGTTCAACATAGTATATAGAAAGTCCTAGCCACAGCAATAATACAACAAAAACATATAAAAGACATCCAAATAGGCAAAGAATAAGTCAAATATTCGCTCTTCACAGATGACATAATACTCTATGTGGAAAACCCGAAAGACTCCACCAATAAAAACCTGCTAGAACTGACACATGAATTTATCAAAGTCACAGAATAGAAAATCAAAGTACAGAAATCAGTCGTACTTCTATACACCAATAATGAGACATCAGAAGGAGAAATCAAGGAATCAATCCCATTTATAATTGCACCAAACATATAAAATAAGTAGAAATAATCGTCACCAAAGAGGTAAAGGATCTGAACTCTGAAAAAAAAATAGACATTTTTCCAAACAAGGGGTAGAAATGTCCAACAAACTCCTGAAACTCCTAAAAACATCCTCAACATTACTAATCATCAGAGAAATGTAAATCAAAATCTCAGAGATACCACCTGATGCTTGTCAGAATGGGTAGAATCAAAAAGACAGGAAATAACAAATGTTAGCAAGGATGTGGAGTAAAAGGAACCCTCTATGGGTAAAATAGATAATGGGGACTGAAAGCAAACTTATTTTGATGATCACTGATAACTGGATAAAACTGTTGAATCATTCTATTGTACACTTTAATATAGCACTGTATATTAATTACATCTTAATAAGAAGAAAATATACAGGAAAATGTAGAAATAATCAATATTAATATCTATTTATTGAAAACATTTCAAAATATAAAATTGAAGGCAATCAATATGTTGCAAATGATTAGTCCAACATCATTTACCAAAAATCATGCCACATATCATTACATGTGGAAAACTATATCAATAGCAATTGATGTACAAAAAGGATACACATAAACTATAATGAAAGTGCTCTAGTAGAGAACAATGAAAAGATAGATCACCTGGGGCTATATACACCTCCAATGCATAAATATTCTTAAGAGTAAAATAAATAATATCTTTGACTATATTATCTATGTTGTCTTTTTCCCCCATGACTTATTCATTCCATAACTGGAAGGTTGTATCCCCCACTCCTCTTAATCCATTTTCCCATTTCCCAAACCATCTCCTTTCTGGAAATCATCAGTTTGTTCTCTGTACTTTTAGGTTGTATGATGACAGTATGACTATTGTGGTAACAATAATATGGACAGAGAATTTGTTTAAATTTCTTTTAATGTTTATTTATTTTAAGGGAGAGAGACAGAGTGAGAGAGTGCATGAGCTGGGAGGGACAGAAAGAGAGGAAGTCACAGAATCCAAAGCAGGCTCCAAGGTCCAAGCTGCCAGAAGATAGCCCAACGACGGGCTCACACTCAGGTGAAATCATGACTTGAACCCCACCCAGTCAGCCACTTAACTGACTGAGCCACCCAGGCGCCCCATGGATGGAGAATGTGAATAACTATGTTGTACATTTGAAACTGAGGTAGCATTGTGTCAACTACACTCAAATATTTAAAAAGTTAGAAATAAAAAAAGGAAACAAACCCATCAAAAGAAAAACAATTGGTTTTGCTAAATTTGAGACATGTTTTGTGCTATATTGTGTATTTTTATTCATCTTTGAATTAATTTATAATAAATTACATTAAATAAAATTATTCATGTTTAGCTGATCTGAAATATATGTCTTCCTTCCTTTTTCCCCAGATTTATGGATATTTATTTCACTAAGCATATTATCCTCCATGTTTGGTCATGTTTTTGCAAATTGAAATATTTTATTCTCTTTTAAGGCTGCAAATTATTCCATTATTTAAATATTTATTATATCTATCGTATCTATCATATCTATCTATCTATCTATCATCTATTTACCTACTTATTTATCTATTATCTATCTATCATCTATCTATCATCTACCTATTAGCTGTCTATTTCATATTTTCTATAACCATTCATCAACAGATACTTAGGTTTTTTCATATCTTGGTTAAAGTGAATAATGCCGCAAAGAACACTGGAATGCAAATATCTCTTCAGGGGAAAAATTTTATTTCCCTTGGCCACATACACACAAGTGGAATTGCAAGATAAAGTGGTAATTCTATTTTTAAATTTAGAAAAAAAATGTTTTTATTTTTTTTTACATCCCCACTAACAAGAGTACAAGTAATCTCTTTTCTCCACATCTTTGCCAGAACTTGTTATCATTTGACTTTTTATAATCAACAACCTAAAAGGTGTCAGAAAATATTTTACTGTGGTTTTGATAAGCATTTCTATGATAATTAGTGATGTTGAGCATTTTTTCATATACCTGTTGGCCATCTGTAAGTCTTCCCTTGTGAAAAAAAAATGTCAATTCAAGCCTTATAGCCATTTGTAATTGGGTTTTTATTTTTTTGTTACTACTGATTTGTATGAACTATATGTAAACTCTACAGTAAATGTATACAATAGTAATCACTTATCAGATATATGTTTATAAATATTTTCTTCCATTCCATACATTGCCTTTTCATTTTGTTGATTGTTTCTTTTGCTGTGCAGAATATTTTTAGATTGATATCATCCCAATTACATTTTTTTAAACATTTTCTTGTCTATACTTTTGATGTCAAATAAAAAGCAAAAAACAAAACAAAAAACAAAAAAATCATATTGCCACTGTAAAGGAGTTAACTTATTTTTTTAGGATTTAAGTCTTGTATATTTTTCAATTTTTTATTCATATTTTCATTAGTTAACATATAGTGTAATATTGATTGCAGGAGTAGAATTCAGTGACTCAAAACTTACATACAACACCCAGTGGTCATCATAACAAATGTCCTCTTACTCATCACCCATTTAGCCCAACTAACACCCGCCTCACACCATCAACTCTCAATTCTTCTCTATTGTTACGAGTCTCTTATGGTTTGTTTCTGTCTTTTTCCCCCCTTGCCATATGTTCATTTGTTTTGTTTATTATATTCCACATAAAAGTGAAATCATCTGATATTTGTCTTTCTCTGACTCAATTATTTTGCTTAGCATAGTACACACTCTAGCTCCAACCACAGTGTTGCAAATGACAAGATTTAAATCTTATTGATGTCTGAGAAGTATTCCATTGTATATTTATATACCACAACTATTTTATCCATTCATCAATCAATGGATTTATGGGTTCTTTCCATAGTTTTGCTATTGTTAATGATACTGCAATAAATATCAGCATTCAGGTATCCCTTTTAATTTATATTTTGTATCCTTTGGGTAAATACTTAGTAGTGCAATTACTGGGTCATGGGTAGTTCTACTGTTAACTTTTTGAGGAACCTACATACTGTTTTCCAGAATGGCCGCACCAGTTTGTATTCCCACCAACAATGTAAGAGGATTACAGTTTCTCTGCATCTGCTGCCAATACCTGACAGGTGTGAGGTGACATCTCATCCTGGTTTTGATTTGTATTTCCCTGATGATGAGTTATGTTGAATATCTTTTCATGTGCCTGTTAGCCACATGGATTTCTTCTTTGTAAAAATGTCTATTAATGTCTTCTGCTCATTTCTTCACCAGATTATTTATTTTATTTGTGGTGAGTTTGATAAATTCTTTATAGATATTGGATACTAACCTTTTATCAGATATGTCAAATTCAAATATCTTCTCCCATTCCATTGACTGCCTTTTAGTTTGGTTGATAGTTTCCTTCGCTATGCAGAAACTTTTTAACTTGATAAGGTTCCAGTAGTTCATTTATGCTTTTGTTTCCCTTGCCACCAGCAGCATGCCCAGTAAGAAGTTGCTATGGCCAAGGTCAAAGAGGTTACTGTCCGTGTTCTCTTCTAGGATATTGAAGGTTTTTCCTGCCTCACATTTAAGTCTTTAATCCATTTTGAATTTATTTTGGTATATAGTGTAAGAAAGTGGTGAAGTTTTGTTCTGTATATGGCTGTCCAGTTTTTCCAATACCATTTGTTAAAGAGATTGTCTTTTTTTCCATTGGATATTCTTTCCTGCTTTGTTGAAGATTAGTTGGTCATACATTTGTGGGTCCACTTCTGGATTTTCTATTCCATTCCATCAATTTATGTGTCAGTTTTGTGCCAGTACTATACTGTCTTAATGACTACAGTTTGGAAATATAGCTTGAATTCTGGAATAGTAATGCCTCCGGGTTTGCTTTTCTTTTTCAAGATTGCTTTGTATAGTTGAAATCTTTTTCAGTTCCATACAAATTTTAGGAGTGTTTGTTGCTGCTCTGTGAAAAATCCTGGTGATAGGAATTGCATTGAATGCGTTGATTGGGTAGTATAGACATTTTAACAATGTTTGTTCTTCCAATCCATGAGCATGGAATATTTTTCCATTTCTTTGTGTCTTTAATTTCTTTCATATATGTTCTATAGTTTGCAGAATACAAATCTTTTACTTCTTGGTTGGGTTGCTCCTAGATTTCTTATTGTTTTCAGTGCAACTGTAAATGGGATAGACTCCTTGATTTATTTTTCTTCTGCTTCATTATTGGTGTATAAAAATGAAAATGATGTCTGTACTTTGATTTTATATACTGTTACCATGACAAATTCATGTAATAGCTGTAGCAATTTTTTCACGGAGTCTTTCGGGTTTTCTACGCAGAGTATCATGTCATCTACAAATACTGAAAGTGACTTTTTCCTGCTGATTTAGGTGCCTTTTATTCCTTTTACTTGTATGATTTCTGAGACTAGGACCTCTACTATTATGTTAAATAGTAATGGTGAGAGTGAACATCCCTGTTGTGTTTCCTGAGGGAAAGCTCTCAGTTTTTCTTCATTGAAGATATTAGCCGTGAGTCATAAATATGGCCTTTATGATGTTGAGGTGTGTTCCATCTATATCTGTTTTGTTAAAGGTTTTTATCAAAAATGGATGCTGGATTTTGTCATTGACTTTTCTTTATATATTGAGAGGATCATATGGTTCTTATCCTTTCTTGATTGATTTATGAATATTGAATGACCCCTGCAGACCAGGAACAAATCCAACTTGATCATGATGAATAATTATTTTAATGTACTGTTGCATTTGATTTGCTAGTATCTTCTTGAGAATTTTTGCATCAGTGTTCTTCCAGGATGTTGGCCTGTAGTTCTTTATAGTGGGGTCTTTGTCTAGTTTTGGAAACAAGATAGTTCTGGCCTCATACAATGAGTTTGGAAGGTGTCCTTCCATTTATGATTATTGGAATAAATTGAGAAGAGCAGGTATTAACTCTTTTTTTAAAAAATGTCTGGTAAAATTCCCCTGTGAAGCTTGTGGACCTGTACTTTAGTTTGTTGGGAGATTTTTGATTACTGATTTGTTATATATGTTGGTCATGAATCTGTTCAATTTTTTTTTTTTATTTCTTCCTGTTTCACTTTAGGTAGTTTGTATGTTTCTAAGAATTTGTCCATTTTTTTTTTCAAATTTCCCAGGTTTTTTTGCTTATAGCTTTTCAAATATTCTCTTGTAACTGTTTGTATTTCTGTGGTTTTGGTTGTGATCACTCCTCTTTAATTCATGATTTCATTTATTTGGGTCCTTTCTCTTTTCTTCTTGATGTCTGTCTAGGATGTTATCAATTTTATTAATTCTTTAAAAGAACCAGCTCTTAGTTTCATTGATCTTTTATGTTGTTGTTGTTGTTGTTGTTGTTGTTGTTGTTGTTGTTGCTGTTGTTGTTGTTGTTGTCGTCATCTATATCATTTATTTCTGCTGCAATCTTCATTTTTCCCCTTCTTCTTATGGCTTCAGGCTTATTTGGCATTCCTTTTCCAGCTCCCTTAGGCATAATGTTATGTTGTGTATTTGAGACTTTTATTGCTTCTTGAGGTAGGCTTTTATTACCATATACTTCCCTCTGGGACTGTCTCTTTGTATTCCAAAGGTTTTGGACTGTCCTGTTTTCATTTTCATTTGATTTTCATATATTTATTTATTTAATCTTTAATTTCCTATGGATTTAAGTCTTATGTTTAATTCTCTAATTCATTTTAGTTGATTTTTTTCACACCATAGTGTTCCAATTTTATTCTTGCACATTTGTTGTATATCCAGTTTTCCCAATACCTTTTTTTTTTTTAATAGAGAGACAGAGAGAGACAGAGAATGAGCATGGGAGGGGCAGACGGAGGAAGAGACACAGAACCTGAAGCAGGCTCCAGGCTTTAAGCTGTCATCACAGAGCCCGATGAAGGGTTCAAACACACAAAGTGCGAGATTATGACCAGAGCCAAGGTCGGACGCTTAACCAACTGAGCCACCCAGGCGTCCTCCTTATACCTTATTGAAGAGACTATCATTTTATCATAGTGTGTTCTTGGCACCTTACCAAAAACATATCCTAAATATGTACGTTTATTTATGGATATTCTATATTGTGCTATTGGTCTAAGTGTTTGTTTTTATGCCAGTATTATACCATTGTGATTACCATAGCCCTGTAATATTATTTTATATTAGGAAGATTAATTCCTTAAGTTTTGTTCTTCTTACTCAAATGTGCTTTGTCTATTCAGGGTATTTTAAGATTCTATATAATTTTTATTTTTTTTTCTCTTTCAGTGAAAATTCTTTATTTTATTTATTTATTTATTTATTTATTTATTTATATTTATTTTTGAGAGACAGAACATGAGCAGGGGAGGGGCAAAGAAAGGGAGACACATAATCAGCAGCAGCCTCCAGGCTCCTTTCTGTCACCACAGAGCCTGACACGGGGCTCGAACCCACAAACCATGAGATCACAACCTGAGCTGATGCTGGACGCTTAACTGACTGAGCCACCCAGGCACCCCACTTTCAGTGAAAATTCTATTGGAATTTTATAGGAATTGCATTGAACATGTGAATCATTTTGGGGTGTCATGGATATTTAAACAAGTTTAATTCTTCCTCCCCATGAACTATAGGAAAATTTCCCATTTTTTGTTTCTACTTCAGTGGCATTTATGAATATTTTATAATTTGTAGCGTACATAGTTTTGCCATCTTCAAGAGATTTATTCCTAATTATTTTATTTTTTATGCAATTATAAATTGGGTTAGTTAGTTCCTTTTTGAGATACTTTGTTGTTTGTATATTAAAAAATAATTGACTTTTGTATGTTGATTTTATATCCTGTAACTTTACTCAATTTGTTCATTTTATTTTATTTGTTTCTTCTTTTTAGTATTTATTTTGTTCTTTTACTGATTGACTGATTGATTGACTTTAAATATAATTTATTGTAAAATTGGTTTCTATACAATACCCAGTGCTCATCCCAACAAGTGCCCACCTCCCTGCCCATCATCCATTTTCCTCTCTCCTTCATCCCCCATCTACCCTTAGTTTGTTCTCAGTCCTTAACTGTCTCCTATGGTTTGCCTTCCTCCCTCTCTGTAACTTTTTCCCCCTCCCCTCCCCCATGGTTTTCTATTAAGTTTCTTGAGATCCACATATGAGTGAAAACATATTGTATCTGTCTTTCTCTGCCTTGCTTATTTCATTTAGCATAATACCCTCCAGTTCCATCCACGTTGCTGCAAATGGCCAGTTCCATCCACGTTGCTGCAAATTGCCACGTAATATTCAATTGTATATATAAACCACATCTTCTTTATCCATTCATCAGCTGATGGACACTTAGGCTCTTTCCATAATTTGGCTATTGTTGAAAGTGCTGCTATAAACATTGGGATACATGTGCCCCTATGCAGCAGCACTCCTGTATCCTTTGGGTAGATTCCTAGCAGTGCTATTGCTGGCTCATAGGGTAACTCTATTTTTAATTTTTTGAGTAACCTCCACACTGTTTTCCAGAGTGGCTGCACCAGTTTGCATTCCCACCAACAGTGCAAAGGGTCCCCGCTTCTCCACATCCTTGCCAGCATCTACAGTCTCCTGATTTGTTCATTTTAGCCACTCTGACCAGCGTGAGGTGATATCTCAGTGTGGTTTTGATTTGTATTTCCCTGATGAGGAGTGACATTGAGCATCTTTTCATGTGCCTGTTGGCGATCTAGATGTCTTCTTTGGAAAAGTGTCTATTTATGTCTTCTGCTCATTTTGGCATTGGATTATTGTTTTTTGGGTGTGGAGTTTGGTGGGTTCTTTACAGATTTTAGATACTGGCCCTTTATCCGATATGTCATTTACAAATATTTTTTCCCATTGTGTCGGTTGTCTTTTAGTTTAGTTGATTGTTTCTTTTGCAGTGCAGAAGCTTTTTACCTAGATGAGGTCCCTCTAGTTCATTTTTGCTTTTAATTCCCTTGCCTTTGAAAATGTGTCGAGTAAGAAATTACTGCGGCTGAGGTCCAAGAGGTTTTTTTCCTGATTTCTCCTCTAGGATTTTGATGGTTTCCTGTCTCACATTCAGGTCCTTCATCCATTTTGAGTTTATTTTTGTGTATGGTGTAAGAAAGTGTTCTAGTTTCACTTTATGCATGTTGCTGTCCAGTTCTCCCAGCATCATTTGTTAAAAAGACTGTCTTTTTTCCATTGAATCTCTTTCCCTCTTTGCCAATGATTAGTTGGCCATACTTTTGTGGGTCAAATTCTGGAGTCTCTGTTCTATTCCATTGGTCTACGTGTCTGTTTTTATGCCAATAACATGCTTTCTTGATGTTTCCAGCTTTGTAGTAGAGGCTAAACTCTGGGATTGTGATGCCTTCCGTTTGGGTTTTCTTGTTTAACATTACTTTGGCTCTTCGGGTCTTTTGTGGTTCCATACAAATTTTAGGATTGTTTGTTTCAGCTTTGAGAAGAATGGCGGTGCAATTTTGATTGCTATTTCATTGAATGTGTAGATTGCTTTGGGTAGTATTGGCATTTTAACAATACTTATTCTTCCAATCAATAAGCATGGGTTTTTTTTTTTTTCCATTTCTTTGTATCTTCTTCAACTTCCTACATAAGCTTTCTGTAATTTTCAGCATACAGATCTTTTACATCTTTGATTAAGTTTATTTTTAGGTATTTTATGTTTCTTGGTCCATTTCTTACAAGTTGTCCAGTTTGTTGGCATGTAAGTTTTCATAGTATTCCCTGATAATTGCTTGTATTTCTGAGGGATTGGCTGTAATAAATGCATTTTCATTCATGATTTAATCTACTTGGGTCCTCAGTTCTTTTTGAGAAGACTGGCTAGAGGCTTATCAATTTTGTTTAATTTTTTCAAAATACCAACTCTTGGTTTCATTGATCTCTTCTACTGGTTCTTTTTTTTTATTCTATATTGTTTATTTCTGCTATGATCTTTATTATTTGTCTTCTTCTGTTGGAGTTGCATTGGCTTTGCTGTCCTGCTTCTAGTCCTTTAGGTATGCTGTTAGATTATGTATGGGATTTTTCTTTAGCTAGGCCTGGAATACAATGTATTTTACTCTTAGGACTGCCTTGCTGCATCTCAAAGGGTTTGGATTGTTGTATTTTCATTTTTATTTGTTTCAGTATGTATTTAATTTTCTTCTGTAATTGTCTGGTTAACCCATTCATTCTTTAGTAGGATGTTCTCTAACCTCCATGCTTTTGGAGGTTTTTTAGACTTTTCCTGTGGTTGATTTCAAGGTCCCTAGTATAGTGATCTGGAAGTGGGCACTGTATGACTCAATTCTTTTATATTTATTGAGGGCTGTTTTGTGACCCAGTATGTGGTCTATCTTGGAGAATGTTCCATGTGCACTCAAGAAGAAAGTATATTCTATTACTTTGGGATGCAGAGTTCTAAATATATCTGTCACGGCCATCTGGTCCAATATATCCTTCAGCGCCATTGTTTCTTTACTGATTCTGTGTCTAGATGATCTGTCCATTATTGTAAGTGGAGTACTAAAGTCCCCTAAAATTACCACATTCTTATCAATAAGATTACTTATGCTTGCGATTAATTGTTTTAAATATTTGGGTACTACCAAATTGGTTCATAGACATTTATAATTGTTAGCTCTTCCTGATGGATGGATCCTGTAATTATTATATAATATAATATATATTGCAACATTTCACTCACAGAGTCCCTCTTAGGATCTCTTGTAGGGATGGTTTAGTGGTGATGAATTCTTTCAGTTTTTGTTTGTTTGGGGAAAACCTTTATCTCTCTTCCTATTCTGAATGACAGGCTTGCTGGATAAAGGATTCTTGGCTGCATATTTTTCCTGTTCATCACATTAAAGATTCCCTGCCATTCCTCTCTGTCCTGCCAGGTTTCAGTGGATAGGTCTGGTATCACCCTTATGCTTCTACCTTTGTATATTAACCCTCATTTATCCCCAGGTGCTTTCAGAATTCTCTCTTTGTCCTTGTATTATGCCAGTTTTACTATAAGTCATGCAGAAGAAGGATTTGAGTTATGTCCGATGGCAGTTCTCTGTGCCTCTTAGAGTTCAATGTCTGTTTCTTTCCCCAGATTGGGGAAGTTTTCAGCTATGATTTGTTCAAATACACTTTCAACCCCTTTCTCTCCCTCTTCTTCTTCTGGAATTCCTATGATACAGATATTTTTCCATTTGTTTGCATCACTTAATTCTCTAATTCTCCCCTCTTGATTCTGGATATTTTTATCTCTTTTTCTCAGATTCCTCTTTTTCCATAATTTTATCTTCTAATTCACATATTCTCCCCACTGACTCTTTATTCTGCTCTGTGGCTGCCTCCATTTTATTTTGCACCTCATTTATAGCATTTTTAATTCATCATGACTATTTTTTAGTTCCTTGATCTCTGCAGCAATAAATTTTCTGCTGTCTTCTATGCCTTTTTCAAGCACAGTGATTAATCTATTATTCTAAATTCTTGTTCAGTTATATTGCTTACATCTGTTTTGATCAATTCTTTAGCTGTCACTTCTTCCTGGAATTTCTTTTGAGGGGAATTGTTCTGTTTCATAATTTTGGGTAGTTTTATGTCCTTATGAGTTTTAAAAACTTGTTATGTGCTCTGCACCTGCAAGCACTGCTCTCTTATATTACACTGTCCAAGGCCTGGCCCTACAGGAGGTGTTGTTTTTGGAGTGTGTCACTTGCTCTCTTTTGTTATGACTTTGGTTACTTTATTTCTCTACTCGTAGGGATGTTTTGGACCCTCCACAAAGTATGATTTGATTTCTTCCTTGAAGTAGCCCTGGAATGGAAAACACAAACAGGAAACAGAGACATGCAAACACACAGACAAATAAATCAAACAAATGGACACACACACACACAGTCTGAAAGCAAACAAACAAAAAAACAAAAAACAAAAAACAAAAACAGAAACACGAGCTACAAGTCAAGAACAGAGTGGAGGCGGTGCTGATGGAACAGCACATGCAAAGGGAAATGACAGGGGTGGGGACAAAGAGAAAATAAACATTGACCAGACAGAAAGACTAAATAGCTTAATCCAGAAAGAGAGAAAGGAAAATAAAGGAGGCTGGGGAGGGGGGGACTAAGATAAAGTTACCCAGACAGAGAAACTATATGGCTTGATTATTCCAGAGAGAGATAAAGGAAAGTACAGAAGGAGGTGTAGAACATGTATCAAGAGAATGGATTAAATACGTCTGCCTAGAGAAACCAACTACCAGAGTAACCAGCCTAGAAGAAGGAAAAGATAAGAAGGGAGAGTATATCTAAATAACAAGAATTGTCCTGGAATTAATCTAGGCTATGCAGCATCACTGGTCTGGAGATGGAGCCATCTGGTTGCACAGTATCTATCTTGCTCCAGCAGGTATGCTGTTACTCAGCTCGGAGGGGTGTGGTTTGGTGTAAGCTGGTCCCACCTCCAGGATGGGCCCAGGGACTGATCATTGAGGCCCTGCCTTGGTTGGGTCAGGGGTGGGGGTGGGGGTTAGGGAGTGGCGATTCCCTGGTCTTTTCTCCACAGACCTAGACCGGTGGACTCCGTTTGAGTCGTCCTCACTGTGCCACAGGTGCAGACGGGGTGGTACTTTCACTCAGCCAACTCCTCTGACCCTGTTCTTGGCTAGGATTCAAAGTCCCGCTCTGAAGCTCTGGCACTGGGGAAGCACCTCTGTGCAGCCCCATATGTGGGCCTGGCTGGCTTTGTCTGTGCCACAGCACTTCAGGGGGTCCTGCCTTTTCCTGCTGCTGACTGTGCTGCTGAACTCCGCTGTGGAGCCCGGGGATGGCAGACGCAGGCAGGCTTTGTCCTTTCCCACGGAACTCCAGGGAGGGGGCCCACTTTCTCCTACTGTGGAGTTAAGACCCTGACCTTTCACTAAACCCAGGGCTGGCTCACCTCCTCCCCAGGTGCACGAGTAGGGCAGCTGACCCAAGTCCAAAGAAAGCCCCTCAGTTAGAGATGGGATCCCTCTCAGTCCCAGTCTGAGATTTACCTCTTGTCCAAATATAGTCCTATGCTTCCCCAGCTGCTCTTTCTGTTCCCTTTGTCTCTCCGCAAAAGGGGATCCCCTCCCCTCCGTGCCTAAACGTCCTGTTTTATCTCCCCCAGTTTCAAATCACCCACCTATAGCCCGTCAAGGATGTCCCGGTGTCTCCCCTTTAGACTCAGTCTCTTTTCTTTCCAGACTCTTGTGGTTCAAAGTACTTCAGCTTCAGCACTTCTTTGTTTGAGAGACACAGGAATTATAGGTCCCTCTACTTCTCAATAATGTTGGCTTGCCTCCGACTTAGGAGAATCATGTTTAAATCCAAGACACAAAGGGATGCAAAAATATATAACAATCAGATTGTAACTAGAAGAGCTATTGAGTGCTATTCCATTGTGTATATATGCCACATATTTTTTATCCATTCATCAGTTGATGGGCATTTAGACTCTTTCCATACTTTGGCTGTTGTTGATAGCACTGCTATAAACATTAGGGTGCATGTGTCCCCTCGAGTCAGCATTTTGTATCCTTTTGATAAGGATTTTTTGCATCATGTTCATCAAGGACATTGACCTATAATTTGGTTTTCTTATACTGTCCTTGTCTGACTGTTATCAGAGTAATTCTGACCTGATGGGATGAATTTTTAAATGTTTTTTCTTCAATGTTTTGGAAGATTTTGAGAAGGATTGGTATTAAATGTTTGTTAGAATTTATTAATGAAACCATTTGTTATTAGCTTTTCTTTGGTGGAAAAAAAATATTCCTAATTCAATATTGTCTCATTATTGGTCAGAATATATGTTCTATTTCTTTATGATTCAGTCTTGAAAATTTGTACATTTCTATAATTAATTTATTTTTTCCAAGTTATATAATTTTTATTTTATTATTTATATACTAAATTCTCATGATTCTTTGCATGCATATGATATCACTTTTCATTCCTGCTCTCTTACTTCTGATGTATTTATTTTTGTCTTTTCTCTTGATTAGTTTAATAAAGTTATTCAATTTTATCTACTTAATTTGAAAAAAAATTCAATCTTACTTTTATTGATATTTTCTGTTTTTATACTATTTCTTTTATTTCTACTATAACCTTTGCTATTTTCTTCCTTATGATAACTTTAGGCTTTGTATGGTTTTTTTTCCAGTTCCTTGAGGTGTAATGTAAGCTTTTTTTGAGATCTTTCCTTTTTGTTAATGTAGTCATTTATCACTATATACTTCCTGTTATAACTGATATTTTTATGAATCCCAAAGTTTTTTTGTATTCTATTTACATGGTTTTGGTGTTAATATATGCTGCACAATTTCTCTTTTTATTTCTCCTTTTATCTATTATTTGTTTGGCAAGGGGATGTTTAATTTTACATACTTGTGAATATCCAGATTTCTATTAATTTTAATTTTCCTATTATTGTGTTCTAAAAAGATGCTTGACAAAATTTTAATATCCCTAGTTTGTGTGTGTGTGTGTGTGTGTGTGTGTGGTATCACATAATATTTTCCCGAAAATATTCCATTTGTATTTGATAAGAATGGATTCTGTTCTTGTTGGATAGAATGTTCTTAGTATACCTCTTATTATTTCCATTTGTTTTAAAGTGTTATTCATTTCCATTGTTTCCTTATTATTTTATTTTTATGTATGGTGTAAGTAAGTGGTCTAGTTTCATTGATTTCTATGTTGTTGCCCAGTTGTCCAAGCACCATTTGTTGAAGAAATTTTTCCCATTGAATTTTCTTTCTGCTTTGTCAAAGATTAATTGATCGTATAATTGTGAGTTTATTTCTAGATTTTCTATTTTGGTCTATTAATCTATGTGTCTATTTTTTGTACCATATTATTTTCATTACTACACCTTTGTAATATAAGTTGAAGTCCAGAATTATTATACCTCCAGTTTTGCTTTGCTTTTTCAAGAATACTTTAGCTATTTGAGGTCTTTTGTGGTTTCATAAAAATTTTAGGATTTTTTTTCTAGCTCTGTGAAAAATGTTGGTGGTATTTTGAGAAGGGTTGCATTAAATGTGTAGATTGCTTTGGATAGTATAGACATTTTAACAATATTTATTAGATATTTTATCATTTGTTTAGTGTTATCTTGAATTTGTTTCATTTTTTTAGTTTTCAGAGTACATGTCTTTCAATTATTTGGTTAGGTTTACTCCTAGGTATCTTTTATATTTTGTGTGCCATTGTAACTGGGACAAGTTATCCATTGTTCAATGTGGATATTGAAATTTTCTATTAGCATATTGCTGCCTATTTTTCCTGATAGTTTTTTAAATATTTCCTTTATATATTTGGGTTTCCAATGTTGGATGTGTATATATTTGTAATTGTTATATTCTCTTATTAATTAACCCTCTTATAAAAATATAGTGATACTATTTGCCTCTTGTGATTGATTTTGACTAAATGTGTATTTTACCTGGTATAAGCATATCTACCCTATTTTCTCTTGGTTCCCTTTGGCATAGAATATATTTTACCATATTATGTCTTTTAACCTATATGTGTCCTTAAAGGTCTCTTGTAGGTTGCAAATAACTGAGTCTGTTTCGTTTTTTTTTTTTTTAATTATTTTTAACGTTTATTTATTTTTGAGACAGAGAGAGACAGAGCATGAACGGGGGAGGGTCAGAGAGAGAGGGAGACACAGAATCTGAAACAGGCTCCAGGCTCTGAGCTGTCAGCACAGAGCCCGACGCGGGGCTCAAACCTAGGGACCGCGAGATCATGACCTGAGCCAAAGTCGGAAGCCCAAACGAGTGAGCCACCCAGGCGCCCCTGTTTCATTTTGTTTTAACATTCAGCCGCTCCATGTTTTTTCTGCTTTATTTTTATTGAAATATAATTCACATACAGTGTTAGATTAGTTTAAGGTGTACAATGGATGATTCAACAATTCTATACATTTCTAATAGTTCATCAAGTGAAGTGTACTCTTAACTTTCACTATTTCACCTATCTCCACATCCACCTCAACTCTGGCAAGCCACCAATTTGTTCTCTGTACTTAATAGTATTTTGTTGGTGGTGGTATTGTTTTTGTAGATGAGTCTGTTTTTTTTTTTTTAATTTTCCACTCTATATATTTTAATTGAAGAATTTAGTACACTCACATTTAAAACACTATTGATAGATAAGAACTAATTATATACATTTTATACAGTTTTCTGTTTTTGTATTTCTTGTAACATTCTTCCTTTGTCTAACTTTTTGATGTGATTATTTTCTGAGTGGTGACTGATTTTTTTCATTATCTTTTGTGAATCTACCATTGACTTTTGCTTTGTCATTTCAATGAGGCTTGTAGAAAACAGCCTATATTTAAGTTTATTTTAACTTCATAACAACTTAAATTGCACACAAAAAATCCACTCTTTTATTCCCCTTCACATATTATGTTTTTGATATAGAATTCACAAATTTCATATTATGTATTCATTAATATATTAATGTAACTGTAGTTATTTTAATATTTTCCTTCATTTTACTGCTGTGAAATGTGTCTTCTGTCTGTTGGCCATCTGGATGTCTTCTTTAGAGAAGTGTTTATTCATGTCTTTTGCCCATTTCTTCGCTGGATTATTTGTTTTCCAGATGTTGAGTTTGATAAGTTCTTTATCGATTTTGGACACTAACCCTTTATCTGATGTGTCATTTGCAAATATCTTTTCCCATTCTGCCAGTTACCTTTTAGTTTTGCTAATTGTTTCCTTTGCAGTGCAAAAGCTTGTTATCTAGATGAGGTCCCTATAGTTCACTTTTGCTTTTAATTCCCTTACCTTTCAAGATAAGCTGAGCAACAAATTGCTGCAGCTGAGGTCAAAGAGGTTGCTGCTTGTTTTCTCCTCTAGGGTTTTGATGGTTTCCTGTCTCACATTTCAGTCTTTCATCCATTTTGAGATTTTTTTTTTTGTATGGTGTAAGACAGTGGTCTAGTTCCATTCTTCTTCATGTTGCTATCCAATTATTTCAGCACCATTTGCTAAAGAGACTGTCTTTTTTCCATTGGATACTTTCCTGCTTTGTCAATGATTAGTTGGCCATGCATTTGTGGGTCCAGTTCTGGATTCTTTATTCTATTCCATTGGTCTATGTGTCTGTTTTTGTGCCAATACTATCCTGTCTTGGTGAGTACAGCTTTGTAGTAGAGGCTAAAGTCCTGGATTGTGAACGCATTCAGCTTTTTCTTTTTCAGGATTAACTTGCCTATTGGGGGTCTTTCTGGTTCAATGCAAATTTTAGGATTGTTTGTTCTAGCTCTGTAAAGAATGCTGCTGTTATTTTAATAGGGATTGTATTGAATATGTAGATTGCTTTGGGTAGTATTGACATTTTAACAATATTTGTTCTTCAGTCCAGGAGCATGGATTATTTTTCCTTTTTTGTGTTTCTTCTTCAATTTCTTTCATAAGCTTTCTATAGTTTTCAGTGTATAGATTTCTCAATTCATTGATTAGGTTTATTCCTAGGCATTTTATTGTTCTTGGTGCAATTGTAAATGAGACCTATTTCTTGGTTTCCCTTTCTGTTGTTTAATTATTGGTGTATAGAAATACAACCAATTTCTGTACATTGATTTTGTATCCTGCAACCTTGCTCAACTCAGTTCTAGCAGCTTTTTGGTGGTCTCTCAAGTTTTCTATGTAGAGTGTCACATCATCTGTGAAAGGTGAAAGTTTGACTCCTTTGCCAATTTGGATGCCTTTTATTTGGATGCCATTTTGTTTCTGATTTCTGAGGATAAGACTTCCAACACTATTTTAAACAACAGTGGTGTGAGTGGACATACCTTACATGTTTCTGATCTCAGGAGGACAGCTCGCAGTTTTTCCCCATTGTGGATGATATTAGCTGTGGGCTTTTCATATATGACTTTTATGATGTTCAGGTATGTTTCTTCTATCCGGATTTCTTGGGGGTTTTTATCAAGAAATGATGTTTGGGGTGCCTTTTTGGCTCAGTTTGTTGAGCATCCATCTTTTGTGCAGGTCATGATCTCACAGTTTGTGGGTTCAAGACCTATGTTGGGCTCTGTGCTGAAAGCTTGCTTCTAGCTTGGAGCCTGCTTCGGATTCTGTGTCTCCTTCTCTCTCTCTGCCCTCTCCCACACTCACACTCTGTCTCTGTCTAAAATAATTAGATGTAAAAAAGTAAATAAAAAATAAAGGATGGTGTATTTTGTCAAATGCTTTTTCTGCATCTATTGACAGAATCATATTGTTCTTATCTTTTTTTCTATTAATATGATGTATCACATTGATTTGCAAATATTGAATCAGTTCTGCAACCCAGGAATGAATCCCACTTGGTGGTGGAGAATAATTCTTTTGATATATTGTTGAATTTGGTTTCCTAGTATCTGTTGAGAATTTTGGCATTCATGTTTATCAGGGATATTGGCCTGTAATTCTTTTTTTGTGGGGTATCTGTCTGCTTTGGGAATCAAGGTAATACTGGCTTTATAGAATGAGTCTGGAACTTTTCCTTCCGTTTCTATTTTCTGGAACAGCTTGAGAAGGATATGTATTAATTCTGCTTTAAATATCTGGTAGAATTCCCCAGGGAAGCCATCTGGTCCAGGACTCTTATGTGTTGGGAGGTTTTTGATAACTGATTCAATTTCTTTGCTAGTTATGGGTCTGTTAAAATTTTCTATTTCTTCTAGTTTGAGTTTTAGTAGTGTGTGATTGTCTAGGAATTTGTCCATTTCCTCCAGCTTGTCCCGTTTGTTGGCATGTAATTTTTCATAGTATTTTCTGCCAATTGTTTGTATTTCTGTGGTGTTGGTTGTGATCTGTCCACTTTCATTCATGATTTTATTTATTTTGGGTCTTCTATTGTTTTTGAGATGTCTGGCTAGGGAGTTATCAATTTTGTTTATTAAAAAAAACAGCTCTTAGATTCATTGATCTGTTCTACTATGTTTCTGGGTTCTATATTTTTTTCCACTCTAAACTTTATTTTTTATCTTCTTCTGCTGGGTTTGGGGTTTCTTTGCTCTTCTGCTTCTACTTGCTTTAGGTGTGCTGTTTGATTTTGCATTGGCATTTTTCTTGTTTCTTGAGATGGCCTGGATTGCAATGTATTTTCCTCTTAGGCCCACCTTTGCTGCATCCCAAAAGGCTTGGACTGTCTGGTGTGTTCATATTCATTTGAGTCCATATATTTTTAAATTTCTTCTCTAATTGCCTGGTTGACCCATTCATTCTTTAGTAGGATGCTCTCTAACCTCCATGCATTTGGTGGCTTTCCAATTTTTATTTGGGTTGATTTCATGTTTCATAGCATTGTGATCAGAAAATATGCATGGTATGATCTGAAGTCTTTTATATTTATTGAGGGCTGTTTTGTGACCGAGTATGTGATCTATTTTGGATACTGTTCCATTTGCACTCAAAAAGAATGTGTATTATGTTGCTTTTGGATGAAAAATTCTGAATATATTTGTCAAGTCCAGTATATCATACAAAGTCACTTTTTCTTTATTGATTTTTTGCCTAGATGTTCTGTCCATTGTTGTAAGTGTAGTCTTAAAGTCCCCTAAAACTACAGTATTCCTATGAATAAGATTTTTTATGTTTGTGATTATTTATGTATTTGTGTTCCACCAAGTTGGGAGCATAAACATTTACAATTGTTAGCTCTTAATGATGGCTAGAGCTAACAATTATAATATAATCCCCTTCTTCATCTCTTGACACAGTCTTTAGTTTAAAATCTAGTTTGTCTGATATAAGTATGGCTACTCCAGCTTTCTTTTGGCTTCCAGTAGCATGATAGATTGGTCTCCATCCTCTCCCTTTCAATCTGAAGGTGTCCTCAGGTCTAAAATGAGTCTCTTTTAGACAGCATATAGATGGATCTTGTGGTTTTATCCATTCTGATACCTTAGGTCTTTTGGTTAAGGTATTTAGTCCATTTACATTCAGAGTTACGATTGAAAGATATGGATTTAATGTCATTGTGTTATTTGTAGGTTTCATGCTTGTGGTGATGTCACTGGACCTTTATAGTCTTTTCAGTGTTCCACTCAGATTCCCCCTTAAGGATCTCTTGTAGGGATTGTTTAGTGGAGATGAACTCCTTCAGTTTTATGTTTGTCTTGGAAAGCCTCATCTCTCCTTCTATTCTGAATGACAACCTTGCTGGATAAAGGATTCTTGGCTGCATATTTTTTCTATTCAGCACACTAAATATTTCTTGCCACTACCTTCTTGCCTGCCAAGTTTCAGTGGATAGGTTTGCTACTACCCTATGTGTCTATCCTTGTAGGTTAAGGCCTGTTTGTCCGTAGTTGCTTTCAGAATTCTCTCTTTATCTTTGTATTTTGCCAGTTTCACTATGATATGTCATGGAGATCAATTGTTTTCTCCAGATTAGGGAAGTTCTCAGCTGTGGTTTGTTCAAGTAAACCTTCTGCTCCTTTCTCTCTCTTTTTCTTCTGGAACTCCTATTATATGGATATTATGTTTCATTGAATCACTTAGTTCTCTAATTCTCCCTTCATGGTCCAGTATTTTCGTGTCTCTTTTTCTTGACTTCATCGTTTTCCATAATTTTATCTTCTATTTCACTTAATCTCACCTCTGCTTTCTGGATTCTTGCTTTCACTGCATGTAGTTTATTTTGCAACTCATTTACAACATTTCTTAATTCATTGTGATTATTTCTTTGTTCCTTGATCTCTGCAGCAATAGATTCTCTGCTGTCGTCTATTCTCTTTTCAAGCCCAACTACTAATCTTATGATGATTATTCTAAATTCTTGCTCAGTTATATTGTTTGTATCTGTTTTGAGCAATTCTCTAGCTGTCATTTCTTGCTGGAATTTCCTTAGAGGATAATTCTTCAGTTTAGTCATATTGGCTAGTTTCCTTTTTTTTTTTTTTGAGAGAGAGCAAGAGAAAGAGAGGGAGAGAGTGATCACGTGAAGAGGAGTGGAAGAGATAGAGAAAGGGAGAGAGAGAATCCCAAGCAGGGTCTGTGATGTCTGTGCAGAGCCTGATGTGAGACTCAAAATCACAAACAATGACATCATAACCTGAGCCAAAACCAAGAGTTGGGCACTCTACTAACTGAGCCATCCAAGCATTCCCCTTTAGTGTTTTAATAGGTTCTTAGGAATTCTGCACCTGCAATCACTACTATATACTAGTATATCATAATGCTGTCCAGGTCCTGGTCCTTCAGGAGGTGTTTTTGGAATGTGTTTCATGCTCTCTGTTGTTGAGACTCTGGTTGCTTTGGATGTCCCATAAGGTGTGCTTTGATTTTTTTTCATTGAAGTATTTCTGGAAAACAAATTTAAAAGAGGGGGATGGCTGTGGAAGAGGCCTTATCCCATGCAAAGAGAGAAATGACAGGGGTGGATAAAAGGAAAAGAAAAAAAAAACTAATTTGTCCAGGCAGAGAATCGGAGAAAGTATATGAATTAGTCCAGAGAAAGAGAGAGAAGAAAATAAAGAATGAGATACAAAAGAGGTGTAAAAAAAAAATAGATTAAAAATGTCTGCTTAAACAAACCAACAATCAGAATAACAGACTAGAGAATGGAAGAAATAAGAGGAAGAAAAATCACACACACACACACACACACACACATATATTAAGAATTGATCAAGAATCAAGTCAGAGAATACAAAACCACTGGACAGATATCTGACACTGCCTTGAAACTGGTGCCTGTGCTGGTCTGGAGGAGGGACTGTCTGGTTCTGTCACGTCAATCTTGTTCTGTTAGGTATACAGTTACCAGGTATGGATGGGTGTGGTTTGATGTAAGCATGTCCCCTTTCCACTGTGTGCCCATTGTCTGTTCCCTGAAACCCCACCTTGTTGGCGATTGGAGAAAAATGGTGACATCCCAGTCTCTCCTCTCCAGACCAGGTGTCCCAAACCACTCCATTCAGGCCATCCTCACAGTGTCACGAGGGCATGAGCAGGCCGGTTCTGTTAAGCTCCACAGTCTCCCATGCCTCCCAGGTGCTTGACTGGGATTCAAACCCTTATGTCTTAAAGTATCCTGCTCCACATGCCCTGATTCTGGGGGAAGCACCACTCCACCCAGCCCACCAACAAAGGGCTTCTGGAAACTTACAGTGCCAAGCAGGCACTAGCGGGTTGCTATGTCCCACTCCACCATTCCCATGCCTCCTTGGTGCCAAGCTGGGATTCAAACCCTGATGTCTTAAAGGATCCCACTCCATATGCCCCAGTTCCAAGGTTCTGTCACTTGGCCAACCAGTTGGCAAAGGGACTCTGGGTGGTGGGGAGCCTTCAGGGTCTTTTGTCCTTGGAATGGGTATTTGATTTCTTCCTACAGCACTCAAGAAAGAGAATTGCTCTCTCCAACTGCATCTGGGAGCTAGCTACCAAGCCCAGAACTGGCTCCTGTCCTCTCCAGGCGCTGGAACAGGGTGGAGGAAGGCCTGCAGTCGGAAATTGTTTTTTTTCTCGTTTTTTTTTTCTTTCTGTTCCCTGTGGTTTTTCTCTTGTCCAAATACAATCCTACATTTCCACAGTATTTCTTTCTCTTCCTTTTGTCTTTCCACAGAAGGGATCTCTCCCTTCTGTTCCTACACTCCCCATTTTATGTGTCCTGGTTTGTAATCATGCACCTATGATCTGCCATTTTGTCCCTATGAGCCCCTGGAGATGTTTCTGTGAAATTTTAGCCTGGATTACTGGAATTTGAAGTCTTCTGGCCTCAGTACCGCTGTGTTTGAGGGAGGAGGGAACTTTGGTCCGCTCTACTTCTCTGCCATGTTGACTCCACCCCCATATATGATCTTTATTATATTGAAGTATATTCCTTTTATTCCTACTTTTTAAGAGTTTTATCATTGAAGTATGTTGACGTTTTCTAATGTTATTTCTGAATTTATTCAGATGATTATATAAATGTTGTAATTTATTATGTTATTGTAATATATCACATTTTCTTGCTTTGTCCATGTTGTATCATTCTTGCATCTCAGAGAGAAATCTACTTTATCATGATGTATGATTATTTTTGTGTGCTGTTGAATTTAATTAGGTAGTTTTATAGAGCATTTCTGCATCTAAGTTCAACATGGATATTGATCTATAGTTTATTTTTCTTGTGTGTCTTCATGTAGCTTTGGTATTATGTCAATGTTGGCCTTATAAAAAGAGTTTAGAAGTGCTCTTTCCTCAACTCTTTAGAATATTTTGAAATGGATTGGTATTCTTTATATCTTAAATATTTAGTAGAAATCACCAGTAAATCCTTTAGAAGTCACATTTGTCCATAGTAGTCTCATGATCTTATGTATTTCTCTAATTATCACTTTTTTAAAACTTTTTTTTAAGTTTCAGTTAGTTAATGCACAGTGTATCATTAGTTTTAGGTGTAGAGTTTAGTGATTCTCTAGTTATCAATTGTATTTTTCCTTTCATTTCTAATTTCATTTGTTTTTTTAAATTTCAGTTTTCTTTCTTTTTTTCTTAGTCTAGCTATTTTCTCTTCAACTTCATTTATTTTTTTGAAAAAAAAGAGCTCTTATTTTTATTGGTCTTTTCTATTGTTTTATGTGCCTCATTTCATTTATTTTTGCTCTGATGTTTATTATTCCTTTCGTCTGAAAACTTTGGACTTACAGTGTTCTTTATTTTCTATTTTCTTGAAGTATAAATTAGGTTATATATTTGTGATCTTTTATGTCATAATATATGCATTTGGCAGAGCCTTTGATTACTGAATTCAATTTATTTACATTTGGAATGATTATAGTTATGTAAGGAGTAACTATAATATCTTATTGACTGCTTACTCATTGCTTTGTATATCACTGTTTCTTTTTCTCTCTGTTCCTGCCTACCTTTTTAACTTGGTGATTTTCCATAGAGTTCTTCTCTATTGTCCTTTTATTTTTCTTAAATTTACTCTAGATTTTTCTTTGTGATTACCATACAGTTTACATTAAAAAGTGTCATAGATAACAGTTTGTGTTTTGTTTTGTATTTATTTTTTACTGATAGCAACTTATTTTAATTCATCCTTAAGGATCTATTGTTTCACTCCCCCCTTTATATTTTTGATGTGAAAAAGTAATTCAATTTATTGTTTATTTTTTATTCTGTTTATTTGTTAAAAATTACATTTTTAATTTTTTTTAACTTTTATACTATTGTTAAGTGGTTAATATACCATCCTATACAATTAATTTTCTAAATCTGGCTATATTTTTCACCTTTACTGGTGTGTTGTATATTTGCATATGTTTTCATGTCACTGATTAGCATCTTTTTACTTTGGTTTGAAGGACCCCTTTCAGCATTTTTTGTAAGGTAGATCTAGTAATCTGATCTTGATCAGCCTTTGTTCATATGTGGAAGTCTTTCTTGGCTAAAAGTTTTTTAACCTTTAGCATCTATCATGACCTGTGAGGTTTCTGCTGAGAAATCCACTTACAACCCAATGGATTTCCCTTGTAACTTAAACTATTGTTTTTCCCTGGTTGCCTTTAGTATTCTTTATATTTTATTTTACATAGTTTCACTATAATGTATCTGGAGAAAGATTTGGCATTGCTATAATAAAGTGAGCTTTTAGCTTCTTGGACTTAGAATAAATGTGTTTAGACATGCTAGAGAAGTTTTCAGCTGTTTTTAAAAAATAAATTTTCAACCCCCTTTTCTTTCTTTTTTCCTTCTGGAATTCCAATTATTCTTGTGTTTGGCTATTTGAGTGAGTCCGATACATCATGCGACCATGTGCTTGAGCAGGGAAGGGGTAGAGGGAGAAGTAAAGGGAGAATCCCAAGGAGACTCTGCACTGTCAGAACAAAGCTTAAAATGGGTCTTGACTCCGCAACCATAAGATCATGACCTAAACCAAATCAAGAGTCATGCTTAACCGACTGAGCCATCCAGATTCCCTTACTGAGATTCTCCTTAAGTGGGGTATTTTCAAAGTGTTATTGGCAGACTTACTACTGAAGTCCTGAGGCAAACAGTAGGAACTATTTTCGTTTAATGCCTTTTTATATTCTTAACTGCTTTTATCTGTTTCTTCTGCTTAACCACAGTTATGAAGTTCCTTTCTTGGAAATAACGGTTCTGATGGATAAAAATGGGTTTCTCTAGCTGTAACCTACACAACTGAGGTATCCAGGCATTCACTTACCACTTTCAACCTTCTCCGTGAGAGAGGTCATCACTATTGGTGCTGGAAAACTTAGTCCTGTGCATTTTTTGACCTGGGAAAGTGGGTAGCTCTGGCACATTTTTTCCCTCTCTTTTCCATCCAAACTCACCTCTGTGGGGCAAGTTTGCCAAGAGAAGAACAGGTGAAGTATTATGGGCCTTCAGAGAAGGAGACAGTACCATGGTGACAGGTGTGTGTGTGTGTGTGTGTGTGTGTGGTTACTAAGATCTTGTCCACAGCCCTTACTAAGATCTTATTTTTGGATGCAATGGTGGGCAGTTCTTTATGATCCCTTGGAATAGGGTGCTGAGGTATGCTTGTTTACATATGGATGTCTAATTAGTTGTTTTTAAAAAAAAGTGGATTGAAAGGTATTATGACTTAGGATACCATGATGCTGCCATCACTCTTAAGATTCATTTTGATTTCCCTTTTGATTTTTTTATTTATTCAGTAAACTGTGGTTTTATTTACACATATTTGTGAAATTTTCCATTTTACTCCTGTTACTATTTTCTAGTTTCATACCACTGTGCTCAGAAAATATACATGATATGATTTTGAAAGTCTTAAAATAAAATCTTGTTATGTGGTTTAACATATAATCTATCCTGGACAATGTTTTATGTGCACTTCAGAAGAAGATGTATTTTGTTGCTATTAGATGAAGTCTTTTGCATATGTTTGTTTAGTTCCATTTGATCTATAATGCTATTTGGACTGTTGTTTCATCATTATATTTTTGTCTAGATAATGTGTTTATTATTGAAAGTAGGGTATTGATGTCACTTACAATTATTTTATTGCAATATGTTTCTCACTTCAAATCTGTTAGTATTTTTTCATGTATTCAGGCACACCAATGTTCAGTGTATAGATTACTTATTATTGTTAAATCTTCTTGATGAATTAACAAATTTATTATTGTATAGTGACAATCTGTCAAATGATTGTCAAGTGATTATATAGTGACAGTCTATCAAAATGATAGATTTGGGCTGTAATATTTTATCTGATTTAAATTTAATCGCCTCTGTTCTATTTTGACTACTATTTGCCTATAATAACTTATTCTGTCCTTTAACTTTCTACTCCTGTGTACCTTTAACGCTACATTGAATCTCTTGTATGCAGAATTTGTATATGTGTTTTGTTTTGTTTTGTTTTTCCATTCAGCTACTCTGGGTCTTTAAATTACCTTTAAAGTAATTAATGATATTTAAGTAATTATTATTATCTTTTTGTCAATTTTTTGACTGTTTTTTAGTTCCATTTTTCCTTTATTTCTCTCACTGTTTTATTTTGTGATTTTTGTTTTTGGAGTGATATACCTTGCTTCCTTTCTCTTTGTCTAGCCAGGTTATTTATGATAAGAAACTCAGGCATTTGAGATGGTCTTACCCAAAAGGTAAATTTTTGTTCCTTTCTTGCTATTTTCAATGAATTTTTGTCTTAATTGTGATAAGCACCAGATATTGTATGGAAATGAGTCACTATATTATACACCTGAAACCAATATTGTACTGTATGCTAACTAACTGGAATTTTAATAAAAACATAAAAAAAGAATGCTGACAACAGACCAAGTCAGTATTTATAACACAGTGTACATTCATCATTCAATACTTTCAGGTTGATCACATGAATTAATCAACTTTATAATCTTATTTGGTATCTACAGATTTAGAGTTCACTATTTAGCAATAAGTGCGACCAAGTTATTATTAATCTTAAAAAATGAATTTTTGGGGCGCCTGGGTGGCGCAGTCGGTTAAGCGTCCGACTTCA
This sequence comes from Neofelis nebulosa, assembly GCF_028018385.1. Lineage (NCBI taxonomy): Eukaryota > Metazoa > Chordata > Mammalia > Carnivora > Felidae > Neofelis > Neofelis nebulosa. The sequence continues at coordinate 157,200,826 of NC_080782.1, read as the reverse complement.
GCCAGGTCACGATCTCGCGGTCCGTGAGTTTGAGCCCTGCGTCAGGCTCTGGGCTCATGGGTCAGAGCCTGGAGCCTGTTTCAGATTCTGTGTCTCCCTCTCTCTCTGCCCCTCCCCCGTTCATGATCTGTCTCTCTCTGTCCCAAAAATAAATAAAAAACGTTGAAAAAAAAATGAATTTTTGTCTTAAGTTTTCACAATTTTGTATATATTTGTTGGTTGGAAGCTATTTTAGTTTAATCTGTTTCATATTTAATCAATCTGCTTGAATTTGTAGTCTTATGTCATTTGCCAAGTTGGGAAATTTTAGTCACTATTAATTTTGTTACTTTTTCATCTCTCTGTACTTCTCCTCACCACACTTTGATAAAATAAATATATATCCCATGGTTTATGAGGATACATTCATTCACTTTTAGTTCATTTTCTTTATTTTTTAATTGGGAAATTTCCATTGCTATTTTTTAAAGTACACTTTTTGTGTACCTTCTACTTTGCTGTTCAGTCCATCCATGAGATTTTATGTGGTTAGTGTATTTTTTGGTATAAGATTTACATGTTGGGTTTTTTTCATATATTTTCTTGCTTATGCTAATAATTTCTATTTACTTGTTAAATTGTTGCTAATACATTTGTTTCAAGGGTGTTTATAATTTTTAGTGAGAATTTTATAATGGCTGTTAATAAATTTTAATTAAATAATTTTAGCATCTTAGAGGGGGTTGCCAGCAAGATGGAAGAGGAGCACCCTAAACTCACCCTGTCTCATGTTTACAACTAGATATCATTCACATCCAAATCAACAAACTGCAGAGTGATATGAAGACTGGCAGAACAGACCACAACTAAATATAGGGAAGAAGTTGTATGGAAAAGTTAGGAAGGACAGAAAAGGTGCTTGCTTGGAAGTTGCCCCCAGAAGGGATAGACGAAAGGGGAAAGTACCAGGGAGCTCACATACGGAAAATGAATTCCCATAATGCCTGGCCTTGAAAACAAGGGCTGAGCTCCATGAGTTTGTATAACTGGTGGATCTTGCAGCCTGGAGCTTTAACAACCAACTCAGCATTGGGAAAGCTGGCAGGGCAAGTGATAACAGGGTCCCTACCCTTAAAGAGTACGAGTAGATGCAACACAGAAGCCACACTTTTTACAATGAGAGGGAAAGATATTTATACTGAATTTGGGGCATGTTGGGGTAATTCTCTGAGAACAAAGGATCTGTTCCATTTTCTTCCCTTGTCCCCCATCATAAACACAGAACCACTTTCAGAGGCAAGATTGCACTGACACTTGCTACATAGCTTTATTGCAGTGTGCCCCACCCAGGAGTTCTCCTAAAGACCACCCACAACAAGACTACTGACCTCCGTCCTGGACTCAGCAAAAATTTTGTTATTGTTGCACATGTCCAACCAAGCTGCTGCCTCTGTGGATTGCAACCCCATGACCATTGTGTTTCTGGGGATCCTGCTTAGGACTTCTGGGTTGGTGCCAATTTTGCTAATGCTGTGTGCACATCACTCACCTGCTATCTGTCCTATCAGCCATTCTCTTTGCCCAGCTGCTGCACACACAGACACAAATCACCATGCCAAGCCACCAGGCACACAGATGCTCTTCTCAATAACTATATGCACAGACACCATGTGCCCCTGGACACCATACTACTGGGATACAACCTAGGACTAGTGGCTCTGCAAATCTTACTAATGGTGCATGTGTGCCCTGTCTAGCTGGCTAGTGCACAGAAGCCAACAGCCCCTAGCCCTTGATTGTGATGCACACAGAGCCCCAGGCCACCACCATATTTCAAGAGAGCCAGCCCAGGACTAGCAGCTCAAGGCAAAGTTTGGTAATGCTGTGCATATACCCTGTTCAGCCTCTGCCCACAATGTTTCACACCTCCTACCACCACCACTACCCTTTTGTTCGGTGCCCCCCTTTGGCCACCCAGCTATGGGGGATCCAGTTTAGGATTTTTACTAACAGCATCTTCTGCAGTCATACTCCTTCAGAATTGCTCTACCTGGATCTCATTAAGATCACAGAGAGCAAGCACAACCCACAGCAGGCAAAGACTCTGTTGCAGATGTCTGCACTGAATAAAAGACACAATAGCAAAAAATAAGAAACACACATAGGAGTCTCCCCTGAAGTGTCAGATTCTAATGAACACAGGACAATGCACTACAGAACACTACAGGACCTCTTCTTCATAAAAATTACTTTCAAAAGCAGATAATGCAGTTAATTTTCCTAGTACACAGAAACACACACACAGAGGTAGACAAAAGAAAGGGACAGAGAAATATGTCCCAAATAAAAGAACAGAACAAAATCACAGTAAGAGATCTGAAATGAAAAAAAGAAATAAGTAATATAACTGATACAGAATTTAAAGTAACAATCATAAAACATATTCATATAACTTCAGAAAATGATGGAAATAGCAGTGAGAACCTTGACAAAGAGTTAAAAAAATAAAAATCTGAGATGAAGAGCTCAATAAATGATATTAAAAGTACAACAGATTGAATAAATAGTAGGATATAGGAAGCAGAGGAATATATCAAGGGCCTGAATAGAGTAATGGAAAACAAACTGAATAGGTGAGAGAAAAACAAATACTGCATAATGAGATTAACCTCAGAGAAATCAGTGACTTGATCAAGCGTAATAAAATTTTCATTATAAGGATTCAAGAAGGAAGAGAGAGACAAAATGTGTGTGTGTTGGGGGGGGAGGGGAAAGGGGAAGACAGAAAATGTATTTGAAGAAATAATGGCTGAAAACGTCCTGAATGTGGGGAAAGAAATAGATATCCAGATTCAAGAGGTACAGAGATCCTCTAACAAATTCAATCCAATGAGGTCCACACCAAGACACATAGCAATTAAAATGGCAAAAAAAGTAATAAAAATTGTTAAAGGTTGAAAGAGAAAATAAGAAAATTACATACAAAGGAAACCTCATAAAGCTATCAGTTGATTTTTCAGCAGAAACTTTTCAGGTCAGAAGGGAGTGGCATGGTGTATTCAAAGTTATAAAAGGGAAAAATCTTCATCCAAAAATAATATACAGCAAGGCTATATTTAATAATAGAAGGAAAGATAAAGAATTTATCTGACAAACAATTTAAAACAATTCATGACCATTAAAATAACCCTATAAGAAATGTTAATGAGGAATCTGTAAGTGGAAAAAAATAACTAAGAATAAGAAAAATAGGAAAGACAAAATAAAAAGATATAAAAGATGACACGAAATATCTGAAACATGGAAGGGAGAAGAGTAAAGAATGAGCTCAAAAATAAGGGACCATCAGCTTCATATAAACTACTCTATGCAGAAGATGTTATATATAAACTGAATGGTAATTATAAACCAAAAAATAGTAATAGATATGGAAAACATAAAGAGCATGGAATCCAAGTATATCATGGAAGAAAATAGGCAAACCATGAAAGAGAGAAAAAGAAGAAAGGTTCAGAGAAAAACAAAATAAATAAAACCTTACAAAACAAATAAAACATTGCAGTGAATACATATCTATCAATAATTGCTTTAAATGCTAATGAACAAAATAGTCAAAAGAAATAGGTAATAAAGTGGATAAAAATAGAATACTCATCTATACACTACCTATAAGAGATTCATTTAAGACCTAAAGACAACTACAGATTGAGAGTGAGGGGATAGAAAATATTTATCATATAAATGGATTTCAAAAGGAAGTTGAAGTAATAATATCTCTATCAGACAAAACAGTGCACTTTAAAACAGAGTTCTCAGCAAGACAAAGGACACTATATAATAATAGGAGGGACAATTTGACAAGATGATATAACAACTGTAAATATATATACACCCACATGGGAACATCCAAATACATAAAATAGTTAATAGCAAACATGAAATAACTAATTGATAGTAACACAATAATAGTTGAGGACTTTAACACTCCACTTACATTGATGGAGAGATCATCCAAACAGACAATAAAAGAAAGAAACAGTAGATTGAATGACACACTGGGCCAAATGGATTGAACACAAATATTCATAACATTCCATGCTAAAATACTGGAATACACATTCCTTTCAAGTGCACATAAAACATTCTCCAAAATAGATCGCACATTAGGCCACTAAACAAGTCTCAACAAATTCAAAAACACTGAAGCAATTTCATGCATTTTTATGAACACAACAGTATGAAATCATAAATCAACCACCAGATAAATCTGTGAAGAACACAAAAACATGGAGGTTAAATAACATGTATTACTAAAAAATGAATGGATAAGCCAAGAAATGATAATAATAATAATAATAATAATAATTGTAATAATCGAAAAGTACATAGCAACAAACACAAATGAAAACATTATGGTCCAAAAGCTTTGGGATGCAGCAAAAGCCATTCTAAGAAGGAAGTTTATAGCAAGGCAGGCCTATATCAAGAAGCAATAAAAAACTCAAGTAAGCAATCAAAACTTACACCTAAAGGAGGTATAAAAAGAACAATAAACAAAGTCCAAAATCAGTAGAAGGCAGAAATACTAAAGCTTAGAGCAGAAAAAGAAAATAACATAGAAACAAAAACAAAAACCATAAAACAAAAAATAAAACATATCAAGGAAACCCGGATCTTGTTCATTGAAAAGATGAACAAAATTGATAAATCTCTAGCCAGACTCATCAAAAGGATGTATGTATAAAGAGAAGACTGAAATTAAAGAAAAAATCACCAGTGAAAGCATAAATAACCAACACCACAAAAATACAATGAAATGTACGATAAGAGGTTATGAAAATGTCTAAGCCAAAAAATTAGAATAAATGCATAAACTCTTAGAAGGATGTAACCTGTCACAACTAAAGTATAAATAAATAGAAAATTTGAACAAACGAATTACCAGCACTGAAATTGAATCAGTAATCAAAACATTCTCAACAAACAAAACCTATGACTAGATATCTTCACAGGGAATTTTCACCAAACATTTAAGGAAGAATTAGTAGCTGTTCTACTTAAACTATTCTACAAAATATTAGAAAGGAATCTTAAAAATTCATTGTATGAGATATTACTCTGATACCAAAGCCAGATAAATATACCACAAAAAAGAAGAAATACAGGTTAATAGACCTGATGAACATAGGTCCATAAAACATCAACATAATATTAGCAAGCCAAATTCAACAATACATTTAAAAAATCATTCACAGGACATGCTATGCTGGCAGCATGGAGACTGCTTAGGATTCTCTCTTTCCTCCTTTCCCTCTTTCCCCAACTCACTCTCTCTCTCTTTCAAAATACATAAATAAACTTAAGGAAACAAAGTCATTCACCACAAACAAGTGGGATTTATTCCTGAGTTACAAGTATGGTTCAATATTCACAAATCCATAAACATGATACATCACATCAATAAGAGGAAGGATGAAAATCATAAGACCATCTCAATAGATTTAGAAAAAGCACTTGACTCGGGACACCTGGGTGGCTCAGTTGCGCATTAGACTCTGGCTCAGATCATGATCTCACAGCTCATGGGTTTAAGCCCCGTGTCGGGCTCTGTGCTCAGAGCCTGGAAGCTTCTTTGGATTCTGTGTCTCCCTCTCTCTCTGTCCCTCCCCCACTTGTGCTTTGTCTCTCTCTCAAAAATAAATAAATATTAAAAAGTTTAAGAAAAAAAGGAAAAGCACTTGACAAAGTACAACACCCATTCATGGTAAAAGCCCTCACAAAATAGGTTCAGAAAGATCATTCATCAACATAATAAAAGTCCTATATGAAAAACCCACAGTGAGCATCATACTCATGAGGAAAAACTGAGAGCTTTAACCCTAAAGTTCTCATGACAAGGATATCCGCTCTCAGCACTTTTATTCAACATTGTACTGGAAGTGCTAGTCACACCAATAAAAAAAAGAGTGGCATCCCAATTGGTAAAAATCAAGTAAAACTTTCAAAAAATAAAGAAAAGGAAATAAAACTCACTCATTTGCATGTTACATGGTGCCATATGTGTGTGTGTGTGTGTCACCCTAAAGACTGTATCAAAAACTACTAGAACTGATAAATGAATTAAGTAATGTTGCAGGATACAAGATGAATGTTCAGAAATCTGTTGCATTCTATACTCTAATAATGAAGCTGCAGAAAGAGAAATTTAAAAAGAATTTCATTTATAATTATAAGATACCTATGAATAAACTTAAACAAAGAGGTGAAAAATCTGTACTTGAAAGCTACAAGACATTAGTGAAAGAAATAAAAGATGACACAAGGAAATGCTCATGGATTGGGTGAACAAATATCATTAAAATGTATATACTACCCAAAGCAATCTACACATTTTATTTAATCCCTAACAAAATACCAACAGAATTTTTCACAGAACTAGAACAGAGAATTCTAAAATTTATTTGGAACCACAGTAGACCCTGAATAGCCAAAGGAACATGGAAGAAGAAGAGCAAAACTGGAGGTATCACAATTCTTGAATTCAAGTTATATTATAGTTGTAGTAATCAAAACAATAAGGTACTGACACAAAAATGGTCTCATAGATCAATGGAACAGGATAGGAAACCCGGAAATATAGCCACAACTTTATTTTAAAATAATCTTCAACAAACCAGGAACTAATTTTCAATGGTAAAAGGACAATCTGTTCAACAATTGGTATGGGGAAAATTGGTCAGCTACATATGAAACTGTAAATGGACTACTTATTTCACCATATACAAAAGTAAACTCAAAATGGATTAATGACTTAAGTGTGAGACCTGAAACCATAAAAATCTTAGAAGAGAACACAGACAGTAATTTCTCACAGACATATTTCTAGATATGTCCCCTGAGACAAGAGAAATAAGAACAAAAACAAACTATGGACTATGAAAAATTAAAAAAAATACAAAACAAAACAACAAACTTCAGAACAGCAAAGTAAAAATGAACAACAAAAAAAGCAATGTACTGAATGGAAGAAGACATGTGCAAATGACATACCTGATAAAAAGGTTGAAATCCAAAATATGTAAAGAACTGTTACAAATCAAAACCCCCCAAAACAATCCAATTAAAAATACGCAGAAAAATGAACAGATATTTCTCCAAGGAAGACATCTAGGTGACCAACAGGACCATGTAAAGATGCTCACAGTACTCATCAACAGGGAAATGCAAATCAAAACTACAATGTGATTTCACTTCAAACCTGTAATAATCTAATATTATTAGTTTCAGCAGTAGAATTCAGTGATTCATCACTGACATATATCACATATTTAACATTTCATTTGCTGTTCTTTTGTGTATTTTTGTATTTTTTGGAAAGATATTTAACTCATTGATTTTAAATAAAACTTAAATTATATATATATGCCCCTAGTCAAGTGCTTTTCCTAAATCTATTGAGATGGTCTCTCTCTCTCTCTCTCTCCATCTATATATATATATATATATATATATATATATACACACACACACACACACACACACACACACACAAATTTGAACCAAAAATATATATTTGTAAATACAATATAGGGGTGTCTGGTGGCTCAGTAAGCTAGGTGTCTGACTTCATTTCAGCTCAGTTCATAATCTCATGGACTGTGTGCTCACGTTCTGCATCATGCTTTGTGCTGATACTGCGGAGCCTGCTTGGGATTCTCTCTCTCCCTCTCTCTCTGTCTTTCACCGACTTGCTCTCTCTCTCTCAAAGTAAGTTAAAAGCATAAATATAATATATAATCATAATAAATATATATAACATATAATTTAATATACAAATATATTTATAATATATATTATATATACATACATATATACATATATATATACACACACACACACACACACACGTGTTCACAACTGCTGTCAATACCTATCACCCATTTAACACTGCAAACCTTGCCTCCAGAAACTCTTAGTTTGTTCTGTATAGTTAAGAGTCTGTTTCATGATTTCCTTCTCTCTAAAATAAATAAATAAATAAATAAACAAACAAACAAACAAACAAACAAACAATCAACAGATATGGACTTCTACTTCTGGCATCTAAAAACAAGTTAGAAAATTGTTCTTCTTTTTTAAATTTATTTATTTAAATTCAAGTTTCTTGACATACAGTGTAGTATTGGTTTCAGGATTAGAACCCAGTGATTCATCACTTACATATAAAACTTGGTGCTCATCCTCAAAAGCACCCTCCTTAATGCCCATCACCCATTTAGCCCATCCCCTCACATCCCCTCTAGCAATGCCCAGTTTGTTCTCTGTATTTAAAAGTCTCTTATGGTTTGCTTCCCCTTTGTTTTTATCTTATTTTTTCCTTCACTTTCCTTATGTTTACCTGTTGAGTTTCTTAAATTCCACATGTGAGTGAAATCATACGTTTGTCTTTCTCTGACTTATTTCACTTATAATACTACACTCTAATTCTATCCACTTTGTTGAAGATGTCAGGATTTCATTCTTTTATCACCAAGTAATATCCCATTGTATATGTATACCAACATTTTCTTCATCCATTTATCAGATGATGAACATTTGGATTCTTTCCATAAGAGTTGATAGCACTGCTATAAACATTGGCATGCATGTGCCACTTCAAATCAGCATTTTTGTATCCTTTGGATAAATACCTAGTAGTGCAATTGCTGGGTGGTAGCATAGTTCTATATTTAAGTTTTTGAGGCACCTCCAGACTGTTTTCCCGAGAAGTTGCACCAGTTTGCATCCCCACCAACAGTGCAAAAGTTTTCCCTTTTCTCCGCATCCTCGGGAACATCTGTGTGAGGTGGTATTTTAGCGTGGTTTTGATTTGTATTTTCCTGATGATGAGTCACATTGAATGTTTTTTCACGTGTCTGTTAGCCATCTGGATGTCTTCTTTAGAAAAGTGTCTATGTTTTTTTGCCCATTTCTTCACTGGATTATTTGGGTTCTTTTTTTGGGTGTTGAGTTTTATCAATTCTTTATAGATTTGGGATATTAACCCTTTATCCAATATGTCATATGCAAATATCTTCTCCCATTCTGTAAGTTGCCTTTAGTTTTGTTGATTGTTTCCCTTGCTGTGCGGAAGTTTTTTATCTTGATGAGGTCCCAATAGTTCATTTTGCTTTTAATTCCCTTGCTTCCAGAGATGTGTCTAGTAAGAAGTTGCTGCAGCAGAGGTAAAAGAGGTTGCTGTCTGAGTTCTCCTGTAGGATTTTGATGGTTTCCTGTCTCACATTTAGATCTTCCATCCATTTGAATTTATTTTTGTGTATGGTGTAAGAAAATGGTCTAGTTTCATTCTTCTGCATGTCACTTTCCAGTTTCCCCAGCACCATTTGTTGAAGAAACTTTCTTTTTTCCATTGGATATTCTTTCCCTTTTTGTCCCAGATTAGCAGGTCATACATCTGTGGGTCCATTCCTGGGTTCTACATTCTGTTGCATTGATCTATGTGTCTGTATTTGTGCCAGTACCATACTGTCTTGATGATTGTAGATTTGTAATACAGTGTGAAGTCCAGAATAAAGTTGCCTCTAACTTTGGTTTTCTTTTTCAACATTATTTGACTATGCGGGGTCTTTTATGGTTCCATACAAAATTTAGGATTGTTCATTAGATCTGTGAAGAATGCTGGTGTTGGGAGGAGCCAAGATGGCAGAACAGCATGGGAGATTTTTATGTGTCTCACATCCATGAAATACAGCCAGACCAACACTAAACCATCCTGCACACCTAGAAAACTGATCTGAAGATTAACACAAAAATCTGCACAACCTGAACCATAGAACTCAGCAAGTACACAGCACAAAGAGGCGAACTGGGGGAGTGAGAAGCTGTGGAAGGCAGGGAGCTGATTTTGCATGCAGGGAGAGGATGGAGATGGGGAGAGAGTATGGTAAAAGCACTCCCCTCCCAAAAGCAGCTGGAGAGAAAGTGGAAAAGTGGAAACAGATGCAGGGATTGAACTAAAAATGGAGAAAGGAGAGGGTTTAAATTCCATTAAGACTCTATAAACAGGAGGAATACAGAGTCTAAAACTCCACAGCTCAATACCTGGTGGTGCTCTAGTGGGAAGGGTGAATCCCCGGGAGCAGAGATGAGTCCAGAGGTCTTAGGGCCACACGGGGAGAGATGGTTCCCCTGATGGGAGGACACCTGGTAGAGGCTGTGTGGGTCCCACAAAGGCAAGGCCCTAGTGGACCCAGGAGAACAACCACATTTGCTGGTGCTGGAACAAGGTCATTAAGGGTGAAGCCTGGTGCCAGATGTGTGCTGTTATTTTCCATAATCCTTGAAATGCTGCTGCTACACTATCTTGCAAAGTTTTTCTAGGGCGGGCTGGCACCTGAATGCAGTCTCTGGGCATTGGCAGCAGCACAGTCCAGCTAACATTCCTGGGTGTAGCCAGCACCCAGCCATTGCTTGGTGAGACTCTCCTGCAGAGGGGCAGAACAGGTCAAAGCTTCAGTCCCTCAAAAGTAAGGGGTAGGGAAAAACAGCCATATCTGAGACAAAACTGAGGATGGAGGTGCTGCCTGGAGTGTGGTCATGGACTGTGTAAAAGCAGGGAGTGGACAGAAGCCGAAGACAAAGGACGGGTGCTTGATTGCTGATCAGGGAGAAGAGAGTTCGGATACTAGAGACTGGGGAGATGGGGATGCCATTTTCAGCACTCCGGAATATTTCATCCTAAAGGAATGTAATATACATACTTCTCCAGTGCACATGGAACGTTCTGTATAATAGACCACATGATAGGACACAAATCAGCCCTCAACAAGTACAAAAAGCCTGAGACAAAACATGCATATTTTAGGAGCACAACGTTGTGAACTCAATATCAACCACAAGAAAAAAAAAATTGGACAGGTAACAAATACTTGGAAACTACAGAACATTCTACTATAGAATGAATGGGCTAAACAATAAATTTAAGAGGAAATTAAAAACCTCATGGAAGCCAATAAAAATGATAACACCAAAACCCCAAACCTCAGGGATGCAGCTAAGGTGGTGAAAGGAGGGAAGTATATAGCAATCCAGGCCTTCCTAAAGAAGGAAGAAAGATCGTAGATGTACAACCTAACCTTACGCCTTTAAGAGCTGGAAAAAGTACAGCAAATGAGACCCAAAACCAGCAGAAGAGAAGAAGTAATAAAAATTAGAGCAGAAATTAATGCTATCAAAATAAAAAAAAAAACAGTAGAACAGATCCATGAAACCAGAAGGTGATTCTTTGAAAGAATTAACAAAATTGACAAACCACTAGCCAGTTTGATCAAAAAGAAAAAGGAAAGGACCCAAATAAATAAAATCAAGAATGAAAGAGGAAGTGATCACAACCAACACAGCAGAAATAAAAACAATACTAAGAGACTATTATGAGCAATTATATGCCAATAAAATGGGCAATCTGGAAGAAATGGACAAATTCCTAGAAAAATACACACTACTAAAACTGAAACAGGAAAAAATAGAAAATTTGAACAGACCCATAACCGGTAAGGAAATCGAATTAGTAATCAAAAATCTGCCAAAAAACAAGAGTCCAAGACCAGATGACTTTATAGGGGAATTCTACTAAACATTTAAGGAGAGTTAACTCCTATTTTCTTGAATCTGTTCTACAAAATAGAAAAGGAAGGAAAACTTCCAAACTCTTTCCATGAAGCCAGCATTACCCTTGATCCCCAAACCAGAAAGAGACCCCACTCAAAAGGAGAACTATAGACCAATTTCCCTGATGAATATATATGCAAAAATCCTCAACAAGATATTAGCCAACCGGATCCAACAATACATTAAAAAAATTATTCACCACAACCAAGTGGGATTTATACCTGGGATGCAGGGCTGGTTCAATATCCACAAAACAATTAACGTGTTTCATCACATCAATACAAGAAAGGACAAGAACCATATGATCCTCTCAATAGATGCAGAGAAAGCATTTGACAAAATACAGCATGCTTTCTTGATAAAAACCCTCAAAAAAGTAGGGATAGAAGGAGCATACCTCGAGATCATAAAAGCCGTATATGAACGACCCAATGCTAATATCATCCTCAATGGGGAAAAACTGAGAGCTTTCCCCCTAAGGTCAGGAAAAAGACAGGGATGTCCACTCTCGCCACTGTTATTCAACAGTGTGCTGGAAGTCGTAGCCTCTGCAATCAGACAACACAAAGAAATAAATGGAATCCAAATCAGCCAGGAGGTGGTCAAACTTTCGCTCTTCGCACATGACATGATACTCTACATGGAAAACCCAAAAGATTCCACCAAAAACCTTCTAGAATTGATTCATGAATTCAGCAAAGTTGCAGGATATAAAATCAATGCACAGAAATCAGTTGCATTCCTATACACCAAAAATAAAGTGACATAAAGAGAAATCAAGGAATCGATCTCATTTACCATTGCACAAAAAACCATAAAATACCTAGGAATAAATCTAACCAAAGAGGTGAAAAATCTATACACTGAAAACTATAGAAAGCTTATGAAAGAAATTGAAGACACAAACAAATGGAAAAAGATCCCATGCTCCTTGGTAGGAAGAACAAATATTGTTAAAATGTCGACACTACCAAAGCAATCTACATATTCAATGCAATCCCTATCAAAATAACACCAGCATTATTCACACAGAGCTAGAAAAAATAATCCTAAAATTTGTATGGAACCAGAAAAGACCCCGAATAGCCAAAGCGATCTTGAAAAAGAAAACCAAAGCAGGAGGCATCACAATCCCAGACTTCAAGCTATACTACAAAGCTGTAATCATCAAGACAGTATGGTACCAGCAGAAGAACAGACACTCAGATCAATGGAACAGAATAGAGAACCCAGAAACACACCCACAAATGTATGACCAACTAATCTTTGACAAAGCAGGAAAGAATATCCAATGAAATAAAGACAGTCTTTTCAGCTAGTGGCGCTGGGAAAACAGGACAGTGACATGCAGACGAATGAACCTGGACCACTTTCTTATGCCAAACACAAAAATAAACTCAAAATGGATGAAAGACTAAATGTAAGACAGGAAGCCATCAAAATCATTGAGGAGAAGGCAAGCAAAAACCTCTTTGATCTTGGCCGCAGCAACCTCTCACTCACCATGTCTCTGGAGGCAAGGGAAACAAAAGCAAAATGAACTAATGAGACCTCATCAAAATAAAAAGCCTCTGCACAGTGAAGAATACCATCAGCAAAACTGAAAGGCAAATGATAGAGGGGGAGAAGATATTTGCAAATGACATATCAGATAAAGGCTTAGTAACCAAAATCTATAAAGAACATATCAATCTCAACACCCAAAAAACAACTAATCCAGTGAAGAAATGGGCAAAAGACATGAATAGACACTTCTCCAAAGAAGACGTTCAGGTGGCCTACCAACGCATGAAAAAATGCTCGATATCGCTCATCATCAGGGGAATACAAATCAAGACCACATTGAGATATCACCTTACTCCTGTGAGTATGGCTAACATTAACAACTCAGGCAACAACAGATGTTGGCTTGGATGCGAAGAAAGAGGATCTGTTTTGCATTGCTGGTGGGAATGCAAAATGCTGCAGCCACTCTGGAAAACAGTATGGAGGTTCGTCAAAAAATTAGGAATAAAACTACCCTATGACCCAGCAATTGAACTACTAGGTATTTACTCAAATAATTCAAAAGTTCTAATCCAATGGGTACATGCACCCTAATGCTTATAACAGCATTACCTATAATAGTCAAATTATGGAAACAGTTCAAATGTCCATCAACTGCATAGTTAAACCAGAAGTAGTGTACATATTAAGTGGAATATTACTCAGGAATAAAATGAATGAAATCTTGCCATTTGCCATGAAATGTATGAAGCCAGAAGGATTTATGGTAAGTGAAATAGATCAAAGAAAGACAAATACCACATAATTTCAGTAATGTGGTATTAAAGAAACAAAAGAAATGAGCAAGGGGAAAACAGAGAGGCAAACCATAACACAGAATCTTAACTATAGAGATGAAACTGATTGTTACCAGAGACGATGTGTGTGGGGGATGGGTTAAATAGGTAATAGGGACTAAACATACACTTATGATGAGCACTGGGGGTTGTTTGGAAGTTTTAAATCACTATATTTTATACCAGAACCTAATTTTATACTTTATATTAACTAACTGGAATTTAAATTAAAAATTAAAAAAAAATAATAGAATTTAACATTTTACTTATATCAATGAATAGATCAAACAGAAAATTCACAAGAAAACAGTGGCTTTGAACGACATTTTGGAACAGATGAAACTAACAGATACATTCAGAATTTTTCATCTTCAAATAGCAGATTACACATTATTTTCAAGTGCACATAAAACATTCTCCAAAATAAATCATTTATTAAGCCACAGAACAAGATTAACAATCACAAGAATACTGAGGTCATACCATGCATCTCTTCTGACCACATCATTATGAAATTGGAAATCTGGAAGAGCACAAAAAAATCTGAACAAGAAAAATCTGAAAGAACACAAAACTATGAAGGTTAAACAACATGTTACTAAACAATGAAATCAAAGATGAAATAAAAAAAAATACTTGAAGATAATGAAAATAAAAACACAACAGTCCAAAATATTTGGGATGTAACAAAACATTTGTAAGTACGAAGTGATAGGCAAAAAAAGATTTCAAAAAGCAAAACAAAAATAATAAAGTAACTACCTAATGTTATGAAAAAAAGAAGCTAGAAAAAGAAAAGCAAACAAAATCCAAAACCAGTAAAAGGAAGCAAATAATAAAGATTACAGCTGAAATGAACACATCAGAAATAAAAACAAAAACAAAGAAAAAAAAAAACAATAGAACATATCAATTAAATGCAAAGCTCATTCTCTGAATGACCTGCAGAACTGATAAACTCTTAGCCAAACTCATTAGAAACAAGAGAGACAAGACTCAAAAACAAATCAGAAATGAAAGAAGAGAAATGACAACGAATAGCACACAAATGCAAAGAATTATAAAAGGGTAGTTAGAAAAATTATATGCCAACAAAGTGGAAAATCCAGCAGAAATAGACAAATTCCTAGAAACACACAACCTTCCAAAATTAAATAAGGAAGAAATAGAAAATTTGAACACCCTCATTTCCAGCAATGAATTGAATCAGTAAAGAAAATATTACCAAAAAACAGAAGACCAGGACCAGATGACTTCAAAGGTGAATTCTACCAAACGTTTAAGAAGAATTAATATCCATTCATCTGGCGATGGACATTTAGGCTCTTTCCATAATTTGGCTATTGTTGAAAGTGCTGCTATAGGGGCACCTGGGTGGCTCAGTCGGTTAAGCGTCCGACTTCAGCTCAGGTCAGGATCTCACGGTCCGTGAGTTCGAGCCCCTGGGCTGATGGCTCGGAGCCTGGAGCCTGCTTCCGATTCTGTCTCTCCCTCTCTCTCTGCCCCTCCCCTGTTCATGCTCTGTCTCTCTCTGTCTCAAAAATAAATAAACGTTAAAAAAAATTAAAAAAAAAAAAGAAAGTGCTCCTATAAACATTGGGGTACAAGTGCCCCTATGCATCAGCACTCCTGTATCCCTTGGGTAAATTCCTAGCAGTGCTATTACTGGGTCATAGGGTAGGTCTATTTTCAATTTTTTTTGAATATGAAATTTATTGTCAAATTGTTTTCCATACAACACCCAGTGCTCATCCCAAAAGGTGCCCTCCTCAATACCCATCACCCCCCCTACCCCCTTCCCACCCCCCATCTACCTTCAGTTTGTTCTCAGTTTTTAAGAGTCTTATGCTTTAGCTCTCCCCCTCTCTAACCTCTTTTTTTTTTCCTTCCCCTCCCCCATGGTCTTCTGTTAAGTTTCTCAGGATCCACATAAGAGTGAAAACATATGGTATCTGTCTTTCTCTGTATGACTTATTTCACTTAGTGTAACACTCTCCAGTTCCATCCACATTGCTACAAAGGCCATATTTCATTCTTTCTCATTGCCACACTGAGATATCACCTCACGCCAGTCAGAGTGGCTAAAATGAACAAATCAGGAGACTAGATGCTGAAGAGGATGTGGAGAAATGGGAACCCTCTTGCACTGTTGGTGGGAATGCAAACTGTTGCAGCCGCTCTGGAACAGTGTGGACGTTCCTCAAAAAATGAAAAGTAGATCTACCCTATGAGCCAGCAATAGCACTGCTAGGAATTTACCCAAGGGATACAGGAGTGCTGAGGCATAAGGGCACTTGTGCCCCAATGTTTATAGCAGCACTCTCAACAATAGCCAAATTATGGAAAGAGCCAAAATGTCCATCAACTGATGAATGGATAAAGAAATTGTGGTTTATATACACAATGAAATACTACATGGCAATGAGAAAGAATGAAATATTTTTAATTTTTTGAGGAACCTCCACACTGTTTTCCAGAGTGACTGCACCAGTTTGCATTCCCACCAACAGTGCAAGAGGGTTCCTGTTTCTCCACATCCTCTCCAGCATTTATAGTCTTTTAATTTGTTCATTTTAGCCACTCTGACTGGCGTGAGATAATATCTCAGTGTGGATAAATAAATTATGGTTTATATACACAATGGAATACTACTTGACAATGAGAAAATATGAAAGATGGCCTTCTGTAGCAACGTGGATGGAACTGGAGAGTGTTATGTTAAGTGAAATAAGTCATACAGAGAAAGACAGATACCATATGTTTTCACTCTTATGTGGATCCTGAGAAACTTAACAAAAGACCATGGGGGAGGGGAAGGAAAAAAAAGTTAGAGAGGGAAGGAGGCAAACCATAAGAGACTCTTAAAAACTGAGAATAAACTGAGGGTTGATTGGGGGTGGGAGGGAGGGGAAAGTGGGTGATGGGTATTGAGGAGGGCACCTGTTGGGATGAGCACTGGGTATTGTATGGAAACCAATTTAACAATAAATTTCATATTAAAAAATAAGAAGAGTTAATCCTATTCTTCTCAAATTCTTCAAAAAATAGAGTAAAAAGAGTTTCAAAATTCATTCTATGAGGCCAGCATTACCCAGATACCAACCAAAATAAAAGATTACAAAAATAAAGAGACACGGTGTTGAGTATCCTTTAAGAATACAGATGCAAAAATTCTCTAGAAACAGTTGCTCAATATTTGCAAATCAATCAATGTGACATCATTCAACAAAAGAAAGATTTTTTTTAAATTACCACTTCCACTGATGCAGAAAAAGATTTCACCAAGTATAACATCCACTCATAATTTTTTTTAAAAGTAATTTAGTGGGAACATACCTCAACAAAATAAAAGTCATATATCAAAATTGATAGCTAATTTAATACTTAATATCAAAGAACTGAGAGCTTTTCCCCTGAGATCTGGAACAAGGCAAAGTCACTCTCATCACTTTTATTCAGCAAAGTAGTGGAAATCCCAGCCACAGCAATCTGAAAACAAAAAGAAATAAAAGGCATCCAAATTGGTAAAGAAGAAGATAAATTTTCACTATTTGTAGATGACATGATACCATATACAGACAACTCTAAAGACTCCACCAAAAACCTACTAGATTTGCTAAATAAACTCAGTAAGGTCACAGTATACAAAATCAATATGCAGAAATCTGTTGCATTTCTACAAACTGTTAATAAGGTAACAGAAAGAAATTAGGAAGACAATCTCATTTACAATGGCACCAAAAATAACAAAATACCTAAGAATAAACTTAACCAAAGAGGTTGACATATCATTTAGTCTATGAGCTTCAGAGGCTGCATCATTGAAAGAGAACTATATCAATATCTCACACAATACTCTTGAAATGGAGTGAGGGTAGATATATACAATATAAGAAAAATATTTTATAATGTGAAAAAGGCTACTTATAAACTGTCCTCTGTTTCACAGATAAGAGTTTATAGCTGATGGTGAAATTTTAGATTATATTGGTTAAGATTTCCAGTTTATTAATAACAAAAGATTTTAAAAAGACATGAGGAGAGACACAGAACAGTGCAACATAGATACCTATTACCTTTTGTGGTTGTTTTTCGGTCTCTTAATTGCATTCTTCTTCAAAGCTCCAGAAGGAATTTCTTCAATAGCAAAGTTCATCAACTCCCATGATGGGCATAATAAAACCAGGATAGACTCGCTTTCCTGTTTATCTTTATGCAGTTAACCATGGCCACACTCCATTACTCATATGGATAAGGGTTGCAGCATCATCTGATGCTGAGCTCAATCATATAGAAAGAACTGCAAAAGCAAAAAGGTAATTATTGTTTTTGACTTGTTCTCCTTCTGATGCATACTATTAATTCTTGAACATATTTTCTCAACTTTTCCCCATCATCTATTTTTATGTAGAAAAGCAAATGCGTTTTTTAAATTCAAGTATAATTAATGTACAGTGTTATATTAGTTTCCATTGTACAATATATTGATTCAACAATTTATACATTTCTCAGTGCTCATCAGGATAAGTGTAGTCTTAATTGCTCTTTTTTGATTGAATATTTAATATAACAATAATTTACTGCAACATGTTAAGAAACAGGCTTTTGTTTCCATTATGTAGGGACAAAAGACTACACATTCCTTCTATAATATTGGATGATGTTTTTGTTTTCTTGAAGCTGAAATTTTACAGAATAACTAAGACTGACTCTTCTTTGAGTGGGGATTATTTCTGGGAGTTAAAAACTGAAACAAATGTCTCAATCATATTTATTTTCTTAGATGAAACTAACAGTGAGGGGTTATTCCGAATTGTAGACTGTGGAGGGAAGATAGTATTTTAGAGAGCTAAGACAGCATTATAGGCTCTGAGCCCCAATACCTGAGTTGAGACACAAATCCTCCCTGAGATAAATTATGTTGCGCTAGGCAGATGCCCTAAGAATCTGAATTATTTAATTTGTAAAAGGAGAAAATAAGGTGAGGAAGTACCTCAGTGACTCTTGGGGTAGATAAAACATCGTAAAGCAAGAGAACAATTTCTGGGATGTTGTCACCTCAAATAAAGATTTGATGCTATTCTGTTACAACTATTAATAATTCTCCCAAATTAAATAGTGCACTGTTCTGTTTATATTAAACTAAAGAAATTGGATTCAGAAACATAGGAATAAACATGGAGGCCAATTACCTTACATGGTACAGACGGCATTCTATTGTCTGTCTGGTGTGCCAGGTGGGCTCTTCAGAGTGACTTGATCACAGTCACTATCATTTACCAAATTGCAATAAAGATTTATTTCACTTTGACCACAAATATTGACTCAGAAATCAGGTATATTTTGGGTCACCTGAGTGGTTCAGTAAGTTAAGTTTCCAACTTCGGCTCAGGTCATGATTTCACTGTTTGTGAGTTTGAGCCCCACTTTGGGCTCTGTGCTGACCTCAAAGCCTGAAGCCTGCTTCAGATTCTGTGTCTCCTTCTCCCTCTGCCTGTCCCCCTCTCATGCTCTGTTTGTCTGTCTCTCTCTCAAAAATAAATAAATATTTTAAAATATTAAAAAAAAAAGAAAGCAGGTATATTTTGCTCCTATTGGGCTGTTTTTAATTTTACAGTTTCATCTGCCATTAGGTGTGGTTTTGGCAGATTATATTTTTAAATCTAATGTGTACCAGATTTTCTGGATATTTATTTAAGGTGTAAAATAATTTCCACTGTTGTCTACTGCTTTAGCACCCCAAAACTAGGAACTGTTAATAAGTTGAATATTGTAATTAGTCTTTGGAATCATAAGAGTGTAGAATGCTTTGAAAGTTGGAGATTATTCCTGAAATATTCCTGTACCATAACCACTTCTCAACTTTTTCTGGAGAGAAGAAACAATATTCCTTTTTTTTGTGGTTGGTGGTGAGTACTTTGAAAATTTAACATTTAACATGTCAGAAATTGAAAAGCTGCAAATGTTTATATTCATAAGAGAATATGGAAAATAATTTGTTAGTGATTCTATTAAGAAAGGAAAGATATATTTTACTACTATTGTTCTTTCTTATTTTGAGCTATTTTAAAATTCTACTTTAAATCACACACACACTCACACTAACACACACCCACACACACACATACACACACACAATAGTTTTGCCTGAATAGATGGACTGTGACCTCCTTCAGTGTAACCAATTTAAATTTTCTCTTATTTGTCTTTAGCATTTAACAAAGATAAAGGGTTTGAGTAGCCAGATATAAGAGGGGAAAGGAATTAGAGTTAGAAACAACTCAGTGTTGTTCAGTTTTTCTCCATGCATCTCAGCTTCCATGAAAAAATATGTTGCTATAGACAATAAGGTAGATAATGCTTATGGAAACAACTAAAGCCTAGTCTTGTAAAAGGAAATGATCTCCTACATGCCAGAGCTTTCCTCCTTAAATTTAAAATAAATAGTAGGAACTTTAAATAAATGAAGCTGGATGAGTATATACTAGACAAAATTAAGGTAGGACTCCCCATAAAGATTGTTGAACCAAAGTTAAAATAAGAAATACATATATGTAGTCTGGGACTATAAAAATTACCAAACCCCAATTCTTATGTGTATGAATAGATACTAAAATTAAGCAAACTAAAGAAATTCATCTTATATTATTAAACAAAAAATGATAACAACCATCTCTTACATAACCATCTACACAATAATTATTGAAGATCTTAACTCTTTAACAATATATGGACTCATTAATCTGTAACTAGTAATGTCTAAGCACTTTTACTATTTTAATCTGGAATATACTTAAGATTTAACCTTATTATCCTCTTTTATGTAAAGTGGACGAAAGAATTGTAGGTAGAAGATAATCTGGACCTACAGTTACAGTCCATACTCAAAGTGTTAGCTCCTAAATTGATGTCCCTATCATATCTTAGGGGCTGGCCATTGGTGAGGACTGTTCCTGTGAATGCATGGCTTACTCCACAGAACATCAGAGATCACATTCTGCCTGATTGTTCAGGCAAAGGGTATTCAAACTTTTGTTATGAGTATTCTCCAAATTATGTTTCAGTTATTTTCTAAATCTTGCTTATATGGAATGTATCTCTCAGAGTTTTTAAGATCCAGTTGGATACTTAAACCAGAGAAGTTGATTCCATTTTAACTTCTATAACAAAAAAAAGTCTAGAAATAAGGGGTTTTATTCTTTAGGACAGTGATTTACTTTTTGTATTTTTGTAGGGCAGTGATTCTGCAAATTCCCATACTCATTGATAAACAACACTATGATCAGAAAATTTCAAAATACTGAACTTAAGGAGGAAAAAACACAAAAATGAAAGAAAAACACAAAAATGAAAGAAAAACACAATGTCATGGACTATATTTCTTATGCTTTGCCTTTATTCCTGTGACTTATTTATTCCATAACTAGAGGCCAGTATCTCCCATTCTTCTTCACCCATTTTGTCATTGGTCCATCAGTTTCTTCTCTGGCAACCATCAGTTACTCCTCTGTATTTATAGGTCTGACTCTACTTTTTAAATTTTTTTTTTATGTTTATTCATTTTTGAAAGACAAAGAGAGACAGAGCACAAGCAGGGGTGGGTTGGAGAGAGAGGGGGACACAGGATCTGAAGCAAGCTCCAGGCTCTGAGCTGCCAGCACAGAGCCCAATGTAGGGTTCGAACTCATGAACCGCAAGATCATGACCTGAGCAGAAGTCAGATGCTCAACCCACTGAGCCACCCAGGCGCCCCCCCCTTTTTTGTTGTTTATTAATTTGTATTTTTCCATTCTACATATGGGATTGAAATCATGTGGTATTTGTCTTTCACAACCAGATTTATTTCACTTAACATAGTACCATCTAGGCCCATCATGTTGTCAAAAAGGGCACAAACTTAAGGATTTTATAACTGCATAATATTCCATTGTGTGTGTGTGTTCTGTGCATATACACATACACACAATCACTCCTAAATTATGCACCCATATATTGACAGACACTCAAGTGTCCATGTCAAGATATGTAAATACATATCTTGGCTGTTGTAAATAATGCTGCCATAAGCATAAGGGTGTATATATAAATTTATAATGCGATATTACTCATGAAAAATAATGAAATCTTGCCATTTGCAGCGACATGTTTGGAGCTATAGAGTATTATGTTAAGCAAAAGATGTCAGTCAGAGAAAGGCAAATACCATATGATTTCACCCATATGTGGATTTAAGAATGAAAACAAATGAGCAAAGGGAAAACAAGAGAGAGAGGCAAACCAAGAAACAGGCTCTTACTACTGAGAACAAACTGATGGTTACCAGAGGGGAGGTTGGTGGGGGGTGGGTTAAATAAGTGATGGGGATTAAGGAGTGCACTTGTTGTATGGAAGTATTTAATCACTATATTGTGTACCTGGGACTAATATTACACTATATGTTAACTAAGTGGAATTGAAAGAAAAACATGAAAAAATAAATGTCATATAAAGATTTGAAAAAAATAATAAACCTAGAGGTGCATATATCTTTTTCATTTGTGTTTTTGTTATCTTTGGGGAACAAATATTTTTGATCCACATTTGTGAATTCTTAGAATTCAATTAAATTTGTTCAATTACAGGTAATTTTTAATCCTAATATACACTAGCCCTTGGAAAGTCCCCTTATTACTATACTGGGTTGCCATGTGTAAACATAAACACACACACACACACAAGCTCACTAAAAAATTTATTTCAGGTGATCATATTCCATTAGTGATCTATTAACTCCATAGTTTTCCTTGGTGATCCGGGTGAAATCCAATGGAGAACAACACTTGGGTGAACAACCATACTGGACGATCAGATTTTGACCTAGTGGGACTCTTCAGTCAATCCAAGCACCCAGCTCTCCTTTGTGTGGTCATTTTAGTGGATTTCCTGATGGCTTTGTCTGGAAACATCATCCTGATCCTTCTGATATACTTTGATGCTCACCTTCATAATCCCATGTACTTTTTTATCACCCAGTTGTCTCTCATGGATGTGATGTACATTTCTGTCACTGTGCCCAAGATGCTCATGGACCAGGTCATGGGTGTGAATAAGATCTCAGCCCCCGAATGTGGCATGCAGATGTTTCTCTATTTGACACTAGGAGGTTCAGAATTTTTCCTTCTAGCAGCTATGGCCTATGACCGCTATGTGGCTATCTGCCATCCACTCCGTTATCCTATCCTCATGAACAATAGGGTGTGTCTCCTTCTGGTGTCTTCTTCCTGGTTTCTGGGATCTGTGGATGGATTTATGATAACCCCCATCACCATGACCTTCCCCTTCTGCAGATCTCGGGAGATCTATCATTTCTTCTGTGAAGTTCCTGCTGTAATGAAACTTTCCTGCTCAGACACTTCCCTCTATGAGACATTCATGTACCTCTGTTGTGTCATCTCACTCCTCTTCCCTGTGACAGTCATTTCAAGCTCCTATTCTTTCATCCTCTTCACCATCCACAGGATGAAGTCAGCAGAGGGGCGGAAGAAGGCCTTTGCCACTTGTTCTTCCCACATGACCGTGGTCATCCTCTTCTATGGGGCTGCTGTCTACACCTACATGCTCCCCAACACCTACCACACCCCTGAGAAGGACATGATTGTATCTGTCTTTTACACTATACTCACTCCTGTTCTAAACCCTTTAATTTATAGTCTTAGGAATAAGGATGTTACAAGGGCTCTAAAAAAAATGTTCAATGTTAAGTCTGTCTCTCAGGAAAGTATAAAATAGGAAATATTTGTACTAATGTTTTTTTTTCTTCACTGTACAAATTAAAAGTAGGATCCAATGCCAATGTTTTCCCTTAGATTCTCATACCATGATGTGTCATTACCTGTTCATCCTTTTTGGAGGCATTGTTTCCCTATAATGGAATGCTCTTAATTTTTACACTTCTGCACTCAAATATTTGTACAATTGTATTGTATTCATGCTATATTTTTCTGTAGTTCATAGCTGCTGTGATTCTGTGGGAAAATATGCATATTCTTTGGAAATACATAATTAAATATTTAGAAACAAAGATCATAATGTGTGCAACTGATGAGAGAGAAAGGGAGAGAGATGTAGAGAGAGAGATGATAAAGCAAACGGGGTATAAAGTTAATAAGTGAATCTAGGCAAAGGGTGTATTAATTGTTTATTGTACTATTATTAATATTTATACGAATTTACTATTACCATTATTCATACTAATTTTCTGTAAATTTGAAATTGTTTAAGAATAAAACGTAAGATATCAGAATTTTGTCTATTTTAAAAAGTTGTCTTTACTGCATGTTGGTCGTGTAAATAACAAATCTTAGAAATCATGCTCATGTTATCATGGCTGAATCTTTACTACAAGAATTCAGTTGTTGGGATGAATTTAATTAGGGCAAATTTATTCTTAAGGTCCCAAACCTGAAGATATCTACTGGTGAGTACCTCTCTAAAATCATTAGCACATTGTGGTAGAAGGTACTGTGGGAAAAATATTAACCCCAAGAAGGAGGACTTAGGGAAGCTTTCCAGCATAAGGTGGTTGGTACTGCCACTGAGATCTGGAGTATGTAACTTATCATACAAACAAGTAAAGTCCATCTAACATTCAATCCTTCACTTAGTCAAAAAACATGGTTTATTCTATATTAAAACAAAAATAATAACTAACAGCTAAGTGAATTTCACATGTACATAACAAATGTCTACTGTCTCAAGGGAATTTTATCCATAGGTGTAATTTTTGCAAATAGTTGTAATAAACTACACAAACTGGTTTGAGACACATGTGGAAAAGTTACAACTCATAAGGACACACCATTTCTACCTATGACATATGAGTTCAACCAAACAAAGAGTCTGAAAAGAGACCCTAGACTCAGTGTTGAATGGTGACTAGATACCACCTTCATGAGTATAGGAGGCTGGGACACGGGATCTTCCTCAAAGACATGATGCCACATAAAAGGATCACTATGAACAAAGTTCAAGTGGTCGATCAAGAATTAAGATCAAGAAGGAGGAATGCTCCAATGGCACCTCCTTTCTGGCTCACTTTATAGCTTCAATTCTTCTCCTTTTGCGACACAGGTATTTACAAATGATAATAAAATGATGACACATGGATTTAAGAAGAGTGAAATTAGTGGGAATCAATTGGAGAAGAGCAACACTGGAGGTATGGAGACAAGTTGTGTGAGGACAATAAGATGAATAGTGTTGATGTAAGTGTAATGGACCATTCCAATTGGAATTATGGGCTTTGGGGTGTAAGCAGGGTCTTGTAAAATCTGTTCCATAAAACCAGACACTTGGTTGCATGTGTACCAGTTTTCAATTAGCTGTGACAACTTGTGAAATATCAAGTGGTTTCAAAAGTAGAGATTCCCTTGGGGTGCCTGGGTGGCTCAGTCTGTTAAGCGTCTGACTTCCGCCAGGTCATGATCTCGCCTGTGAGTTCAAGCCCCGTGTTGGGCTCTGTGCTGACTGCTCAGAGCCTGGAGCCTGTTTCAGATTCTGTGTCTCCCTCTCTCTCTGACCTTCCCCTGTTCAAGGTCTGTATCTCTCTGTCTCAAAAATAAATAAATGTTAAAAAAAATTTAAAAAAAAGTAGAGATTCCCTTTTTCTCTTGATACTCTCAGTTCCTTCATGACTGTAAAATAGGTATCTTGCAGTATTTGGGGAAATGAAGCTAGAAAATTTTTTTGCAATATTTTTGTTGCAAATGAAATACATAAAATATGCACACCATTTAATTCCAAAATAACTGAGTAGTATATATGCCCCTTCCTTCAATTTGAACTGTAACACACACATTTAAAATTTAAAACACTGTAAACATGAGAAACAAAATTTAGTCAAACAAAACAAAATGTGTTATTGAATATTTTTTCAAAAATAGACTTTACTCTATCTCAAACAAAAAATAAGGAGATTAAAATATTTTAGAATGATGAATTCTTTCCTAAATAAAGTGTTCAAAATACAATTTTTCATAGTTTATACTGATGATTTACAAGAACTGTGGAGTTAGAAAATATACCTAATATTCAGAGTTACTAGACATAGAGGAAATTTGCTGCTTCAATTTTTTTGTATCTAAAATGTAAGCAACAAGTGGAAAGAGTTTCTTGAACTCATATGCACTTGCTTACAGTGCTACATAAGTAGCAGTGCACTGAAGTAGTTTAAAATGTGCAACATGATTCCACCAGCATCTTGCCAGACAAATAATTTTTAACCCATGAAAACAAGCCCTCAGTGTTCCTGCACTTTCCAAAAGACATGAAATACAATGATTTAAATTATTACCAAATTTAGTAGTAAACCATGGATTAGGTGGAGAAGCTTGCATTGTTTTTCACAAATATTCTGCTTTTTATTTTTTTATGGCAAATTGCATTTATTTGTTTGTTGTTGATCTTACACTGTGTGCCAGCCACTGTTCCAATGATGTTACATATATTAACTTATTTAAACCTTTTAAACTTTTTGAAGCAGATATATTTTGTTGTAGTGGTGATGGTGGTTAAATTTGTTTAACTGTGATAAGAACATCTATCATGAGATAAACCTTTCAACAATATTTTTAAGTGTACACTATAGTATTATTGACTATAAGGAAGGTGTTTTTATTATCTCCCTTTTACAGAGAAGGAAACTAAGGCACCAACAGGTTAAATATTTTGTTTGAGGCCATTAGGTAGTAATGTCCAAACCAATATTTGCTAATAAGCATGAACTCAGAGATAGTTTAGTAACTGGGCATTTCCATGGTGAAAAATGGTGTATTTCAGTTATAGTGACTTCCATCATCTTTGCTCTAGACTGAAAACTTGGTGGTAATTAAGTTCTAGAGAAAATCATTTTCTTAGAATTCAATTTATTCATGGATACTGTACATTTTCTGAGAGAATATAGAAGATGTCACACATTGTTTTCAAATTATTTCTCAAATGTGAATAATTATACTTTAATTATGGTATGATTTTATAATGCTATAAACATAAATGCCACAAAGTTGCAATATAAAGGACAAAATAAGGCATTATTGTTATAAAATCATAACCACAGAAGTTTTTTTTCCCATAGTTTTAGAAGGATTAGATATTCCCTCTATATAGATGTTAGCCTCCCAGGAAGTTCCGGTTGCTTGGTCTAACAAGTTATTGCTAGATTATAGATTTCAAATTTGAGTTGTGAAAATATGTATACCACACATGCGCATATTAGAGATAATGATAAATATCAGTTAACATCTTAAGCAAAGCTCTGAATTGTCCAGCTAATAATTAATTTCACTGGTTAAACATTAAAGAACATCAACCCTAGGCTTCGAGCAGAAGATATCTGGTTAAAAGTGGTTCCCTAGATTGACTACAAGGCGTAAAATTCAGGCTGACTTATAAAATGGTAACTAGTTTCATTTGTGAATGGTAAATAATACTCTATAAGCAAGACAGAATGTTATATGAGTAATTAACTTGCATGCATTTCTATGTATATATGTACATATTTATACAAGCATATGTATGTTGACCTTGTATGTGCATATTTGTCTAGCTTTTTCATTTATTGAGGTTTGGCTGTGTACCAGGCACTGGGCTAAATACTTTATAGATTTTTTTTTTTTACTTTTTGTCAACTAATATTTTAAAAACTTATTTTAGTATATATAACATACAATGTTACATTAGTTTTTCACGTACAACGTGGTGCTTTGACAAGTTTATATGCTATGCTCTTTTCACTGCAACTGTAGCTGCCATTTGTCACCATACAATACTATTTAAATATAATTGACTATAGTCCTTATGCTGTGCCTTTTATTCCTATGACTTATTCATTACATAACTGGAAGACAGTATCTCCTACTCTCTTTCACCCATTTTGTCTATTACTCCACCTGTTTCACCTCTGGCAACCATCAGTTTGTTCTTTGCATTCATAGGTCTGATTCTGCTTTTTGTTTATTCAAGAGTATTTTGAGATTCCAAATATGACTGAAATAATATGGTAGCTATTTTAGTCAAATTTATTTTCACTTAGGCTAATGTCTTTCTGACTCATCTAAGTAATTGCAAATGGCAAAATGTCCTTACGTTTTAAGGCTGAATGATATTCCATTATATACCACATTCCATATTTTGCCACATTTTTTATTCATTCATTGGTTGATGGACATTTAATTTGTTTCCTTATTTTATCTATTGTAAATGATGAAACAATAAACATGGAAGTGCAGATACCTTATTGAGATCCACATTTCAATTAATTTAGATATACACCCAGAAATGGGGTTGTTGACTCTTGGGTGGCTCAATCGGATAAGCTTTGGACTTTGCCTCAGGTCATGATCTCACAGTTCATGGATTCAAGCCCTACATTGGACTCTGTGCTCATGGCTCAGAGCCTGGAGCCTGCTTCAAATTCTGTCTCCCTCTCTCTCTGCCCACCCCCCAGTTGGGCTCTATATATCAAAAATAAATAAATAAACATTAAAAAAAGAAGTGGGGGTGCTGAATGCAATTGCAATTCTATTTTCTTTTTTAAAAAAAATGTTTTAATGCTTATTTATTTTTGAGAGAGAAAGAGAGAGAGAGAGACTGGGGGAGGGGCACAGAGAGAGAAAGACACAGAATCTGAAGCAGGGTCCGGGCTCTGAGCTGTCAGCACAGAGCCCAACGCTGGGTGCAAATTTGCAAACTGTGAAATCATGACCTGAGCTGAAGTCGGACACTTAACTGAGACATCCAGGCACCCCTAATTGTAATTGTATTTTCGAATTTTTGAGAAGCCTACATATGCTTTTCAAGGTGACTACACAAGTTTAAATTCCCATAGTATACAAGGGTTACCTTTTCTGCACATTCTGACCAGCACTTCTTCTTTGTTGTTATTAATAATAAGCATTCTAACAAGTGGGAGGTGATATCTATTGCAGTTTTGATTTGCATTTCCCTGATGATTAGTGATGCTGATCACAATTTTATATATCTGTTGACCATGTGTCTCCTTTTGAGAAGTATCTACTCACTTCCTTTGCCTATTTTTAATTGAGTTGTTAGGGAACTTTTTTTTTTGTTATTGAGTTATATGGGTTCTTTATTTTGTATATTAACAATTTGTCTAAAATGAGGTCTGCAGATATTTTCTCCCATTCCCTTGTTGCATTTTTATTTAATTGTTTCCTTTGCCATAAATAAGACTTTTAGGTTAATGTGACACTTAGCTACTTTAGCTTTTGTTACTTGGACTTTAGGTATTATACCAAGAATTCTTTGTCCAGTACAGTGTCCAGAATTTATGGTTTTAGAGCTTATGTTTAAGTATATTTTTTAGATATAATTGACATAACGTTATATACCTTCTGGTGTGGAACATAATCCTCAGTATTTGTATATATTGCAAAATGATCACAATAAGATTAGTTAACAAGAATTGCCATACACTGTAACAATATTTTTCTATTGATGAGAAGTTGTAAGATCTACTACCTGAAAGCAACTTTCAAGTATGCAATACTGTGTACTAATAATAGTCACCAATAGTACATTTCATCTGAATATATATATATATATATATATATATATATATATATATATATATTACTATAGCCATCCTCACATGTTTGAGGTAATACCTCAGGGACATATTGATTTGTATTTCCTTTATTATTAGTGATATTGAGTACCTTTTCATGTTACCTGTTGGCTATCTCTATATCTTCTTTGGAAAAATGTCTACTCAGATCTGTTCATTTATAAATCAGATTGTATGGTTGTTGTTGTTGTTGTTGTTGCTTACTTGTATGAGTTTGTTATATATTTTGGATATTAACTTCTTACCAGAAAAATAATTTGCAAATATTTTCTCCCATTTAGCAGTTGTCTTTTCATTTTGTTGATAATTTCCTTTGTTGTGAAGAAGCTTGTAAGTTTGATGTAGTGCCAATTATTTTTTTTTCTTTTTTTACCTTTGCTCTCAGTGTCAAATAAAAAAAAATCATCACCAAGACTGATGACAAGGAGATTACTGCTTATTTTTTTTCTCTTCTATGAATGGTAAGATTTCAGGTTTTACATTCAAATCTTTAATCTACTATGAGTTAAGTATTGTATATGGTGAAATATAGGAGTTATTTATTTTTTCAATGTTTATTTATTTTTGAGAGAGAGAGAGAGAGAGAGAGCATGAGCAGGGGAGGGGCAGAGACAGCAGGAGACACAGAATCCAAAGCAAGCTCCAGGCTCTGAGCTGTCAGCACAGAGCCCAACATGGGGCTCGAACCCACGAACCATGAGATCATGACCTGAGCCAAAGTCAGACATTCAACTGACTGAGCCACCCAGGTGCCCCTAGGAGTTATTTATTTATTTGTTTTGCAGTTGACTGTCCAGATTCCCTAACATTGTTAATTGTAACTGTCTTTTCCCCATTGTGTATTCATGGATTATTTGTCATAAATTAATTTACTGTATATACATGGATTTATTTCTGGGTTCTCTCTTATATTCCATTGAATGGTGTGTCTGTTTTCATGCTGATACCAAAATGTTTTGAGAACAGCGACTGTAATACAATTTGAAATCTGGGAACATGATATCTCGTTTCACTCTTCTTTCTCAAGATTGCTTATTCAGGACCTTTTGTTATTCCATAAAAATTTTAGGATTGTTCTCTTTCTGTGAAATTTATCATTGGAATTTTAGGAAGGATTTCTTTGAATGTATAGATTGCTTGAGTTAGTGTGGGGATTTTAATATTAATTATTCTAACCAATAGAAATGGCATATTTTTCCATTTGTTAGTGTGTTCTTCCATTTCCTTCATAAATGTCTTATAGTTCGTAGTTCACAGCTGTTAAAACTGTTTAAATGTTTTCTTGGTATTTTGTTCTTTTTGATGCAATTATAAATGGATTTTTTTCTTAATTTCTTTTTCTGTTACCCTGCTAGTGAATAAACAGCAATATTTATTTGAGTATTTACTTTATATCCTGCAACTTTATGAATTAATTTATTAGTTCTAGTAGATATTTGGTACAGTCTTTTTTTTTAATTTTTAAATGTTTTTTTATTTATTTTTGAGACAGAAAGAGAGACAGAGCATGAGCAGGGGAGGGGCAGAGAGAGAGGGAGACACAGAATCTGAAGCAGGCTCCAGGCTCTGAACTGTCAGCACAGAGCCTAACCAGGGGTTCGAACTCACGGACTGTGAGATCATGACCTGAGCTGAATTCGGACGCTTAACTGACTGAGCCACCCAGGCGCCCCTGGTGCAGTCTTTAGGGTTTTTTAAATGTAATATCATGCTGTCAGCTAATATTCATTGTTTTGCTTCTTCCTTACAAATTTGGAAAACTTATTTATTCTTCCTGCCTAGTTGCTATGGCTCAGACTTCTAATACTACATTTAATAAAAGTAATGACAGAGAGCACCCTTATCTTGTTCCTGATTTTAGGGGAAAGCTCTTATCACCTCTTAATATAATGTGAGCTGTGATCTTGACATATGTGGCTTTTATTATGTTGAGACATATTTCCTCTATACCCACTTTGTTGAGAATTTTAGTCATAAATGGATGTTGAATTTTGTTAAATGATTTTTCTGCAACTATTGAAATGATAATGTTTTTTATATTTCATTTTTCTAATGTGACTTATCACATTGATTTGCAGAAGTTCAACCATATCTTATCCCTGTAATAAATCCCACCCACTCATGGTGTATGATTTTTCTAATGTATCTTGATTCCTCTACTATATCTTCTATGGTATTACTGAAATTGGTTTGCTCCTATCATGTTTCAGAGTTTTGAACCTATGTTCACCAGAGATAATGACCTATAATTTTATTTTCTTGTGGTATCCTTTCCTGGTTTTGGTTTCAAGATAATACTGTCCTCCTGAAATGAATTTGGAAGTGATTCCTCCTCTTATATTTTGGAGGCTTCGAGAAGGATTGGCATTAATTCTTCTTTCAGTGGTAAAATTCACCAGGAAAGCCTTTTCATCCGGACTTTTATTTGTTGAGAAGTTTTGGTTACTGATTCAATGTCTTTATTAGTAATCATTCTTTTCAAATTTTCTATTTCATTTTTTAAAAATTTTAAATTTATTTGTTGGCACTGTGTAATTTATTTTTTGTAGTTTCTAATTTTTATTTAAATTCCAGTTAGTTAACATACACTGTAATATTAGCTTCTGTTGCACAATATACTAATCCAACACTTCCATACAACACCTGGTGTTCATCACAACAAGTGCACTCCTTCATCCCAATTGCCTATTTAATCCATCCCTCTTCCCACCTCCTTATGGTAATCTGCGAATCACCAGTTGTTCTCTATAGTTATGATCTGTGTATTGGTTTACCTCTCTCTCTCTCTTTTTTCCTTTTGCTCATTTGTTTTCTTTCTTAATTTTCACATATCAGTTAAATAATATTGTATTTGTCTTTTTCTGACTGACTTATTTTGCTTAGAATAATACATAACTTTCTAGTTCCATCCCTGTTACAACAAATGACAAAATTTCATTCTTTTTTTATGTCTGAGTAATAATCCACTACTTACCCATTTTCTTATCCATTTTTCTGTCAGCGGACAATTGGGCTGATTTCATATCTTAGCAATTATAATAAGGATGCTATAAATATCAGGGGGAATGTATCCCT
Organism: Neofelis nebulosa; assembly: GCF_028018385.1. Lineage (NCBI taxonomy): Eukaryota > Metazoa > Chordata > Mammalia > Carnivora > Felidae > Neofelis > Neofelis nebulosa. The sequence goes on along the minus strand of NC_080782.1, from coordinate 157,168,141 downwards.
TTGAGTTAATTTTTTTGAATATTTGGGTAAATACCCAATAATGTGATTACTGGATCTTGTGGTAGTTCTATTTTTAACTTTTTGAGTAACTTCCATAATGTCTTCCATAGTTGCTGCACCAGTTTGCATTCCCTCAACAGGGCACAAGTGTTCCTTTTTTTCCAAATTCTTGCCAGCACCTGTTGTTTCTTATTCTTGTTTTTTTGTTTTTTTTTTTTATTTTAGCCACTCTGACAGGTATGAGATGATAGGTCATTGTAGTTTTGATTTGCATTTCACTAATCATAAGTGATGATAAACATTTTTCCATGTGTCTGTTGGCCTTCTGTATGTCTTCTTCTAGAAAATGTATATTCAGGTACTCTGCCCATTTTTTGAAGTTTTTTAGTGTTTATTTTTTCTTGAGAGAGACAGACACACAGAGCATGAGCAGGGGAGGGTCAGACCAAAAGAAAGACACAGAATCTGAAGCAGGCTCCAAGCTCTGAGCTGTCAGCACAGAACCCAACATGAGGCTCAAACCTACAAGCCATGAGATTATGATCTGAGCCAAAGTTGGACGTTTAACCAACTGAGCCACCCAGGAGCCCTTGGTACTCTGCCCATTTTTAAACTGAATCATCTTTTTTTTTTTTTGGTGTTGAGTTCTATGAATTATTTCTATAGTTTGGACATGAACCCCTTATCTCATATATCATTTAAACAGATCTTTTCCCATTGAGTTTGTTGTGTTTTTATTTTGTTATTTCCTTACTGTTCAGAAACGTATTTTATTATAGTCCCAATAGTTTATTTTTGATCTTGTTTCCCTTGATTCAGCAGACACATGTAAAAAAAAATGTTACTTTGATTGATGAAGAGAACTTAATACCCGTATTCCCTTCCAGGATTGTTATGATTTCAGGTCTCTCATTGACATCTTTAATCCATTTTATGTTTGTTTGCATTGTGTTAGAAAGTAGTTTAGTTTCATTCTTTTACATAGAATGTCTAGATTTACTTCTTGCCTCCTATGTCACAGATAAACTGACCATAGAACTACAAGTTCTATGTGCCTACACTTGTGCTAGCCCCATATCGTTTTGAATACTACTGCTTTGTAGTAAATCTTGAAATCTGGAATTGTGGTATCTCCAGCTTTATTCTTTTCCAGTATTGCTTTGGCTCTTTGAGGCCTTCTGTGATTCCATACAAATTTTAGTATTGTGTGTTCTAGTTTTGTAATAGTGCTGTTGGTATTTTAATAGTAATTGTATTGAATCTGTAGATTTCTTTGGTTATTATGGATATTTTGACAACATTAATTCTTTCGATCCATGAGCATGGAATATTTCTTTTTCATTAGTGTGTGTCACCTTCACTTTCTTTCATCATTTTTTTATAGTTTTCAGAGAACAGATCTTTCACTTCTTTGGCTAAGTTTGTTTCTAGGTATTTTATTTTATTTGTGCAATTGTGAAATTTTTAAATTTCTCTTTCTGTTACTTTCTTCTTATTTTATATAAATGTTACCAATTTGGGGGTATTCATTTTATATACTGCAACTTTACTGGATTAGATGATTACCTCTAGTGTTTTTGTTTTCATTTTTGTTTGTGTGTGTGTGTGTGTGTGATATTTAGGATTTTCTACGTATAGTATCATTTTACCTGTGAATAGAAAAAGTTTAATTTCTTTAACAATGTTTCTACCTCTTATTTATTTTTCTCATCTGATTGCTGTGGCTAAGATTTCTAGTACTACATTGAATAAAAGTATCAAGAGTTGATATTCTTGTCCTGTTCTTGACCTTAGAGGAAAAGCTCTCAATTTTCACCATTAAATATGATGATACCTGTGGGTTTTTTTCATGTATGGCTTTTATTATCTTGAGGTATGTTCTCACTAAACACATTTTATTGAGACTTTTTATCACAAATGGATGTATATTTGTCAAATATTTGTTTCTGGATCTATTTAATTATCATGTGGTTTTTAATCCTTCATTTTATTTACATGGTGTATGATGTCGATTGATATTTGAACATTGAACTGCCCTTGGATCCCAGGAATAAATCCTACCTGATCATGGTGAATGATCTTTCAAATGTATTATTGTATGTGATTTGCTAATATTTGTTGTGAAATTTTGCATCTGTGCTCATCAGGGTTATGGTCTGTGGTGTGTGTGTGTGTGTGTGTGTGTATGTGTGTCAGTGTCTGTGTGTGTGGTGTCCTTGGTTTTATATCAGGATAATGCTAACCTTCTAGAATGTATTTGGAAGCTTTCCTTTCTCATATTTTTTTGGAATTTTTTTTTTTACATTGTGCAAATAGTTTGCATTTATTTTTTTTAATTTAATTTTTTTAATATTTTTAAATACGTCAAAATTAGTTAGCATACACTACAACAATGATTTCAGGAGTAGATTCTTAGTGCCCTTTACCCATTTAGCTCATGCTTGCTCCCACAACCCCTCCTGTAAAACTCAGTTTGTTCCCCAAATTTATGAGTCACTTCTGTTTTACCCACCTCCTTGTTTCTATATTTTGTTTCCCTTCCCTTATGTTCACCTGTTTTGTCCTTAAAGTCCTCATATGAGTGAAATCATATAATTTTTGTGATTTTATTCAATTAGGATCTATATAATTTTGTTTTTTCTCTTTATTTTTTGTTTTTCCATTATAAGTCTTGAGTTGGTGGTTACTATGAAATTGATATATAATATCCTAAATAATATTTCATATTAATTATTAATTTGATGACCATTTAAGTCCAAACATATTCTGAAAAAAAGAAAAAAAGTGTGTGTGTTTAATTTTTTAATTTCAATTTTAATATTTTTGTAATTTTGATTTTTCTATCTCACTAATTCCTTTTCTCCATTCAAAATGACAAAACGAAGGAATTCACCCCAAAAGAAAGACCATGAAGAAACGACAGTCAGGGATTTAACCAACACAGGTACAAGCAAGATGTCTGAATCAGAATTTAGAATCACGATAAGAATACTACCTGGAGTCAAAAATAGATTAGAATCCCTTTCTGCAGAGCTAAAAGAAGTAAAAACTAGTCAGAATGAAAAAAAAATGTTGTAACTGAGCTGCAATCATGGATGGATGCCACAGCAGCAAGGATGGATGAGGTACAACAGAGAATCAGTGACATAGAGGACAAATTTAAAGAGAATAATAAAGCAGAAAAAAAAAGAAGTAGATGAAGGCAAAAGAGCATGATTTAAGAATTAGAGAAATCAGTGACTCATTAAAAGGAACAACATCGGAATCATAGGGTCCCAGAAGAGGAAGAGAGAGAAATAAGGGTAGAGGGTTATGTGAGCAAATCATAGCAGAAAACTTTCCTAACCTGGGGAAAGACACAGACAGCAAAATCCAGGAAGCACAGAGGACCCCCATTCGATTCAACAAAAACTGACCATCAACAGGGCATATCATAGTCAAATTCACAAAATACTCAGGCAAGGAGAGAATCATGAAAGCAGCAAGGGAAAATCAGTCCCTAACCTAAAAGGGAAGACAGATCAGGTTTGCAGCAGACCTATCCACAGAAACTTGGCAGGCCAGAAAGGAGTGGCGGGATATATTCAGTGTGCTGAATCAGAATAATATGCCTCTAAGAATTCTTTATAGAGCACGGCTGTCATTCAAAATAGAAGGAGAGATAAAAAGTTTCCCAGACAAACAAAAATTAAAGGAGTTTATGACCACTAAACCAGCCCTGCAAGAAATTTTAAGGGGGACTCTTTGAGGGGAGAATAGATGAAAAAAGGAAAAAAAAAAAAGACCCAAAACAACAAAGACTAGAAAGGACCAGAGAACACTACCAGAAAGTCCAACTCTACAAGAAACATAATGACAATACATTTATATCTTTCAGTACTCACTCTAAACGTCCATGGGCTCAATGCTCCAATCAAAAGACATAGGGCAACAGAATGGATGAGTAAACAAGATCCATCTATCTGCTGTTTACAAGAGACCCACTTTAGACCTAAAGAAAACTTCAGATTGAAAATAAGGGGATGGAGGAACATCTATCATGCTAATGGTCAACAAAACAAAGCTGGAGAAGCCATACTTATATCAGACAATCTAGACTTTAAAATAAAGACTGTATCAAGAGATGCAGATGGGCATTATATCATAATCAAGGGGTCTATCCATCAAGAAGACCTAACAATTGTAAACATTTGTGCGCCAAATGTGGCAGCACCCAAATATATAAATCAAGTAATCACAAACGTAAAGAAACTCATCGATACTAATACCATGATAGTAGGAGACTTCAACACCCCACTCACAACAATGGACAGAGCATCTAATCAACAAATCAACAAGGAAGCAATGGCTTTGAATGACACACTGGACCAGATGGACTTAAGAGATATATTCAGAACATTTCATCCTAAAGCAGCAGAATATACATTCTTCTCCAGTGCACATGGAACGTTCTCCAGAATAGAGCATATACTGGGACACAAATCAGCCCTAAGTAAGTATAAAAAGATTGAGATCATACTGTGCCTATTTTGAGACCACAACACTATGACACGTGAAATCAACCAGAAAAAATTTGGAAAGGTAACAAATACTTGGAGACTGAAGAACAGCCTACTAAAAAAATGAATGGGCTAAGCAAGAAGTTAAAGAGGAAATTAAAAAGTATATGCAAGTCAATGAAAATGATAACACCACAACCCCAAACCTCTGGGACACAACAAAGGCGATCAAAAGAGGAATCCAGGCCTTCCTAAAGAAGGAGAAAAGATCTCAGATACACAACCTAGCTTTACGCCTTAAGGAGCTGGAAAAAGGATAGCAAATAAAACCCCAAACCAGCAGAAGACAGGAAATAATAAAAATTAGAGCAGGAATTAATGCTATCGAAACCAAAATTAAAAAATCAATAAAAAGCGGTAAAACAGACCCATGAAACCAGAAGCTGGTTCTTTGAAAGAATTAACAAAATTGATAAACCACTAGCCAGTTTGATCAAAAAGAAAAAGGAAAGGACCCAAATAAATAAAATCAAGAATGAAAGAGGAGAGATCATAACCAACACAGCAGAAATAAAAACAGTACTAAGAGAGTATTATGAGCAATTATATGCCAATAAAATGGGCAATCTGGAAGAAATGGTCAAATTCCTAGAAACATATACACTACCAAAACTGGAACAGGAAGAAACAGAAAATTTGAAGCGACCCATAACCAGTAAGGAAATTGAACTAGTAATCAAAAATCTTCCAAAAAACAAGAGTCCAGGGCCAGATGGCTTTCCAGGGGAATTCTACCAAACATGTAAGGAAGAGGCAACACCTATTCTCTTGAAGCTGTTCCAAAAAATAGAAAAGGAAGGAAAACTTCCAAACCCTTTCTATGAAGCCAGCATTACCTTGATTCCAAAACCAGACAGAGACCCCACTCAAAAGGAGAACTATAGACCAATTTCCCTGATGAACATGGATGCAGAAATCCTCAACAAGATATTAACCAACCAGATCCAACAATACATTAAGAAAATCATTCACCACGACCAAGTGGGATTTATACCTGGGATGCAGGGCTGGTTCAATATCCACAAAACAATTAACGTGTTTCATCACATCAATACAAGAAAGGACAAGAACCATATGATCCTCTCAATAGATGCAGAGAAAGCATTTGACAAAATACAGCATCCTTTCTTGATAAAAAAAAAAACCCTCAAGAAAGTAGGGATAAAAGGAGCATATCTCGAGATCATAAAAGCCATATATGAACGACCCAACGCTAATATCATCCTCAATGGGGAAAAACTGAGAGCTTTCCCCCTAAGGTGAGGAACAAGACAGGGATATCCACTCTCACCACTGTTATTCAACAGTGTGTTGGAAGTCGTAGCCTCTGCAATCAGACAACACAAAGAAATAAATGGAATCCAAATCGGCCAGGAGGTGGTCAAACTTTCGCTCTTCGCACATGACATGATACTCTACATGGAAAACCCAAAAGATTCCACCAAAAAAACTGCTAGAATTGATTCATGAATTCAGCAAAGTTGCAGGACATAAGATCAATGCACAGAAATCAGTTGCATTCCTATACACCAACAATGAAGTGACAGAAATCCAGGAATCGATCCCATTTACAGTTGCACAAAAACCCATAAAATACCTAGGAATAAATCTAACCAAAGAGGTGAAAAATCTATACACTGAAAACTATAGAAAGCTTATGAAAGAAACTGAAGAATACACAGAAAAAAAAATGGAAAAAGATTCCATGCTTCTGGATAGGAAGAACAAGTTTTGTTAAAATGTCAATACTACTCAAAGCCGTCTATGTTTTCAATGTAATCCCTATCAAAATAACACCAGCATTCTTCACAGGGCTAGAATAAATAATCCTAAAATTTGTATGGAACCAGAAAAGACCCCGAATAGCCAAAGCGATCTTGAAAAAGAAAACCAAAGCAGGAGGCATCACAATCCCAGACATCAAGCTGTACTACAAAGTTGTAATCATCAAGACAGTATGGTACCAGCACAAGAACAGACACTCCGATCAATGGAACAGAATATAGAACCCAGAAACGGACCCACAAACGTGTGGCCAACTAATCTTTGGCAAAGCAGGAAAGAATATCCAATGTCATAAAGACAGTGTTCAGCAGTGGTGCTGGGAAAACTGGACAGCGACATGCAGAAGAATGAACCTGGACCACTTTCTTACACCCTACACAAAAATAAAATGGATGAAAGACAGGAAGCCATCAAATACTCAAGAAGAAAGCAGGCAAACGCCTCTTTGATCTTGGCCACAGCAACTGCTTCCTCAACACGTCTCCGGAGGCAAGGGAAACAAAAGCAAAAATGAACTTCTGGGACCTCATCAAAATAAAAAGCTTCTGCACAGCAAAGGAAGCAATCAGCAAAACTAAAAGGCAACTGACAGAATGGAAGAAGATATTTGCAAATGACATATCAAAGTATCCAAAATCTATAAAGCACTTATCAAACTCAACACCCAAAAAACAACTAATCCAGTGAAGAAATGGGCAAAAGACATGAATAGACACCTCTCCAAGGAAGACATCCAGATGGCCAACTGACACATGAAAAAATGCTCAACATCACTCATTATCACGGAAATACAAATCAAGACCACAGTAAGATACCATCTTACACCTGTCAGAATGGCTAACATTAACAACTCAGGCAACAACAGATGTTGGCTTGGATGCGGAGAAAGAGGATCTGTTTTGCATCGTTGGTGGGAATGCAAGCTGGTGCAGCCACTGTGGAAAACACTATGGAGGTTCCTCAGATAACTAAAAATAGAACTACCCTATGACCCAGCAATTGCACTACTAGGCATTTATCCACGGGATATAGGTGTGCTGTTTCGAAGGGACACATGCACCCCCATGTTTATAGCAGCAGTCTCAACTATAACCAAAGTATGGAAAGAGCCCAAATGTTCATCGATTGATGAATGGATAAAGATGTGTTGTATATATTTATATATATACACACACACACACATATATTTATATGTGTGTGTGTGTTTGTATATATTTATATATATACACATATATATATGTGTGTGTATATATTTACACACACACACACACACACATATATATATATATATATATATATATATACATACATACATACATATATACACAATGGAGAGTTACTTGGCAATCAAAAAGTATGAAATCTTGCCCTTTGCAACTACGTGGATGGAACTGGAGGTTATCATGCTAAGTGAAATTAGAGAAAGACAAAAATCATATGACCTCACTCATTGAGGACTTTAATATAAATAACAGATAAACATAAATGGAGGGAAACAAAAATAATATAAAAACTGGGAGAAGGACTAGACAGAAGAGACTTGTACATATGGAGAACAAACTGAGGGTTATTGGAGGGGTTTGGGAGGGGTGATGGGCTAAATGGGTAAGAGGTACTTAGGTATTTACTCCTGAAATCATTGTTGCACTATGTACTAACTATTTTGCATGTAAATTAAAAAAATAATAAAAATAATTTTTTAAAAAATATATGAATACACAAACTGAGGGTCTATAAAATCCTTCCTTCTCTGTCAATGATTGGTTTAGTTCCTTGCTTGTAGGGGGATTATGGTCAACTATTAAAGGTCTCTTCGTTTGATTTCTCCTTCTTATAGCCATATTAATCTTAATATGTTGCCTTTTTTAATGTCTCTGCTTGGTGCCTACACTCCATTGTTACAATGACTTCACATAGACAGAATGGACAGCTCACTCTTACGACCTACAGAGATACTACTTTATCATCTTCAGTTAATTTAGTGGCCTGTCTTTTGTAACTCCATATACATCCCCTGAGTGACAAACATTGTCCCATAGATAGGAACATTTCCATATTCCTACTCAGAAACAAGAAGCTACCAAAGATGAAACCTTCCATCTTCAACAGCCTTAGATATTTAAGGGTCAAACTTTCTCGGGGGGGGAAATGATGAGGTGGCAAAGGGAGCTGAGGGCAAAATACAAACTCACACCCCACAACCCCTCTCTGGGTGGGGTATGGGTGACATTCCTCAGGCAGTCCAAGAAAAGGAAAGGGAAAAACACATGTTAACCGATACAGATTACAATCATGCAGGACATGAGTCTCCGTCAGATTGCAACTGTCTCAATAATTTACAAGAAAAAAAAAGCAATCATCAATAGCAAGACTCTCAAAAACCTATAGACTTAATTTTCTGGAACCCTAATATCACCCTTCCCTCCACAGGATAGAAATTCTATAGTGAGTCACTCCTCACCCTTAAAATGCAGCTCTTTCTGTCCACAGGTCCTGTCCCTGTGCTATAATAAAAACACCTTTTTGCACCAAAAAGATACTCAAAATTTTTTTCTTGGCTCCTCTTGATTCACAAACCCCACTTCAAACCACATTACGTGTATGTGTGTGTTTGTGTTTTTAATTTACTTCTCTGCCATAAATGTACATTCCTTCCTGAGAAATATCTTCTGTAAATTGTGAATACTTCAGGATTTTTATCCAAATTTCTTTCTAGGCCATCTGACCTGCAGCTTCTGTTCTGTTTCTCCTGCTCAGATTACTTACCTGGGCCTTAGATATACAGATGTTTTCAAGGGATCATTCACCATCACCCCTCTGCTATGCATCCCTTGATGTCTATATCCAGATCCTTCCTCTTTCTTGATTTACTCCCTCTTACTGGAGCATATATTTCAATAGATTCCTAAAACATGTGCATGTGAGGAAAACTTTTGAGACTTTAATGTCTGAAAATGACTTTATCTTCCTACTTAATGTAAATTTGGCTAAAAGTAGAATTCTAAGATGAAATTTTTTGCTTCATCATTATAAGGAATCACTCCATTGTTTTCTAACCTTCAGTACTGCTACTGAAATACTTTAATATTTCCCTGTCTTCTGCTATTTTCTGTAATTTTCCTGTGAAATCCTATTATTTGAATTTTGGCTTTTTCAAATTAAAATTCTAACTTTATTATCTTTTCCACCTTTTTCCTATCTCTCTTTTTTTTTTACATTATTATCTCCATTGTCATAACTTAAATGTTCAGGACCTCTTTTGTTTTTACTCATCTAAATACATTTTTATAACATCTTTTTCTGATTTGATATATGTTCTTAATTCTGAACACACTAATTATACATCCTTTTTGAGTTCTTTTGTTTGATGCGTACTCTATTATTTTTCCTACTTATTTTTTTCTTTTATTTAGAATCTTTCCTGAAAAGTTTATTGATGCCTGTATCTATTCTCTTGGGAATATCCCTGAACATAATCAAGTCTTGATAATTGATAAGCTACACTGAACTATGGAAACTCAAAATGTCATTATCTCTAGATATATTCTTTGGATTATTCTCCTCTGAAAGGAGTCAGACTGAAGTTTCCCAGCATTTTGAAAACTAAAGTAGGAAAAAGTGTGTCACAATTCAGTGTATTGACTTTCCATGTACATGCCCATGCTATGGCAATTTGTTGAAATACAAAATCCTTTGGTTTCAACATCTCTATAAAATGTTTTTTTGCCAGGTAGAGGAAGAGCAATTGTCCAGCTAAATAAAGTGGTTGTGAGAATTGGAGGACTAATTTTACATGTAGTCTATATAGAGAGAGACTAATATCCCAGCCTCCCTTACAGTTATACCTGTAGTATTAAGTGGTACTTGGTAATCCAGCATGATTTAACTTGTGTCTAAGCTTTCCTGATTGGAAGCTTAATTTTCTGCTTTGTTTTAGATCTAATAAAGCAAATACTAACCATCCTATTGTTTTCCAGATTCCAAATATTTAATGCTTCTGTCTTCTCTCACAATCTCCTGGTCTTTGTGTAATTATGCTTTCAATAGTTCCTTCAGTGAGTGGTAAAGAATAATGTGTGGAAGAAAAAAGAAACTGAAAATGCCTTTATTTTTTTTTATTGTGCTCTTAGTTTGAATGATAATTTAGCTGAGTTGAATATTTAGAAGTGACAGTGGCATTTTTTAAAGACTTCTTGCTTGCCATATAGATTATTTAAAATATGTTGTTTTTTTGTGTTTTTAGAAATTCTCCTGTTGGTGTTTGTTATTGATTTCTGGTCTTATTCAATTATTTACAGAGAACACATTCTGTAAGATTTCATGTATTTAAAATTTGTTGAGGTTTGTTTTATGGCCAAGGGTAGAGACTACCTTTTATTTAAGTTTTATTTATTTGTTGGGTATAGAGTATCTTAATGAATATTTGCCTGTGCTTGAAAAAAGAACGTGTATTCTGTTGTTTTAAGATGAAATGTTTCATCTGTGGATACTTTAGGCTGAATAAATAGCAGACACATTATTTTGATTTTCTTCTTCCAATCAGAGCTGATGTTTACTCTTTTGAATCCTTCAATAATAAAGGCCAGTGTCAATTTAAATTTATATAAGGTTACTTGGGGCACATGGCACACTGGTCCTATGTATAAAAAAGTAATAACAATAGAAGAGCCAGGGAGAGGAAGAGCAACTGCCCAGCTAAATAAAGTGGTTGTGAGAATTGGAGGCCTAATTTTACATGTAGTCTATATATAGAGAGACTAATACCCCAACCTCCCTTACAGTTATACCTGTATTATTAAGAGGTACTTGGTAATCCAGCATGATTTAACTTGTGTCTAAGCTTTCCTGGTTGGCAGCTTAGTTTTCTGCTTTGTTTTAGATCTAATAAAGCAAATACTAACTATCTTATTGTTTCCAGATTCCAAATATTTCCAAATAGAAACTGCCTGTTTTACAACTCTTACCTTTATTCTGATCCTTTTGCTTATTAATATTGACTCAGGATGTGGAGAGTAGAGCTACAATAGAAAAGCATCAATTAAAATAGCTAATGGAACTAACAGGGAAGACCAATTATTACAAAAAAAAGATTATTTAAAATGGAAAGAAATTGACTTTAAGTTTCACAGTGTTGTAGTCAGAAAATATGCATAGTATGATCTGTCTTTTTGCACTTGTTGAAACCTGATTTGTGATCTAGTATGTGATTTAGACAGGAGACTGCCCCATATGCACTTAAGTAGAATGTGTGTTTTGTTGCTTTAGGATGAATTATTCTGAATATATCTGTTATGTCTATCTAGTCCAGTGTGTCATTCAAAGCCTTTGTTTTCTTGTTGATTTTCCACTTACATGGTCTGTCCATTGATATAACTGGGTTGTTAAAATCTCCTACAATTATTGTATTATTATTGATGAGTTTCTTTATGTTTTTTAACTGTTTTATGCATTTAATTTCTTCCATGTGGAAACATAAATATTTAAAATTGTTAGATATTCTTGTTGGATTGTGCCCTTTATTATTGTATAGTGCCCTTCTTCATCTCTTGTTACAGTTTGGTTTAAAAGCTAGTTTGCTTAAGTATTGCTACTTGCATGATAAATGTTTCTTCATCCTCTCACTTTTAATCTAGTGGTTACTTTAGGTTGGAAATAATTGTCTTGTAGGCAGCATATAGATTTATCTTGCTTTTTATTCATTCAGACCCCAATATGTCTTTTTATTGGAGCACTTAGTCCATTTACATTCAGAGTAGTTATTGGCAAATATGTTAGTATAATTTTATTACTTGTTTTTTCATTGTTTTTGAAGATTTTCTCTGTTCCTTTCTTGTCTTTGTCATTTATGATCTTTCCATTCCACTCAAAGAGTGGCCTTTAATATCTCTTGTAGAACTGGTTTAGCGGTGATGAACTCATTTAGTTTTGTTTGTTTGGTTGTTTTGTTTCATTGGAGAAACATCTCTTTTTCTATTCTGAATATAACCTTGCGCAATATAGTATTCTTGGATTCAGATTTTTCCCATTCAGCACATTAAGTATATCATGCCACTCCCATCTGACTTGTTAAGTTTCTGTTCAAAAATCTCATACTAGCCTTATAGGTTTTCCCTTATAAATGAGGGACTTATTTTGTCTTGCTGCGTTTGGTTGTTGTTTTTTTTTTTCTTTTATTACTATATTTTGCAAGTTTAATTACAAATTATCCTGATGTTAGCCTACTTTTGTTAATTTTAATGAGAATTCTCTGTGGTTCCTTGACTGAATGTCTGGGAAGTTTCCAGCTATTATTCCTCAAATACATATTCTGTCCCCTTTACTCTTTTTTGTTCTTTTGGAACTTCTATGGTATGAATGTTATTATGTTTCATGGAGTCACTGAATTCCCTAAGTCTATTCTCAAGATCCAAAATTCTTTCTCTTTTGTTCAGCTTCATTATTTTCTATTATTTAAGTTTCCATATCACATATTCCTTTCTATGCTTCCTCTATGCTTGTTTTCATTACATTCAGACTGTTTTAAATCTCAGTTACTGCATATTTCATTTTTGACCGATAATTTTCTATTTTTTCTCTATGGTAGAGCCTACCCGAACTCTTCCATTCTTCTCTCAAGGTCAGCAAGTATCTTTATGATTATTGTTTTAAATTCCCCATCAGGCATATTACTTGTATTTATTTTTATCAGACCTCTTGCCATGACCAATATGACAGATTTTAACAATTTATTGCTCTGATATGAGAATTCATTGCTATGATATGGATTCTGTGTGTCCCTCTCTCTGCCTCTCCCCCACTCGCGCTCTGTCTCTCTCTCTCTCTCTCAAAAATAAATAAACATTAAAATTTTTTTTAAAAAGTGAGGGGTTTGCTCATATGTGTGTTTTAACTTTGACATTTTAGAATAAATTTGTGGCATAAGATCACTGAGGCAGAAAAGAGCACAAAATAATTTGTGCATCTTAAAATACCCCTGTTTCACTAGGCTCTACTAATATAGTTATATTATTTCACTAATATTAGTTCCCTTCAAATCCAGGGAACTGTTATACTTACAAAATTTGTGCAAGTCTGATTTTTTCTTTCTTCATTTTCTAACTGCTTTGCCTGAGAAGTGTATATGCCATACCTAGTTAAAAAGCAAATCAGTGGCAGAGTTAGACATCAAATAAACCTGTTTAGGAGATAGCTGCAGACTTTCCTGCCCTGAGGTCTTTCCTCAGGTATCTCCATTCCTTAGTGATCCCTGGTTTAATATTTGACATTATGTACTCATTAGGAGATGTCATAAAAGATCTGAGCAGTTTTTTCTATTTAGAGAAAGAGCATAGAGGGCACAGAGGGAACTGGGGTCCTCAGGGGATACTGATGCTTTCTATACTTGCAATTCCTAGTCTAGAAATAATGCAAAGGTTTAGAAATTTAAACAAAACAAAACATAAAAACATTTCTTGTTTCCAGTAAATGGACAGGCTACCATTTTAACAGTTTTCAGTTGACTGTTTTCAATTAATCAATCATTAGCATAATTAAGTCATCAATATATTGATTATACATGCTATGTTTCAATAGTCATTGGTTTACTTACTTTACAAATGTCACTGAATGTCTCTTGTGGGAACATCTCTGTGCTAGTCACTGAAGATGTAGTGGACAAGAAAAAAATAGAATTAAGATGATATTCTTTATATGGGGCATCTGGGTGGCTCAGTTGATTAAGTATCCAACTTTGGCTCAGGTCACGATCCCATGGTCCATGAGTTTGAGCCCTGCATCGGACTCTGCTGAAAGCTTAGGCCTGGAGAAAGCTTCAGATTTTGTATCTCCCTCTCTCTCTCCCACTCATGCTCTGTCTGTCTCTCTCTCTCACAAATAAATAAATATTTTTTAAATTTTAGGGAATTGAATTCAACTTGGTGGAGAAGTAGGGGGACCCAAAGATCTCTTGTCCCTGAAACACAGCAATATTGAGGTGAGAAGCCTTGGAATTCCAAGAGTCTGGGCTGCAGAGAGACAGAGATATCTCCAGGAGCTCACGGGGACAACCTGGTGGGCAATAGGTGTGTGATTGCCACCTGGGAGATATAAAATGGGTAATGTAGGCATGGAGGGGAGGGATCTCCTTCTGCAGAGAGACAATAAGAAAAGAAAGAAAGGGTGTAAAAGTGTAGAATTGTATTTGGACAAGAGAAAAACAGTGGCCCGGGGATCAAGAAAAAAGTGAAGAAAGATCTCCAGACAGGGGCCAGCTGCCCTGTTTGCTCACCTGGGGAGGAGGGGACCAAGCTCCAGGCTCAGTGTGGCCCAGAGGTGTAGTCTGCAGCTGGAATAATAATCCCATCCCTTGAGTGCTGTGGGTAAAAGGCATATAGCCATTCCAAGGACAAAGATCCCTGCCTGCACCTGCCAGTCAGAGGCCCTTTATTGGCAGGGTGGAGAGGCATTTCTCCACTACTGTAGAGCGTGGAGTGGGATCCTTTAAGAGATTTGTATTTGAATCCTAGACGAGTGCCAGGGAGGTGTGGGAGACTGAGGAGAGGCAAAACTTAAAGGCCCGCTTGCACTCACACAGCACTGTGAGGACAGCCTGAACAGAGTGTTTTGGAACATCTGGCCCAGGGAGGAGAGACTGGGGTGTCGCATTTTTCTCCCCATCATCAACAAGGTGGGGATTCAGGGAATGGACAAGGGGCCATAGTGGAGGCAAGACCAGCCTACACCAAACCACACCCTTCCACACATCAACTGTTTATCTACAAGAGCAAGATTGGCTCTGATCAACCAGATAGCCCCTCTTCCAGATCAGCACTTCCACTAGTTCCAAAGCACCCAGCGGTTTTGCATTTTATGATTTAATTTTTAGACAATTCTTGGTATATATATATATATATATATATATATATATATATATTTGTTCTTCCTTTTCTCCTTATTTCTTCCCTTCTCTAGTCTGGTTTTTCTGGTAGTTGGTTTGTTTAATGGACATATTTAATAAATTCTATTTATACCTGTTCTATGTCATAGTGAAACTGGCAAACTACAAAGATAAAGAGAGAATTTTGAAAAAAAAAAACAAAACAACTAGGGACACTGAAGTGGCATTCCTGCCAGTGGAGGCTTCTCCACTGAAACTTCACAGGCCAGAATGGAGTGGCAGGAACTATTCAATGTGATGAATAGAAAATATGCAGCCAAGTAGCCTTTATCCAGCAAGGCTGTCATTCAAAAAAGGAGAGATAAAGGTTTTCCCAGACAAAAACTGAAGGAGTTCATTACCACTAAACCAGCCCTGCAAGAGATCCTAAGGGGAATTCTGTCAGTGGAATGTTGCAAAGATTACCAAGGACCAGAGACATCACCACAGGCATGAAACCTACAGATAACACAATGACTCTAAACCCATATCTTTCAATAATAACATTGAATAAATGGAATAAATTCTCCAATCAAAAGACATAGAGTATTGGAATGGATATAAAATCAAGATCCATATATATGATTTTTAGAAGAGACCCATTTCAGACATGAAGACAACTTCAGATTGAAAGTGAGGATATGGAAAGCCATCTATCATGCTAGTGGAAGTCAAAATAAAGCTAGAGTAGCCATACTTATATCAGACAAACTAGATTTTAAACTAAAGGCTGTAACAAGAATTGAAGAAGGGCATTATATTATAATTATGGGGTCTATCCATCAATAAGAGGTAACAATTGTAAATATTTATGCACCCAACTTGAAGGAACCCAAATACATAAATCAATTAATCACAAACATAAACAAACTTATTGATAAGACTACGGCAATTGCAGGCAACTTTAATACTCTACTTACAACAATGGACAGATCATCTAGGCAGAATATCAATAAAGAAACAATGGCCCTGAATGATACACTGGACCAGAGGGACTTGACAGATATATTCAGAGCTTTTTATCCTAAAGCATCAGAATACACATTCCTCTTGAGTGAACATGGAAAATTCTCCAAGATAGATCACATACTGGGTCACAAAATAACCCTCAATAAATATAAAAGAAATGAGATCATACTATGCATATTGTAAGATTATAATGCTATGAAACTTGAAATCAACCACAGGAAAATTTGGAAACCTCCAAATGCATGGAGGTTAAACAACATCCTACTAAAGAATAAATGGCTCTAGGTAATTAAAGAAATTAAAAAATATATGGAAACAAATGAGAATGAAAACATGACAGTAAAAACCCTTTGGGATGCAGCAAAGGCAGTCCTAAAAGGAAAATGTATTGCAATCCAGGCAAGAAACAAGAAAAATCTCAAATACAAAATATAACAGCACATCTAAAATAACTAGAAGCAGAACAGCAAGGAAACCCCAAGGCCAGCAGCAGAAGAGAAATAATAAAGATTAAAGCAGAAATAAACAATGTAGAATCTAAAAACAAACAAACAAACAAACAAAAAACATAGCACAGACCAATGAATCTAAGAGGTGGGTTTTTGAAAAAAATAAATTGATAAACCACTAGCCAGACTTCTCAAAAAGAAAAGAGAGAGGACCCAAATAGATAAAAATCACAAATGAAACTGTACATATCACAACCCACCCCTCAGAAATACAAACAATTTATCAGAGAATACTATGAAGAATTATATGCCAACAAACTGGACAACCTGGAAGAAATGGACAAATTCCTAGACACCCACACACTACCAAAACTCAAACTGTAAGAAAGAGAAAATTTTACCACACCCATGACTAGTGAAGAAATTGATTGTTATAAAAAATCTCCCAACAAATAAGATCTGGGACATATGGCTTCCCAGGGGAATTCTACCAGGCATTTAAAGCAGAGTTACAACCTATCCTTCTCAAGCTGTTCCAGTAAAGAGAAATGGAAGGAAAGCTTCCAGAATCATTCTATGAAGCCAACATTACCTTGATTCCCAAACCGGACAGAGACCCCCAAAAAGGAGAATTACAGGCCAATATCCCTAATGAACATGGATGTAAAAATTCTCAACAAGATAGTAGGAAATTTAATTCAACAGCATATAAAAATACTGATTCACCATGATCAAGTGGGATTCATTCCTGAGCTGCAGGCCTGGCTCAATGTTTTCAAATCCATCAACGTGATACATCACATTAATAAAAGAAAGGATAAGAGCCTGTCAATAGATGCAGAAACAGTAGTTGACAAAATACAGCATCCTTTCTTAATAAAAACCCTCAAGAAATGGGGATAGAAGGAACATAACTTAACATCATAAAAGACATAAATGATATGCCCACAGCTAATATCATCCTCAATGGAGAAAAACTGAGAGCTTTCCCCCTGAGATCAGAAACATGGCAGGGATGTCTATTCTCCCCACTGTTGTTTCATATAGTGTTGGTAGTCCTAGCCTCAGAAAACAGAAAACAAAACGAAATAAAAGACATCCAAATTGGCAAAGAAGAAGTCAGGCTTTCACTTTTCAGAGATTGCATGATCCTCTGCATGGCAAACCTGAAAGACTCCACCACAAAGCTGCTAGAACTGACACATGAATTCAGCAAAGTCTCAGGATACAAAATCAAGGTATAGAAATTGATTGCATATATTTACACCAATAATGATGCAACAGAAAGAGAAGTCAAGAAATTGACCCCATTTACAATTGCACCAAAACCATAAAATACCTAGGAATAAACCTAACCAAAGATGTAAAAGATCTGTATGCTGAAAACTATAGAAAGCCTATGAAGGAAGTTGAACAAGACACAAGGAAATGGAAAAACATTCCATGCTCATTGAGTGGAAGAATAAATATTGTTAAAATGTCAATACTACCCAAAGCAATCTACACATTCCATGCAATACCAATCAAAATTGCACTGGCATTCTTCTCAAAGCTGGAACAAACCATCCTAAAATTTGTGTGAAACCACAAAAGACCCTGAATAGCAAAACTAATATTGAAAACGAAAATCAAAGCAGGAGGCATCACAATCCCAGACTGTAGCCTCTACTGCAAAGCTGTAGTCATCAATACAGTATGGTATTGGCACAAAAACAGACACATAGACCAATTGGATAGAATAGAAAACCCAGAATTTGACCCACAAATGTATGACCAATTAATCTTTGAAAAAGCAAGAAAGAGTATCCAATGTAAAAAAGATAGTCTCTTTAGCAAATGGTGCTGGGATAACTGGACAGCAACATGTAGAAGAATGAAATAAGAACACTTTCTTACACCATAGACAAAAATAAATTCAAAATGGATGAAATATCTAAATGTGATACAGGAAACCATCAAAACCCTAGAGGAGAAAACAGGCAACAACCTCTTTGACCTCAGCCACAGCAAATTCTTGCCCATCATGTCTCTAAAGGCAAGGGAATTAAAAACAAAAATGAACAAGTGGGACCTCATCAGGATAAAAATCCTCTGCACTGCCAAGGAAACAATCAACAAAACTAAAGGCAACAGACAGAATGGGAAAAGATATTTACAAATGACATATCGGATAAAGGGTTAGTATCCAAAATCTATAAATAACTCACCAAACTCAACACCCAAAAACAAATAATCCAATGAAGAATGGGAAGAATACATGAATAGACACTTTTCCAAAGAAGACATCCAGATAGCCAACAGACACATGAAAAGATGGTCAAAGTCGCTCATCATCAAGAAAATACAAATCAACACCACACTGAGATACCACTTCACAATGGTCAGAGTGGCTAAAATTAACAACTCAGGAAACAATAGATGCTGGAGTGGATTTGGAGAAATGGAACCCTCTTGCTCTGTTGGTGGGAATGTAAATGGGTGCAGCCTCTCTGGAAAACAGTGTGAAGGTTCTTCAAAAATTACAAATAGAACTACCCATGACCCAGCAATAATAGTACAAGTAATTTATCCAAAGGATACAGGAGTGCTGAATCATAGAGGCACATGTACCCCAATGTTTATAGTAGTGCTTTCAACAATAACCAATTATGGAAAAAGTGTAAATGTCCATCAACTGATGAATGGATAAATATGTGGTTTATATATACAATAGAATTCTACTTGGCAATGAAAGAGAATGAAATCCTGTCACTTGCAGCAATGTGGATGGAACTGGAGGGTATTATGCTAAGTGAAATAAGTCAGTCAGAGAAAGAGACATGTCATATGTTTTTACTCATATGTGGAACTTGAGAAACTTAACAGAAGACCATGGGGGAAGGGAAGAGGAAAAAATAGTTACAGAGAAGGAGGGAAACAAACCATAAGAGACTCTTGAATACAGAGAGCAAACTGAGGGTTGATGGTGGGGTGGATCAAGGGAGAAGGAAAATGGGTGATGGGCATTGAGGAGGGCACTTGTTGGGATGAGCACTGGGTGTTGTATGTAAGCGATGAATCATGGCAATCTACCCCCAAAACCAAGAGTACACTGTATACACTGAATGTTAGCAAACTTGACAAATTATATTTTAAAAAAA
Organism: Neofelis nebulosa; assembly: GCF_028018385.1. Taxonomy (NCBI): domain Eukaryota; kingdom Metazoa; phylum Chordata; class Mammalia; order Carnivora; family Felidae; genus Neofelis; species Neofelis nebulosa. The sequence continues at coordinate 157,148,325 of NC_080782.1, read as the reverse complement.
TTGAGATGATTTTCTTTATCAGTCTGAAGTCACTTGCATATGCTATTACATAACTAAATATAGTTGAATGAGATTGAAAACTTGAAGCTATGTTCACACAGTATAAAATAAATTATAAATTGAGGTTTTTGTACTTGAGAATATGTTAGAAGATATGAAAGTGTCTCAGGCATATAATCATGATTAACATTAAGTATATAAAAGACAATAGGACATTTTATTAATTGTTCTATGAAAGTTTTATAGAATATATAAAAAATCTAACAGGATTTACATACATATCAAAACCAATATCCATATGAAATACCTTGTTAGCTAGGAACACAAACATATTTATTTAAAGTATACACACATCACATATGTAAAGACACATCACATGTGAAAAGAAATAGAAGTATAAAAGCATAATATAAAAGTTACAACATGGTATCTTCAAAAATTATGAAAATTTGTTTCTCTTGCAATAAAAAATGTGGTAAAATTTGATATTTCTAAGTAATAGAAATCAATTTTTATACATGAGATTTCAAAGAATAAAGCATCTGCTTTGTGAGACTCCACATATCATATATAGGAAAGACTAACTTTTATTTGCTAAACATTACTGTGATTTATTTTCTTTATTTTTCATTGTTGGAATTGAATAACTTTTCTTGGCACATATGTAGAATAAGAGTCATTATCTTCAGCTCCTCTAGAAAAATTCCTGAATCAACCTCTTTGTAATTCCTGTATTAGTGATCAGAGTCAATGAACTTAAAAATTCAAAGCTTTTCCATTTCTTTTACTTACCATTTGGGCTAGGTTTTGTGGTATGGATTCCCTCAATTTTTATTTTCTAAGATATTCTATATGTTTTTTCTTTGTCTTGAATTTTTCAATATTTCTGACAAAAGGTATCATTTTCTTGTGTTCTTATTATTTAAAAAAACACATTTCTGTCATTTTATGGTTTTTGGAGGAGTGGTATAACCATATGTACATTACCCCATTTTCATTGTATAGTTTCAAATTACAATATTGAATGACTATATAGATAGGCAAGACTGCCATTTTCTTGTGAGAATAACATGGAAAATTAATTAATTTTTCAATTCGCTAATTAATTAATTAAATTGAAAGAGTGAGAGAGAGTTCACATCAGCAGGGGACGGTTCAGGAGAGAGGGAGAGAGAGAATCCCAAGCAGGCTCCACAAAGTCTGTGAAGCCCAACATGGGGCTTGATCTCATGAACTGTGAACTCATAACCCAAGCCCAAATCAATAGCTGGGCACTTAACAGACTGAGCCACCACTCCTAGAAAATGATTTTAGAAAGCTAATTGATGGTATGTGTAAATTTAGTTATGTATCCCTGTTTTTGGTTTACCTATTGTATTTCTAAAAATGTTATTTTATAAATATATAATAGTAAACATAGTCTAAAATTGTGCAAGTATGTGAGACACCTGGGAGGTCAGTTGGTTAAGACTCCAATTTTGGTTCAGGTTTGTGAGTTCCAGCCCCGTACAGCGCTCTGTGCTGATAGCTTGAAACCCAGAGTCTGGAGCTTCAGATTCTGTGTCTCCCTCACTCTTTGTCCTTCCCCTGCTTGAGCTCTGTCACTCTCTCAAAAATAAATAAACATCAAAAAATATTTTAAAACCATAAATAAATAAACTTGTGCAAGTATGCTAAATGCAAGTATTAATTAAAGAAAAAATGCACACCTTTCTATTGTAAGGAAAATATTTAATAAATTGTGGATATTCGATTGTAAGGAAAACATTTAATAAATTGTGGATTTCGATAACAATTAAAAAACTCACAATACTATAAATAAAAACAATGATATGGAATTGTACGTGTAATATGATAGCAAAAGCAATACATGCATATCGTCATAGGAAAACTTGGCATTAAATTAAAAAAATAGTAACTAGATTTTTTCAAATGTGTTTTCATTTTCATTGAGTCCTTTTAGTAAACGTGCTTTCCATGTGCTTGTTGTTCCTCCTATACTATTTCCTGGTTTATTTTTGCAGGATTTGTCTTTTATATCTTGTATAGTATAGTATATTTATCCTCTTTATTTTAATATATCTATACTCTTCTTGTCAACTTTGTTAGCAATAATTTGTTGTGTATAGTAGTAATTTAATTTTTAATGGAAATTATTATCCAAATACCCTTAAGGATGTTTTAAACTTATCTTTGCCTTTTTGTTAGTATTTCTTTGGAAATTTTGTGTTTCTTTATTTAAATCAGGTTTTCTTTTAATTTTTTTTGTTTGTTTTATTAAATATAATCTTTTCTGTGTCATGGATTCCAATTTCATTTAAATAGATTTAACATTATAACTCATGTATTTCTTTCCTATGTTATGTTTTTATGGGTATAAAGAAGTAACGCTCGTGTAAATGTGAGTTTCCCTGTATAAATTCTTCTCATCTTGCATACTATAAATGAAAGCTTGTGTTCCTTAACATGTCCCATTATGTTTCCAACTTGTCCTCCAATTAGTGAGTGTGTTATACATATGTGAAAATTCTGGGAGGCAAATTAAACCAGTCTTTTATTCCTCTTCTTTCTCATAAATTAAAAATGCATTTATGCAGTTGCTATCAAGATGTTTAAGGGGTATAAATTGCACAAGGTATTTTTGGAGAGGTATTACTAATTTTTCAGAATATTTTCTTGATGTTTTTTCTTTCTTATTTTTTGTTCTCAAGGTAGTCTTTGGCAGTAAAGACAGGTTTAAAATTTCTCTTTAGCTCTTGTAGACTGAAAACAATATTCTGACACAAAGATGAATTTTAAATGAAACTCAATTTTATTTTTTTCTTATAAGTTTAAATATAAATTTTAAAAACAATTAATAAAAGGTGGTGCCTTGTGACTCAGTTGGTTGAGGGTCTCACTCTTGTTTTCAGCTCAGGTCATGATCCCAGGGTCATGAGATCAAACCTTATGTCAGGCTCCATGCTGAGTGTGTAGCCTGCTTAAGATTCTGTCCCTCCCTCTAACTCTCGCCCCTGCTCACTCTCTCTCTTTAAAAATAAATAAATAAATAATAAAATAAAATAAATAAAATAATAAAATAAAAGTAATAAGTTTAAATCACATGAAAGCCCACACAGATTCTGTATTAATTATACTTTTTTGTTTTTGCTGATGTTTTAGTGCTTATTTTTTTCCTTGTGGTTGTCATAATAAAAAATGAAAGTAAAAGTAAGACTGTAGATTAAATCAATTTTTCTATGCCTGCACATTTCTGTTAAAATGCTTGTAATTTATAAATCGATGAATTTCACTCTCTTTGGACAGAGGTATAAAGAATGATACACACTTTCTTTCACTTTCTCTCAATTTCTAAATCCTTTAAAGAGAAGGGGAATAAATATAAATAATACATGAATTGATCAACTTAATACAAGCTTACTCATTTCATTACTTTAATAATAAAGTCATAATTTACATTACAAATTAATCAATGTATTACAATTCTGAATTATTTTTATGTTTTCATAATATAAATAAGCCAATATAATGAAATTTGTCCATTCTCTGGATTAAACTAGTGGAGAAATGGTTGTATATTATATATTACTTTTAAGTTATTTATACATATAATATGTACATGTAACATATATATAAAGTGTTTATATGTACACAATATGTGTGAAAATGTAGAAATAAAGTGTTTTATATATTTTTTAAGTTAATTTATTTATTTATTTTGAGAGAAAGAGAGAGAGAACACAAACAGAGGAGGGGCAGAGAGGGAGGGACAGAGAATTCCAAGCAGGCTCCACACTGTCAGCACAGAGCCTGATGCATGGCTTGATCTCACAAATCGAGAGACCATTACCTGAGCTGAAATCAAGAGTCAGACTCTTAACTGACTGAGACACCCAGGCACCCCAATTATATTTTATGTTTTATGGGAATATATATTATGACACATTTAATTTTTCAGAAAGGGTGAGATTAATTATATTTCAAGAAAGCTGAGAAGCGCAGGTAACATTTCAGTTGAGTCTTTAGAAAGAAGTAGAGGTTTACCAGATAAACATGTACTCCAGAGTGAAATAATTTATGCATGAAAGTTTATGGTATGGCTAAAGAAGAGCAAAGATCTTTCTGTAACTAGAGCATAGGATCTTGGATTTGTGCAAGGTTTGGGAAGATAAAACACTACTGTGACTGGACTTATATTAGCTTCTCATAGAATTTTGTGTCTTTTGCTACTTCTCATGGAATTGTTAAAAAAAAGAAAAGAAAAAAACAGCACTTAGAACAAATTATCCATGAGTTAAGTGTAGCAAATTTATGTTATACATACAAGTCATATATTTTCTGAGTAAGACCATTTCTCATTACCAGTGTTCTCCAGGCCCCTTTCACATCTTTGTTTCTCAGAGTATAGATAATGGGGTTTAAGACTGGGGTGACTATGGTGTAGAAAAGAGAGACAAACTTACCCTGTTTTTTTGACCTACTTTTGGCTGGCTGAAGGTACATAAAGATGATGGTGCCATAGAAAATGATGACCACAATCAGGTGGGATGAACAAGTCCCAAAAACCTTCCAGCGTCCTGCTGCTGATTTTATCCTCAGCACAGCTTTTGTTATAAAGCCATAGGAGACTAAGATGAGTGACACTGGAACAACTAGAAAAATCACACTAGCCACAAAGAGTTCTACTTCATTGAAAGTTGTGTCCACACAGGCCAGTTTGATGAGCACAGGAACCTCACAGAAAATGTGGTCCAGTTTGCGATGTCCACAAAGGGGTAGCTGCACAGTAAGGGAACACTGGATTAAGGAGGTGATCAGTCCACTGAGCCATGCTATGCTGGCAAGGGATGCACAGAGCTGAGGATGCATAATGGTTGTATATTGCAGAGGCTGGCAGACAGCAGCATAACGATCATAAGCCATGACTGCCAGGAGAATACATTCAGAGGAACCCAACCCCATGGCCACATACAGCTGGGCCACGCATCCACCATAGCTCACACTTTTCTCTTTCTTATTCATGGTAACTAGCAACTGTGGGGCAACACTGGTGGTAAAGCAGATGTCCACACAAGACAGATTGCTGAGGAAAAAGTACATTGGCGTGTGGAGTTTGGGGACTAAACAAGATACTAAAATAATGGTAGTGTTCCCCAGAATGTTAAAGATGTACAAAAGCAAAATTATGATGAAAAGGATCCTTTCAAGCCAGGGTTCATCTGCAAATCCCAGGAGAAGAAAACCCTTTTCAGAGCTGTTGCTGCTTTCCTCCATCATCCTGCAGATGTCAATTTATAGAAGGATTAATATTCTGGAGAAAGAAGATAGTAAGATGAACATTGGTAAACTGTGGTGTTTCTTATATGATTGTCCTCCTTTTACAGCATTCAGCCATATTGTAAAACCTGATCGCATTTTTCTCAATGTCTATTCTTCGACAGAAAAATGTCTCTTCCTTCTGTTTTCTTGAGCACATTTCACTCTTTCAAATGGAGCAACACCAATTCAAACACTATCACAATGCTCTCTCTTGTTTACATCCATAATCCAAGAGAATGGTATCTGCCCCTCACTCTTCTTCTCGCCCAGAGGTCTTTGTAAACTTACGATGTTTATTTGTAAGACTCTATTCTATCAATTTTGGTTTGATCCTCCTAAAAGATTCTGCCATAATGTTTTTTTTAAATTAAACAATGGCAGATAGTATGAAGGAAGCATCAAGAAAATTAATATTTACCTGTCTTTGGAGAGAATATAGGTTAGTCGATGCTAGTGATGGCACATCTCAGACATAAAAAAGATTTTGAAATGGTATGTCAAAAAGGAACTGCTGAAAAAGATGGTCTTCAGAAGACATATGATAATCAAATTACCATCAACCTGATGGGACATTCATTGTTTTTAACATTGGAATTATCTTCACACAGAATTTGAACTACTGACATTTTTAACTAAATGACCAGAGAACAGGCGCACCTGGGTGGGTCAGTCAGTCGAGTGTCCAGTTCTTGATTTTGGCTCTGGACATGATTCCAGGGTCATGGAATTGAGCCCTGCTTAAGATTTTGTCTCTCTGTTCTCTTCCTCCTATCTCCTGATCTCTCTCATTCTCATTCTCCCTCTCTCTGTGTCTCTAAAATAAATTTTTTAAATGACCAGACAATAATCTTACATACAGACATTCTTCCATAGATTTATTTCCCACCTCCTTCTATTCTTACCCCCTTTCCAGTTTTTTTTTTTAGTTTCTTGATTATTGTTGCTTGCTTTTCAAGTAGTTAGGGATGAGTTAGAGAAGTAGTCTCCTCTGTAGGCACTTCCAATTAAACAAAAACTTCACATCTTTTCTTCTTATAAAACAAATATTGAATAAGGGAAGATATCAGTAAAGTAAGAGGACCCTGGAGTTGTCCTGTCCCAGGAACACAACTAGATGACTTCCACAACTAAAGGGAGAGAAGAGGCCACATTGAAGAAGGTATGAAGTGTGGAGACATGGTTTAGGGGAGATATGTATCATGGGTGTTGAGGAGGGGAAGGATCCCTGATTGCTAAGGTGAGAGAGAGAGAGAGAGAGTGAGTGAGAGAGAGAGAGAGAGAGAGGAAAGCACAAGGACAACATTTTACCAAGGCCATTGGCTAGGAAAACAAGCGGGGATGATTTCCTGAATTTTTGCAACAAGTGGGGCTTAAAGCCTGGAGTTTTAAAAGTCCATGAACTTGTGTAGGATAGAACCAGGAGGGCACTGTGCTGCTTCTGAAAGAAGAGAAGCAAAACACCTGGGGGTAGATAACATGGAAACAGCAATCTAAAGAATGCCTAAGATAAATGGAGGGAGATTTCTTGCTTTTCTCAGAGGCTGTTTCTGAAAGGCAACATTCAGGGGGACACCTCTCCAGGAACAATGGAACTGGCTGGCACCATTTTCTTTCCCTGCCCCTCAACATAAACACAGAACCATCTGGGGGAAGCAGTGGATGCACAACTTGCTTACTCCAAGACCAACACGCTTGTGTTCTGACAGGAGTGCTCTTCTCAGTCAAACTTCCCTCAGTCCCAGAACAGTGGACCCCTCCACTAGAATACCATCACAAACACTTGCCCATACCACATCTCCTGAACAGAGTTTTTCAGGATCTTGGTTCTAGTGGAAGTAGTGCCAGGTCTCATTTCACAAGACCAGAGTACACCTTGTTAAAACTCACCACTTTCAGACTAGGGGCCAAACAATGACCACAACAAGCAAGGAGAGCCTTTGCAGATGACAGGCTTGAAGGATAAAGCAGCAAAACTACAAAAGAATAGTGCATGCAGCACACACTGGAGACACTTCTTGAAACACCAAGCCCTGGACATTACATGAACTCCTCTTCATAAAGCAATTATTTCAGGAGCAAAAGACATACTGTCTTTTCCTTCTTTTCTTTTTTTTTTAAATACATTCTTAAAGTTTATTTATATTTATTTTTTAGAAAGAGAGAAAATGCAAGCAAGGGAGAGGCAGAAAGACAGGGAGAGGAAGAATCCCAAGCAGGGTTTGTTCTGTCAGTGTGGAGCCGGATGTGGGACTAAATCTCAGAAACCATGAGATCATGACCAGAGCCAAAACCAAGAGTTGACTGAGCCACCATGTGCCCCCATAACTGGCTTTTCTAACACAAAGGAGGCGGAGATTTAAATAAAATGTCAAGATGGAAGAATTCATCCCAAATGAAAGAACAAGGTAAAGCCATGGCCAGAGATCTAACAGGTATAAGTAGCATGACTGCTGGAGAATTTAAGTCAACAATCATAAAGATACTCACTGCACTTGAGAAAAGAATAGAAGGCATCAGGGAGACCCTTACCACAAAGAGAAGAGAGTTAAAAAAATCAATCAGACATGAATAATGCAAAAAAAAAAGGAATTTGGAAATATACTTGGTGCAATGAACACAGACTAGAAGAAGATTTAGTGATATAGAAGACAAAATGGAAAATAATTAAGTTGAACAAGAGAAAGAATTGTACAACACAAGAATAGACTTAGGGAAATCGGTTAGTCCATCAAAATAATGAAGCTGAAGAAAAGAGAGAAAGAAGAATTATGGATCACCAAAATCCTTCAGAAAAGAAGGAGAGATGAAAAGCTTCCCAGACAAACAAAAACCAAATGTTGACTTTTAATTTTTGATATTTTAATGCTGTTTATAGCCAGCTACCATTTATCATTTTTGTTAAAAATGTTTACTTTGAACACATTATATTTTAGTATATAATATTTGAAAAATAATATCATATATAAACTTTTAAAATAACATTTATTTGTAGTATCATCATTCAAAGATGATCACTGTTAACTGCTGAGTGTACTAGGAGAAAAAAATTGGTAATGCTGAAAGACGTACTTTAATCCCCACATTTTTCATTCGTCATCAGTACTTTAATGAAAATTCCATATTTATTATTTGTAATCGGTATAAATATTAAATTGGTGGTCATCAAATTAAATTATCATAATTTCTTAAAATAAATATCAATTTTTTTTTTTACTTTTTTCAATGTTTCTATAGAAACATTACTATACTGTAGATACTTACTATATACACCAAATCTTGTTTTTGGTTTAAATTTTCCTATGACAACAGATTAAAAATATATAATAAAGAAAAAAATTATCTTAATTTCAAAGACTGCATACACTTTCATGTGACTAATGTTAGTTAACAATTATTATGTTACATGTAATTGAATTGGTTAGAGTTTATTAATATAGTTTATAATATTGCAAAAATACATGCATTTACTTACACTTAGTAGACTTATTTACTTTACAGATTTCCAAAATAGAATTAGCTACCAAAAATATATGAAAATTATATATTTCATATAATATATATATTTCATATTATATATATTATATATTATATATAATTTCAATTAATATAGCTTACCAATCTTATGCCAATAAATGCTCCTCTGTGATATTTTTGAAAGTTACTCATGTCAATTTATAATAAACAAATTACATTTTATTATTTTTAGCCTTTAATGTAATTTGTAAAAATAATTGTTTTAATATTTATTTTTGAGTTGAAGTTGTTTGTTATTTGTAATTTATTAAATGTTGCTTTAATTCTTTGTATATTTTGTTCATTTTTAATTGATATATTTGAATATTAAAATTATTTATGCTGGAAAACAACTGACTTGTTTTCTCTTTCTTCTTCTGAACTATTTTGTTTTATGGAAATATATTAGTTCAATATATAATCAAATACTTGACCAATATTCAGAAACTACTATCAAAGTGATGATGTTAAATGTCAAATGAAAATAAATGCAAAATGTATAAAATGAAATATATATAGTATTCCATATCTATAATTGTGTGTATATAGAATTACATTATAATCCAAGTGAAAATATATGAGAAAAATAGATGAAATGGAACACTTACACATACTTAGCCAAACCTGGTCAATGAATATCAAGGACAAAATACTTGATGCATGCCATCATTAATATCAAAACTTTAGGTTTCCATTAAAGGAGGAAGGCATGGAGCACAAAGTGAAACTTACCCTATCTTTGGTGTTCTAAACAAAACAAAACAAAAAAAGCTTGCTTTTGTATATATTTATTAATCAAAATGAAATGATAAAATGTTAAACCTATAAGGTACTCTTATTCAAATTATGATTGATTCCTTCTGACTTGTAATACTGCTGAAATTATATATAATATATTACTATATTATATTATATAATGAATTTTAATTATATTTATTATATTTATATATTCATAAACATATGACATATATAAATCATAAAGTATGTCATTCACTATATATACTATATAATTGTAGAGAAAATATATATTTGTTTATTATAAAATTACATGGTATGGGGGCGCCTGGGTGGCTCAGCCGGTTAAGTGGCTGACTTCAGCTCAGGTCATGATCTCGCGGTCCGTGAGTTCAAGCCCCATGTCAGGCTCTGTGCTGACAGCTCAGAGCCTGGAGCCTGTTTCAGATTCTGTGTCTCCCTCTCTCTGACCCTCCCCTATTCATGCTCTGTCTCTCCCTGTCTCAAAAATAAATAAAACGTTAAAAAAATATTAAAAAAAATTACATGGTATATATATAAATTTATACTATTTTATATACTATATCATTTTATAATATAAATAAATAAATATAACCATAGGTAAATATTTATTATATTTTATATATTTATATAACATAAAATTAAAGTATGTATAATAAATATAAATATATAATAAACATGTTTATATAAAATATAAATATAAAATATAAGTAAATATATTTAATATATAAATACATATATTTATATGATATATAATAAAATATGTATTATGTATATAATATTCATGAATACAACCTTATTACAACAATATAAAAATGTATCTGGGTTTAGAAGTTGTATAACATTAAACTTTCCTAAGGAAAAGCACAAATAGTACAAAATCATTTTGTGATCAAGGAACCATAAAAAAATAGGTTTTTATTTGAGATAGAATAATTTAGAGGAAAGAAGAAAAAAAAAACAACTTTGATCTTACATGCATTTTGTTCATGCCTTATGATATTAGTTATTAGTTTGCTAATAACAAAATAGTGGAAAAGAGAATTCATAGGCAAAATGGGAGATATAAATGTTAACTAATAGTGTACTGAGAAAAAAATTTCTTTAAATTATGTGTGTGTGTATATATATATATATATATATATGCGTGTGTGGGGGTGTATGTGTATGTATATTTGTCAATATATTATCGTCGCCTTCACCACTTCTCTCTCCTAGTCACCATCATGTACCATCTGGAGCTCTGCAAGAGTTCCCCAACAGAAAATCTTTTGTGGCATTAACTTTAATCAGCTCCTTCTTCACAGAAGCAGAGTAAGTTTTCTAATATAAATAGGGAAATGATGGCTGCTGGTATACAGCTTTAGCTAATTTTCTGATTTTTTTCTTTCTACCTTTTTTCTTTAATTTTTTTAATGTTTCCTTTTGAGACAGAGCATGAATGGGGAGGGGCAGAGAGAGAGAGAGAGGGAGACATAGAATCCAAAGCAGACTCTAGGCTCTGAATTGTCAGCACAGAGCCCAAAGAGGGGCTTAAACTCACAAACCATGAGGTCATGACCACAGCCAAAGTGGCTTAACCAACTGAGCCACCCAAGATTCCTTATTCTTTCTACTTTTTAAAAAACATGATTATTTATTTTTGAGAGAGAGAGAGAGAAAACACAAGTGGGAGAGGGTCAGAGAAAGAGAGAAGGACACACAGATTTTGAAGCAGACTCCAGGTTCTGAGCTGTCAGCACAGAGCCTGATGTGGGGCTCCAACTCATGATCTGTGAGATCATGACCTGAGCCAAAGTCAGGTCATGCTTAACTGACTTGGCCACCCAGGGACCCCTATTCTTTCTACTTTTAATTTTTAATTTTATACCAAACACCCAGGACAAGGAATAAGAAAATAAAGTTATAAATGGCACTTTCATTATAATCGGAAGACAAAGAAAACCAACCAACCAAATACAAATTACATCTAATAGAGGAAAAAAGCTACTGAAACACATCAGAATTTGTGCTCAAAACTGAAAATGAGAACAAAGGGTCCTGAGAAAAAGAAGAGCAACATTCAAGGTCACTGATAGAGGCAACAAATCAAAAATATCAGAAAATATCTTTCCTATTAAGAAGAGAGTTTTTCCCCTATTACTGTGAATAGCTGTTGACAAATCTGATAGACAATAAGCAAAGAACAATTAGAGGATAAATGGAGAGAAAGGTTTGGAAAGAACCTGGGGTGGAGGTGGTAGACCTAAGAGGGCAGCATGGTCTAAACTGAGGGGAACATGCAGAAGAATGAAACCGGACCACTTTCTTATACGATACACATAAATAAGTTCAACATGGATGAAAGATCTAAATGTGAGGCAGGAAACTGTCAAAACCCTAGAGGAGAACACAGGCAGAAACCTCCTTGACCTTGGCCAGAGCAACTTCTTACTACAAAAGTCTGGAGGCAAGGTAAACAAAAGCAAAAACTATTGAGACTTTATCAGAATAAAAAGTGTCTTCACAGTAAAGGAATAAAATCAACAACAACAAAAAAAACAACCTACTGAATGGGAGGAGATTTTTATAAATATTATACCTGATAAAGTTTATTATCCAAAATCTATAAAGAAATTATAAAACTAGCACCCCCCCAAAAAAAATAATCCAGTGAAGAAATGGACAGAAGACATAAAATACATATTTTTCCAAAGAAGGATGGCTAACAAATACATGAAAAGATGCTCAACATCACCCATTCTCAGGAAATCAAAACTACAGTATCACCTCACTCCTGTCAGAATGGCTAAAATTAACAATAAAGAAAACCACCAGATGTTGGTAAGGATGCAGAGAAAGGAGAACCCTCTTACATTGTTGGTGGGAATGCAAACTGGTGCATCTACTCTAGAGAACAGTATGGAGGTTCCTCAAAAAGTTAAAAATAGAATTAACTTACAACCCAGCTATTGCACTACCAGGTATTTACCAAAAGGGTACAAAAATACTGATTTGAAGGAACACTTGCAACCCAATGTTTATAGCAGCCTCATCAACAAAAACCAAATTATGAAAAAAGACTGAATGTCTATCAACTGAAGAATGGATAAAGAAGGTGTGGTATATAGATGTGTGTGTGTGTGTGTGTGTGTGCATTGTGTGTGTGTGTGTGTGTGTGTGTGTGTGTGTATTTGGAATAGTACTCTGTCATAAAAAGAATGAAATCTTGCCATTCACAATGGGGTGAATGGAGCTAGAGCATATTATGCTAAGCAAAATAAGGCAGAGAAAGACAAATACCACATGATTTCATTCATATGTGTAATTTAAAAACAAAACATGCATAGGGGCAAGGGAAGGAAAGAGAGAGAAGGAGGCAAATCATAAGAGTCTCTTAACTATAGAGTACAAACTGAGGGTTTCCTGAGGGGAGGTGGGTGGGGGATGTGCTAAATGGGTGATGGGTATTAAGGAAAGAAATTATTGTAATGAGTACTGGGTGTATATATAAGTGAGAAATTACTAAATTCTACTCCTAAAACCAATATTACACATATAGTGTAGTAACTAACTAGCTTTTAAATAAAACTTCAAACAAAAAAGTTAAAAATAAAATAAACTGAGGGGTTCACCATACCAGTCACAGACAGGGATAATAAGGTAATAAAAAAAAGGAGTGCCTGGGTGGCTCAGTCAGTTATAAATGTCTGACTCTTGATTTAGCTCAGGTCAGGATGTCACACTTCACAGGATTGAGCCCCATACTGACAGCACAGAGTATGCTTGGGATTCTCTCTCCCCCTTTTTCTCTGTCCCTACCCTGTTCCCTTGCTCACTCTCTCTCAAAATAAATAAATAAACTTAAAACATAAGGTAGTAGGGGTGCCTGGGTGGCTCAGTTGGTTAGGCAACCAACTTCGGCTCAGGTCATGATCTCACAGTTTGTGGATTCGAGCATCAGGCTCTGTGCTGACAGCTCAGAGCCTGGAGCCTGCTTCAGATTCTGTGTCTCCCCCTCTCTCTACCCCTCCCCTGCTCACGTTCTGTGTCTCTCTGTCTCTCAATAATAAATAAACATTAAAAAAATAAAGTAGTAAAAAATGAAGCATAACTTTTGTTCAACATAGTACTGGAAATCTTAGTCAAGTAATCAACCAAGAAAAAGAAACTAGAGGTATCTACATCAGTAAAGAAATGTTAAACTGTTATTAATTGCAGATGATATATATTACAGATAGAAAAATCTACCAGTAATAACAAATGAATTCAGTAAAAATGCAAGATACAATATTAAAACCCAGAAAGTTATAATGGTTCTATACACTAATAATAAAGTAGCAGAAAGAGAAATTAAGAAAACAATCACCTACAACTACACCAAAAAAAAAAAAAATAGAATACCGAATACCTAAAATAAACTTAACCAAGAGTGAGAGACCTGTACTCTGAAAACCATAAAACACTGATGAAATAAATTGAATATGACACAAATAAATGGAAAAGAAGTCCATGTTCATAGACTGGAAGAATTAATATTGTTTAAATATCCATATCGCATAAACCAATGGACAGATTCAATGCACTTCCTATACCAACAGTTTTAACAAACTAGAACAAATAATAGTAAAATTTGTATGAAAACAAAACACACCATGAATAGTCAAAACAATCTTGAAGAAAAACAAAGCTGGGATATCACAATTCCACAATTTGGGATATACTACAAAGATACAGTAATCAATATAATATGATGCTGTACAAAAATAGACCCATAGCTCAATGGCACAGAATAGACAGCCCAGAAATAAACCTACAATTATATGGTTAATTATTTTATGGTCAAAGGAGGCAAGAATATAGAGTCAGGAAAAAACAGACTCTTCGATAATTGGTGCTAGGAAAACTAGAAAACTACATGCAAAATAATGAAAGTGGATGACTTTCTAACAGCATACACAAAAAATAACCTCAAAATGGATTAAATATGTGATACCTGAATGGATAAAGTTTGAGACCCAAAATCATAAAAATCCTAAAAGAAACAACAGGCAGTAATTTCTCTGACATCGGCCATAACAACATTTTTCTCAATATGTCTTCTAAGGCCACCGAAACAAAAGCAAAAATAACCTATCAGAACTACATAAAAATAAAAAGCATTTGCACTGCAAAGGAAACCAACAAAACAAGAAGACAAGAAGACATTTTATGCAGCCATAAAATGATGCAATTGTGTCATTTGCAACAGCATTAATAGACCTGGAGGGTATTATGCTAAGTTAAATAAGTCAGAGTGGGAAAGACTAATAGATTATGATTTCATTCATATGTGGGTGAAATCTAAAAGTAAATTAATAAACAAACAAAAATCAGAATCAGACCTCTAAATACAGACACTGACAGTTACCAGAGGGGAGGGATATGGGAAATTGGCAAAGTGAGTGAAGATAAATGTATACGACAAGCTAGCCTGACTAGAACACCAGGTTGAGGTGATTGGTAAAGATCTTTCTCTGTCAAAGTGAATGAGTAAATAATAGAACAAATGACCACTTTGTAAAACGTGCAGACATCAGCATAAAAACGCAAGGATCATGAAAACAATGGGAAACATGACACAACCAATGGAATCTAATAAACCTTCAATAACCTATCCTAAATAGAGACTTATAAACTGGTTGATAAAGAATTGAGAGGGATGCCTGGGTGGCTCAGTTGGTTAAGCATCCGACTTTGGCTCAGGTCATGATCTCACAGTCTGTGAGTTCGAGCCCAACATTGGGCTCTGTGCTGACTGCTCAGAGCCTGGAGCCTGCTTCGGATTCTGTGTCTCCCTCTCTCTCTGACCCTCCCCCATTCATGCTCTGTCTCTCTCTGTCTCAAAAATAAATAAACATTAAAAAATAATTTAAAAAAATAAAAATAATTGAGAATATTTTTTAAGTAAGTTCCATAAACTAAAAGAAAGCTCAGACAGACAACTAAATTAGGAAAATAATACATGAATATAATAAGATGTTTAACAAAGAAAAAGAAACCATAAACAAAAACAAAAAGAAATCCTCTAACTAGAGTACAATGATTGACTGGAAAATTGAATGGCCAATTGAGAGACTTGATGGAGGGTCACCTGAGTGGTTCAGTCCTTGAGCTTCCAACAATTGATTTCAGCTCAAGTTATGATCCCGGGGTCATGGGACTGAGCCCCTTGTCAGTTTCTGCACTGAGTATGGAGCCTGTATAAGATTCTCTCTCTCCCTCTTCCTCCCCCTCTCCCCCTCTCCCTTGCTCAAGTGATCTCTCTCTAAAATAAAAAAAAAGAAAAGAAAATGATTTTTTAAAGAGAACTGATCAAGAAGAATAAATTATTAAACATGAAAACAAGTCATTTGAAATTAACCATTCAGAAGAGTAAAAGAAAGAAAGAAAGAAAGAGAAAATTTCTACAGAATAGGAAACTGTCATAGTACACAATATAAACATTATAGGAGTCTCAGAAGGAAAAGAGAAAATCCATTTAATTTTTTTTTTTTTCAACGTTTTAAATTTATTTTTGGGACAGAGAGAGACAGAGCATGAACGGGGGAGGGGCAGAGAGAGAGGGAGACATAGAATCGGAAACAGGCTCCAGGCTCCGAGCCATCAGCCCAGAGCCCGACGCGGGGCTCGAACTCACGGACCGCGAGATCGTGACCTGGCTGAAGTCGGACGCTTAACCGACTGCGCCACCCAGGCGCCCCAAGAGAAAATCCATTTAAAGAAAATGACCAAAAGTCCCAAATTGGAGTAAGAACATGAACATCCAAGGATAGGAAGCCGAAAGATTCCGAAGTAGATTTAAGCCAAAGAGGACTCACTGAAACACAATATAATAAAAAAATGTGAAAACACATTTCACAAATGTGAAAACACACAAGGAAGGGAACCCCCATAAAAATATCAGCAGATTTTTCAGTAGGGGACTGGTAGGTCAGGATATAATGGGATGATACGTTTAAAAAATACTCTACCTGAGGGGCACCTGGGTTGCTCAGTTGTAGCGTCTGACTTCCGCTCAGGTCATGATCTCACAGTTCGTGGGTTCGAGCTTGCATTGGGCTCTGTGCTGATACCTCGGAGCCTGGAGCCTGCTTTGGATTCTGTGTCTCCTCTCTCTGTTCCTCCCCTGCTCACGCTCTGTCTGTCTCTCTCTCAAAAATAAAGAGTTAAACAAAATTTAAAAAATACTCTACCTGAGAAACTGCCTTCAGAAATGGAGAGGTAAAAACTCCACTCCAACAACAACAACAACAACAACAACAACAAGAAAAAAAAAAACGAAGGAATTAACCATCAGTAGAATTTCTCTATTATAAATGCTAAAGAGAGTTTTTTTAAGACAATATAAAAGTATCCTAATTAACAACATAAAGTGTATGAATATATAAAACTCACTGGTAAAGGTAAATATATAGTCAAATTCTGAATTTTCTAATATTGTAATAACTAACTGTTAACTTTAGTACAAAGTTAAAAGACAAACATTAAAATAACTATAAGCATGATAATTTGATAATGAATACACAGTATTAAAATTTTAAATTACAACAATAACATCAAATGTAAGCAGAAAAAAAGTAAAACTGTAGACTTTTTGTGTTTGATCAAATTTAAACTGTAATCAGCTTAAAATAGGGTATCATAACTATGTTATAGCATATATTATAACTATGTGATATTTTATGTAAGTCTCATGGCAATCAGAAAGGATAGATCTACAATAGACTATATAAAATATAAATGCATATGTGGAAAAGAATCAAAACATATCAGCACAAAAGTGCTGAAATCACAAGTAAAATAAGAGAGAAAGAAATGAAGAAGGGAATTACAGTGTCAAAACAACTAATAAGATGGTGATAGTAAGTCCTCATCTATAAATAATCACTTTAAACAGAATCTGATAGAATTATCCTATCAAAGACATAGAGTGTCTGAATGGGTAAGCAAAGAACATGAAAAATATATAATTCCTACAAGAGACTCATTAAGTACAACTATAGGCTGATAGTGAAGGGTGGAAAAATATATTCTATATAATGTATAAGCAAAAACAGAGCAGAGGTGACTATGCACATATAAGATAAAATATACTTATTTCAATAACTCATAAGAGACAAGTAAGTTTATTAATGATAATGGAGCAAATTCATTAAGAGGATGAATGGACCACATTTTGTCAATATATGACCCAACATCAGAGCAGCTATATATGTGAAGTAAATACTAACAGATATGAAAAGAGTAATAGACAAAATACAATAATATGAGGGGATCTCAATATCCCATTTTCAAGAATGGATGGATCATCCAGATAGATCATCCAGATAGAAAATCAGTATAGAAACATAGGACCTGAACACAACAGTCATATAAAGAACATTCTATCAACAGCAGCAGTATACTTATTCTTCTCAAGAACAAACAGAACATTGTCCATTATAGATCTTATGGTAAGCCGTAAAAAAGTCTTAATTAGTAAAGATTGAAATATACCAACTATCATTTCCGAATACAATAAAATAAAACTAGAATTTAATAATAGGAAGAAAAAAAATTAATTTATAAATATGTGGAAATTTAAACAACACATTTCTGCACAACCAATTGGTAAAAGAAAAAAAAAGACAGAAATGAAATTTTTTTGAAAGAAATAAAAATAGAAACACAACATACCAACGTTTATGAAACAATGACACAAAAGCAGATCTAAGAGGAATGTCCTTTATTAGGAGGAAAAAAAAACATATCAAACAAGAATGTTAAGGACTCAGATTACTTACTGCACTTAAAATTAGTGAGGCATTTAAAATAAACTATCAAGGGGAGCCTGGGTGGCTCAGTTGGTTAAGTGTCCGACTTCGGCTCAGGTCATGATCTCATGGTCCGTGAGTTGTAGCCCCGCGTCGGGCTCTGTGCTGACAGCTCAGAGCCTGGAGCCTGTTTCAGATTCTGTATCTCCCTCTCTCTGCCCCTCCCCCGTTCATGCTTTGTCTCTCTCTGTCTCAAAAATAAATAAACGTTAAAAAAAAATTAAAAAAAAAATAAATAAAATAAACTATCAATATAAGAAATATTTGCCAGTTCTAGTTGAAAAGATGTACAGTAGTAAAACATTTATGCAATTTTGATCAGAAATTTAAATTTCTAAGTAAATTAATTTATCAGGTAACTAAAGATTATATGCTTAATTTCCTTAAACTTTCAAATAAGCATTTTGAAACAAATATAATGATTCTCTATATTACTTTTTAAAAAGTGACGTAAAGTAATTCTTCCATTTTATGTCAAGGAATTATGGCAATTAATATTGTGTAAACTGTCCTCAGCCATTCTGCCCTTTCTTCTTTTGCTACTTCCTGACATTTATAAACAGAAATGCCCCACATTCCAACCATCAGCATCTGGTGTTTCATTATCTGGCTCTTAGAGAATGTTTATATCCAATAAAATTATTCAATTGGTAAAAACTCATAATAGGTTCTAAGATCTTTATGCATACCAAAGCCTGCTCTTTAAAATAAGGGATAGGGGTGCCTGGGTGGCTTAGTTGGTTAAACATCTGACTCTTGATTTTGATTCAGGTCATGATCTCATAGTGCCTGGGATTGAGCTCCACTTTGGGCTCTGCCCTGTCAGATGTGCTCTGCACTGTCAGAGTTCTCTGCGCTCTGCTTGGGATTCTTTCTCCCTCTCTGTCTGCCCCTCCCCCAATCTCTCTCTCTCTCTCCCTCCCTCAAAATAAGTAAAATAAAAATGCTAAAAATAATACAATTAACTAAGGGATTATAAAGGTTCAATTTATTTGACACTTGCATTGCAGATGGGTCAGGTTTAGGGACATATTTAAATTCTAGTATAATTTTTGGCTATAATCAATCAGCAAGTTCACATCTAGATTTCAATGTGATTGTTATTTCTAACAATAGTTAACATTTGTGTAAATGTTACACACAGAGTCCTGTGATTATTTTTTTTTCTTCAAACAATTACAATTCATAGAGTATATATTGGAATACCTGATATTCCAGGTATATGAGCCAGCCTTTTCTTGGATCAGTGATACTGCCTCTTCTTTGATGATCCCTTTTGGCTTAGAATTTTTGTGATATTCCAGTTACAAATCTTGGATAATTAAAATAGGAAAAAATAAAATTGCTGGACAAAGGAATGTAAAATTGTCAACTGAAGGGCAAATGGGAGCATATGCTCCCTTAGTAATATGCAAAACTTTGACTTCTTCACCTACTTCTTTGTATCATTGAGTATTTAGGAGTCAGGTTAGTAGAACCCACAGAATGATATAAGCACTACATTTTGAATCTAAAGCTATGGGAAAATATGAATAGTAATGGAGTACGGGGTCTCCCCACAGGGATAATATGCCTTGATTTAGGATATGGCTTGTTAATACTGGCTACACCACAGGGACTATGATCCCAACTCACCAATTAAACTTGGAGAGATTCAGTGGAGATTTATGGTCATGGGATCACTTCTTCTGAAAACTAACAAACAAAACAAAACAAAACAAAACAAAACAAAAAATCTTATTATCCAATTGACCTAAATAGCCTCAATAAAATTCTAATAAACCCAACATATACAATTATATTTATGTTTCTAGGCTTTTTAAACATTATTTAATCATCACTACATATATTAAGCTCCTAACAAAAAATTTGAAAAGGGAAGTTAAAAACTGAAAATTATTATATAAATACAAGAATTAAATTAAAAAAAAAACATTGATATTTGGAAGCAAGTAAGAAAAAGAAAGTTCACTCTTGGTCTTGACTCAGGTCATAATCTCACGATTTGTGAAATTGAGGCCCGCAAGAGTCTTCGTGCTGGAGCCTGGTTGGGATTCTCTCTCTCCTTCTCTCTCTGCCCTTCCCCCACTCTCTTTCTCTCTCTGTCTCTCTCAAAGTAAATAAATAAACTTAAAAAAACAAATAAAGTTCACATGAAGGAAAATATATTCAAAACTTAAAAATTATATTGAATCGGGGCGCCTGGGTGGCGCAGTCGGTTAAGCGTCCGACTTCAGCCAGGTCACGATCTCGCGGTCCGTGAGTTCGAGCCCCGCGTCAGGCTCTGGGCTGATGGCTCGGAGCCTGGAGCCTGTTTCCGATTCTGTGTCTCCCTCTCTCTCTGCCCCTCCCCCGTTCATGCTCTGTCTCTCTCTGTCCCAAAAATAAAAAAAATGTTGAAAAAAAAAATTAAAAAAAAAAAAATTATATTGAATCAAGATAAAAGAAAAATAGTATTTGTTTTGTCTGGGACTATGATTCCATTTGAGTTTTTCTGTAACTACATGAAATAATTTTGGAAGTTTTTACAAAAACAGCAAATGCACCTTTATGGCATAATTATGTATCCATTATAGTCATTATTTCTATAAGAATTGTAAATATAAAGATTAATCAAATGTCAAGAGACTTTTTTGAAAGAGGGATGTGAAATCAATCTTTTACATCAATATATTTTATTATTATAATAAAATGCATGCAACATAAAATTTCTCACTTGAACCATTTTTGAGGAGGCTTTTGAAACCAATTCCCTGTCTTTTCATTGCTGTTGTTAAAGTATAGTTGACATGCAATGTTACATTAGTTTAAGCTAGATATATAGTGATTTGAAAATTCTATGCATTACACAATGCTTACCAGGATTCGTGTAGTTACCATCTGTCACAATACAAAGTTATTACAATACTGTTATCTATAACCCCTATGCTGTACTTTACACCCCCATAATTTATTTTTATTATAACAGGAAGTTTATATCTCTTAATCCCCTCCACCTGTTTCACCCATCCTCCATCTACCTTTCTTCAGGGAAACACCAATTTCTTTTCTGTATTTATAAATGTTAAATAATCCTGTATTTTCTATTTCTTTATTTCTTTTGTTTGTCTTTTCAAGATTCCACATATAAGTGAAATCATATGACATTTGTCTTTCCCAGTCATAGTTATTGCATGCACCTTGCATAATACCTTCAAGATCCATCCATGTTGTTATGAATGACAAGAATTCATAAGATTTATGTTTTATGACTGAATAATGTTACATTGTGTGTGTGTGTGTGTGTGAGAGAGAGAGAGAGAGAGAGAGAATCATACTTTATTTTTCCACTTGTCTATTGACAGATATGTACATTGCTTACATAATTTGGCTATCATAAGTAATGATACATACAATATTACAATAAACATGTAAGTGAATATAGGCTCAAATTAGTGTTTTGGATTTCTTTGGCTAAATTCCAGTAGTGGAAATACTGGATTATTCGGTATTTCCATTTAAAATTTTTGAGGCACGATCATACTGTTTCTGTAGTTGTTGCACCAATTTACATTCCCACCAACAGTGAATAAGTGTTTAATTTTCTTCACATCATTGCCAGAACTTTTTATTCCTTGGCTTTTGGTACTAGCCAATTGGATTAATGTGAGGTATATTGTGGTTTGGATTTGCAGTTCCCTAATGATGAGTGATATCGAGCATCTTTTCATCTGTATGTTAACTATCTGTATGTCTTCTTTGGAAAAATGTCTATTAGTCGTCCGCTCGTTTTTAATGAGTTTATTTCTTTTTTAATGTTGAGCTGTATAAATTCTTTATATATTTTGGATGTTACACCTTATTGTATACATGATTTGCAAAAATCTTCTCCCATTCAATGGGTTGCCTTTTCATTGTGTTGATGGTTTCCTCTACTCTGCAAAAGTGGCTTTTTATCTGTTTTTTGTTTCTCTTGCTTCAGGAAGCATTCATAAATATATTGCTAAGGCTGATGTCCAAGAGATTACAGCCTATGTTTATTTTAGGACTTTTATGGTTTCTCATCTCAAATTTAGGTCCTTAATCCACTTTGAATTTATTTTAGTGTAAGAAAATAGTCCAGTTTTATTCTTTTGGATTTAGCTGGACAGTTTTCCCAACACGATTTATAGAAAAGACTCTATTTCCTCCATTCTCTATTCTTGCTTCCTTTATTATAGATTAATTGACCATAGAGATGTGGAGTTATTTATTGGATCAGTATATTGTTCTATTGATTATATGTCTATTTTTTGTGCCACTGCCATATTGTTCTCATTGTAGTATCTTCAAATATGGGATTGTGATACTCCAGAGTTTTTCTTCTTTGTCCAGATTTCTCTGGCTATCTGAGGTCTTTAGTGGCTCCATGGAAATTTGAGAATTAGTTATTCCAGTTCTGTGACAAGAACAATTGAAGAGGATTGCTTTGGGTACTGTGGACATTTTAAAAATACTGATTCTTCCAGTCATTGAAAACAAAATATATATCCATTTGTTCATGTTATCTTCAATTTCATTCAGCAATTCATCATGTTTCAGAGTATAAGTCTTTCAGTTTATTATTGAATTTATTCCTAGGTAATTTTTGGTGAAATTGTAAATGTGATTGGTTTCTTGATTTCTCTTTCTGCTACTTTGTTATTAGTATTTAGAAATAAAACATATTTATGTATATAAATTTTACATTCTGAACCTTACTGAATTCATTTATCTGTTCTAATAGATTTTTGGTGGAGTCTTTAGGGTTTTTCATACGTATAATCATGTCATCTTCATATACTGACAGTTTTACTTCTTCCTTACCAATCTGGATGCTTTCTATTTCTTTTCCTTGTTGACTGCTGTGGCTAGAACTTCCAGGATTGTGTTTAATGAAAGGGGTGAAAGTGGGCACTTTTGTGTTTCCTGGTCTGAGAGGAAAAGATCTTAGTTTTTCACCATTAAGTATGGTGTTAGCCATCAGTTTTTCAAATGTGGCCTATATTATATTGAGACATGTTCCTCTAAATTAATTTTAAGAGTTTTTAATGAATGAATGTTGTCCCATCAAGATTCTTATTTTGAGCTCCAGATGGGTTGCCTTTGAGTAGTAAAAGCCTGTACTTTAGGGAGGCAAGGGGAAGGGGAAGGAGAAGTTTTAACCAATCTGGAGGGTTTTTGATGAGGGTTCTCCATGCCCCAATGTATGAGATTTGATCTTCGTGCCTAGAAAAGACAATATCATGAACCTTATATACCAAAGTGAGGTCAAAGGTCCCCTGTGGAGGCCATTCGACCTGAAAGCTGGTCCATTCCACCTTGCAGAGAGTTTGAAGGACTGGCTTCTTAATGTGGAGGCCAAAAACTGAGGCAGCTCTCCTATAATCCTGGAAATGGGTTAGTATGAGACTCAGAGGGGTGGGGGTACTCTGATTTTGACCCATGACAAAGATAGGCAGAACTGATGAGGACGCACAGTCAACAGGAACAAGACAAGACAAGAAGAAAACACAAGTTTGAGATCTCAAGGCCAGTAGGCCGTGGCAGCCACCTGAAAATAGGATCCTTCTTGACAAAAACCAAACCGAATGGGGTCCACTGGCATCCCGGTAGGATCCCTGACTCTGGGTCTATAGCCGCATCTGGCAGACCCTCCTGAATCATTCAAATGTCGCGCCCCAAGAATTCCTTACTTCTCCCAATCCAGAGCCTTCTCCCAGGGGTCTGCAGAGCAATCCGAGGAAATGGCCCTGTTTCAGACCTTTAACTTTCGTGGTGGAGCAACCCGAGGAAAGGGCCCTGTTTCAGACCTTTAACTTTCCTGGCCAATGCACCAAATGTTGCATCCACACGACTCCTGAAACAGAATGCCACAGGCACCAGTGACAGTCACAACAAAGTTTATTACAAGGAGAGGCAAGGCCGACTGATCGGGACCAACAGTCTTGATAAGAATGCGGCCTCAAACAGCCGGGGTACAGAGTTTTTATAGCCGATCACATCGTTTTATATCACCTGGGAACAGAACAAAGAAACAGTTCCCAGATGAGTTAGAAACGGTTGCCAGATGATTTAGAAACAGTTGCCTAATGAGGTGTTTATTTTAGACTTTCTGCCTCTAAGTTGCAACCAGTAGGATCTCCTTGACCCTGCCTCTGATGCTCTTTTCTTTGAACTTTTGTTTCCTTAATTGGTGAAGCCTAATTTACAAGAGTATGAAGCGTAATTTACAAGAGTAAAGCAAGGCTGTTCTCTCTTAACCTTCAGTGTCAACACAAAGCTGTTATTTTTCAAGCTAAGCCTTAGCCCTACCCTACAATTTAACCCTTACAGTATAATAATAATTTTAAACTTTTTGTCATGTAGATACTTACCTCAATCTCACTGAGTATATTTTCTAAAGTTTCTCTTTTTCTTTCTTTTGGAGAATATTCCTGTGTCCCCAGTTTGTTTGATTTTATGCATTTATTTGTCCAAATTAGGTGAAAGTTACTTCTCTTAATGTTGAAAGAGTGTTCCTATATAGGAACATTCTATGTGTAGGCCACCTGTGCCTGGCAGTTTTGGCAGATGGAGCTGTAGCATGTTTGGGCTGTGGGCCCCTAAGCACTCTGCAATGGGACCACTCTGGTTGGATGTCTGGAGCTCCAGTTAGTGTGGGCCAGTTGTTTCTGGGCTACTCTGCACAGAACTTTGCCCTGTAAGGACAGAAGGAGCTAACACACATGAAGGTAGGGTGTTCCCAATGTGTTCCACACAGACTGTGCCCTGGTGGGATGGTTGCAGATGAAGTAGGTGCATGCCAGTTTTCCCATGGTGATCCTTGCAAAGGTAGCCTGGTGAGATGCCTGAAGATAAAGCATACATGTATCATGGTGTCCTCAGGTGATGGCTCATGGTTCATCGTCCTGGTGTGTTCCATGCAACAGATGTCCTAAAAGCACAGTTGGAACTGGAGTAGACAAAGTTAGGGATAACAGGGTGATTTATGCAGAGAGTACCCTAGCAGGATGGATTGAGCTGGAACAAGCATGGAGTGGATGTCTTGGTATACAATGGACTTGTGCTGTTTTGGCAAGATATCCTGAGCTGTAGTTAGTGCAGGCTGTGTGTCCTGGTTGTGCCAATCTGGGACCACCTTGGTAGGAGAGCTGGAGCTGATTTGGTGCACCTGGGTGAGCCACTTTGTGTGAATGGCTGGAGGCAAGTGGTTCTGGGCTTGCTGAGGGGTTAAGACAAGAACAGTGCTCAGACTCTGCTACTATGTGAACCATAAAGGTGGAGGGAGAACATAAGTAGTGCCATTTGCCAAATTCTTGGACCCCATAGAGAGTTCCAGCAGTTTCCCCACCATTTTACAGAAGCTCCAGGGTCAGTGAATGTATATTCTTCATTTCTAGTCTAGTTTCCCTTTAAACTCAGGATTTTTGTGCCTCAAGACAAGTGAGCTTATACTTTTTTTTTTCAGTGTTACCCCTACTAGTGCAGTTTTCAACATCAAAGTTAGGGTTACCATCATTATGGTTACTCCATTTCTCTGGCCATTCTCTATGTGATTCCTTTATCCCTTGTTGTGAAGGAGCTGTACAATCAGCCTTCAGTTTTTCTTTAGGAGAAACTGCTCTAAATATAGGTGTAGATTTTGTGTATCCATGGGATGTGAGTTCAGGTGTTTCCTACACTGCAACCTTATACCCTCCACATTAAAAGTAATTGTATAATTCAGTGGTATTAACTACATGCATATTGTTGTGCAAATCATAAATACCATCCATCTCCAGAATTTATTCCATCTAGTAAAATTCAAATTACAGACATTAAACATTATATTCTCTTTCAATCCCCTAGAAACCACCATTATACTTTATTTTTTATATAAATTTAACTAGTTTAACTATTGTATATAAGTGGTATTAAACAGTATTTGTCATATTGTGACTGTACTGTTTCATTTAGCATAATGTCCTCAAGGTACATCAATGTTATAGTGTGTATTTACTAAGTAATTCTTACTTTTAATGTCATGGGAAGGCCTTAGCCTTTATAACAGAAATGGAGGGCCAGGTACTTCTCATTAGTAAAGGTCTTCTGAATGGATGAGCAAAATATGAAGTGTCATGTTTATGAAAACAAAAACCTGACTACACCAGAGGAATCCAGAAAGACTAGCATAAAGAGCACTATAAAAATGGTCCCTTCTCAGAGGCGTAACCCTGAAATCACCAAAGCAGGCCCTTCAGCAAATACAGTTTTAGTCAGGCTATTTAATATACTTGTAAAATATGATATAATAAAACTTCATTGAGATTTTAAAAAAGTAGTGATTATTTATTTATTCATTTATTTATTTTGAGAGAGAGAGGAGAGAGAGAGAGCACAAGTGGGGGAGGGGAAGAAATAGAGAATCCCAAGAAGTCCCCATGTTGCCAGCACAGAGCCCGATGGGGGGCCCAGTCCCACAAATTGTGAAATCATGACCTGAGCAGAAATCAAGAGTCAGATATTAACAGACTGAGCCACCCAGATGCCCCAAGGATTTGTTTAAAGTTTATTTATTTATTTTGAGAGAGACAGAGAGGGTACAAGTAGGCCCAAGTGTGGGAGAGAGAGACAGAGAGACAGAGAGAGACAGAGAGAGAGAATCCCAAGCAGGCTCCACGCTGCCAGTGTGTAGCCCAACATGAGGCTTGAACTCATGAACCATGAGATCGTGACCTGAGCTGAAATCAAAAGTCAGACACAACCTACTGAGCCACCCAGGTACCCCCAAATTTTTATATTTAATATTTGGTATCTTAAGTTCTCAGGAAAAACAATAATGCAAATTTAAATAAATGACCAGAATGATTGACATTATGAGTAATTTCAAATCAATGGCTTCACTACATTTGAAGAAATTTTGGTATCTTAATGATAGTACTAAATTTCATAATAAAAGATGGAACTTGCTTCATATAATATACATTTATTATATATTTTGCAGCATTTTTTACCTTGCCTCTAAGCTTTAATTTGATGATCCTTATTGATATATAATTGGCATAAGACTGTCAATTTAGGGTAAAAACATAATGATGTATTACATGTATATATTGTAAGATGATTACAATAGGGTTAGTTAACACTTCTACCACCTCATTTATTTATCATTTTTCATGTTTAAATGAGAACGTTTACGTTCTACTATCTTAGCCAATTTCGAATATATAATATGGTATTGTTAACTAGAGTCACCATGGTATACATTATATCTAGAATAGGAGTGGAAACTTGTACCTTTTGACTAATATCTCCTCATTTCTCCTACACCCAAGTCCTTGATAACCATCACTCTACTCTGTTTCTGTGAGTCTAACCTTTTTTAGATTCCACTTGTGTAATATCATACAATACTTGTTTTTCCCTATCAGACTTAGCATAATGCTTTCAGGATCCATTCATATTGTAACAAGTGGCATAATCTTTTTCTTTCTCATGGCTGTATGTCATTCCATTGTATGTACCTATATCAATCTTTCTAAACCAATAATTACACTGATGGATATTTTAATTAATTTTTAATTTATTTTAATTAATTAATATTTAATTAATATTGTGGCTATTAAAATTATTATTGCAATGAACATGATAATGCAAATATTTCTTTGATATCCTAATTTTACTTATATTGTATGGGATGACGGATCATATGCTAGTTCAGTTTTAATTAGTCAAAAACCTACAAACTATTTTCTATAATGGCTTTACCAATTCACAATGGGCTTCCATTGCTCCAAAATCTAGATGACATTTGTTATCTTTTGTCTTTTGATGATAGCCATCTAATGGATGTGAGTTGATATTGTGGTTTTAATTTTCACGTCCATAAAATTAGAGAAGTTGAATAACTTTCCATGTACCTGTTGCCATTTGTATTCCTTATTGGGGGGGGGGTGAGTCTATTCAGTTCCTCTGCTTATTTTAAATTGGATTATTTAATGTTTTTCTATTGAATTTTATGGCTTCTTTTTATATTTTGGATATTAATCCCTTATCAAATATATAATTATAAATATTGTCTCCAATCCATAGGTTGTATTTCATTTGTTGATGACTACATTTGTGGTGCAGCAGCTTTAGTTTGATATACTCCCACTGCTTTAAATTTGCTTCTGATGTTAATCCAAAGCCAATTCCTAGACCAATGTCAAGGACCTTATTCACTATATTTTCTTTTTGGAGTTTTAGGGTTTGAAGCCCTAGATTCAATTCCTTAATCCATTAGGAGTTGTTTTTATGCATGGTGTATTATGGTGGTCCAGTTTGCATTCTTTGCATATGACTATCCAGTTTTCCCAATACTATTTACTTAAGAGATGATCATTTTCACATTGTATATTCTTGGCTTTTAGTTATAAATGTATTGACCACACATGAGTGGTTTTATTTTGGGAATCCTTATTCTGTTCCACTGATCTAAGTTTCTGTTTATATGCCACAACCATATTATTCTGATTACTATAGCTTTGTAATATACTTTGAAATCAGGTGTATGATGCCTCCATATTTTTTCATCTTCAGATTGCTTTGGATATTTAGGGTCTTTTGTATCTCTGCATACACTTAAGGATGTTTTATTCCATTTGTTTGAAAAAGGACGTTGGAATTTTGAAAGAGATTTTATTTAATCACTAAATATCTTGAGTAATATGGAAAAATTTACAATGTTAACCCTTTTATCAATAAAACCAAAAGTTGTTCTTTAAGGATAAACAAATTGATAAAACTTTAGTCAGAGTAGTCAAAGAGAGAGGGAAAGAAAGGACCCAAATAAATAGAATCAGAAAAATGAGAATGAGAAAATGAGAATGAGAAAAATAACATCTGACACCATTGAAATACAAAGAGCTGTAAAAACATATGACAACATATATGCCAACAATGTGAGCAAAATCTTAGAAATAGATTAATTACTAGAAACATACAAATTTCCAAAACTGAATCAGAAAGACATAGAAAATCTGAGTGGACCAATTACTAGTAAAAAAATTAAATAAAATAAATCATTTATCAAAAAAACTACCAAAACACAAGTGTCTGAGACCAGATGGATTCACATGCTAATTTTGCAGAATATTTTAGGAGATAATACCTATTCTCAAACTATTCCAAAAAACAGAAGAGGAAGGAAAGTTTCCAGATATACTCTATAGTGCCAGCATTACCCTGATACTAAAACCATGCAAAGACACCACACACACACACATACACACACACACACACACACAAGTACAAGCCAATAAAGCTGATGGAAATAGATGTAAAAATTCTCAACAAAGTATTATCAAACTACATTCAAAAATGCATTAAAAACATCATTTACCATGATTAAGTGGGATTTATCCCAAGAATCCAGGATGGTTCAACATTTGTGAATTTTTAATTAACATGATATAGTTCATTAACAAAATGAAGGATAAAAATTATGTGATCATCTCAATAGATGTGCAAAAAGCATTTGACAAAATTTATCATCTATTTGTTATGAAAACCGACAACAAAGTAGGATCAGAAAAACACACCTCAACATAATAAAGGCCACATATGAAACACCGACAACTAATATACTCAGTAGTGAGAAACTGAGGTTTTCCTTTTTGTCAGGATCAGGAACAAGACAAGATGTCTACTCTCACTAATTTTATTCAATCATAGTACTAGAAGTCTTAGTCAAAGCAGTTAGACAACAACAGAAAAGTCATCCATATTGGTAAAGAAGAACTTAAACTGTCATTGTTTGCAAATAGCATGACACTATATACATAGCAAACTCTGAAGAATGCCCCCTAAAACTATCAGAAATAATAAACGAATTCAGAAAATTTGCAGTATACAAAATTAATACCTAGAAATCTGTAGCATTCTATATCATATATTTGTCCTTCTCAGTCTGACTTACCTCTATCCATGTTGTAGCAAAAGGCAAGAGCTCATCTTTTGGATAAATACCCAGTAGTAGAATTATAGAATTATATGGCATTTATATTTTTAAGTTTTTGAGGAACATCCATACTGTTTTCCACAATGACTATACCAATTTAAAGTAATGAAATTGTTTCCTTAATTTGTCTTTCTGTTAAATTGTATATATTATTATAACTTATTTTTGTATATTTATTTTATATCCTGAAACTTCACTTAATTTATTAGTTTCATAGTGTTATTTTAAGGAAATTTAGGGTGTTCTATATGTAGTGTAATGTCACCTGCAAATAGAGACAATTTTACATACTACATTGGCTAAAACTTGTGAAGGTAGACATTCTTGTCTTGTCTCTAATCTTAGAGGAAAAGTTCAAAATTTTTCATCATTGAATACTATGTAACCTATGGGCTTGTCCTGTCTGGTATACATTATGTTTTAGGAGATAATATATAACCTTCTATAACCATTTTTTAAGCTTTTAAAGTGAAACAATACTTAATATTATCAAATGATTTTTCAACATCTATTAAGATAATCATGTGATTTTTTAAACTTGTATTCTATTAATATGGCATATCACATTTGTTGATTGGTATCATTGCTTTCCAGAGATAAATCTTGCTTATCGTGTTATATTTAATATGTTTAAAAAATGTTTTTATCATTTATTTATTTTTGAGAGACAGGGAGAGACAGAGTGTGAGAGGGAGAGGAGCAGAGATAAAGGAAGACACAGAATCCAAAACAGGATCCAGGCTCTGAGCTGTCAGCACAGAGCCCAATGCAGGGCTTGAATTCACAAGCTGTGAGATCATAACCTGAGTTGAAGTTGGACGCTTAACTGACTGAGCCACCCAGGGGTCCCTGATATATTTTATAGCATATGTTTTATATGCTATAGAAATTGTTTTGCTAATATTCTCTTAATTTATTTTTTAAAAAATTTACATCTAAATTAGTTAGCATATAGTGCAACAATGATTTCAGGAGTAGATTCCTTAGTGTCCCTTACCAATTTAGCCCATCCCCCCTCCCACAACGCCTCCAGTAACCCTCTGTTTGTTCTCCATATTTTTGAGTCTCTTATGTTTTGTCCCCTTCCCTGTTTTTATATTATTTTTGTTTCCCTTCCCTTATGTTCATCTCTTTTGTCTCTTAAAGTCCTCATATGAATAGAATCATATATTTGTCTTTCTCTGACTAATTTCACTTGCTAATATTTTCTTGAGAATTTATGCATCTATATCCGTGATGGATGTATTTCTACAGTTTTCATAGAGGGTTTTTATCTGGTTATGGTGTAATGCTAATGCTGCTCTTAAAAAATAATTTTTGAGGGGCGCCTGGGTGGCGCAGTCGGTTAAGCGTCCGACTTCAGCCAGGTCACGATCTTGCGGTCTGTGAGTTCGAGCCCCGCGTCGGGCTCTGTGCTGACAACTCAGAGCCTGGAGCCTGTTTCCGATTCTGTGTCTCCCTCTCTCTCTGCCCCTCCCCCGCTCATGCTCTGTCTCTCTCTGTCCCAAAAATAAATAAAAAACGTTGAAAAAAAAAATTTAAAAAAAAAATAATTTTTGAGTTATTTCTTTCTCTTTTATTCTTCAATTAGTTTGAGTGAAACTGATTTTAATTTTTCTTAAAGTGTTTGGCAGAATTCACCAGTGAAGAAATCAGGACTTTTCTTTATTGGGATGCTTTTGATTATAATTTAATTCCTTACTTCTAATTGCCTGTTCTATTTTTATTTTTTTTTATAATTCAGTATTGGAATTTAACATTTCTTCTAAGACTTCCAATTTGTAGTATTGTTCATACTAGTCTCATAATCCTTCTCCTGTGACCTATTTTAATGTCCCCTCTTTGGTTTACAATTGATTTATTTGATTTCTCCCAATTTTATACTTGGGTGTTATAGCTAAAGTGTTACCTATCTATTTTGTCTTTGTTAAAATCTAACTTTCAGTTCAATTTATCATTTGAACTGAAAAATTAAAAACTGACTTTTAAAATTTTATTTAATTTTAACTATTTAATTTATTTTAGTTATTTTAATTCAAATTACTTTATGTATAATGGAGTATTGGTTTTAGGAGTGGAATTTAATGATTCATCACTTACAAATAACAGCCAGTGCTAATCCTAGCAAGTGCCCTTCTTAATGTCCATCACCCATTTGGCCCATCCCCCACCCCCTAACCCTCCAGCAACCCTTAGTTTGTTCTCTGTATTTAAGAGTCTCTTATGGTTTGTCTCCATCTTTTTATTTTTCTTTCCCTTGCCCTATGCTCTTCTCTTTTGTTTCTTAAATCACATATATGAGATAAATCTATGGTATTTGTGTTTTTCTGACTGATTTATTTCATTTAGCATGATACATTCGAGTTTCCATCCATGTGATTGCAAATGGTAGGATTTTGTTCATTTTTGATTGCTGAATAATATTACATTGTAGACATATGACACATTATATTTACACATTAATCAATACCGACATTTGGGCTCTTTCCATAATTTGGCTAATATTGGTAGTGTTTCCATAAACATTGGGGTGCATGTGCCCTTTTGAATCAACATTTTTGTATCCTTTGGATACAATTGCTAAGTCATAGGTTAGCTCTATTTTTTTAGTTTTTGAGAAATCTCCACATAGTTTTCCAGATTAACTGTACCCGTTTGCATGCCAACCAGCAATGCAAAAGTGTTCTTCTTTCTCCATATGCTTGTCAACATCTATTGTTTTGGGAGTTGTTGATTTTAGCCATTCTGACAGATGTGAGTTTTGATTTCTATTTGGTTTGTGTCATCATGGTTTTGATTTGTATTTCCCTGATGATGAATGATGTTTAGAATCTTTTCATGTATCTGTTAGCCATCTGAATGTCTTTGGAAAAGTGTCTGTACATGTCCTCTGCCTATTTCTTCACTGGATAATTTGTTTTGGGGGTGTTCATTTTGATAAGTCTTATATCGATTTTGGATGCTAACACATTATCTGAGGTCATTTCCAAATATCTGCTTCCATTCCATCAGTTGCCTTTTAATTTTCTTGATTGTTTCCTTTGCTCTGCAGAAGCTTTTTATCTTGAGGAGGTACCAGTAGTTCATTTTTGCTTTTGCTTACTTTGTCTCAAGAGACATGTCTAGTTAGAAGTTGCTGTGGCCAAGGTGAACAAGGTTGCTGCCTATTTTCTCCTCTAGGATTTTGATGCTCTCCTGTCTCACATTTAGGTACTTCATCCATTTGGAATTAATGTATGTGTATGGTGTAAGAAAGTGTTCCAATCATTCTTCATGTCACTGTCCAGTTTTCCCAACACCATTTGCTGAAGGCACTGTCTTCTTTCCATTGGATATTCTTTCCTACTTTGCCAAAGATTAGTTGGCCATATATTTGTGGGTCCTTGACTTCTCTATTCTGTTCCATTGATCCAAGTGTCTGTTTTATAAGAATGAATAGTTTTTCATTTCTTTGTGTCTTCTTCAAATTCTTTCATATGCTATCTATACTTTTCAGTATATGGATCTTTACTTCTTTAGTTCGGTTTATTTCTAAACATGGATTTTGGTGCAATTGTAAATGGGATTGATTCTTTGATTTCTATTCCTATTGTTTCATTATTGACACATAGAACTGCAACCAATTTCTGTACATTGATTTTATATCCTGTGACTTTGATGAATTCATATATCAGTTGTAGCAGTTTTATGATGGACCCTTTTGGGTTTTCCACATAAAGTATCATGTCATCTGTGAAGAGTGAACATTTGACTTTTTCCTTGCCAATTTATATGCCTTTTGTTTTTGTTTTTATTTTCTGATTGCTGATGCTAGGGCTTCCCGTACTATGTTGAACAACAATGTTGAGAGTGTACATCCCTCTGATGTTCCTGACCTTAAAGTGAGAGCTATCAGTTTTTTCCAATTAAAGATGATATTAGCTATTGGTCTTTCATATACGACCTTTATGATGTTGAGGTATTCCTCTATACCTACTTTATTAAGGGTTTTTTTTTTTCATTTATTAAGATATTTTTTCAAATGCTTTTTCTGCACCTATTGACAAGATCATATAATTCTTATATTTTCTTTCATTAACGTGGCATATCACATCAATTGATTTGTGAATAATAAACCAGCCCTGCAGGCCAGGAATAAATGCCATCGTGAAAAATTATTTTAATCATGACATAGTGCCCATCTTCATCTCTTATTACACCCTTTGTTTTAAAATCCAGTTTGTCTGTTATAAGGATAGCTACTCCAGCTACTTTTGTGATCTCCATTACTATGATATATGGTTCTTCATCCCCTCACTTTCAATCCACAGATGTCTTTAGGTTTGAAATTAGTCTCTCATAGTATCTTATGCTTTTTTGTTCGTTTGTTTTGTTTTGTTTTCTATGCTGATACCTTATGTCTTTCGATGGGAGCATTTAGTGCATTTACATTCAGTGATTATTTAAAGATATTAATTTAGTGTCATTTTATTACCCATATAATTGATGTTTCTGGTGATGTTTTCTGGTTCTTTCTGGTCTTTGTTGCTTTGGTCACCGTTTTTTTTCTCTAACTCAGAGTCCCCCTTAAAATTTTTGCAAGCCTTGTTTGATGGTCATGAACTCCTTTAGTTTTTGTTTGTCTGGGAAACTCTTTATCTCTCCTATTCTAAATGGCAGCCTTGCTGGATAAAGAAGTATTGCCTGCAAATTTTTTCTCATTCAGAACTTTGAGTATTTCCTGTCATTCCCTTTTGGTCTGCCATGTTTCAGTGGACAGGTCTGATGCTAACATTATGTGCCTACTCTTTTAGGACCTTTGTTCCTAGCTGTTTTCAGAATTTTATCTTTATCTTTTTTTTTTTTTTTAATTTTTTTTCAACGTTTTTTATTTATTTTTGGGACAGAGAGAGACAGACAGAGCATGAACGGGGGAGGGGCAGAGAGAGGGAGACACAGAATCGGAAACAGGCTCCAGGCTCTGAGCCATCAACCCAGAGCCCGACGCGGGGCTCGAACTCACGGACCGCGAGATCGTGACCTGGCTGAAGTCGGACGCTTAACCGACTGCGCCACCCAGGCGCCCCTTTTTTTTTTTTTTTATTTTGAATGAACTCCGTGATTCTTGGACTTAAACGCCTCTTTCCTTCCCCAAATCAAGGAAGTTCTCCTCTAAAATCTATTCAAATAAATCTTCTGTCCTTTTTTCCACTCTTCTGCTTCTGAGATTCCTATAATCAGATATTGTTTCATTTGATGGAATCAATAAGTTCCTTATGTATCCCCTCATGATCTAATAGTTTCCTTTCCCTCTTCTTTACAGCTTCATACAATTTTATCTTGTATATCACCTATTCTCTCCTAAGCTTCTTCAATCCTTGATGTTACTGTACCCAGTTGGTTTTGCATCTCAGTTATAGCATTTTTTATTTCAGCCTGACTAGTGTTTAGGTCTTTGATCTCTGCAACAAGGTTTTCTCTAATGTCTTCTATGCTTTTTCAAGCCCAGCTAGGACTGTTGTTCTAAATTCTTGTTCATATATATTACTTAAATCTGTTGTGAACAAGCTCCTGGCTGTAATTTCTTCTTGGCCTTTCTTTTGGGGAAAATTCCTCCATTATGTCATTTTGACTAAGTTACTGTTTTTTGTGTGTTTTAAAACTTGCTATATTTTCT
Source organism: Neofelis nebulosa (assembly GCF_028018385.1). NCBI lineage: Eukaryota > Metazoa > Chordata > Mammalia > Carnivora > Felidae > Neofelis > Neofelis nebulosa. Next base: position 157,112,267 of record NC_080782.1, on the reverse strand, counting down.
GCACCTGGAAATGCTACTATATTAAAAAGAGGTCATACACTGTCCAGGGCCTGGGACTTCAGAAATTGTTTCTGGCATATGGTGTGTGCACTCTGTTGTTGAATTTTGGCTGTTCTCTCTCACTGGTAAGTCCTCTGCAGTGGTCCTTGATTGTAGTAGGGAGTGTTTGGAACTTTTACTAGGTGTTCTTTGATTTTTGTTGTTGTTGCTGTTGTAGAATAAGCCTGGGGGAAAAGGGAGAAAAAGATCTAATCCCAAAAAAGAGAAAAGGAAAAACAAAAACAAAACAAAAAAAGAGAATAAAAAACTACAAGGCTAATTCCAAAGAAAAATAAAGAAATAAAAAAAAGAAAAGAAAAAAGGAAGACTAATCAAAAGAGAAAAAAAGAAAAAAAAAACAGAGAGAGAGAAAACAGGGAGAGAGAAAAGTAAATGAAAAAAGAAAACAAATAAGAAACTATGAGCTTGATACCAAAAGAAAAAAAAAGGAAGAAGAAAAGAAGAAAGAAAAAAATATATATAAACCTGGGTCTATTTCCATCAAAACTCCAGGTGTCATTTTGAAGCACTCAACTTTTAGTACAGTTGATGCATGTGGGGTGCTGCCTGTGCTGGTTTTCTGAAGGAGAAGCCTGCTGAGTTGGCCCAGAGTAAATCTTAGCTCAGTAAATAAGGAGTTGGCAAGCACGAGGGGCCAGGATTTGATGTAAGCCAGTCCTGCTTCCACTGGGAGCCACTGTTCTGCTCTCTGAAGTCTTGCCATGTTTGTGTTGTGGGGAAAATGGTGCCACCCCAAACTCTTGTCCCTGGGAAAGGCATCTCACATCCCCACTGTTCAGGAAACTCTCACAGAATAGTAATGGCACTCAGCTTGCCCTATGCCACAGCTCTCCTGTGTTTTTTCTTTGGTGCTTGGCTGGGATTCAAAAGCCAAAGTCTTAAAGGACTTGTCACTGTGCAGACCCGCCCTTCCCCCCCACCCATCCTCTGGAGTAGAGTTTCTCCACATTGTCTGAAGTTTTTTTCTCCCAAAATAACAGTTCCATGCCTGCACCCTGCATAGAATCTATGGTGTAGCACCAGTAAAAGCAGCAATATGGTTTTATTCCTTCTGGGTGCCTTTCTGTCCCCCGCTGGTGAAAGGCCTCTCACTGCTACCTACAGGATCTTTTGTGTTTGAAGAGGCAATATATCCTTTTCCAAAAGTACTCCAGGATGGGGAATGTTCTTTTCCGGTGTGCCCTGGAGATCTCTACACCACACTATGTACTCTGGGACCAGCTCCCTCCTCCCCATGAGTGTGCACCACAACTCCACTCTGGAGAACGATACATACTTTCCCAAACCTCAGAGTTTGAGCTCCAAATGCTGTTTGCAAAAAAAATAATCTGTAACCTTCTGTACTTCTAGCCCCACAGTCCGTGGTCTAGAGAGCTTTTCCTCTTTTTCTCTTGTGGAAACTTGATGCCACACTCACTCATTCCTCTCTCTTTCTCTCCCTTTTGTGTCTCCACAAAAAGTGTTCTCTCCCCTCCACAGCACTGCAGTTTGTTTTTTTTTCTCACCCAATTCAATGCCACACACCTTATACCTGCCACACTGTTTCAGTTCAGCCTTGGAGTTCCTTCTGCCACTCTGCAGAGTGATTTCCTCAATTATCTGACCTCAATACAGCTGTGTTTGAGGGATGAGGAAATCTCAGGGTCCACCTACTTCTCCTTAATCTTAATTCCTCCCTCTAAATTTCCCTTTTAATACACAATCTTTTATTTGTTGTTTTTTAAAGTTTATTCAGTTATTTTGAGAGAGAGAGAGAGCAAGTGGGGAAGGGGAGAGAGAGAATGAGAGAGAGAGAGAATCCTAAGTAGGCTCTGGATAAGTAGTGCGGAGCTCAATGTGAGACTCAAACTCATGAACTGTGAGATCATGACCTGAGCTGATGTCAGAGGTTTAACTGATGAGCCACCCAGGCACCCCAACACAATGTTTTGCTTTGTTGTTTAAATATTTATTTGAGAGAGAGAGAGAGAGAGAGAGAGAGAGAGAGAGAATCCCAAGTAGGCTCTGCACGGTCAGCACAGACCTTGATGCCAGACTCTGTCTCATGAACCATGAATTGTGACCTCAGCCAAAATCAAGAATCAGTTGCTTAACTGAGCCACCCAGACACTCCAACACAATGGTTTGTAAAGGATATATTGTTTAATTTCCATATTTTTGTATATTTCCAATTTTCTCCTACTTAGTTCTAGTTTTACACCATGTGGTTGGAAATGATACTTGGCATATTTCGATCTACTAAATTTTCTAAGATTTATTTTGTAACTTAAAATATTGTTAATTTGACAATATTCTTTGCACACTTGAATATAATTAATATTCTAGAGTTGTTTATGGAATTTTCTATATATGTGTAGTAGGTTTTTGTTATAAATCATGGTTCAAGTCCAATGTTTTTTTTTTTACAGATTTTATGTGTCGATGATCTGTCCGTTGTTAGTTTGTGGTTCAGAGCCCCTACTATTATTTTACTTTTATCAGTTTTTTTCCTTCAGTTACTTAGTAACTAATATATATTAGTGATCAGATTTGGTGCATAAGCGTTTCTGATTATCATACCCACATGATTAATTACTATATAATGTCTTTACCTCTTTTAATAGTTTTTGGCTTACAGTCTATGTTGTTTAATATAAGTATTTTTATTTCTACTCTTTGGGTTACTGCACTTTTTTGGAATATGCACTTTTATGGAATATGTTTTTCTGTTCCTTTACTTTGAGACTATTATGTCCTTAAAACTTTAGCGAGTCTCTTGTAGGCAGCATATAGTTCTATTTGGTTTTGTTTTCATCCATTGAGATATTTTATGACTTTTGATTGGAAAATTTAATCCATTTCTATTTATTTTAAAAAATTATTAATAAGTAAGACCTTAAAAATATCATTTTATTTATTGTTTTCTGGAATTCTTTTAATTATTAGTTTTCTTCTTATTTTTCATCTTTCTTGCTATCTTCTCTGTAAGTCAATGATTTTCCATAGTGATATATTTTTAATTTTATTCTCTTTCTATTTTTTGTATCTAATGTAGGTTTTTATTTTGTGGTTACCATTTTTAAAATACTCATGAGTCTATTTCAAATTAATGATTTCAATCACCTACAAAGCTTTATCTTTTTACTTTTATATTTTTCTGTCATAATCAACCTCTTTTTATATTGTGTATTCATTAATAAATTAATTAATCTAATTTCTAAAATAAAGTGGTTTATACATCACCATGTTACACTATTATGGTGTTCTGATTTTGACTGTATACTTACCTTTGTCAGTGTGTTGTATATTTTCATATGGTTTCTTGTTAACTAATTAAAAATTCTTTCATTTTTTTCTTGAAGATTTCTTTTCAATATTTTTTGTGAGACACTCTAGAAGTGTTGAATTTCCTGGAAGTTTCTTTGACATGGAAAGTTGTTACCTCACTTTCACTTCTGAAGGTCAACTTTGCTGTGTAAAGAATTCTTGGATGGAAGCTGTCTTTCTCCCAGCACTTTTCACGTATCATTGTCTTTTCAGGTCATGCTGAGAAATCTGCAGACAGTCTTACGAAGTTTCCCTTACATGAGAGACTTATTTCCTTGTAATGATTTCAAAATTATTTGTCTTTTATATTTGAAAGTTATATGATAATGTGCCCAGAGAAGATAATTTTTGTATTGAAATTTTTGGATGATCTATTGTCTCCATAAACTTGGATGTCCAAATATCACACCATATTTAGGAGGTTCTCAGCCACGTTTTTCTTAAACAAGCTTTTTGTTACCTTCTCCTTCCCTCCTACTTGGATTAGAATAATTTATAGATGTTTACTTTAATAGAATCTCATAGTTTATGCTGTTATTTTATTCAATCTTTCAATCTTTTTGTCTTTTTCCTCCTCTGACTTGATTATTTCCAATGTCCTGTCTTCTTCACATTCTTTTTTCTGTTTGATTTATTTGCTGTTGATGCTGTCTATGTTATTATTTATTTATTTATTATTTTTAGCACTATTATTTTAGTTTTATTTTATTTATGATTTTATCTAGTTGTTAAACTTTTTTGTATATTATTTTTGAACACTGTATTTTTAATTTCATTTTTATTGAAATATAGTTGACATACAGTATTACATTAGCTTCAGATGTTCAATATATTGGTTTAACAACTCTATAAATTATGCAATGTTTACCATGATATATATGGCTACCACTTAAAATTGTCATAGAGATTTGTTACAATACTACTGACTTTATTTCCTTGCTACACTTTTCATTCCTGTGATTTATTTATTTTAATAATATAAATTTGTACCTCTTGATTTCCTTCATCTATTTGGCCAATAAGTCCTAGAAAGCATCAGTTTGTTCTTGGCATTTATGAGTTTGTCTCTGGGTTTTTTTGTTTTTTTGTTTGTTTGTTTCCTTGTTTATTTATTTATTTATTAGATTTTACATGTAAGAGAAATCATAAGACAAATCATTTGTCTTTCTCTGTGTGATTATTAAGATATCACCTAATACCATTCAAGAAGACAAGTATAAAAAAGAGAAGAACTTGCAAATGTTGTCAAGTATATGAAGAAAAGGAAACACATACACTGTTGGTGGAAATGTAAATCAGTGCAGTCACTATGGAAAAGCATATGAAAATTCTTGAGAGAACTAAAAATATAAATAATATATAATATTGTAATTCTACTGTTGGGTGTTTACTTGAAAATGAAAATGCTAATTTTAAAAGTTAGGTGAATCATTATGTTTATTGTTTATTTATAATGGCCAAGATAAGTAAAACAATTTAGGTGTGCATCAATAGATAGAGGGAGAAAGTAAATTTGGTAACTATATACAATAGAATATTAGTGAGCCATAAAATAATGAAACAATGTAATTTTGATAATATGGATTGACCTAGATTATACCTTCTATCAGGCCTGCTAGAAACACTGAGATTTTCTCAGATGTTTTCTCTTAGTTCCTTTGCACAATTGTTGCTCCAAACTGTTGTAAATTTCTTAAAATTGTATGCCTTCTCTGGAGGCTGCAAAGGCAAAACAGGTGCTTACAGGCTTTTCTTCTGCTTTTGCTACAGTGTTGTTGAATGATGTAGTTTACTTTATCCAAATCCTGCATATTTGAGGAGGATTTCTTTACATGCTTGACTACATATTTGCAAAATCTTAATCTTGCCACTGTTGGGAATGCTTACAGGGACCAAGACATAGGGTGGTAGTATGGTGTACATAAGTTATGTGGAGCACTTGGGTTTCCCATGGAATTTGGGGGAATCCACAGACTACACATCCATATTGGCAAATGAATTGTCCTCCAAATAGAGACAGTGATGTGGTTAGTTGGTCTGCATCCTTTTCATACATTCAATCCTGAGCCTTGTCTGCAGTTTTCCCAGCTGCTAACCACCCACAGTCATGAGGATAATATCTCAGTATTCTGTATTGGGTCAGAGAGAAGTAAGCTTTTTTGGAATCTCTGTAGAGCTTTACACATCTGTGGAAGCTTAGTGCCAATTCACATAATTTCACTTTCCTTATGGGAAATCATGAGCCAAGTAACGTTATTTTGGCACTGAGCTGCCTTGGGAAGGGTTGGTGTGAATAAAGTTAATGTGTTCTTCTTACTCTCTTCCATACATCTAATCTTGGATTTTTTTTTCTTCAACAGTATGATGGAATTTTATGCTGAATTCCTGAATTTCAATAAAGTTTCTCATCTGTGAGTGATTGTCCAAATCAGCATTCTTCAGGGACTCCCATCCTGTAACCAGGAGGGGTTTTATCTGATTTATAGGCTACTTCAGTGTTTGTAGCCAGGACCTGCATACCTGTTATATAGCACATAGATGGGTAAGATCTTCCTTGGTTTATTGATATATGGTGCTAGTGACAGAACAAAAACAAACAAACAAAACATTTAGCTATAGCTAAATCTTCTGGGGTATTGAGCTATTTCTGGATCTAGCAGGCACCACAGAAAGTGAATTAGGTGCCTAGTCATAAGTTTGTCTCCTCAACGTGGGTCTTCTGACTTTTGGATTTCATATTTAAAATCTTGACTCTCAATCTCAAAGCTCCTACCAAATACATTTTTGTTCAGAAATGGATTCTAAAGTATAACTGTTAGAGGAGGGCATAAGTAAGGACAACTTTATTCAGTCATCTTGTTTGATTTTCTCATGGAGTTCTTTTTTTTTTTTTTAAGTTTATCTACTTTGAGATAGACATAGAGAACCTGGGTGGCTCAGTCAGTTGAGTGTCTGACTTCAGCTCAGGTCATGATCTCACAGTTTATGGGTTCGAACCCCGTGTCAGCCTCTGTGCTGACATCTTGGAGACTGGAGCCTGCTTTGGATTCTGTGTCTCCCTCTCTCTCTGCTCCTCCTCTGCTCATGCTTTGTCTCTCTCTATCTGTCAAAAATAAATAAAGTTAAAAAATTATTTTGATATAGACAGAGACAGCATCAATGTGGGAGAGGCAGAGAAAGAGGGAGAGAGAGAGAATACCAAGCAGGCTCTGTGCCACCAGCACAGAGCCCAACACAGGGCCCAATACCATGAGACTGTCAGATCATGACCTGGGCAGAAACCAAGATCCAGACTCTCAGCTGAATGAGCCATCCAGGCACCCCCTCATGGAGTTCTTGATCTAAGGATTACTTTAGATTCAAATTACCTAAATTAGGATCTTCACTTTATATAGGAGGAAATGGTGTTTCAGAGAATCTGTAGGTTACAAAGGTTATAAATCAAAACACAGGTAGCACTAGACGCTATACTTCAACTAAGAGATACAAATTGTTATGTCTAGTTTATATAGGATTAAAGAGATGGAAATGAATTTGCAAACATAATATCATATAATGGGTGGTTTACATATGATAAACATGCTTCTATGGCAAAAATGATCATTGATTGCTGAAAACATAGGTATGACATTATTAAATACAATAAAGGGGACGATTGTCTTATTCATTTACCTTTATCCAAAATATATATTTAAATTATCTCCAAATTTTTATTTTAAAACGTAAATGCTTAAATCCCAGTCATAGATAACAAGAACTACATTTGAGCAAAGAAATAAATTGAATTATTATATTTTTAATACATAGTGAATAGTAGTAAACAACCAATATTAAAATTTTCCACTGGTAAAGACCAAATACCAATACATTAAGCTAAATTTTATTTACTAACTGCCATCCGCCAAGTACAAAGTAAGTTGTAAGCATAACAGACAGACTTTGACTTTATGGAATTTGATGTGATAATTAATTCATACTAATTGAATAATTAAATAGCTTATTAATGTGATTTGGATTAGTTTTTAAAGAATACATATAGTTATGGTAGCAAAAAATAGGGATGCCTAGCACAGTGTTTGGTGTTACATATTTTCCTTACAGAACAGATACTTCATATTTATACAAAGGATTAGTTGGAGTTATCCAGGGTTAGAGTTAGAAAAGGTATCATGGTGATTACAAGTGCCTTTATGCTGAGGAAATACAGCTTTTGCACACTAAAGAAATATTAAATGGAAATCCCACAAGGAAAACATGTGGCAAAGAATATGCAAAGTCTAGAGTTCTTCCCAAATACAATTTCCAGAAAGTCACAAACACAAAATTACCAATAAAAGGAAAAAAAAATTGGAAGTAACATATTCTTCCTTTATCTAAAGCAATATAGGATTGGGGCACCCGAGTGGCTCAATTGGAGCATCCAGCACTTGATTTCAACTCAGGTCATGATCCCAGAATCATGAGATCAAATACTGTATCAGGCCCCCGTGCTAATCATAGAGCCTGCTTAAGACTCTCTTTCTATCTCTCTTCTTCTGTCTCTCTCCCCTCTCACTTTTTCCTACCCCTCTCTAAAATTAAAAGAGTAAATAAGTAAACAAAGCAATGTAGAATTAGTGTAGTAATAGATAACATAATATATATTTTGACTCTGTTGAAACTAGTCATGACTCTATGAAGTGTCTGGTCCACAAAACATATGTGAACCTTCCAGAAAGAAGACTAAGAGACATCTTGTGGTTCAATATTTTTCTTTCTTCTCTCTACCTACACCAGAAATATTCCAGAGAGAATATCTTTTTTTGTAATATAAACATTTGTAATATAAACAATAAGAAACCAGAACCAACTTGTTGTGGGCACTAACTGTGAGCAAAAAAACAACATTTGCTTTTATAAATTACTAAAATTTTGACACCACTTTCCTTTAACACATTATAGCTTGGCCTTTGTTAATTAATAAATCTTTGATTATTTTCCAGGTTCAAGCCCTGCTGTCAAGATGAGTCATTGTTCTGGGTCACCTGGGTGACTTGATTGAGCATCCAACTTCGGCTCACTTGAGCATTGGACTTTGGCTCATGTCATGTTCTCATGGTTTGTGAGTTTGAGTCCCTCATTGGGCTCACTGCTGTCAATGCAGAGCCTCTGTCCCACTCTTTCTTTGCCCCTCCCCTGCATGCCTTTTCTCTCTCTATAATATAAATAAATATTTTAAAAAGATGAGTCATTGTTTTAATAACAGAAAGATTTGTAATTTATACATCAGGGAAAACAAAAGGACCAATGAAAGAAATATCTTCTTTGTTTTTATTGAACATGTATTTACCTGTAGTTTATGCAAATGGTATGACTGATGTAAATGTATTTAAATTAAATCTTATTATACAACATTCTATTATCAAATACCCCATTTTAATCTAGGTCAACTTAAACTACTAGATTACAACCTATTAAACAGACCTTGAGTAGACACTGATATAGTTACTTCAAGCCCCACAATGGGCTCCATGCTATATGTTGATTCTGCTTGGGATTCTCTGTCTCCCTTTCTCTATGCCCCTTCCCCACTTGTTTCTCAAAAGAAAGAGAAAAGAAAACAAACACACACACAAATATATATATATATATATATATATATATATATATATATATGGCTTCCTTTATCTTTACTTTTTCCATTTTTTTCTAAGCCCACATATATTAAGAATCTGTTTTCAAAATTCCAATTATCTATTATCTTGTAATAAATCCATACATATCTCCTTGAAAAGAAAACCAGTTAAAATACAACTGATTCATTCCATTAGGCTTCTGTTATCAGATTTATAATGAGATAATTGGAATTTGGAAACTAGATCCTTAGAAAAGTTGGGCTTAGAGAAAAAAAGAAAATAAAGATAAAAGAAACTAAACATAAGTTGTAATATTTATTGACCACTTCTTGAAGCAATAATTTCCATTAGCATGTTAAAAATCTAATTGTAGTATATTTAAAGAAAACATGGGTGAACAATTTGAGAATTACATGAATAGCATTTGACATGGCACAAGAATGGAGGTTTTGAGAGCACAAATAAATTGCCTGGGACTTTATGAAGAAATATAAGGATTTGGCATTTAACGTTGGTGACATAGTATAGCAATGGGGAGGAAAGGGACACAATTGATTTCTATTTGGAAAGACTCACTGTAGAAAATGTATTGAGAATATATAATAGGTACAAAAGAAAAATTAATAAGACAGTGGTGAAAATACTTTAATAATTGAGATAAAAGTAGACATATCTTGACCAACGAAAGGAACACTGTAAGGTAATGAGAATCAAATTTCAGTTTATTTGAGCCAACAGGATTTGCTGATGGGAGGGATGTATAGAAATCAAGGAGAAAATGATTTCAATATTTTTATTAAATTTTCTTTCATATTGGAGCGCCTGGGTGGCTCAGTCGGTTAAGCGGCCGACTTCAGCTCAGGTCACGATCTCGCGGTCTGTGGGTTCGAGCCCCACGTCAGGCTCTGTGCTGACAGCTCAGAGCCTGGAGCCTGTTTCGGATTCTGTGTCTCCCTCTCTCTGACCCTCCCCCGTTCATGCTCTGTCTCTCTCTGTCTCAAAAATAAATAAACATTAAAAAAAATTTTTTAATTTTCTTTCATATGATAACTATTTAAGCAGCATAAAATAATTATTTCTGGAAAGATGGAGACATCACAATATTTTATTGTACTGTTTAGTTTAATAAACTGTTCAGACATCCAAATGTCAATATCAAGTAGGCAATTATATACATGAATCAAGTTTAGAGATTATGTCTATACAAGAGATGTTTATAACTGAGAATTACCAGATGCCAAGTATATAATGTGAGTGTATGGAAAAGAAGAGAAAAAAACCGGAATATTCCTAGTCTACAAAGGATTTTTCACTTAAGATAGGAAATACAATAGCACAGAAAGAGAAACGAGTATTGGTGAAGTGATGTCCTTGTTGTTCAGACCAAGACTGGATCTGCTGAACAAGGTAGGGTTGTGGCTCTGGCAAAAGCACAGGCAGTTTTGCTATAGTAGAATAATAATTATAGAATATATAGACATTGATGCAATTGGTGGGTAAGAGGAAATTTGTTTGAAGTTCTTAGAGAACATCACCCATTGCTCAGATACTGAGACTTAAGGCCAACCGCTTTAAATAAAGATAGGGAAGATTGTTTTGGAAGAATAAGAACAGATAATTCAATATGAAAATATTTTTTTATATGGAACAATTTATAGACCTGAGAATGTAGTATGGTTCTGGAGCTGTGTGGAAGGTATACCTGACAGTACTGAGTATGATTATAGGCAGAAACAGTCACCATCAGATTTTTCCTTCAACATTAAGTTGTATAGGTGCTGGCATGGAGTGTATAAAAAGTTGTGTTTTACCATTGTATGATAAAGGGAAGCAGATATAAGAAAACAATCAAGGGAAAGGAAGTTGAGGACATATAAAAAATAACATGGGAAATGGAATTTAACTGGATAAGGAAAAAAATGAGAACATATTTGAAAGAGAAGAGAAAGTCTTATGACAAATGAAATTGAATAGTGAGGGTTAAGGAGCTTTGTACTTGTAATGTGAAGTCTTGTCCATCTCTGGCATTTGGCTTTTCCACAGCCACTACTTTCTTCTTTCAGCAATCAAACATGATTCCATGTGTGATTGTTCTGGCTGCAGAAGCATGTTCCTTCCAAGTTCAAAGACTTTTCAAAACCAATAGCATCCTTTAACAGATGATGGATAGTAGTTGTTGGGTAAAGACTTTATCTTCTTCTACTTTTGTTAATAGAATTCTGGAATGTTCCACATGGTCCCCAAACCACCCCACTTTGAGTAAGCTGACATCTTTACTGGCAGAGACATAACACTTCATGGACCCCTATTAGAGTGATATAAAGAGGCCAGGAGGGGCGCCTGGGTGGCGCAGTCGGTTAAGCGTCCGACTTCAGCCAGGTCATGATCTCGCGGTCTGTGAGTTTGAGCCCCGCGTCAGGCTCTGGGCTGATGGCTCGGAGCCTGGAGCCTGTTTCCAATTCTGTGTGTCTCCCTCTCTCTCTGCCCCTTCCCCGTTCATGCTCTGTCTCTCTCTGTCCCAAAAATAAAATAAAAAACGTTGAAAAAAAAATTAAAAAAAAAAAAAAAAAAAGAGGCCAGGAAATTGTAGAAGTCCTGGATCTCATTTTCTCACTATGTTTTCAAGCCCAGACTTACCTGCAATAATTTATAGTCTGTGTGTATAATGTGAAGAATACACTTAACAACTGGCAGAACACTCATACATTTCCTGACCTGTGAACCAAAACTAATTTAATAGAAAATCCAAGTGAATTTCCCTGAAATTGTCCCTTTGGATAAAGTCCTTTGGATAAAGTCAGAAATAATTCAGTGTCTGGGTAAGTGGAATAATCAAAAACTTACAAATTCATATCCATACATAAAATACTAAAATCCAAATAGATCAACTTTTAATTGAACCAAACTGATGTGCCAGATGTGGTATTTTGTAAGACTATCTCCTGAAGCATCCGGTACTTGATCTGGAGGATGTATTCTTGTAATATCCATGAGGTAAAATGAGCAAAAGCAGTTCCTATTATCCTGGGATTGACAACAGTACACATTTATTCTTGTCCTCAAGCTGTTTTATATCACCTGTTCTCATACAATATAGTCCTAAGAGATCTTGATCATCTAGACATTTCAGAGAACAACATATGCATACTCTACATTGGTGGTATTTAATTATTTAGTTCTCATTATCAGAAAGTTACAATCCTGTTATTCTTTGAAGATACATATGACACAGATATATCAGATACAGTATTGTTCCCAGAAAAGACTAACATAACCCCAGCTTCTATTACTGTGATAAATGCACTTTTTCCATTTCATATCAGAAATAAAGAAAAAAGTATTCTCATTCTTTTGGACTGGCATGGCATACATCTATAGTATTTCTCCAGGGTAATAGTATTTCTCCAGTTCTCCATAATAACCTGCTCCTAGAGCTCAGAAATAGCTACAGAACATCATCATGATCTAGTAAATTAATGACATCATGCAAATCACAATGTATGAAAAAAATGCCTCCATCAGGAGGCTCTAGATGTGTGCATAGGATATGAGATAAACAGTGAAGATTTAGTGGTTGACATCAGTAAAATGTTTGAGACTAGTATTCTAGGGTATTTTAATATAACCCCTCAGTAGGGAACAAATTGCTGTTATCTTCTCACCATGAAGAAAAAATGATATCTGATAAGCCTCTTTGGTTTTGAATGCAACATTTCCTTCATATGGAACAATTTTTCCAGCCAATCATTTAAGTGATACAATAAGTGTCAGGTGTAAGTGGAGCCAGAGCATGAACTCTCTCTACAGAAGATCTTGATTGATATGGTGGTGGCTTTTTTTTTGTGCAAGTATACAGCAAATCCTATGTTATTAGGTTTCAGTAGTGAGAAAAAATATTAAATATATTGGTAGAGTGCTCCAAAAGGATAATTAGAATGCAGAGGTCTATGGTTATGGGCAAATACTATATTTATGAAAACTTACATATTTTTTTTCAACGTTTTTTATTTTATTTTTGGGACAGAGAGAGACAGAGCATGAACGGGGGAGGGGCAGAGAGAGAGGGAGACACAGAATCGGAAACGGGCTCCAGGCTCCAAGCCATCAGCCCAGAGCCTGATGCGGGGCTCGAACTCACGGACCGCGAGATCGTGACCTGGCTGAAGTCGGACGCTTAACCGACTGCGCCACCCAGGCGCCCCGAAAACTTACATATTTTTAAAGCTATTGGAATGATATGGTACCCTGGTAGATATGGTACCCTGGTAGATAAAGAATATCTGACAGTAGAGGGGAGATGGAGGTGAAGTAGGAGGACCTTAGGTTCATCTCCTCTCACAAACACAATTAGAAAACTATCAAATAATCCTAGGTACCCCAGAAATTAATCTGAAGACTGACAGAACACACTCCATAACTAAAGGGAGAGAAGAAGCCACATCAAAAAAGGTAAGAAGTGTTGTGGAGGTCAGGATCAAGAGTGTTGTGGAGGTCAGGAAACTATGATTGCTAAGAAGGGAAAGAGAGAGAGAGAGAGCAGAGCACACAGGGTAACACACACAAATATATCCCCAAGCCACTCAGGAGCTGAATTTCATGAGTTATTGAAGCCAGCAAGGCTTAAAGTCTGGAATTTTAAAGGTCATCAGGCTTGGTAGGATAGATCCCTGAAGGCACTGAACTGTTCCTGGAGAGAAGGCAGGCAGACACCCTGAGGGGCAGATGACGTGTAAACAGAAATATGAAGAATGCTTGGGGCACACAGAGGGGAGATTATTAACACTTCTCAGAGTATCTCCCTGAGAGGCAATCTTCAGGGAGATGCCTCTTCCTTAACAAAGAAGTTGCCTGGAGAAATTTCCTTCCCCTACTCTTCAGCATAAACATGGAGCCACTTGCAAGAAGCAGCACAGTACCAAAACTGGCTGCAAACTTGCTTACACCAAGAACCACATTTCTGAGCATTGTTAAGACTGCCCTTCTCAGACAAGTTTTCCTCAATCCCAGTGCAGTGGGCCCCTCTCCCAGAAGACCAGGACAAAACTCAGCCCAAATCACATTTCCCTCCCAGAGTGTTCTGCAAGGCATCAGTTCTAGTAGAAGTAGTATCAGGTCTCATTTAATAAGCAGACCAGAGCATAGTTAGTTAAACTTATTGTATTGAGGCCAAGTACCAAACACTGCATATAGCAGGCAAGGAAATCCTCTACAGATGATTGATCTGAAGGACAGAACAGCCAAAACAGAGCAGCAGAATACATGCAGGACACACCAGGCCCTGGACACTCTTCATAAAGCCATTACTTTCAGGAGCAGGAAACATAACTGGCTCTTCTAACACAGAGACGGTAGGAACTTAGATAAAATATCAAGACAGAAAAATTCATCCCCCCCCAAAATAACATAAGGACACTGCATGGGAAGACCCATAAGTCTAGTTGCATATTTCTCAACAGAAACTTGACAAGCCAGCAGGGATTTTCACAATATATTCAAAGTGATGCATGGGAAAAAATCTGCAGCCAAAAATACTCTATCCAGCAAGGCTATCTTTCAGAATATAAGGAGAGATAAAGAGTTTCCCAGACAAATGAAATCTAAAGGAGGTCATGACCACTAAAGCAGTTCTTCAAGATATATTAAAGGGGACTCTTTGAGTTGAAAGGAAACACCAAAAGTGACAAAGATAATAAAGTATCAGAGAAAATCTACAGAAGATAAGGCAAACAAGTAATAAAGTGGAAGTTTACATATTTATCAATAAGTAAACACTTCATTGTAAATAGACTAAACCCTTCAATCAAAAGACATAGAGCAAAGAATGGAGGAGGAGGAGGAGGAGGAGGAGAAGAAGAAGAAGAAGAAGAGGAGGAGGAACAAGAACAAGGAAGAGGAGGAAGAGGAGGAAAGAGAAGGAAGAGGAGAAGGAGAAGAAGAAGAAGACCCATTGAAATGGTGCCTCCAGGAAACTTATTTTGGGCCTAAAGACACTTTCATATTTCAAGTGAGGGGAATGAGAAGGATTCATCACACAAATGAATGTTAAAAGAAAGCCACAGTAGCAATACTTATATTGGACAAACCCAACTTTAAAACAAAGAGGTTGACAAGACATAAAGATCGGCACTATCTCATAATGAAGGGACAATCCAACATGAAGATATAACAATTGTAAATATTTATGCCCCCAACAGGAAACTACAAAATATATAAAGTAATTAATAACAAACATAAAGGAACTCATTGATTATAATACAATAATGGTAGTGGATGACACCCGTTTACATCAATGAACAGATCACCTAAGAAATAAATCAACAACAAAAAAGAAATGCTGAAGCCAAAGGACTTTGAAAACCAAGAGTCTAGGAAGAAAAGAAACTGAAACTACCAGGAAGAAAATGAGACAACTTGAGAAACAATAGGTGTGTGATTGAGAACTGGGGGAGAACGGCCCAAATAGGCATGGAGGGGAGGGATCCCCTTATGAGGAGAGACAAAGGGAAGAGAAAAAGTGGTGGGGGAAGTGTAGGACTGTATCTGGATAAGAGAAAAACCGCGGACTGGTACTGAAAGGGATCCTATCTCTAACTGTGGAGCTTTCTTCAGACTGGTGCTGGCTCCCTGTTCGTGCACCTGGGGAGGAGGGGAGCCAGTCCTGGGTTTGGTGGTAGATCAGGGGTGCAGTCTGCAGTAGGAGAAAACGGCCCCCTCCCTGAAGTGCAGTGAGACAGAACAAAGCCTGCCTACCTCCACCACCCCCAGGTTCAGTGGTGAAGTCAGCGGCACAGTCCACAGCAGGAAGGAGGTCCTCCCTAAAGTGTGGAGGCACAGACAAAGGTAGCCAGGACCACATATGGAGCCACACAGTGAAGTGCTTCCCCTATGCCAGGGCTCACAGAGTGGGTCTTTGATCCTAGCCAAGTCTCAGGCCAGGAGAGTTGTTGGAGGAGGAAGGACCACCCCTTCTGTGCCCATGGCATAGTAAGGATGACTCTAAAGGAGTCCACTGGATCTTGGAGATGAGATGGTGGAATCACCATTTTTCCCACCACCAGCACCATCACTAATGGGGGACTCAAAGATCAATCCCAGGGCCCATAGCAGATGTGGGACCAGCCTACACCAAACCATGCCCTTCCGTGCCAGGTAACTGCATTTCTGCTGGAAACATATAGATGCTGTGCAACCAGATGGCTCCATCATCCAGACCAGTGATGATGCATAGGCTGAATTAATTCCAGGAAATTTCATGCTATTTAGATATAGTCACCCTTCATATCTCTTCCCTCCTCTAGGCTGATTGCTCTGGTTGCTGGTTTGTTCAAGCAGACATATTTAATCCATTCCCTTGATTCATGTTCTACATCTCCTTCTGTATTTTCCTTTCTCTCTTTTTGGAATAATCAAGCCATATAATTTCTCTGTCTGGGTAACTTTATCTTCATTTTGTTTCCCCACATCCTTCTTTATTTTACTTTCTCTCTCTCTCTCTCTCTGTCTCTCTCTCTCTCTCTCTTAAGCCATTTAGTCCCTCTGCCGATCAATGTTTATTTTCTCTTTGTCCCCACCCCTGTCATTTCTCTCTTTATATGTGCTCCTCCATCAGTACCTCCTCGTCACTCTGTTCTTGTAGCTGGTGTTTCCGTTTTTTTGGTTTTTTTTTTGGTTTTGTTTTTGTTTGCTTTCAGACTTTGTGTGTGTGTGTGTGTGTGTGTGTGTGGTCTCTTTGTTTGTTTTATTTGTCTGTGTGTTTGCATGTCTCTGTTTCCTGTTTGCTTCCCTGTTTATTTTTCTTCCCAGGGCTATTTCAAGGAACAAATCAAAGCACACCTTGTGGAGGGTCTAAAACATCACTATGAGTAGAGAAATAAAATAATGAAAGTCACAGTATTGGAAGTTTACAAAAAGGAACTCACATTATACCATGGCTTGGTGATGGTTTTGTTCTTTTTCAACTTTATTTTAAAATCCGGGTTAAAAGAAGCAGCTATTCTTTGGGACTTTGCCAAATTTCTTGCAAAGGGATAGCATACCTACCTATAAAACACATAATAGTTCTTAACGTTTTTACTTGGAAATGCACATTTTATTTCTGTTCACATATATTGACTAAAAAGTCAAGGCCAAGCCTGACAATAATGGAGATAAGTGGGTTAATTCCTCCATAGTTTTGGGTTCATACGGATAAGAACATATAAAAATTTAATACCATATAAATACAATATTACAAAGTCTTGGCAATGCACAGTAAGTGTATCTACCAGAATATTAAAAAAAAAATAGTACCAATAAATTTGTCAGTAGCAAATGATTAGCTTTTTTATGGCTTTGTTCTTCAGGGAACAAGAGGAAAGATTAATTATTTGAGTGAGAATTAATTCCATTAAGGAGAGAGAAATTTCCCAGAGTGTTGGGTACAAATCTCTGGTGACTATAAGTATGTAAAAGTCTCTTGTCCTCAAGACAGACCAGAAAATAAATCCAATTGCTAGGTATGAAAAGCAGATCCCAATGCCCCCAAGATAATGAAATAGGATAGAACCATTTTTTTTTTCTATAACATAAACAATGCAATCATGGAAATATTGTTCCATGTTGGAAACACAGTAAAGTAGGCTGTCATAGTTGCCATAATATTTTTGTGGGCAATTATGTCATCAAAGGAGAAATAAAGGCAAGTCCTTAACAGAAAAAGCCAAATTGGTCCCATGTTTAAAAGAATGACATCTGGTTAAAGCAGATTTTACCAAGGAATAAATTAATCTTCTGAACCCACCCGTAGTCTCCAATTAGATAAAATGTCTCATGCTTAACACAATGTAGTATATTGTCAGAAATTGCACTCACTAACAACATGTCAATTTAGTGCCACTATAGAGAGCAATATATTTTCATTGGTTTCTTTAAAAGAAAATTAATGCTTATTTATTTCTGAGAGATAAAGAAACAGTGTGAGTCAGGAAAAGGCAGAGAGGAAGACAGAATCTGAAGCAGGCTCCAGGCTCTGAGCTGTCAGCACAGAGCCCGATGTGCAGCTCGAACCCACGAACTGTGAGATCATGACCTGAGCCGAAGTCAGACACTTAACCAACTGAACCACCCAGGTGCCCCTATCTTAATTGGTTTCTATTAAATCAAATATATATCGTAAGCACTGCCACAGAAAATGTGTTCATTTATGAATTCAAGTGTGTACATTTATGAAAATTAATTGAGCTACTCACTATTTATGCACTTTTCTGTGTATTTATGATTGGTGCACTTTAGCACAAAAATAGTTTTATCTAATTGTCCATCTGTACAGTCATTTTCTTTTTTAATTTAAATATTAACATTTAAATATTACAATTGCTCTTTCCTTTTAATCTGCACAGTCATCATAAAATATACAATAATATTTTATCTCTCTTCTTTTGTTTGAAACTTGGTCTTTTTACAGATGAATAACATTGTGTATTTCAGGCTACATTTACATGAGTTTTCTTTGGGATGTATATGGAAAGACTTGGTGAAAAAAAAAAGCATACATTTGTTATTGAACTAGTTTACATATTATCCAATGACATGAGAGTTCCAGTTTCAGGTCATGCAGAGATCCAACAACTTATCTTCAAAATGTCTTTACTTAATATCATTTGTGTCTCTATTTTTAAATTTGTATCTGGTTGGGATTTTTTCTGTCCTTGTTTAATAAAATTTCAAATCTTTGACCATGTGAGTGATTAATTACTATTTTCCTTTCAACTTTTGCATTTATCTTTTACCTTCTTTATATCTAAGATTTAAAGAGACCCTGTGTTGTAAACCAGTTTAAATTCCATGGACCACATTTATGATGATGGCTTGCATTTAGTTTTATCTATCTGCCTCTCCCTATGCTCAGTGTAATCTCCTTGCAGCCCATACCTATTTAAATCCAACAGCCTTTGTTCTGACCACACACTTCTTTATGTGACTGGAAAAAAATCAGAACTAGTATAAATGCCACCACTTTTAATTTGTAACTTTTACTGGACTTTCAAACCTCCGAGAATAGTTGTACCCATCTACAATCCTTTCAATGTTTTTCTTTCTAGAAAACTATTTTGTGTCATTTTCATTTTCCTGAACTTTTGAATGCCTTCTATTTCCACATCTCTCTCATCTGATACTGGTCTTCTATTTTAATAAAAATATTAAAATATTTACAAGAACACTTCCATATCTGCATTACTGGTACACACTTTTCTACAAATTTTCATATGTTAATCATGTTCTGTCCTGTCAGTGTGGAGACATTGTAAGTCCAATTTTCATCATATAAAGAAAATTCCTAACCTCTCACCTATGCTAACCAAAATATTAATTCTCAGCTTTTTTTTTTTCATATTACCAGAAACATTTGACAAATTCATAACTCTCTGTTGTTTGATGTAGTTTATTACTTGGCTTAAATGATTTTTAATTTATTGTGTTGTTTTTCATCTTTATGGATGACTCCTTTTTCTTTCCTTGAAAAATTTCCCCCAATTTATTTAATATTGAATTTCCCAGAGTTCAATGCCTACTATTTGGGAACTAAGTTTCAGAAATATCATATACTTTTTTTTGTTTGTTTGTCTGTAATTGGTCTTTCTATGTCCACTCTCAAATGTAATTCTCTATTGTAGATATTCCTTTTAGATACAGCTGTATTTATTTATTTATGCATTTCAGCTGTATTTATTTATTTATGCATTTGGGGGTTGTGATAAAATCTCAATATTTCAATACTAAAATCCTTATCCTGTCCACCTACCAAATGTTCCCCACCTGGTTTACATGATTAGAGCTCCATATTCTCAGATACTAGATGGTTATCCCTCATGTCTTTTGCCAACAATGGAACCAGTCCAAATGATTCAAATCTAGACAAAAAATTTGTCCTCTCCTCACAACTCTTCAGAGACTCTAACTCAATCATCATCTTCACAGTGGTGTGTAAATTGAGTCTAATCTGCTTATTTCTTTTTGGGCCTGACCTCCCACTGCTTTCTCTATCTTTGCATAAGTTTCATACTGACTGCCTTTCTTGTATTCAAACAGACCAATAATGTCACACCTTATGGCCATTTTCTGGATGTTATCTTTGCTCAGAGTACCTTCTTAACAGATGCCTATATAGTCAAAACCTTTCATTCTTTCTATTCTCTCATCAAACCTTACCTCACTCCTATAAAATACAATATTTAAAACTCCCAAACCACTGTCTCTCATTGTCTCTTATAATTTTGTATTATTCCTATATTATTTTTATTTTAACATAATATTTAGCTCAGTTTATGTTTCTCACCCTGCTAAAATGTTAGCTCACCATTGTTAGACATCCTTTGTGTTTTGCTCACTGATGTATCCAGAGAAACTTTAATAATTGCTGGTAATTAGTCAATACATATCAGGTCAATTAAATTAATTAATCTAGTTTAATGCACAGCATAATTTTTAATGTTGAAAAATTTGCTTATATTTGTTTTTTATTTAATATTATATAAGAAGAACTGCAGATAACAAAGAATTAAAGTTATTATATTTAATTTAAAGTTAATATATACAAGAGTATATTACACCCTTTTTCATTATATCCAGAATTCCAATTGGATTCTTTTGGCTTTATCTCATTCAGCAGGTGACAGAACCAAAATATTTGATTTTTAAATAATTCAACAGAATGTACTTTATGTCCTGTCCTTAGGCTGTAGATAATAGGATTCAATTTTGGAGGAACAACTGTATAGAATATGGACAGTACGAGGTGAAGATGAGAGGGGACATCTGACCTCAGTAACCCACTATAGCAGCACCAAGTAAAAAAAAAATTATGATTACCAAGTGAGGAACACAGGGAGAGAAGGCTTTGGACTCACTCTTAGTAGAGGAGATATTCAGAACAGTAAGCACCTTGTGCAAATATGAGAGAAAAATGGAGATAAAACAGACAAAATCCAATGAAAAGAGGTATGGGCACTCTGATGGAGCAAATAAATGTGAGAATAGGTGCTTGAAGAGAGCAAAAGAACTACTTTATTACCTGTGTTGGTCTTTCTCTAAAGCAACACAGCTCAATGCCTATAAAGTCCCTCACTCCATGATTTGTTTCATGCAGAAAAGTGAGAGGTTAATTAGTGCCCAGTCTCCCCAGCCCAAGAAGTCCACTTCTTTCTCAATCAGCCAAAAATTGAGATGATTTGCATAGCTGGTTAGTCTGGGGAAGCTAAAAACAGGGGAAAGAGTAGGGGGTTGCAACAATTGGGTGCAGAACTTAACAAATGGTAATGGTGGCAACTAAACAACTGTGGACTCCACCAACAGGCTTACCTATAAACTTCATAGGAGGTATCACCTGTGTGTACCCTCAAACAGTGCACATGTGCCCCCCAGCAATCCATGTGCCCAAATGACCCTGTGGCCAGTGCTCCGCATGTCCATGCAGACAGTGGACTAAAACCTCTACAGATCATGTGCAAAGAAAATGAAGTATCCACTGAAAAGGTCTGAGAGACTACCCAGAATTCATAACATGATGGACTGGTAAAATTCTTTATATTTGCAAGCCACTTTATTCTTCCAATGCAAAGACATCAATGGAAAACTTCAAAACACAAGCAATCAAAGAAACATAACACCAGCAAAGGCACAATAATTGTCCATTAGCTGACACCAAAAAATAGAGAACTATGAATTGTCCAACCAAATATTCAAAATAATTGTTTCAAGAAAGCTAAGCTCAGCAAAACACAGATATGCAACTAAATGAAATCGGGACAATATATGAACAAAATGAGAAGTGCAAGAGATAAAATTACCGAATAAAACTTCTGGAGCTGGAAAATGAAATAAATGAAATGAGAAATGCAGTGGGGACAAACAGGAAGGAAAAACAAATCTCTGAATTTGAAGATAAGTGATTTGAAATTATACAGGCAGGAAAAAAAGAATAGAAAAGACTTAAGAAAACCTACAGGATTTGATATGCCATTATGTAAACTACCGTACATACTACCATAGTTTTAGAAGGAGAAAAGAGAAAAGAACAGAAAACTTATTTAAAGAGATAACGAGAAAAAAAAGTAAAACATCCTAAATTCTTAGTGCAATATGGAAATTCAAGTTCAAGAAGCTCAAAAGACCCTATGTTTATTGCACCATTATTTACAATAGCTAAGATATGGAAACAGCCAAAATGTACACTGATTGATGAATGGATAATGGAGATGTGGTATATATGCACAATGAAATATTATTTCTTGCCATTTGCAAAGACATGGATGGGGCTACAGAGTATAATGCTAAGTGAAATAAGTCACTCAGAGAAAGAAAAATGCATGATTTTTCTCATATGTGGAATTTAAGAAACAAAACAAATAACAAAGGAATAAAAGGGAGAGAGGAACTAAGAAACAGACTCATAAATATCTTCTCCCATTCTGTCAGTTGCCTTTTAGTTTTGCTGATTGCTTTCTTCGCTGTGCAGAAGCTTTTTATTTTGATGAGGTCCCAGTAGTTTTTGTTTTTGTTTCCGTTGCCTCCAGAGACGTGTTGAGTAAGAAGTTGCTGCAGCCAAGGATCAAAGAGGTTTTGCCTGCTTTCTCAAGGATTTTGATGGCTTCCTGTCTTACATTTAGGTCTTTTATCCATTTTGAGTTTATTTTTTTGTATGGTATAAGAAAATGGTCCAGGTTCTTTCTTCTGCATGTGGCTGTCCAGTTTTCCCAGCAACAATTACTGAAGAGACTGTCTTTATTCCCCTGGATATTCCTTCCTGCTTTGTCAAAGATTAGTTGGCCATACGTTTGTGGATCCATTTCTGGGTTCTCTATTCTGTTCCATTGATCTTAAGTATAGAAAACAAACTGATGGTTCCAGGAGGGGAGGAGGTTGGGGGATGGGTTAAATAGATTATGGGTATTAAGTAGTATACTTGTGATGAACACTGGGTGTTATATGGAAGTGTTGAATCACTATAGTGCACACCTGCAACTATTACAACACTATGTTAAATAACTGGAATTAAAATAAAAACTTTAAAATATAAGTAAGTAAATAAATGAACAAAAAGAAGCAGAGAAGATCACAAATAGAATCCAACCAAGGAAAATTACATCAAAAACACTGTAAAAATATTAAGTAAAAAAAAAAAATAAAGAGAAAATTGAAAAAAATCAAGAAAAATGTGATTCATCATGTGTAGGGGAACTTGCATAATTGTATCAGCACTTTTCTCAGCAAAGTCCTTGAGGGTCAGGAGATTGTAGGGCGATATGAATCCAAAGTGTTGAAAGAAAAGAAAAATATTAAGCAAGAACACCATACATGGCAAATTTGTCCATCAGGAAAGAAAAAAAACTGATCTTCCAAAAACATGAAGGAGCTCATCACCAGTAAATGCTAAACAAAGTTGGGGCACCTGGGTGGCTCAGTCGGTTAAGCGTTCGACTTCTGCTCAGATCATGAGCTCACAGTTCATGATTTCAAGCCCTGCGTTGGGCTCTGTGCTGACAGCTCAGAGCCTGGAGCTTGCTTCAGATTCTGTGTCTTCTTCTGTCTGCCCCTCCACCACCTGTACTCTGTCCCTCACATTGCCTCAAAAATAAATAAAACATTAAAAATATTAAATGCTAAACAAAGTTCTTCAAGTTGGAATAAACTAATTAGTAATATAAAATCTATGAAAGTAAAAAACAATAGTAAATAGTCAAATTTAGAATATCTAATAGTGTAATTGTAGGGTGTAATTTTATTTTAACTCTAGTATAATAGTTAAAAATAAATGTATTAAAATAATTACAGATACAAAAGTCTGTTAAAGGATATACATGTTTTGGTAATTTGTGATATCAATAACATAAAAGGTTTGTGTGGGAAAGTAAAACTACTGCTTTTGTATGTCGTTAAAGTTGTTTCCAGCTTAAAACAGACTGTAATGACAATAAGATGTCTTTTTTTGTTTTAATGCACTGAGTCATGATATATATACATATATATATATATATATATATATATATATGTATATATCTCATGAATATATATTATATGTATAATATATAATTAATATATATAATATATATTATGTGTGTGTGTATATATGTATATATATATATATATATACACATACATAATTTATTGTCAAATTGGTTTCCATACAAAACTCAGTGCTCATCCCAACAGGTGCCCTCCTCCCTGCCCATCACCCACTTTCCCTTCTCCCCCACCCCACAACTCCCCTTAGTTTGTTCTCAGTCCTTTAAGAGTCTCTTATGGTTTGCCTCCTTCCCTCTCTGTAACATTTTTCCCCCTTTCCCTCCACCATGGTCTTGTTATGTTTCTCAGGATCCACATATGAGTGAAAACATATGGTATGTGTCTTTCTCTGCCTGACTTATTTCACTTAGCATAATACTCTCCAGTTCCACCCATGTTGCTACAAATGGTCAGATTTCATTCTTTCTCATTGCCAAGTAGTATTTCATTGTATACAAAAACCATATCTTTTTTTATCCATTCTTCAGTTGGTGGACATTTAGGCTCTTTCCATAATTTGGCTATTGTTCAAAGTGCTGCTATAAACATTGGGGTACAAGTGCCCCTATGCATCAGCACTCCTGTATCCCTTGGGTAAATTCTGAGCAGTGCTATTGCTGGGTCATTGGGTATATCTATTTTTTAATTTTTTGAGGAACCTCCACACTGTTTTCCAGAGTGGCTGCACCAGTTGCATTCCCACCAACAGTTGAAGAGGGTTCCCGTTTCTCCACACCCTCTCCAGGATCTATAGTCTCCTGATTTGCTCATTTTAGCCACTCTGACTGGCATGAGGTGGTATCTCAGTGTGGTTTTGAATTGCATTTCCCTGATGAGGAGTGATGTTGAGCATCTTTTCATGTGCCTTTTGGCAATCTGGAAGTCATCATTAGAGAAGTGTCTATTCATGTCTTCTGCCATTTCTTCACTGGATTATTTGTTTTTCAGGTGTGGAGTTTGGTGAGTTCTTTATAGATTTTGGATACTAGCCGTTTGTCTGATATGTCATTTGCAAATATCTTTTCCCATTGCATCAGTTGCCTTTTAATTTTATTGATTGTTTCCTTTGCAGTGCAGAAGCTTTTTATCTTCATGAGGTCCCAATAGTTCATTTTTGCTTTTAATTCCCTTGGCTTTGGAGATGTATCAAGTAAGAAATTGCTGCAGCTGAGGTCAAACAGGTTTCTTTCTGCTTTCTCCTCTGGGATTTTGATGGCTTCCTGTCTCACATTCAGGTCATTCAACCATTTTGAGTTTATTTTTGTGTATGGTGTAAGAAAGCGGTCTAGTTTCATTCTTCTGCATGATGCTGTTCATTTCTCCCAGTTCCATTTGTTTAAGAAACTGTCTTTTTTCCCTTGCTTTCTCTTTCCTAACATATATTCCATTGCTTTGAAATGCAGAGTTCTAAATATATCTGTGAAGTCCATCTGATCCAATGTATCATTCAGGGCCCTTGTTTCTTCATTGATTCTCTGTCTAGATGATCTATTCATTGTTGTAAGTGGAGTATTAAAGTCCCCTGCAATCACCACATCCTTATCAATAAGGTTGCTTATGTTTGTGATTAATTGTTTTATATATTTGGGGGCTTCCAAATTCAGTCCATAGCCATTTATAATTGTTAAATCTTCATGATTGATAGACCCTGTAATTATTATATATTGCCCTTCTTCATCTCTTGTTACAGCCTTTAATTTGAAGTCTAGTTTGTCTAATATAAGTATGGCTACTCCAGCTTTCTTGTGACTTCCAGTAGCATCATAGATACTTCTCCATCCCCTCACTTTCAGTCTGAAGGTGTCCTCAGATATAAAATGAGTCTTTTATAGACAGCAAATGGATGGGTCTTGTTTTTTCTTCTCCATTCGGATACCCTATGTCTTTTGGTCGGAGCATTTAGTCCATTTATATTCAGTGTTATTATTGAAAGATATGGGTTTAGAGTCATTGTGTTATCTGTAGGTTTCATGCTTGTAGTGATGTCTCTTGTCCTTCGTGGTCCTTTCAACATTTCATTCACAGAATCCACCTTAGGATCTCTTGTAGGGCTGGTTTAGTGGTGACGAATTCCTTCAGTTTTTGCTAGTTTGGGAAAACCTTTATCTCTCCTTCTATTCTGAATGACAGACTTGCTGGATAAAGTATTCTCGGCTGCATTTTTTTTTCTGTTCATCACATTGAAGATTTCCTGCCATTCCTTTCTGGCCTGACAAGTTTCAGTAGATAGACCTGCTACTAGTCTTATGTGTCTACCTTTGTATGTTAAGACCTGTTTATCCCTAGCTACTTTGAGAATTCTCTCTTTATCTTTTTATTTTGCCAGTTTCACTATGATATGTTTTGCAGAAGATCAATTCAAGTTACATCTGAAGGGAGTTCTCTGTGCCTCCTGGATTCCAATGCCTGTTTCCTTCCCCAAATCGGGAAAGTCTCAGCTATGATTTGTTCAAGTACACCTTCAGTCCCGTTCTCTGTCTTTTGTTTTTCTGGAATTCCTATGATAAGGATATTGTTCTGTTTGATTGCATCACTTTTTTCTCTAATTCTCCTCTTGTATTCCTGGATTTCTTTATCTCTATTTTTCTCAGCTTTCTCTTTTTCCACAATTTTATCTTCTAATTCACATATTCTCTCTTCTGCCCCTTCAATCCGTGCTGTGGCCACCTCTATTTTATGTTTCATCTCATTTATACCATTTTTTAATTCATCATGAATATTGTTTAGTCCCTGATCTCTGTAGCAATAGATTCTCTGCTGTCCTCTATGCTTTTTTCAAGCCCAGCAATTAATTTTATGACTGTTATTCTAAATTCTTGTTCAGTTATATTGCTTACATCAGTTTTGATCAATTCGTTAGCTGTCGCTACTTCCTGGAATTTCTTATAGGAGACTTCTTCTATTTCATAATTTTGGCTAGTTTTCTGTCCCATATGCGTTTTAAAAGCTTATTGTGGGCTCTGCACCTGTGAGCACTGCTATATTAAAGAAGTGTCATACACTGTCCAGGGCCCAGCCCTTCAGGAGGTGTTTTTTTCAAAGATTGTTACTTATTCTCTGTTATCGTGACTTTGGTTATTTTATTACCCTACTTATAGTGATATTTTGGACACTCCACCAGGTGTGCTTTGATTTGTTCCTTGGAGTAGATATATAAAGGGAAACAGACAGACAAACAGGAGACAAAAATGTTCAAACACACAAACAAATAACACAAACAAATAAACCAAATAAACAAACAAAATAAACCAAATAAACAAACAAAAAAACCACTAAAGACTAAAACAAAAAAACCCAATAACACCGAGTGCAAGTAAAGAAGAGGGTGAAGATGGTGTTGATAGAAGAGCACATGCAAAGAGAGAAACGACAGGAGTGTTGGGGTGGGGGAAGAAAAAATAAACGTTGATTAGGCAGAGATACAAAAGGCTTAATCCAGAGAGAGAGAGAGGGGAAAATAAGGAGGCAGGGAAAACAAAATGAAGATAAAATTACCCAGTCAGAGAAAGTATATGACTTGATTATTTCAGAGAGTGAGAAAGGAGTGTAAAGAAGGAGGTGTATCAAGACACCAAGACATGTATCAAGACAATGGATTAAATATATCTGTTTAGACAGACCAATAACCAGAGTAACCAGCCTAGGGGAGGGATGAGATAAGAAGAAAAGGAGGGGGGAGAACATATCTATATATCCAGAACTGACCTAGAGTTAATCCAGGCAATGCTGCAGTGCTTGTCAGGAGGAGCTGTCCCCAGGGTCTGTGCTGCTTTGATGGATATGCAGTTACCCAGTGTGAAGGGGTGAGGTTTGGTGTAATCTGGACCCACCTCCACCTTGGTCCCCAGGAGTGATCCTTGAGGCCCTGTCTTGGGGTGGTGGGGGGGACAGGAATGGTGATCCCCCAGTCTCTTTTCCACCGAGCCTGACCCAGTGGACTCTGTTTGAGTCATCCACATTGTGCCTCGGGTGCAGACGGGGTGGTCCTCCTCACTCCACCAACTCCCCTGATGCTGCACTTGGCTAGGATTCAAAGTCCTGCTTTGTGCACTCTGGCACTGGGGAAGTACCTCTCAGTGTGGCTGGATATGTGGTCCTGGATGGCTTTGTCTGTGCCTCTGCATTTCAGGGAGGACCACCTTTTCCTACTGCAGACTGAGAGCCACCACCCTCACCGTGAGCTCCTGCAGTGGCAGATACAGGCAGGCTTTGTCTTTTCCCACAGCACCCCAGGGAGATGACCACCTTTTCCTACTGCAGACTGCGCCCTTGGCCCAGCCACTGAGCCCAGGGGTGGCGGACACAAGCAGGCTTTGTACTATCACACAGCCTTCCAGGGAGGGAACCACTTTTTCCAACTGCAGACTGAGACCCTGACATACATCCACACCCAGGCCTTGGCTCCCATCCTCCCCAGGTGCGTGAATAGGGATCCTGCCCCAGTCCAAAGAAAGCCCTGCAGTTAGAGATCGGATCCCTCTCAGTCTCAGTCTGAGGTCTTTCTCCTGTCCAGATATGGTCCTACACTTCCCTAGCCACTTTTTCTCTTCCCTTTATCTCTCTACAGAATGGGGTCCCTCCCCTCCGTGCCCACAAGGCATTTTTTTTATTTCCCCCAATGTGCAGTTACTCACCTTTTTTTCCAGCTTTCCCATTTTCTTCCTAGTAGATTCAGTCTCTTTCCTCCCAGGCTCTGGTGCTCAAAGTCCTTTGGCTTCTGCACTTCTTTGCTTGAGAGACGTGAAAAGTATGGATCCCCTACTTCTCTGTCATGTTGGCCCTTCACTGAGAATAAGATGTCTTATATAGGATGTATACCAAGAAGAAAAAAAAAATACTTTATCAGGTACACAAAGATAAAGAGAAGTAAGTTAACCAATAAAATCATAAATAAATCAATAAAATCATAAATCAATAAAAGCTAATTAAATTACAAAAGAAGAGGGCAAGTTATGAATAAAGAGACTATAAAGCATTAATAAAACAATAAAAAATGAAAACAATTTCCCTATCAATAACTACTTTAAATATATATATTTAAAGGCATAAAGGCATAGTGAATCAACAACTTCATAGATTATCCAGTGTTCATCAGGATAAGTGTTAACAAAATCTGTCACCACACAATATAATATTATTGACTATACTTGTCATTTCTATGGTTTATTTATTTTATTACTAGAAGTTTGTACCTCTTAATACCTCTATCATTTTTGTCCATCTCTCCACACTCTTCCCCTCTGGCAATCACAAGTTTGTTCTGTATTTATGGATCTATTTCTGGTCTTTTGTTTGTTTCTTTGTTTTGTTCTTTAGATTCACATATAAGCAAAATCATGCTATGCATCTTCTCTGACTTATTTCACTTAACATAATACCCTCACCTCCATTTATGTCAAAAATGAGAAGGTCTTATTTTTTATGGCTGATCAATATTCCATTATATAGATTGATTATTATAGATAGACATACATCTATCTATCTATATATATATTTTATATGTCTCTACTGATATGTAGACCAAAGTATACAACTCTCTCTCACTCTCTATCTATATCTATACCTATGTCTCTATCTATCTATTTATCTATCTAATTTTCCATATCTTGGTTATTGTAAATAATGCTGCAATAAATTGGAGTGCATATATATTTTCAAATTAGGATTAGTGTTTTCATTATGTTTACATAAATATCTGGTAAAGGAATTACTGTACCATATGGTATTTCTAGTTTTAATTTTTGCAGGTTTTGCACAGTGGGTTCACCAATTTACATTCCCACCAATAGTGCACAAAACTTCCCTTCCCTTCACATCTTCACCAACACTTGTTATTTTGTGTCTTTTTTATGCTAGCTGCTCTGACAACTATGGAATAATATCTCCTGTGTTTGATTTGCATTTCCCCATTGATGAGTGATTTTAAGGAAATTTTCATGTCTGTTTGTCATCTGTATGAGTTTTTGGAAGAAAGTGTATTCAGGTCACTGTGCACTCACTTTGTAATCAATTATTTTTTGGTATTGAGTTATATAAGTTCTTTATATATTGCAGATATTAAACCTTTATCAGATATATCATTTTCAAATATTTTTTCCCATTCACTAGGTCACTTGTTCTTTTATTGATGTTATCCTTTCTTGTTCAAAATCTTTCATTTTATTCCCAATATTTTATTTTTGTTTTTGTTTCCCTTGTTTTAAGAGATATATTTAAAAAGATGTTACTATGACCTATATCCACGATATAACTGCCTATGTTTTATTTAAGGAGTTTTTAAGGTTTTCAATTTAAGATATAGATTTATAATAGATATTGAGTATATTTTTGAGCTCTAACAAAGTGATCCAGTTTCAGTCTTTTGCATATAGCTCTCCAATTTTCCCAACACAATTTATTGAAGAGATTATCTTTGCCTTGTTGTATATCCTTGCTTCCTTTGTCATAGATTAATTGACCATAGATGCATGAGTTTATTTCTGGGCTCACTATTCAGTTCCATTAATTTATGTTCTATTTTTGTGCCAGTAGCATACTGGCACCATATGAAATCTTGAAATATGCTGGGATTGTGATATTTATGAGTTATTTTTTCTTATGATTAGTTTGACCCTTCAGTGTTTTTTGGTTCCTTATAAATTTTAGGATTATTTGGTCAAGTCTTGGGAAAAATGTTATTGATATTTCAAAAAGGATTGCTTTGAAGCTGTATATTGGTTTGGGCGCTATAATATCAAAAATATTCATTCTTTCGTTGGGTGAACACAAAATATCTTTCCATTTGTTGGTGTCCTCTTCAATTTATTTTATCAAAGTTTCATAGTTTTCAGAGTATAGTTTTCAGTATATAGTTTTCACCTCCTCAGTTAAGTTTAGCCCTAGGTATTTTATTCCTTTTGTTGCAGCTATAAATGCAATTATTTCCTTAATTTCTTCTGCTGTTACTTTCTTATTAATGTGTAGAAATGTGGCCAATTTAAGTATATTAATTTTGCATCCTGCAACTTTACTGAACTCATTTATTAGATCTAGTAGTTTTTAGGTGGAGTCTAGTGTTTTCTATATATAATGTTATGTCATCTGTAAATAGTAAAATTTTATTTAATTTTTTTACCAATTTGGGTGGCTTTTATTTCTTTACTTGTCTAATTGCTGTGGCAAAGACTTCCATTACTATATTTAATAAAAGTGATGAGTGTGAAAATTCTTGTCTTATACTTGATCTTAGGGGAAAAGCTCCGAGGTTTTCACCATTGAGTCTGATGTTAGCTGTGGGTATTCATATATGGCCTTGATTATGTTGAGTATATTTCCTCTAAATGTAAGTGGTGAAAGTTTTCATCATTAAATGAAATTGTGCCTTATCAAATGCTGTTTCTGCATCTATTGAGATTACCACATGGTTTTGATCCTTTTTGTTGTAAATATGATATATCACATTGATTGATGTGTTGCTATTTGTATATTGAACCACTGTTGCATCCCTGGAGTAACTCCCACTTGATCATGGTGAATTATCTTTTTAATATGTTGTTAGATTCAATTTGCTAATATTTTGTTGAGGAGTTTCCCCCCTATTGTGCCAAGAATATTGGCTTTTACTATTTTGTTGTTATTGTTGCTGTTATTATTGTAGTTTTTTGTAGTACCTTTGTCTGCTTTTCACCACATAGAATAAATTTGGAAGCTATTCTTCTTCTAAATCTTATAATAGGTTCAGGAAATAGACATTAACTTCTTTAAATATTTTGTAAAATTTACCTGTCAGGCCATCTCATCCTGGACTTTTGTTTGTTGAGAGTATTTTGATACCAATTCAGCTTCATTATTAGTTATTGATATGTTCAAATAATTCTCTTACCTCCAGATTTGCTAATGAAAGATTACATATTTTTATGAATTTTTCCATTTCTTTTAGGTTGTCAAACTTTTTGGCAACTTTTTTGTAGTAGTTTCTTATAATCATTAGAATTACTGTGGTGTTGGTTAGTATTTCTCTTTTATTTCTGGTTTTAGTTATTTCATACTTTTTATTTTCATAATTTTAACTAAAGTTTTATTAATTTTGTTTATCTTTTCAAAGAACTGGCACATCAGTAGGCACCATTTCTCTCCCTTGCCACTCAACATAAATGCAGAGCCACATGCCAAGGACAGTGAAGCCCCCATACTTGCTGCCTAGCCTGTTTTCTCCAGCTCCCAGTCCAATGCACTCTTACACAGCTGCCTTTATTGGTCAAACCTCCTTAATCCCAGTGTGGTGAAATCGCCCTCTGGAAGACCAGGGCAGTCTTATGCTCACACCAGGTCCCTAATGCCTGGAGTTTTAAAGACAGAAGGTTTGACTGACAGATATCGCAGAGGGAACTACAATGCTCCTGGAAGGAGGTGGGAAAACATCCCAGAGGTAGACAGATTGAAAAAAGTAATTAAAAAATGCCTGGGGCACACAGAGGGGGAGATTATTCACTCTTCAAGGAGTGTTTCCTGAGAGCAACAAGCAGGAATCCCTCTCCAGTGACAAAAGAGTTGGCTGGTACCATTTTCCTACACAACCCTTCAGCATAAACACATGACCACCATTGATAAACAGCAAAGCCCTAAGACTGGCTGCTTAACATGTGAAAACAAGTTCCCACAGCCCAGTGTCCTGCCAGTATGGCCCTTCTTACTTAAGTTTGCATGAGGCCCTGCACAGTGGATCCTTCCCCAGAAGACCAGCAGAAACCCCTGCCCACACCTTATCCCAACCAGAGTTCTACAAGGCTACAGTTATATTGGAAGTAGCACCAATGAACATCTAGTTAAGACTTGCCAAACTCTAGAAAAAGGCAAAACATTGCCCACTGTAGGCAAGGAGAATGTCCAAATAATGGTCTGAAAGATAGAGAAGTCAAAACACCACAGCAGAGTGCACATAGCACACATTAGAGACTCCCTCTGAAGTGCCAGGTCCTGGATATTATATGACCTCTTCTTCATAAAGCCATTACTCTCAGGAGCAAGAAATGTAAGAGGCTTTTCTAACAATCAGAAGAATACATAGACTTAGAGAAAGAGCCAAGATGGAAGAATTCATCTCAAATGAAACAAGATAAGGTCATAATCAGATTCTAAGCAAAACAGATATAAGTAATATTTCTGATGGAGAATTTAAAACAGCAGTCATAAAAATACTCACTGGGCTTGAGAAAAGAATGGAAGACATCAAGGAGCCCCTTAACACAGTGATAAAAGAGTTAAAAAACAAGTAGAAATAAAGAATGCAATAACTGAGATGAATGAAAACAAGGATGGAGGAAGCAAGGAACAAGTAAGTGATATAGTAGATGAAGTAATGGAAAATGATGAAGCTGAACAAAAGAGAGAAAGAATTGTGGAACACAAAAGGAAACAGGAAGCTCAGTGATCCCCATCAAACGTAATAACATTCATATTATAGGAGTTCCAGAAGAAGAAGAGAGAAAAAAAGGGGTGAAAAAATTATTTGAGAAAGTAATAGCTGCAAACATCTTTACTCTGGGGAAGGAAACAGACATCCACATCCAGGAAAGCACAGAAAACTTCCATGAAAATCAGCAAAAGCAGGCAAACACCAAGACATATTGCAGTTAAATTTGCAAAATATAGCAATAAAGAAAAAATCTTAAAAACATCAAGAAAAAAGAAGTCCTTAACTTATGAGGGAAGACCTATAAGGCTAGCTGTATATAGCTTCATAGAAACATGGCAAGCCATACTGAAAGTACTGTAAGGGAAAAATCTCAGTCAAGAATATTCTATGTGGCAAGTATATCATTCAGAGTAGAAAAAGAGATAAAGAGTTCCTAGACAAACAGAAACTAAAGGAATTTGTCACCACTAAACCAACCCTGTAAGACTAGCTAAAGGGGATCTTTGAGCGCAAAGGAAAGACCAAAAATGACAAAGACAAGAAAGGAACAGAGAAAATCTCCAGACACAATGACAAAACAATTGATAAAATGGCACTAAATAAATAACTATCAATAATTACTTTGGGGACACCTGGGTGATTCAGTTGGTTGAGTATCCAAATCTTGACTTCAACTCAGGCCATGATCCCAGGTTCAAGGTATCAAGTCTCTTTCAGGCTCTGTGCTGAGCATGGAGTCTGCCTGACATTCATTCTCTCTCTCTCTCTCTCTCTCTCCCTCCCTCCCTCCCTCCCTCCCTTCCTCTCTAAAATAAAATTAAAAGAAATTAAAAAAATAATTACTTTGAGTATAAATTATTTAAACACTCCCATCAAAAGATATATGGTATCATAATGGATAAAGGAAAACAAGATCCATCTATATGCAGCCTACAAGAGACTCACTTTAGAACTAAAGACACCGATAGATTCAAAGTGAGGAGATGGAGAATATTTATCATGAAAATGTATGTCAAAAGAAAGTTGAAGGGGCACCTGGGTGGATCAGTTTTAGTCCATCCTAAAACAGCAGAATATACATTTTTTTTCCAATCGAAAATGGGCAATTTTCCAGAATAGATCACATACTAGGTCACAAATCAGTCCTCAACAAGTCTCAATAGATTGAGA
Source organism: Neofelis nebulosa (assembly GCF_028018385.1). Taxonomy (NCBI): domain Eukaryota; kingdom Metazoa; phylum Chordata; class Mammalia; order Carnivora; family Felidae; genus Neofelis; species Neofelis nebulosa. Next base: position 157,077,683 of record NC_080782.1, on the reverse strand, counting down.
CTGTACCATGCATTTCTTTTTCTCTGAGTATGATGCTATAAAACTTGAAGTCGACCACAGTAATATGTGGAAAGACCATGAATACATGGGGGTAAAATATCATACTACTAAACAATAAAGGGGTCAGCCAGAAATTCAAAGAAGAAATTTAAAAAAAATACACACAAACAAATGAAAAAAGAAAAAAAAAATGGCCCAAATCCTTTGGGATGCAACAAATATGGTCCTAAGAGGGAATTATACAGGAATACAGGGCTATCTTAGAAAGAAACAAATCTTAAATAAAAACCTAGCTTCTACATAAAGGAACTAGAAAAATATCAACAAAAGACCCCTAAAGCCAGCAGAAAGAATGAAGAAATAAATATTAGAGCATTAACAAATAATATAGAAAATAAATAAATAAATAAATAAATAAACAAACAAACAAATAAGATCAATGACACCAGGAGCTGGTTTGTTGAAAAAAATAATGCAATTGATAAACCCCTAACCAGGCTTAGAAAAAACAAACAGAAAAGACCCACATATATAAAATAACAAATGAGAGAGAAGAAATAACAGTCAACACCACAGAAATATAAATAATTATAACAGAATATTATAAAATAAAATATGCTAACAAATTTGACAACCTGGAGAAATAGATAAATTCTGAGAAATTAGTAACCTACCACAACTATAACAGAAAGAAATAGAAAACTTGAACAGACTGTGAACCAGCAAAGAAATTGAATCAGTAATCAAAAAACTCCCAAGAGGGGGATGAGTGAAGATGGCTGGACAGCATGGAAGCTTTTTGTGTCTCGCGTCCATGAAATACAGCCAGACCAACACTAAACCATCCTACACACCTAGAAAACTGGAGGATTAACACAACAATCTGCACAACCTGAACCACAGAATTCAGCAGGTATGCATCACAGACAATTGAACTTTGGGAGCAAGAAGCCACAAAAGGTAGGGAACTGCTTTTGTGGGCGGAAAGAGGACAGAGACTGGGGAGAGGGGGAGAATATGGGAAAAGCACCCCTCCCTAAAAGCAGCTGCAGAGAAAGTGGAAAATTGGAAACAGCTGCAGGGACTAAACTAAAAAGGGAGAAAGGAGAAAGGAGAAAGGAGAAAGGAGAAAGGAGAAAGAAGAGGGTTTAAATTCCATTAAGACTGTAAACAAGGGGAGAGCAAAGACTGAAACTCTGCAGCTCAATACCTGGCGGTGCTCTGGGGGGGAGGGTGAATCCCCAGGAACAGAGTGGGTCCTGGGAGGTTCTCAGGCCACACAGGGAAAAGTGGTTCCACTGCTGGAAGGACATTTGTTAGAGACTGTTGAAGCCACCTGGTCCCAGCAGACCCCAGAAGGTGGCCACATTCACTGGTGCTGGGGCAAGGTCTTTAAGGGTGAAGCCTGGTGCTAGATGTGTGTTGTGATTTTCATAATCCCTGAAATGCTGCTGCTACACTGTCTCACAAACTTTTTCTGGGGCGGGCTGGCACCTGGCCACAGTCTCAAGGCACCAGCAGCAGCAGGGTCCAGCAGGCATTTCTGGGTGCAGCTGACATTCAGCCATTGCTCATTTGGCCATTGCTCAGTGAGACCCTCCTGCAAAGGGGCAGAACGGGACAAAGCCACAGTCCTTCAGAAATAAGGGGCCAGGGAAAACAGCTGTAACTGAGACAAAACTTGGTAGAGAGGTACTGGCTGGGACCTGGTCATGGAGAGTGAAAAAGCGGTCAGTAGATGAGAGCTGAAGACAGAGGACAGGTGCATGATTGCTGATCCAGGAGAATAGACTGGGTAGCTGGGTGGAGCCATTTTCACCTCTCCCTCGCATGCACATAAGCACCTAGCAGCACTGCAACAAGCCCCCCCAGTAGGCTAGCAGCGCCATCTATTGGAAAGCACAACTGTTACACTGAGCCCCACCCAACTGGGCCAACTTCTCTCTTCAAGAGCACAAGTCTCACTGCCAGCTTAATTTATGGACTATAAAGAGCTACATAGACTGGCTCCTAGGGGAAACTGAAGTAGTTTCAGTCCTACTTTAATCTGTTACTAGGTTCATCTATTCAATTTTCTTTTTTATTTTTCTTTTTTCTTTTTCTCTTTTAAAATTCTTTAATTTTTCTTGAACACAGAAAGAAAAAATGAATTTTTATTTTCAATTTTTGTTAAAAATATCTTTCTTTCATTTTTATTACTATATTTTTAGTTTTGTGTAATTTTTTTCAAATTCTACTTCCATCATTTTATTTTAGTCTACTTCAGTCTATTCACCTTTCCAACTTTTCAAACAATTTCCTTTTTGTATTTATTTTCCCTTTTTCTCTTTTTAATTCATTTTTCTTGAATGCAAGAGAAAAAATTCATTTTTACTTTCAATTTCTAATAAAAATATTCTTATTTAATTTTAATTACTATATTTTTTGCTTTTATGTAAATTATTTAAATTATATTTTACTTCCATCATTTTATTTTAGTATTCTACAGAGTATGCACTTTTTCAAATTTTCAAGCGATTTATTTTTTATCATTCTTTTTTTCTCTTTTTCATCATTTTTCTCTTTTTCATTTTTCTTTTTTTCTTAAATACAGAAAACGAAAAAATTCATTTTTATTTTTACTTTTTATTAAAAATATTTAAATTTTTTCTACTATATTCTTTACTTTTGTGTATATTTTTCAAATTCTATTTTACCCTCAACATCTCATTTTAGTCTACTTCAGTGTATTCAATTTTTCAAACTATCAAATGATTTCCTTCCCCCCCACTGTTGTTTTCTCTAATCTGTCAAACCACTTTCAACAGTCAGTCCAAAACACACCTAGGATCTAACATCATCTATTCGATGTGTGTGTGTGTGTGTGTGTTTAATTTTTAATTTTAATATTTATTTAAATTTTAATGTTTTTTTAATTAAATTTTTCTACCTCATTAATATTTCCTCCATTAGAAATAACAAAACAAAGGAATTCACCCCAAAAGAAAGAGCATGAAGAAATGACAGCCAGGAATTTAACCAACACAAATACAAGCAAGATGACTGAACCAGAATTTAGAATCACGATAATAAGAATACTAGCCGGAGTCAAAAATACATTAGAATCCCTTTCTGCAGAGATAAAAGAAGTAAAAAAAAAAAACAGTCAGAATGAAATTAAAAATGCTATAACTGAGCTGCAATCACAGATGGATGCAGTGGCACCAAGGATGGATGAGGCAGAACAGAAAATCAGCGATAACGAGGACAAACTAATAGAGAATGATGAAACAGAAAAAAAGAGGGAGATGAAGACAAAGCATAATAAGAATTAGAGAAATCAGTGACACATTAAAAGGAACATCAGAATCATAGGGGTCCCAGAAGAGGAAGAGAGAGAAATAAGGGTAGAAGGGTTATGTGAGCAAATCATAGCAGAAAACTTTCCTAACCTGGGGAAAGACACAGACAGCAAAATCCAGGAAGCACAGAGGACCCCCATTCAATTCAACAAAAATCGACCAACAACAAGGCATATCATAGTCAAATTCACAAAATTCTCAGGCAACGAGAGAATCATGAAAACAGCAAGGGGAAAACAGTCCCTAACCTACAAGGGAAGACAGATCAGGTTTGCAGCAGACCTATCCACAGAAACTTGGCAGGCCAGAAAGGAGGGGTGGGATATATTCAGTGTGCTGAATCAGAAAAATATGCCTCCAAGAATTCTTTATCCAGCAAGTGTGTCATTCAAAATAGATGAAGAGATAAAAAGTTTCCCAGACAAACAAAAATCAAAGGAATGTGTGACCACTAAACCAGCCCTGCAGGAAATTTTAAGGGGACTCTCTGAGGGGAGAAAATATGAAAAAAAAAAAATATATATATATATATATATATATATATATATATATATATATATATATAAATACCAAGAGCAACAAAGATTAGAAAGGACCAGAGAACACCACCAGAAACTCCAACTCTACAAGCATCATAATGGCTATAAATTCATATCTTTCAGTACTTACTCTAAACATCAATGGACTCAATGCTCCAATCAAAAGACATAGGGTAACTGAATGGGTAACAAAACAAGATACATGTATACGTTGTTTACAAAAAACCCACTTTAGACCTAAAGACACCTACAGATTGAAAATAGGGGGACGGAGAACCATCTACTATGCTAATGGTCCACAAAAGAAAGCCAGAGTAGCCATACTTATATCAGACAATCTAAACTTTAAAATGACTGTATCAAGAGATGAAGAAGGGCATTATATCATAATCAAGGGGTCTATACACCAAGAAGACCTAACCATTGTAAACATTTATGCACCAAATGTGAGAGCACACAGATATATAAATCAAGCAATCACAAACATAAAGAAACTCATCGATAGTAATACCATAATAGTAAGAGACTTCAACACCCCACTCACAGCAACGGACAAATAATCTACTCAAAATATCAACAAGAAACAGTGGCTTTTAATGACACACTGGACCAGTAGGACTTATTCATAACATTTCATCCTAAAGCAGCAGAATATACATTCTTCTCCACTGCACATGTATTGTTCTCCAAAATAGACCATATACTGGGACACAAAGTAAGTACAAAAAGATCAAGATCATACCGTACTTATTTTCAGACCACAATATTATAAAACTCAAAATCAATCACAAGAAAGAATATGGAAAGGTAAAAAATACTTGGAGACTGAAGAACATCCTACTAAAGAATGAATGGGCTAACCAAGAATTTAAAAAGGAAATTAAAAAGCATATGGAAGTCAATGAAAATGATAACACCACAACCCCAAACCTCTGGGATGCAGCAAAGTCGGTCATAGGAAAGAAAGTATATACCAATCCAGGCCTTCCTAAAGAAGAAAGAAAGATCTCAGATGCACAACCTAAACTTATGCCTTAAGGAGCTGGAAAAAGAACAGCAAACGAAACCCAAAACCAGCAGAAGACAGGAAATAATAAAGATTACAGCAGAAGAATGCTATCAAAACAAAAAAAAAACAAAAAACAAAACACAAAACAAAACAAAACAAAAAACAGTAGAACAGAACAATGAAACCAGAAGCTGATTCTTTGAAAGAATTAACAAAATTGATAAACCAGTAGCCAGTTTGATAAAGAAGAACAAGGAAATGACCCAAATAAATAAAATCAAGAATGAAAGAGGAGAGATCACAACCAACACAACAGAAATAAAAGCAATACTAAGAGAATATTATGAGCAATCATATGCCAATAAAATGGGCAATCTGGAAGAAATGGTCAAATTCCTAGAAATATATACAGTACCAAAACTGAAACAGGAAGAAACAAAATTTTAACAGACCCATAACCAGTAAGGAATCGAATTAGTAATCAAAAATCTTCCAAAAAACAAGAGTCTGGGGCCAGATGGCATTCCAGGGGAATTCTACCAAACATGTTAGGAAGAGGTAACACCTATTCTCTTGAACTGTTCCAAAAAATAGAAATGGAGGGAAAACTTCAAAACTCTTTCTATGAAGCCAGCATTATCTTGATCCCCAAACCAGAAAGAGACCCCACTCAAAAGGAGAACTATAGACAAATTTCCCTGATAAACATGCATGCAAAAATACTCAACAGGATATTAACCAACCAGATCCAAGAATACATGAAGAAAATTATTCACCAGGACCAAGTGGGATTTATACCTGGGATGCAGGGCTGTTTCAATATCTGCAAAAAAATTAACGTGATTCATCATATCAATAAAAGAAAGGACAAGAAACATACGATCCTCTCAAAAGATGCACAGAAAGAACTGACAAAATACAGCATCCTTTCTTGATAAAAACCCTCAAGAAAGTAGGCATAGAAGGAGCATACCTTGAGATCATAAAAGCCATATATAAATGACCCAACGCTAATATCATCCTCAATGGGGAAAAACTGAGAGCTTTCCCCCTAAAGTCAGGAACCAGACAGGGATGTCCACTCTTGCCACTGTTATTCAACGTAGTCCTGGAAGTCGTAGCATCTGCAATCATACAACACAAAGAAATAAAAGCATCCAAATGGGCCAGGAGGAGGTCAAACTTTCACTCTTCACAGATCACATAATACTCTATATAGAAAACTCAAAATATTCCACAAAAAAATGGTAGAATTGATTCATGAATTCAGCAAAGTCGCAGGATATAAAATCAATGCACCGAAATCAGTTGCATTCCTATACACCAACAATTAAGTGACAGAAAGAAAAATAAAGGAATTGATCCCATTTACAGTTGCACAAAAAACCATAAAATACCTAGGAATAAATCTAACCGAATTGGTGAAAAATCTATACACTGAAAACTATAGAAAGCTTATGAAAGAAATTGAAGAAGACACAAAAAAATGTAAAAAGATTCCATGCTCCTGGATAGGAAGAACAAATAGTGTTAAAATGTCAATACTACCGGAAGCAATCTACATATTCAATGCAATCCCTATCAAAGTAACACCAGCATTCTTTACAGAGCAAGAACAAAGAATTCTAAAATTTGTATGGAACCAGAAAACACCCAAATAGCCAAAGCAATCTTGAAAAAGAAAACCAAAGCAGGAGGCCTCACAGTCCCTGACTTCAGGGTATACTACAAAGCTGTAATCATCAAGACAGTACGGTACTGGATGAAAGACAGACATTCAGATCAATGGAACAGAATAGAGAACCCAGAAATGGACACACAAATGTATGGCCGAGTAATCTTTGACAAAGCAGGAAAGAACATCCAATAGAATAAAGACAGTCTCTTCAGCAGGTGGTCCTGGGAAAACTGGACAGTGACATGCAGAAGAATAAACCTGGACCACTTTCTTACACCCTACACAAAAATAAACTCAAAATGGATGAAAGATCTAAATGTAAGACAGGAAGCCATCAAAATCCTCTGGGAGAAAGCAGGCAAAAATCTCTTTGATCTTGGGCACAGAAACTTCTTACTCAACACGTCTCTGGAGGCAAGGGAAACAAAAGCAAAAATGAACTACTGGGACCTCGTCAAAATAAAATCTTCTGCACAGCGAAGGAAACAATCAGCAAAACTAAAAGGCAACGGACAGAATGGCATAAGATATTTGCAAGTGACACATTAGATAAAGGGTTAGTACCCAAAACCTATAAATAAATTATCAAACTCAACACCCAAAAAACAACTAATCCAGTGAAGAAATGGGAAAAGACATGAATAGACACTTCTCCAAGGAAGACATCCAGATGGCCAACTGACACATGAAAAAATGCTCAACATCACTCAACATCAGAGAAATACATATCAAAACCACAATGAGATCCCACCTGACACCTGTCAGAATGGCTAACATTAACAACTCAGGCAACAACTGATGTTGGCTTGGATGAGGAGATAGAGGATCTCTTTTGCATTGTTTGTGGCAATGCAAGCTGGTGCAGCCACTCTGGAAAACAGGATGGAGGTTCCTCAAGAAACTAAAAATAGAACTAGCCTATGACCCCATAATTGCACTACTAGGCATTTATGCACGGGATACAGGTTTGCTGTTTTGAAGGGACATATGCACCCCAATGTTTATAGCAGCACTATCAACAATAGCCAATAATGGAAAGAACCCAAATGTCAATCGATGGATGAATGGATAAAGAAAATGTGGAATATAAATATGTAAACACACAATGGAGTATTACTCAGCAATCAAAAAGAATGAAATCTTGCCATTTGCAACTACACGGATGGAACTGGAAGGTATTATGCTAAGTGCAATTAGTCATTCAGAGAAAGACAAAAATCATATGACTTCACTCATATGAGGACTTTAAGAGACAAAACAGATGAACATTAGGGAAGGGACACAAAAATAATGTAAAAACAAGGAGGGGGACAAAAAGGAAGAGACTCATATATATGGAGAACAAACTGAGGGTTGCGTGAGGGGTTGTGGGAGGGAGGATGGGCTAAATGTGTAAGGGGAACTAAGGAATTTACTCCTGAAATCATTGTTTCACTATATGCTAACTAATTTGGATGCAAATTAAAAAAAATAAAAAAAATTAAATTAAAAACAAAACTCCCAGGAAACCAAAGTCCAAGGCCAGATGGATTTACAGACAAATTCTACCAAATCTTGAAAGAATAGTTAATACCTGTTCTTCTGAAACCATTCAAAAAAGTAGAAATGGAAGGAGAAGTCCCAAATTCATTCTAAGGTTTCAACATTAACCTGATACTAAAACTAAAAAAGATTCCACAAAAAAAGAAAACTACAGGCCAATATACCTGATGAAAATGGATGCAAAAAATGTCAATAAAATACCAGCAAGTCATTTTCAACAGTACACTAAAAGAATCATTCACCATGGTCAAATGGAATTTATTAGCGGCTTCAAGTGTAGTTAAACATTCACAAATCAATTAACATAATATACTACATTAAGAAAATAAAGGATAAGAACCCTATGATCATTACAATAGAAACTGAAAAACTATTTCACAGATTACAACATTTACTCATGGTAAAATACCCTTAACAAAGTAGGTTTAGAGGGAACACACCTAAAATAATAAAGGTTATATACCAAAATCCCAGAGTTAATATCATCCTCAATGGGAGCAAAACTGTGCACTTTCCTCCTCCTCCTCCTCCTCCTCCTCCTTTGTGATTATTTATTATTGAGACATAGAGACAGGGCACAAGCATGGGAAAGGGCAGAGAATGAAGGAGACACAGAATCTGAAGCAGGCTCCAGGATCTGAGCTGTCAGCACAGAACCTGGTGCAGGGCTTGAACTCACAAACCACGAGATCATGACCTGAGCTGAAGTCAGACACTTAACCAATTGAGCCACCCAGGTGCCCTGTGAGCTTCTCTTCTATGGTCGGGAATAAGACAGGGATGTCCATTGTCACCACTGTTATTAAACACAGTATTGGAAGTCAAAGCCTCAGCAGTCAGACAACACAAAGAAATAAACAGCATCAAAAACAGCAAGTAAGAAGTCAAACTTTCACTACTTCCAGATGGCATGATCTTCTATATGGAAAATTGAAAATACTCCACCAAAAAACTGCTAGAATTGATATATGAATTTAGTAAAGTCACAGGATACAAAATCAACACATGGAAATCTCTTGCATTTGTATACACCAACAATGAATCAGGAGAAAAAGAAACCACGGAATCAATCCCATTTACAATTTCACCAAAACCCACAAAATACTGAGGAATAAACCTAACCAAATTGGTAAAAGATCTATCTGTACTCTGAAAACTAAAACACTGATGAAAGATATTTGAAGAGGACACAAATGGAAAAATATTGTAAGCTCATGGATTGGAAGAACAAGTATTGTTAAAATGTTTCTATTACTCAAAGAAATCTACACATTTAATGCAATCCCTATCAAAATAACACCAGCATTTTCCACAGAGCTGGGACAAACAATCTTAAAATTTGTATGGAACCACAAAAGACTGAATAGCCAAAGCATTCTGGAAAAAGAAAAGCATAACTGAAGGCATCATAATTTCAGAGTAAAAGTTATATTACAATGCTGTAGTGATCAAGACAATATGGTACTGGAACAAAAACAGACATATAAAAGCATAAAACACGAAAACAAAACAAAACAAAACAAAACAGGGGATCTTGTGTGGCTCAGTTGGTTAAATGTCCAAGTCTTGGTTTTGACTCAGGTCGTAATTTCACAGTTTGTAAGACTGAGCTCTATGTTCAGCTCTGTGATGACAGCATGGAGCTTGCTTGGGATTCTCTCTCTCCATCTCTGCCCCCACCTCTCTCTCTTAAAGTAAATAAATAAACTTTAAAAGCAAGAATAGGAAACCCAGGTTTAAACCTCCTACTATATGGTCAATTTCTTTGACAAAGCAGAAAAAAAAATATCCAGTGGGAAATAGATAGCCTCTTCAACAAACAGTGTTGGGAATACTGGACAGCAACATGCAAAAGTTGAAAGAGACTGGGGGACCGCCATTTCCCCACCACCACCACCACCACCACCACCACCACCCAGGGCCCACAATGGAGGTGGGACCAGCCTACACAAACCACCCCCCTCCGTGCCAGGTAACTGTATTTCTGCTGGAGCCAGATAGATGCTGTGCAATAAGATGGCTTGTTCATCCAAACCAGTGATGCTACATAACCTGGATTAATCCCAGGATAATACTTGTCCTGGCTATATCCTCCCTTCCTATCTGTTCCCTCCACTAGGCTGGTCACTCTGGTAATTGGTTTGTTTAATCAGACATATTTAATCCATTCCCTTGTTATATGTTCTACATCTCCTTCTGTACTTTCCTTTTTCTCTCTCTGGATTAATCAAACCATATAGTTTCACTGTCTGGGTAACTTTATCTTCATTTTTCCCCCCGCCTCCCCATTTAGTCTCTCTGCCCTGTCAATGCTTATTTTCTCTTTGTCTCCACCCCTGTTATTTCTCTCTTTGTTATGTGCTCTTTCATCAGCACAACCTCCACCCTGTTCTTGACTTATAGCTGATGTTTGTGTTCTTTTTCTCATATACTGCTTTTTTCTATGTGTGTGGGTGTGTGTGTGTGCGTGTGTTTCCATTTGTTTGTTTCTTTTATGTGTATGTGTGTTTGCATGTCTCTATGTGCTATTTGTATGTTTGTTTTCCTATCCAGGGCTATTTCAAGGAATAAAATGAAGCACATCTCGTGCAGGGTCCAAAACATCATTACAAGTAGAGAAATAAAATAACCAAAGTAACAACAATAGAGAGCAAGTAACACTCTCACTCTCCAAAAAACACCACCGGAAGAACCAGGCCCTGGACAGTGTATGATCCCCTTTAATATAGCAGTGTTCACAGGTACAGAGTACATAACCAGCTTATAAAACTCATAAGGGACAGAAAACTAGCCAAATGATGAAACAGAAGGATTCCCCTCAAAAGAAATTCCAGGAAAAAGTGACATCTAAAGAATTGATCAAAACAGATAAAAGCAATATAACTAAACAAGAATTTAGGATAATAATTATAAGATAAATCACTGCATTTGAAAAAGGTATAGAAGACAGCAGAGAATCTATTACTGTAGAGATCAAGAAACTAAAAAATAGTCATGATGAATTAAAAATGCTGTAAATGAAGTAGAAAATAAAATGGAGGCAGCTACAATATGTAATGAAGAAGCAGAGGGGAGAATAATGAATTAGAACATAATATTATGGAACGGGATAAAAGAGAAAGCTGAGAAAAAGAGATTTTAAAAAAATCTGGATCACGAGGGGGAGAATTAGAGAACTAAGTGATTCAATGAAATGGAATAATATCCATATCATAGGAATTCCAGAAGAAGAAGTGAGGGAGAAAGGGAAGAGGGTGTACTTGAAAAAATCATAACTGAGAACTTCCTGATTTGGTGAAGGAAACATACATAGAAATTCAGGAGGCACAGAGAACTCCCTTCAGATGTAACTTGAATTGGTCTTCTGCAAAACATATCATAGTGAAAATGGCAAAATAAAAAGACAAAGAGAGATTTCTCAAAGTAGCTAGGGATAAACGGGGTCTTAACATACAAAGGTAGACACATAAGACTAGTAGCAGATCTATCTACTGAAACTTGTCAGGCCAGAAAGGAATGGCAGGAAATCTTCAATGTGATGAACAGAAAAAATATGCAGCTGAGAATACTTTATCCAGCAAGTCTGTCATTCAGAATAGAAGGAGAGATAAAGGTTTTCCCAAACTAGCAAAAACTGAAGGAATTCGTCACCACTAAACCAGCCCTACAAGAGATCCTAAGGGGGACTCTGTGAGTGAAATGTTGCAAGGACCACAAAGTACCAGAGACACCACTACAAGCATGAAACCTACAGATATCACAATGACGCTAAACCCATATCTTTCAATAACAACATTGATTGTAAATGGACTAAGTGCTCCAATCAAAAGACATAGGGTAACAGAATGGATAAAAAAAAGACCCACATATTCGCTGTTACAAGAGATTCATTTCAACCCTGAGGACACTTTCAAATTAAAAGTGAGGGGATGAAGAACTATCTATCATGCTCCTGGAAGTCACAAGAAAGCTGGAGTGGCCATACTTATATCAGACAAACTAGACTTAAATTAAAGGCTGTAACAAGAGATGAAGAAGGGCATTATATAATAATTACAGGGTCTATCCATCAGGAAGAGCTAAAAATTATAAATGTCTATGCACTGAATTCAGGAGAACCCAATATTTAAAACAATTAACCACAAACATAAACAATCTTATTGATAAGAATGTGGTAATTGCAGGGGACTTTAATACTTCATTGACAGCAATGGACAGGTCATCTAGACACAGAATCAGTATGGAAACAATGTCTCTGAATGATACATTGGACCAGATGGACTTGACAGGTATATTTAGAACCCTACATCCCCAAACAGCAGAATACACATTCTTCTCGAGTGCACATGGAACTTTCTCCAAGATAGATCACATACTGGGTCACGAAAAAGCACTCAATAAATATAAAATAATTGAGATCATACCATGCACATTTTCAGATCACAATGCTATGATACTTGAAATCAACCACAGAAAAACGTCTGGAAAACCTCCAAAAGCATGGAGGTTAAAGAAAATCCTCCTAAAGAATGAATGGAGCAAACAGGCAATTAAAGATATTAAAATATATATGGAAACAAATGTACATGAAAATACTACAATCCAAACCATTTGGGATGCAGCAAAGATAGTCCTAAGAGGCAAATACATTGCAATCCAGGCGTATCTCAAGAAACAAGAAAAATCCCAAATACAAAATCTAACAGCACACCTAAAGGAACTAGAAGCAGAACAGCAAAGATACCCCAAACCCAGCAAATGAAGAGAAATAATAAAGATAAGAGCAGAAATAAACAATATAGAATCCAAAATATGTGGTAGAATAGATCAATAAAACATAGAGTTGTTTTTTTGAAAAAATAAGCAAAATTTATAAACCTCTAGCCAAGCTTCTCAAAAGGAAAACAGAGAGGACCAACATAGATAAAATCATGAATGAAAATATATTTGTTACAACCAATCCCTCAGAAATGCAAGCAATTATCAGGGAATACTATTAAAAACTTATCTGCCAACAATCTGGACAACCTGGAAGAAATGGACAAATTCCTAAACACACACACACTACTAAAACTCAAATGGGAAGACCCTCCTTTTTAGTAGGATCTTTTTCTGGTTTTGGAATAAAGGTAATCCTGGCTTTAAGAATGAATTTGGAAGCTTTTCTTCTATTTCTATTTTGTGGAACAGTTTGAGCAGAACACGTATTAACTTCTTTAAATGTCTATTAGACATTTAAATTCCCCTGTGAAGCCACCTGGTCCTGGACCCTGCTTCATTGGGAGATTTCTGATCACTGATTCAATTTATATGCTGGTTATATGTCTGTTCAAATTGTCTATTTTTTCCTGTTTCCGTTTTGGTAGTTTGCATGTTTCTAGGAATTTGTTCATTTCTTCCAAATTTCCCCAGTTGTTGGCATATAATTTTTCATAATATTCTCTTATGCTTATTTGTATTTCTGTGGTATTGATTCTGATCTCTTGCCCTTCATTCATGACTTTACTTGGGTTCTTTCTTTTTTCTTTTTGAAAATCTAGAGAGGGGTTTATCGTTTTAATTAATTTCTTCAAAGAACCAACTCTTAGTTTGTTGATCTGTTCTATTGTTTTTGTTGTTGTTGTTTTTGTTGTTGTTGTTTTGTTTCTATTTCATTTATTTCTGCTCTAATCTTTATTTCCCTTCTTTTTCTGGCTTTAGAGTTTATTTTCTGTACCCTTTCTAGTCCCTTTATCTGTAATGTTAGGTTACATATTGAGACTTTCTTCCTTCTTGAGGTAGGTTTGTATTGCAATACATTTCCCTCTTAGGACTGCCTTTGCTGCATCCTAAAGTTTTCAGACCATCATGGTTTCATTTTCATTTGCTTCCATGTATTTTTTTTATTTCTTCTTTAGTTTCTTGGTTAATCCATTCATTATTTATAGGATGTTCTTTTGCTCCATGTAATTGTTGTCTTTCTTGTGGCTGACTTCAAGTTTCATAGTTTTGTGGTCTGAAATTATGCATGGTATTATCTCGATTTTTTTGTACTTGTTGAGCACTGATTTTGGACCTAGTATATGATGTTTTCTGTAGAATGTTTCATGTGCACTTGAAAAGAATGTGTATTCTGCTGCTTTAGAATGAAGTGTTGTGAATATATCTGTTAAGTCTTTCCAGTGTAGAGTGTCATTCAAAGCCATTGTTTTCTTATTGAATTTCTGCTTAGATGATCTGTAAATTACTGTAAGTGGGGTATTAAAGTCCCTGCTATTATTGAAATTGTGTCTGTTGTTAATTGATTTGTATATTTTCAGACTTTCTAGTTGGGTGCATATGTATTTTCAGTTGTTTTATCTTAGTGGATAGACCTTTACAATGCCTTTCTTCATCTACTGTTACTGTCTTTTTTATAAAATCTAGTTTGTCTGTTATAAGTATGGCTACTCCAGCTTTCTTATGATGTCCATTATTATGACTGATGTTTCTCCATCCCCTTACTTTCAGTCTACTTTCAGCCTAGTTGTCTCTGGGTCTCAGATGAGTGTCTTGTAGGCAGCATATAGATGGGTCTTTTTTTTTTGTCCATTCTGATTCCTTATTTCCTTTTACTGGAGCATTTAGTCCATTTACATTCAGAGTGGTTATTGAAAAAAATGAATGTTGTACCATTGTGTCACCCATAGAGTTGGTGTTTCTGGTGATATTCTCTGTTCCTTTCTAGTCTTTCTTGTTTGTTTTTGTTCCCATTCAGAGAGTCCCCTTTAATATTTCTTGCAAAGTTGATTTAGTGGGAACAAACTCCTTTAGTTTTTGTTTGTCTGGAAAACTTTTTTTTTTTTTTTAATTTTTTTTTTTTTTCAATGTTTTTTATTTATTTTTGGGACAGAGAGAGACAGAGCATGAACGGGGGAGGGGCAGGGAGAGAGGGAGACACAGAATCGGAAACAGGCTCCAGGCTCCGAGCCATCAGCCCAGAGCCTGACGCGGGGCTCGAACTCACAGACCGTGAGATCGTGACCTGGCTGAAGTCGGACGCTTAACCGACTGCGCCACCCAGGCGCCCCTGGAAAACTTTTTATCTCTATTTTGTTCTGAATGACAGCCTTGCTGGAAAAAGTATTCTTGGCTGCATATTTATCCATTCAGACTGTTGAATATATCTTGTCATTCCATTATGGCCTGCCAAGTTTCTGTGGACATATTTGCTCTGAATCTGATTTGTCTTGCCTTGTAAGTTAAGACCTTTTTTTTCCCCTTCCTGCTTTCAGGATTCTTTCCTTGTCAGTGTATTTTGTGAACTGACTATGACATGTCTAGGTGATGGTTGGTTTTTTGCTGAATTTAATTGGAGTTATCTGTGCTCTTGGATTTTGATGTGTTTATCCTTCCCAGATTAAGGAAGTTTTCAACTACGATTTGCTCAAATAAATATTCTGCCCTTTTTTCTATCTCTTTCTCTTCTGTGACTCCTTGATAAAAATGTTATTACGTTTTTAGAAGTTGCTGAGTTTTCTATGTCTAACTTTGCAATCCAATACCTTTCTCTCTTTCTTCTTTTCAGCTTCATTATTCACCATTATATTTTCTCTGGTATCACTGGTTCATTTATCCATTTCATCCATCCTCATTGTTATGGCATCCATTTGGGATTACATCTCGGTTGTAGCATTTCAACTTCAGTCTGACTAAATTTTAGTTCTTTCATCTCTACAGTAAAGGATTCTTTAGTGGTTTCTACGCTTTTTTTTTAAGCACAGGTAGTATCCCTGTAATTGTTGTTTAAAATTCTAGTTCAGACATCTTACTTATATCTGTGTGGATTAAATCCCTGGCTGTAATTTCTAGTTCTTGTTTTTTCTTTTGTGGTGAATTCTTCAATCTTGTCATTTTGTCTAGGAAAAAAAAAAAACAATCTTTCTCCTGAGAAACAAAAAAATAACAACTAGATCCTAGGTGTGTTTTGGTATGCTTGTTATAAGAAACCAGAGCCAAATAATAATAATAATAATAATAATAATAATAATAATTTTATTATTGAAATTATATAATGTAATATATATTATATATATTTGATACAATGTCTTTCTTCATATCTTGTTACTGACTTTTTTTGTAAACTATAATTTATTATATACGTATATATATTAAAAATTTTTAAAAATTAAATTTAAAAACAAAAAAGTAAAAATAAGAGGGAAGCTAGATCCTTTTCCCTTAGAGCTGAAGTTTTGGAGCACTCTATTGTTAGTAGTCTTGGTTTCTGTGAATGGTTTGTTTTGTGAGTGGTTTGTTCTGGTATTTTGAGTGAGGGACCTGATGTGCTAATTCTGAGTCTGACTTGCCCTAGTGGAGATACACCTGCAGGGCTCAGAGGAGCAGGATTTTGTTTAGAAGCTCTGGTATCCACCTGGTGGCACTGTTTAACTCATTGAAGTAGGTCAGTTCTGTAGAGGGAGGGTGGCTTTGCCACACTCTCTAGTCTCTGGTTCAGGGACTTCATGCATGCCACTCCTCAAGAAGCCCTGGCCAATGAACAATCACCCCTTGTATCCCTAGCTTTTTTCAGATCCCTGCCTGTGCCCTGACTGTTTTTGAGCTGTCTGCCTGTGAGGCAGCACAGTGCTCCTGTGTTTTATCTCAGGCAGGACTGTGTTTCAAAACTCTATACTCTTAAAACATCCAGGTCTTCCTGGATGACTCAGTCCATTGATCATCTGACTCAATTTCAGCTCAGGTCATGATTCCAGGGTTGTGGGATCGAGCCCCGAGTTAGGCTCTGCACTGAGCATGGATCCTACTTAAGATTCTCTCTGTCTCTCTCTGTCTCTCTCTCTCTCCTTCTCCCTCTGTCTCTTTCTCCCTCTTTCCCTCTCCCCTGTTCACATACTCTCTCTAAAAAAAATGAAAAATTAAAAATCTCTAAACTTCAGGGATCCTGGTGGCACGGCCCCACGCTTACTCTCTGCCCAAGGGTGTCACTGCATCATGGCTGGTGCCCCTTGTGCCCGAAACAGTCACTCAATTGTGTAATGGCTTGGCATTTGTGGTAAATCACAACACAAAGCCAGAGCCAAGGTTTGCTGCCCTAAGCCAGTCAGTGTCTTTGTTCCCATTCTGGTAAACAGAACAGCTCAATGGTGCCCATTAGGTCTTTTTTCTATGGAGGGGTCATATCACCTCTACCAAATGCACTCCAGTGCAGTGGAACTCTTTCTTGGGGATCTTTAGACCCTGCTACCCACTCCAGGTCTCCACCCTCCTTTCCCAGCATAGCACTTTCAGGCATGATCCTGGCAATGGTATTGACCTCTGAAACTTCAGACTTGCACTCCTCTGTTTAAAAAACACTCTCCTTTTTCTCAGTCAATGGTTTGGGATGAGTTTTTCTTGCGAAATCCCCTGCATGTGTTTTCAGTCTTTTTTTCTCTCTCTCCTCTCTCTGCAGAAAAGACTCCATACCTTACACAACACCCATGGCTCTTTTCTCTCCTAAATCAACTCTCACAGTTACTACCCTCCACAAGGTGGTTATTTTTTACTGCTTGTAGATGTGAAGGTTGGTTCTTTCAGTACTCATATTGATTTCTTCTGTGTTCAGAATGATTTGATATTTATCTAGCTATTTTCAATGATGAGACAAGCTACTCTTGTCACCCTACTCTTCCACAATCTTAATTAAGCCTCTTGAATGATTCTTAAGTAGATGATTAACATGATATAATTGGAGTTTCATAAGACCATTCTAATTTCTATTTTTTATTTTTTTTAATGTTTATTTATTTTTGAAACACAGAGTACAAGTGGAGAGGGGCAGAGACAGAGGGAGACACAGAATCTGAATGAGGCTCCAGGCTCTGAGCTGTCAGCATAGAGCCCAATACAGGGCTCAAACCCACAGACTATGAGATAATGACCTGAGCTGAACTTGAACACCCAAACGACCAAGCCACACAGGCGCCTCAAGACCATTCTAATTTCTGAGTAAAAATTGGATGGAAGAGAAAAAAAATGGAGTTAGCAAATTCCAAATGAGGTTGTTGAAAAAATTCAAGACAGGGGTGCCTGAGTGTCTCAGTTGGTTAAGCATCTGCCTTCAGCTCAGGTCATGATCTTGCAATCATCGGTTCAAGCCTCATGTCAGGCTCTGTGCTGACAACTCAGAGCCTGGAGCCTCCTTCGGAATATGTGTGTGTCTCTTGCTCTCCCACTCCCCAACTCAGACTCTGTCTCTCTCAAAAAATGAACATTTTAAAAATTATTGAAAAAAAATTAAAAATCCAGTACAGAGAGACTGTGGTGAACATATTTTAATATGAAATATGTGACTGTATTTAAAGGATATTCAGAGGACATGACTGATAGTAAATGAATTTTAGTTCATGTTGATTGTGAAGTTTCAGTGGTATATCCAGGAGAAGTTATCAAATACAGAGTTGGCAGTGTGGGGCAGAGAAATAATTGGGAGCTTTAGATGTGGGAAATTTCAGCAAACAGATGGTTATTGAACTTGTGGACTTATTGTGTACCAAATAAGCCTATGAATAAAGTACTTTTGGCTCAGGTCATGATATCATGGTTTGTGATTTCAAGCTCCACGTTGGGCTCTGGGCTGGCAGCAGAACCTGCTTGGGATTCTCTCTCTCTCTCTCTCTCTCTCTCTCTCTCTCTCTCTCTCTCAAAATAAATAACTAAACATTATTTTTTAATAATTTCAATATGGTTAACATAAAGTATCATATTAGTTTCAGGTGTACAATATAAGTGGTACAACAATCCTATACATAACTTAGTGATCATCAAGATAAGTGTACTTTTAGTCCCCTTCACCTATTTCACTAATCTCACCAGTCCCCTTCCCTCAGTAGTCATCAGTTTGTTCTCTATAGCTAAAGTCTGGTTTATAGTTTGTCTCTCTTTTTTTTTTCTTTCTTTCTTTCTCTGTTTTGTTAACTAAATTCCACTTGTAAGTATAATCATACAGTAATTGTCTTTCTGTGACTGACTTATTTCACTTATCAGTATATTATCTAGATCTATCCATGTTGTTTCCGATGACAATATTTCATTTATTTATTGCTGAGTATATTACACCTTCTTTATTCATTCATCAATTAGTGAACACTTGGGCTGCTTCCACAATTTGACTATTGTAAATAATGCTCCCATAAACATAAGGGTTCTTACATCTTTTCAAATTAGTGTGTTTGTATTCTTTTTATCATATGATAATTTTCTTTTTGAGACAGACCTGGAGCATGAGCAGAAAGAAAGGGAAAGAGAGAATCCTAAGAATTCTCTACACCCAGCACAGAGCACAATGCAGGGCTTGATCCCATGACTATGATATCATGACCTAAGCAAAAACCAAAAGTTGAACGCTTAACCTACTGAGCCATGCAGGTGTCCCATATGGTAATTCTATTTTAAAATTTTGAGGAACCTACATTCTTCTTTCCATGGTGGTTGCACCAACTTGAATTCCCACCAATTATGCATGAAGTTTCCTTTTTTCCTACATCCTTGTCATTTTTATTTTAGCCATTCTGACAGGTGTGAGGTGATATCCCATTGTGGTTTTAATATCTATGTCTCTAATGGATTAAGGCCTTAGATGTGAGACCCAAAACCATAAAAATCCTAGAAGATAGTATGGACAATAATCTCTTCGACATTGGCCATAAGGATATCTTTCAAGATATGTCCTCTGAGACAATGGAAACAAAAGCAAAAATAAACTATTGGGACATCATCAAAATAAAAAGCATAGCAAAGGAAACAATCAAAAAAGCTAAAACTTAGCCTGAATAATGGCAGAAGATATTTGCAAATGACATATCTGATAAAGGGGTAGTATCCAAATTATATAAGGAACTTATACAACTGAACAACCAGAAGACCAAAGAATCCAGTTAAGAAATGGGCAGAAAACATGAATCAACACTTTTCTGATGAAGACATACAGATGGCTAATGGACATATGAAAAGATGCTCATCATCACTCACGATCAGGGAAATACAAATCAAACCTAAAATGAGATATCACCATCACTTCACATCTGTCAGAAAGGCTAAAATTAACAACACAGGGAACAATGGGTGTTAATGAGGATGTGGAGAAAGGGGACCCCTCTTACATTGTTGGTGGGAATGCAAATTGGTGCTGCCACTCTGGAAAGCAGTACAGAGGTTTCTTAAAACATTTAAAAAAGAACTATACTGCAATTCAGCAATCATACTATTTGGTAGTTAAATAGATAACACAAACACACTAATTCAAAGTGATACATGCACCTCAATGTTTATAGCAGCATTTCCAACAATAGGTAAATTATAGAAAGAGATCAAATATCCATCAACTGATGAATGGATAAAGAAGTGATTTATATATATTTTATATATATATATATATATATATATATATATATATATTTATATATATGGCCATAAAAAAGAAATATTGATATTTGCAGCAATGTAAATGGAGTTAGAGCATATTGTGCTAAGCGAAATAAGCCAAAGAAAGACAAATACCATGATATCACTCATATGTGGAATTTAAGAAACAAAACAAATGAAAAATGGTGGGGTGGGGGAAAAAAGAGGCAAACCAAGAAACAGACTCGTAACTATAGAGGACAAACATGGTTACCAGATGGGAGGTTGGCAGGGGCATGTGTTGATTGTATTAATATCATGGGTGTTTTCATGCATCCAAACTCATCAAAGTCTGCATGTTAAATGTGTGCAGTTTTTTTTAATAATTTTTAAATTTTATTTGTTTATTTTGAGAGGGGAAAGGGGGAGAGAGAGGGAGGAAGAGAGAAAATACCAGGCAGTTTGAGTTTGATGAGTTGATTTCGAGTTTCATAGCATTGTGGTCTGAAAATATGCACGGTATGATCTTGATATTTTTGTACTTACGTAGGGCTGATTTGTGTCCAGTATATGGTCTATTTTGGAGAACATTCCATGTGCACTGGAGAAGAATGTATATTCTGCTGCTTTAGGATGAAATGTTATGAATAAGTCCATCTGGTCCAGTGTGCCATTCAAAGCCAATGTTTCTTTGTTAATTTTTTGATTAGATGATCTGCCCATTGCTGTGAGTGGGGTGTTGAAGTCCCTACTATTATGGTATTACTATCGATGAGTTTATGTTTGTGATTAATTGATTTACATATTTGGGTGCTATCACATTTGGCACATAAATGTTTACAATTGTTAGGTCTTCTTGGTCCATAGGCCCCTTGATTATGATATAATGCCCTTCTTCATCTCTTGACATAGTCTTTATTTTAAAGTCTAGGTTGTCTGATATAAGTATGGCTACTCTGGCTTTCTTTTGTTGACCATTAGCATGATAGATGGTTCTCCATCCCCTTCTTTTCTTTTTATTTATTTATTTATTTTTAACGTTTATTTATTTATTTATTTTTTTTAACATTTTTTATTTATTTTTGGGACAGAGAGAGACAGAGCATGAACGGGGGAGGGGCAGAGAGAGAGGGAGACACAGAATCGGAAACAGGCTCCAGGCTCCGAGCCATCAGCCCAGTGCCCGACGCAGGGCTCGAACTCACGGACCGCGAGATCGTGACCTGGCTGAAGTCGGACGCTTAACCGACTGTGCCACCCAGGCGCCCCTTTAACGTTTATTTTTGAGACAGAGAGAGACAGCATGAATGGGGGAGAGGCAGAGAGAGAGGGAAACACAGAATCTAAAGCAGGCTCCAGGCTCTGAGCCATCAGCCCAGAGGCCAATGCGGGGCTCAAACTCACGGACTGCGAGATCGTGACCTGAGCTGAAGTCGGACGCTTAACCGACTGAGCCACCCAGGTGCTCCATCCATCCCCTTATTTTCAATCTGTAGGTATCATTAGGTCTAAAGTGGGTCTCTTATAAACAGCATATAGATGGATCTTTTTTTCTTATCCATTCTGTTACCCTATGTCTTTTGATTGCAGCATTGAGTCCATTGACGTTTAGAGTGAGTACTGAAAGATATGAATTTATTGCCATTATGATGCTTGTAGAGTTGGAGTTTCTGGTGGTGTTCTCTGGTCCTTTCTAATCTTTGCTGCTTTTGGTATTCATTTATATATATATATATAATTTTTTTTTCACCTTTTCTCCCCTCAGAAGATCCTCCTTTAAATTTCTTGCAGGGCTGGTTTAGTGGTCACAAACTCCTTTAATTTTTGTTTGTCTGGGGAACTTTTAATCTCTCCTTCTATTTTAAGTGACAGCCTTCCTGGATAAAGAATTCTTGGATGCATATTTTTCTGATTCAGCACATTGAATATATCCTGCCACTCCTTTCTGGCCTGACAAGTTTCTGTGGATAGGTCTGCTGCAAACCAGATTTATCTTCCCTTGTTCATTAAGGACGTTTTTTTTCCCTTGTTGCTTTCATGATTCTTTCCTTAACTGAGTATTCTCTAAAATTAACTATGATATGCCTTGTTGATTGTCGGGTTTTGTTGAATCTAATGGGAGTCCTCTGTGTTTCCTGGATTTTGATGTCTGTGTCTATCCCCAGGTTAGGAAAGTTTTCCACTATGATTTGCTCACATAACCCTTCTACCCCTATTTCTGTCTCTTCCTCCTCTGGGACCCCTATGATTCTGAGGTTGTTCCTTTTTAATGAGTCACTGATTTCTCTAATTCTTTAATCATGCTCTTTTCCATTAATCTCCCTCTTTTTTTCTGCCTTATTATTCTCTATAAGTTTGTCCTAGATATTGCTGATTCTCTGTTTTGCTGATTCTCTGTTCATTCATCTTTGCCACCGCTGCATCCATCCATGATTGCAGCTCAGTTATAGCATTTTTAATTTCATTCTGGCTATTTTTTCTTCTTTTGTCTCTGCAGAAAGGGGTTCTAATGTATTTTTGACTCCAGCTAGTATTCTTATTATCGTGATTCTAAATTCTGGTTCAGACGTCTTGCTTGTATCTGTGTTGGTTAAATTCCTGGATGTCGTTTCTTTGTGCTCTTTCTTTTGGGGTGGATTCCTTTCGGGGCTTCTTGCTCCCCAAATTCAGCTCTTCATGTCTTGTACCTGCTGAATTATGTGGTTCAGGTTGTGCAGATTGTTGTGTTAATCTTCCAATCAGTTTTCTAGGTGTGTAGGATGATTTAGTGTTTGTCTGGCTCTACTTCACGGACATGAAACACACAAAAAGCTTCCATGCTGTTCTGCCATCTTGGCTCCTCCAGCAGGCAAGCAATCTCGAGGCCACAGTGTGGAAACAACTATCTGAAAAAAGCCTGGTCCACACAGGGGGCAGATTATTCATTCATCTCCCAGTGCTTACCTGAGAGCAATGGGCACAGAGACCCCTCTCTGGAGACAAGCTGGCTAAATACATTTTCCTCCACCAACCTTCAGTATAAACACAGAAGTAAACAGCAAAGCTGCATAACCTGCTTACACCAAATTCGACATACCTGTGCTGTCACCACTGCCCTTCTAAGTCAAGTTTCCCTCAGTCCCAGAGCAATGGGTCTTTTATCCTGAGAACCAGCACTCTCCAGTGTTGAAATTCCTGCCAACACCGCAGCTCCCAACCAAAGAATTCTTCAAAAATAAACTATCAAGTTTTCATCAAAATAAAAGCATCTGCACAGTGAAGGAAATAATCGGCAAAACTAAAAGGCAATCTATGGCAATCTATGGAATTGGAGAATATATTCGCAAATGACATATCAGATAAAGGGTTAGTGTTTCACAGTTTGTGAGTTCAAGCCCTACATCAAGGTCTCTGCACTCAACACAGAGCATGCTTTGAATCCTCTGTCTCCCTCTCTCCCTGTTCCTCACTCTACTCATGCTCTCTGTTTCAAAAATAAATAAACATTAAAAAATAAAATAAAATAAAAATAAAATAAAATAAAATTCTGGAAGAATTTTTTATAGGTTTAAATCCCAGAACTGCTGTTTATAAGCGGAGAGAATGTGAGTATTTATAAATCTACCTGTTTGTACTTTGAGTTGCTAATTGATGATGTTATGAGAAATAAATGAATAAAAAATCTAAAAGTGAGGAGTAATGTATTAGGTAATTGATAAGTGTGAAATTATTCAAGTCTATATATTTTTTTAAATTTTTTTAAATTTTTTTTAACATTTATTTATTTTTGAGACAGAGAGAGACAGAGCATGAACGGGGGAGGGGCAGAGAGAGAGGGAGACACAGAATCGGAAGCAGGCTCCAGGCTCTGAGCCATCAGCCCAGAGCCCAACGCGGGGCTCAAACTCACGGACTCACAGACCGAGAGATCGTGACCTGAGCTGAAGTCTGACGCTGAACCGACTGAGCCACCCAGGCGCCCCTCAAGTCTATATTTTTAAAGCCGTAAGAATTTTAGACGTGAATATTATTATTTTTACCTTGTTATGATACTTGGGGTATGAGTCACGATAAAATCAATAAGTTATTCAAAAAGCAGAGAAAGGGAGAAAAGGGCAAAGCAAATTATTACCTCATATCATTCTGATCAATAATTCAACTAGCCAAAGTCTCTACCTGGTGTAATCCTTGTATTTTACTTATTTTTTACAGGAACTATAAATATTTTAACCAAACCATGAATGCCAAAATTGTCAAAAAATTAAATTTTACTTGAACTTTATTTTATATTGCTCTAAAAACCTAATAGATTGATTTGGAGAAATAAGGAGGACATTTAAAAATTTATAACAATAATTAGACCAATTGAGAAAAATGTTAACGACAAAAAATTAAAAAAAAAAGCTTTCTCGTTAAATGTTCTTATTTTTTTCCAATATATGAAGTTTGTTGTCAAATTGGTTTCCATACAACACCCAATGCTCATCCCAAAAGGTGCCCTCCTGAATACCCATCACCCACCCCCCATCACCCCTCAGTTTCTTCTGTTTTTAAGAGTCTCATATGCTTTGGCTCTCTTCCACTCTAACCTCTTTTTTTTTTTCCTTGCCCTCCCCCATGGGTTTCTGTTACGTTTCTCAGGATCCACATAAGAGTGAAACCATATGGTATCTGTCTTTCTCCGTATGGCTTATTTCACTTAGCATCACACTCTCCAGTTCCATCCACGTGGCTACAAAGGGCCATATTTCATTCTTTCTCATTGCCACGTAGTACTCCATTGTGTAAATAAACCACAATTTCTTTGTCCATTAATCACTTGATGGACATTTAGGCTCTTTCCATAATTTGGCTATTGTTGAGAGTGCTGCTATAAACATTGGGGTACAAGTGCCCCTATGCATCACTACTCCTGAAATCCCTTGGGTAAATTCCTAGCAGTGCTATTTCTGGGTCATAGGGTAAGTCTATTTTTAATTTTTTGAGGAACCTCAACACTGTTTTCCAGAGTGGCTGCACCAATTTGCATTCCCAGCAACAGTGCAAGAGGGTTCCCGTTTCTCCACATCCTCGCCAGCATCTATAGTCTCCTGATTTGTTCATTTTGGCCACTCTGACTGGCGTGAGGTGATATCTGAGTGTGGTTTTGATTTGTATTTCCCTGATGAGGAGCGACATTGAGCATCTTTTCATGTGTCTGTTGGCCACCTGGATGTCTTCTTTAGAGAAGTGTCTATTCATGTTTTCTGCCCATTTCTTCACTGGGTTATTTGTTTTTCGGGTGTGGAGTTTGGTGAGCTCTTTATGGATTTTGGATACTATCTCTTTGTCCGAAATGTCATTTGCAAATATCTTTTCCTATTCCATTGGTTGCCTTTTAGTTTTGTTGGTTGTTTCCTTTGCTGTGCAGAAACTTTTTATCTTCATAAGGTCCCAGTAGTTCATTTTTGCTTTTAATTCCCTTGCCTTTGGGGATGTGTCAAGTAAGAAATTGCTACGGCTGAGGTCAGAGAGGTCTTTTCCTGCTATCTCCTCTAGGGTTTTGATGGTTTCCTGTCACACATTCAGGTCCTTTATCCATTTTGAGTTTATTTTTGTGAATGGTGTGAGAAAGTGGTCTAGTCTCAACCTTCTACATGTTGCTGTCCAGTTCTCCCAGCACCATTTATTAAAGACACTGTCTTTTTTCCATTGGATATTCTTTCCTGCTTTGTCAAAGATGAGTTGGCCATACGTTTATGGGTCTAGTTCTGGGGTTTCTATTCTATTCCATTGGTCTATGTGTCTGTTTTTGTGCCAATACCATGCTGTCTTGATGATGACAGCTTTGTAGTAGAGGCTAAAGTCTGGGATTGTGATGCCTCCTGCTTTGGTGTTCTTCTTCAAAATTACTTTGGCTATTCGGGGCCTTTTGTGGTTCCGTATGAATTTTAGGATTGCCTGTTCTAATTTTGAGAATGCTGGTACAATTTTGATTGGGATTGCATTGAATGTGTAGATAGCTTTGGGTAGTATTGACATTTTGACAATATTTATTCTTCCAATCCATGAGCACGGAATGTTTTTCCATTTCTTTATATCTTCTTCAATTTCCTTCATAAGCTTTCTATAGTTTTCAGCATACAGATCTTTTACATCTTTGGTTAGATTTATTCCTAGCTATTTTATGCTTCTTGGTGCAATTGTGAATGGGATCAGTTTCTTTATTTGTCTTTCTGTTGCTTCATTATTAGTGTATAAGAATGCAACTGATTTCTGTACATTGATTTTGTATCCTGCAACTTTGCTAAATTCATGTATCAGTTCTAGCAGACTTCTGGTGGAGTCTGTCGGATTTTCCATGTATAATATCATGTCATCTGCAAAAAGCGAAAGCTTGACTTCATCTTTGCCAATTTTGATGCCTTTGATTTCCTTTTGTTGTCTGATTGCTGATGCTAGCACTTCCGACACTATGTTAAACAACAGCGGTGAGGGTGGACATCCCTGTCGTGTTCCTGATCTCAGGGAAAAAGCTCTCAGTTTTTCCCCATTGAGGATGATGTTAGCTGTGGGCTTTTCATAAATGGCTTTTATGATCTTTAAGTATGTTCCTTCAATCCCGACTTTCTCGAGGGTTTTTATTAAGAAACGTTGCTGAATTTTGTCAAAGGCCTTTTCTGCATCGATTGACAGGATCATATGGTTCTTATCTTTTCTTTCATTAATGTGATGTGTCACATTGATTGATTTGCGAATGTTGAATAAGCCCTGCATCCCAGGAATGAATCCCACTTGATCATGGTAAATAATTCTTTTTATATGCTGTTGAATTCGAATTGCTAGTATCTTATGGATAATTTTTGCATCCATATTCATCAGGGATATTGGCCTGTAGTTCTCTTTTTTTACTGGGTCTCTGTCTGGTTTAGGAATCAAAGTAACACTGGCTTCATAGAATGAATCTGGAAGTTTTCCTTCCTTTTCTATTTTTTGGAATAGCTTGAGAAGGATAGGTATTACCTCTGCTTTAAACGTCTGGTAGAACTCCCCTGGGAAGCCATCTGGTCCTGGACTCTTATTTGTTGGGACATTTTTGATGACTGATTCAATTTCTTCGCTGGTTATGGGTCTGTTCAAGCTTTCTATTTCCTCCTGATTGAGTTTTGGAAGCGTGTGGGTGTTTAGGAATTTGTCCATTTCTTCCAGGTTATCCAGGTTGTTGGCATATACTTTTTCATAGTATTCCCTGATAATTACTTGTATCTCTGAGGGATTGGTTGTCATAATTCCACTTTCATTCATGATTTTATCTATTTGGGTCATCTCCCTTTTCTTTTTGAGAAGCCTGGCTAGAGGTTTGTCAATTTTGTTTATTTTTTCAAAAAACCAACTCTTGGTCTCGTTGATCTGCTCTACAGTTTCTTTAGATTCCATATTGTTTATTTCTCCTCTGATCTTTATTATTTCTCTTCTTCTGCTGGATTTAGGCTGTCTTTGCTGCTCTGCTTCCATTTCCTTTAGGTGTGCTGTTAGATTTTGTATTTGTGATATTTCTTGTTTCTTGAGATAGGCCTGGATTGCAATGTATTTTCCTCTCAGGACTGCCTTCGCTGCATCCCAAAGCGTTTGGATTGTTGTATTTTCATTTTCATTTGTTTCCATATATATTTTGGTTTCCTCTCTAATTGCCTGGTTGACCCACTCATTCTTTAATAGGGCGTTCTTTAACCTCCATGCTTTTGGAGGTTTTCCAGACTTTTTCCTGTGGTTGATTTCAAGCTTCATAGCATTGTGGTCTGAAAGTATGCATGGCATGATTTCAATTCTTGTATACTTATGAAGAGCTGTTTTGTGACCCAGTATATGATCTATCTTGGAGAATGTTCCATGTGCACTCGAGAAGAAAGTATATTCTGTTGCTTTGGGATGCAGAGTTCTAAATATATCTGTCAAGTCCATCTGATCCAATGTGTCATTCAGGGCCCTTGTTTCTTTATTGACCGTGTTTCTAGATGATCTATCCATTTCTGTAAGTGGAGTGTTAAAGTCCCCTGCAATTACCACATTCTTATCAATAAGTTTCCTTAAGTCTATGAGTAATTGTTTTATATATTTGGGGGCTCCGATATTCGGCGCATAGACATTTATAATTGTTAGCTCTTCCTGATGGATAGACCCTGTAATTATTATATAATGCCCTTCTTCATCTCTTGTTACAGCCTTTAATTTAAAGTCTAGTTTGTCTGATATAAGTAGGGCTACTCCACTTTCTTTTGACTTCCAGTGGCATGATAAATAGTTCTCCATCCCCTCACTTTCAATGAAGGTGTCCTGAATGTTGTATACTTTAAATTAATACACTGCTTTTTTATAGCTATTATTAAATTTTATTCAAAACTTGGTACTGAAATATGATTAAGTGTTTTATATATTGTATACAGCTTTCATATAACAATTACTGAATAGTTATACAGTACCATATATCTTTGTTATCCATCATTGCATTCCCTTCTATTTTTGTAATAAAAACACACACTATTGCACTGCATATTAACTAATTAAAATTTAAATTAAAAAAGACATATAGATTCAAAAATGCAATTAATTTCAGACTAATAAAGATTATTGTCTTAAATCTTTCTGATTTTTTGTACCAGTTTTATGATCAATAACCAATACATGATGGTTACACAACAGCCCCTCAGTAAATATTTGTATTGTGAATAAATAAAGCAAAGACTGGCAAAATTTTTAGAGTATGTAACAAATTGCTTAGTTAAGTTGTTAAGGATCACTTTAAAACAGCTTACTAAAAACAGTTAGTGTGTTACTTTGGTTCATTTACGGAAAATAAATGAAGCATGTCTTTTATTTTCTATATCTCTGCAAAATTTTGGGACTGATAGCTAATTACCTGTAAGGATATATCCCCAAGGACCTTCTAAGAATCTCAGTCGCCTCTGTGCCCCTAATACTTTTCCTAAATGGAAAGAGTGCTTATACATCTTCTGCCTATCTCTTAATGTCTAAACAATGTCATATATTTAACTGAGGAGTCACTCAGAATGAAGGAACCTAAGATAAGATCTGAAGGCAGGAAGGTCCACAGGTGACTCAACAGCTGACTTATGTTTGCCCACTCTGACACTGAACTGCTTTCCAACCAGGTAGTTTCATTTTTGACATAGAATACTTAGAATATAAAGAAATAAAAAATCGGAGTTGCATAAATTCAGAAGGCATATTTCCCTGGATGTGAAGGGAACCTATAGAATTTCTGTGGAACTTTATAGAAAAATATGTATTTTAAGATGCATACATTACAATTGTGCTCTATTTATCATTAATAATTCTGTGCTGTATATTTTTTGTATAATTTGTATGTGAAAACACACACAAGAATCATTATTTGTATGATTTTTTTGTCATAGAAATTTTATTACACTCTATTTCAATTATCATACTACAATGGTGAATTTCTAAAAATTCTTTCTATTGAAAGGCAAAAAGAATTAAGAAGCGGATTGCTTAGCAAAAATGATTAAAAATATAGGTTTTGATTATTTCCTGTTTAGATATTTAAATATGCTAACAAGAAAAAAAAAACCTAAGCCTTAGAGAAGCTACATTTTAAGCTACTTAATAAATAGTACTTGAGGACCAAGGGAAGATGGCGGCGTAGGAGTATGCTGGGCTCACCGCGAGTCCTGGTGATCACTTAGATTCTACCTACACCTGCCTAAATAACCCAGAAAACCACCAGAAGAATAGCAGAACAGAGTTTCCGGAGCCAAGCGCAGACGAGAGGCCCACGGAAGAGGGTAGGAAGGGCAGAGAGGTGGTGTGCGCTGTACGGACTGGTGGGGGGGGGGGGGCCTGCCGGCCAAGCAGAGCCCCCGAGTCTGGCTTTCAAAAGCGGAGGGGCCAGAGAGAGTGTGTTCCCACAGCAAGCACAACTTAGCATCTGGGAGGTCATAAGTGAACAGCTCTGCTCAGAAACTGGGAAGGCTGGAGGACAAAGGGAGGGAGAGTTGCTGAGCCCCGGGATGACAGAGCTCAATTTGGCAGGGAACAAAGGTGCTCACCAGCGCCATCTCCCTCGCCCATCCCCCAGCCAAAATCCCAAAGGGAACCAGTTCCTGCCAGGGAACTTGCTTGTTCCAGCAAACAGCCAACGCTGTGCTTCTGTGGAGCCACCCCTCCGGCAGCGGGTCTGACTCCCTCCCGCTGTCACAGGGCCCCTCCTGAAGTGGATAACCTAAGGAGAAGCAAACTAAGCCTGCCCCTCCTGCCCCCGTGCACCTTGCCTAGCCACCCCAGCTAATACGCCAGATCCCCAGCACCACAAGCCTGGCAGTGTGCAAGTAGCCCAGACGTGCCACGCCACCCCACAGTGAATCGAGCCCCTAGGAGAGGGGAAGAGAAGACACACACCAGTCTGACTGTGGCCCCAGCGGTGGGCTGGGGGCAGACATCAGGTCTGAATGTGGCTCCACCCACCAACTCCAGTTATACACCACAGCACAGGGGAAGTGCCCTGCAGGTCCGCACCACTCCAGGGACTATCCAAATGACCAAACACAAGAATTCCCCTCAAAAGAATCCCCAGGAAATAACAAGAGCTAATGAACTGATCAAAAAGGATTTAAATAATATAACAGAAAGTGAATTTAGAATAATAGTCATAACATTAATCGCTGGGCTTGAAAACAGTATAGAGGAGAGCAGAGAATCTCTTGCTACAGAGATCAAGGGACTCAGGAACAGCCAGGAGGAGCTGAAAAACGCTTTAAACGAAATGCAAAATAAAATGGAAACAATGATGGCTCGGATTGAAGAGGCAGTGGAGAGAATAGGTGAACTAGAAAATAAAATTATGGAAAAAGAGGAAGCTGAGAAAAAGAGAGATAAAAAACTCCAGGAGTATGAGGGGAAAATTAGAGAACTAAGTGATACACTAAAAAGAAAAAATATACGCATAATTGGTATCCCAGAGGAAGAAGAGAGAGGGAAAGGTCCTGAAGGTGTACTTGAAGAAATCATAGCTGAGAACTTCCCTGAACTGGGGAAGGAAAAAGGCAATGACATCAAAGAGGCACAGAGAACTCCCTTCAGACGTAATTTGAATCAATCTGCACGACATATCATAGTGAAACTGGCAAAATACAAGGCTAAAGAGAAAATTCTGAAAGCAGCAAGGGATAAACGTGCCCTAACATATAACGGAAGACCTATAAGACTCATGACTGATCTCTCTTTTGAAACTTGGCAGGCCAGAAAGGATTGGCACGATATCTTCAGTGTGCTAAACAGAAAAAATATGCAGCCGAGATTCCTTTTTCCAGCAAGTCTGTCCTTTAGAATAGAAGGAGAGATAAAGGTCTTCCCAAATAAACAAAAACTGAAGGAATTTGTCACCACGAAATCAGCCCTACAAGAGATCCTAAGGGGGATCCTGTGAGACAAAGTACCAGAGACATTGCCACAAGCATAAAGCATACAGACATCACAATGACTCTAAACCCGTATCTTTCTATAATAACACTGAATGTAAATGGCCTAAATGCGCCAACCAAAAGAAATAGGGTATCAGAACGGATAAAAAAACAAGACTCATCTATTTGCTGTCTACAAGAGAGTCATTTTAGATCTGAGGACACCTTTAGATTGAGAGTGAGGGGATGGAGAACTATTTATCATGCTACTGGAAGCCAAAAGAAAGCTGGAGTAGCCATACTTATATCAGACAAACTAGACTCTAAATTAAAGGCTGTAACAAGAGATGAAGAAGGGCATTATATACTAATTACAGGGTCTATCCATCAGGAAGAGCTAACAAATAAAAATGCCTATGTGCCGAATACTGGAGCCCCCAAATATATAAAACAATTACTCATAAAAATAAGCAACCTTATTGATAAGAATGTGGTCATTGCAGGGGACTTTAACACTCCACTTACAGAAATGGATAGATCATCTAGACACACGGTCAATAAAGAAACAAGGGCCCTGAATGACACATTGGATCAGATGGACTTGACAGATATATTTAGAACTCTGCATCCCAAAGCAACAGAATATACTTTCTTCTCGAGTGCACATGGAACATTCTCCAAGATCATATACTGGGTCACAAAACAGCCCTTCATAAGTATACAAGAATTGAAATCATGCCATGCATACTTTCAGACCACAATGCTATGAAGCTTGAAATCAACCACAGGAAAAAGTCTGGAAAACCTCCAAAAGCATGGAGGTTAAAGAACACCCTATTAAAGAATGAGTGGGTCGGGGCGCCTGGGTGACGCAGTCGGTTAAGCGTCCAACTTCAGCCAGGTCACGATCTCGTGGCCCGTGAGTTTGAGCCCCGCGTCAGGCTCTGGGCTGATGGCTCAGAGCCTGGAGCCTGTTTCCGATTCTGTGTCTCCCTCTCTCTCTGCCCCTCCCCCGTTCATGCTATGTCTCTCTCTGTCCCAAAAATAAATTTAAAAAAACGTTGAAAAGGAAAAAAAAAAAAAGAATGAGTGGGTCAACCAGGCAATTAGAGAGGAAACCAAAATATATATGGAAACAAATGAAAATGAAAATACAACAATCCAAACGCTTTGGGATGCAGCGAAGGCAGTCCTGAGAGGAAAATACATTGCAATCCAGGCCTATCTCAAGAAACAAGAAATATCACAAATACAAAATCTAACAGCACACCTAAAGGAAATGGAAGCAGAGCAGCAAAGACAGCCTAAATCCAGCAGAAGAAGAGAAATAATAAAGATCAGAGGAGAAATAAACAATATGGAATCTAAAGAAACTGTAGAGCAGATCAACGAGACCAAGAGTTGGTTTTTTGAAAAAATAAACAAAATTGACAAACCTCTAGCCAGGCTTCTCAAAAAGAAAAGGGAGATGACCCAAATAGATAAAATCATGAATGAAAGTGGAATTATGACAACCAATCCCTCAGAGATACAAGTAATTATCAGGGAATACTATGAAAAAGTATATGCCAACAACCTGGATAACCTGGAAGAAATGGACAAATTCCTAAACACCCACACGCTTCCAAAACTCAATCAGGAGGAAATAGAAAGCTTGAACAGACCCATAACCAGCGAAGAAATTGAATCAGTCATCAAAAATGTCCCAACAAATAAGAGTCCAGGACCAGATGGCTTCCCAGGGGAGTTCTACCAGACGTTTAAAGCAGAGGTAATACCTATCCTTCTCAAGCTATTCCAAAAAATAGAAAGGGAAGGAAAACTTCCAGATTCATTCTATGAAGCCAGTGTTACTTTGATTCCTAAACCAGACAGAGACCCAGTAAAAAAAGAGAACTACAGGCCAATATCCCTGATGAATATGGATGCAAAAATTATCCATAAGATACTAGCAATTCGAATTCAACAGCATATAAAAAGAATTATTCACCATGATCAAGTGGGATTCATTCCTGGGATGCAGGGCTTATTCAACATTCGCAAATCAATCAATGTGACACATCACATTAATGAAAGAAAAGATAAGAACCATATGATCCTGTCAATCGATGCAGAAAAGGCCTTTGACAAAATTCAGCAACGTTTCTTAATAAAAACCCTCGAGAAAGTCGGGATTGAAGGAACATACTTAAAGATCATAAAAGCCATTTATGAAAAGCCCACAGCTAACATCATCCTCAATGGGGAAAAACTGAGAGCTTTTTCCCTGAGATCAGGAACACGACAGGGATGTCCACCCTCACCGCTGTTGTTTAACATAGTGTCGGAAGTGCTAGCATCAGCAATCAGACAACAAAAGGAAATCAAAGGCATCAAAATTGGCAAAGATGAAGTCAAGCTTTCGCTTTTTGCAGATGACATGATATTATACATGGAAAATCCGACAGACTCCACCAGAAGTCTGCTAGAACTGATACATGAATTTAGCAAAGTTGCAGGATACAAAATCAATGTACAGAAATCAGTTGCATTCTTATACACTAATAATGAAGCAACAGAAAGACAAATAAAGAAACTGATCCCATTCACAATTGCACCAAGAAGCATAAAATAGCTAGGAATAAATCTAACCAAAGATGTAAAAGATCTGTATGCTGAAAACTATAGAAAGCTTATGAAGGAAATTGAAGAAGATATAAAGAAATGGAAAAACATTCCGTGCTCATGGATTGGAAGAATAAATATTGTCAAAATGTCAATACTACCCAAAGCTATCTACACATTCAATGCAATCCCAATCAAAATTGTACCAGCATTCTCAAAATTAGAACAGGCAATCCTAAAATTCATACGGAACCACAAAAGGCCCCGAATAGCCAAAGTAATTTTGAAGAAGAACACCAAAGCAGGAGGCATCACAATCCCAGACTTTAGCCTCTACTACAAAGCTGTCATCATCAAGACAGCATGGTATTGGCACAAAAACAGACACATAGACCAATGGAATAGAATAGAAACCCCAGAACTAGACCCATAAACGTATGGCCAACTCATCTTTGACAAAGCAGGAAAGAATATCCAATGGAAAAAAGACAGTGTCTTTAATAAATGGTGCTGGGAGAACTGGACAGCAACATGTAGAAGGTTGAGACTAGACCACTTTCTCACACCATTCACAAAAATAAACTCAAAATGGATAAAGGACCTGAATGTGTGACAGGAAACCATCAAAACCCTAGAGGAGATAGCAGGAAAAGACCTCTCTGACCTCAGCCGTAGCAATTTCTTACTTGACACATCCCCAAAGGCAAGGGAATTAAAAGCAAAAATGAACTACTGGGACCTTATGAAGATAAAAAGTTTCTGCACAGCAAAGGAAACAACCAACAAAACTAAAAGGCAACCAATGGAATAGGAAAAGATATTTGCAAATGACATTTCGGACAAAGAGATAGTATCCAAAATCCATAAAGAGCTCACCAAACTCCACACCCGAAAAACAAATAACCCAGTGAAGAAATGGGCAGAAAACATGAATAGACACTTCTCTAAAGAAGACATCCAGGTGGCCAACAGACACATGAAAAGATGCTCAATGTCGCTCCTCATCAGGGAAATACAAATCAAAACCACACTCAGATATCACCTCACGCCAGTCAGAGTGGCCAAAATGAACAAATCAGGAGACTATAGATGCTGGCGAGGATGTGGAGAAACGGGAACCCTCTTGCACTGTTGCTGGGAATGCAAATTGGTGCAGCCACTCTGGAAAACAGTGTTGAGGTTCCTCAAAAAATTAAAAATAGACTTACCCTATGACCCAGAAATAGCACTGCTAGAATTTACCCAAGGGATTTCAGGAGTACTGATGCATAGGGGCACTTGTACCCCAATGTTTATAGCAGCACTCTCAACAATAGCCAAAATATGGAAAGAGCCTAAATGTCCATCAAGTGATTAATGGACAAAGAAATTGTGGTTTATTTACACAATGGAGTACTACGTGGCAATGAGAAAGAATGAAATATGGCCCTTTGTAGCCACGTGGATGGACCTGGAGAGTGTGATGCTAAGTGAAATAAGCCATACGGAGAAAGACAGATACCATATGGTTTCACTCTTATGTGGATCCTGAGAAACGTAACAGAAACCCATGGGGGAGGGCAAGGAAAAAAAAAAGAGGTTAGAGTGGAAGAGAGCCAAAGCATAAGAGACTCTTAAAAACTGAGAACAAACTAAGGGTTGATGAGGGGTGGGAGGGAAGGGAGGGTGGGTGATGGGTATTGAGGAGGGCACCTATTTGGATGAGCAGTGGCTGTTGTATGCAAACCGATTTGACAATAAACTTCACATATTGGAAAAAAATGAATAAATTAAAAAAAATTTTAAATCCAAAAGAAAAAACCCAAACCTGGAAGCAACAAGACAGAAGTCACTCATCATCTATAGGAGATGATCAATAAGATTAATATCATATTTCTAATCAGATACTTTGCACTCAGGAAAGCTGTGGGATTACCTGGCCTTTTTCAAGTTTTCTTGATTGTTTTTAATTTTAAAATATATTTTTATTTATTTTTGTGAGAGACACAGAATGTGAGCGGGGGAGAGGCAGAGAGAGAGAGAGGGGGATGCAGAATCCAAAGCAGGTTCCAGGGTCTGAGCTGTCAGCAGAGAGCCTGACACAGGGCTCAAACTCACGAACTGTGAGATCATAACCTGAGCCAAAGTTGGATGCTTAACTGACTGAGTCACCTAAACTCCATGGTTTTGTTGATTTTTTTTAATTAAAATTTTAATTCCCGTACAGTTAAGATACAGTGTTATGTTAGCTTTCAAATGTAAAATATAGTAATTCATCAATAGTGTACATTACTCCGTGCTCTACTCATTAATGCCCATCACCTATTTCACACATTACCCCAAACACCTCCCCCTCTGGTAACCATGTTCTCTATAGTTAAGAGTCTGTTTCTTGATTCATGTCTCTTTTTTAATTTAATTTAATGTTTATTTATTTATTTATTCATTTATTTATTTATATTTATTTATTTTAAGAGAGAGAGAGAGAGATTGGGGTGGGGTAGAGAGAGGGAGAGAGAATCCCAAGCAGGCTCTGTGCTGTCAACACAGAGCCTAATTGGGGGCTGAAACTCATGAACCTGTGAGATCATGATAGGAGCCAAAATCAAAAGTCAGACGCTTAACTTACTGAAACTCCCAGGTGCTCCTGTTTGTTTTGCTTCTCAAATTCCACGTATGAGTGAAATCATATGGTATTTGTGTTGCTCTGATTCACTTATTTCACTTAACATTATACTATCTCTATCCATGTTTTTGCAAATGAAATATTTCCCTCTTTTTTTTTAGTAGGCTCCATTACCAACATGGAGCTTGAACTCACAACCCCAAGATCAAGAGTCGCATACTCTACCAATTCAGTCAGCCAGGCACCCCTAGATTTTACTCTTTTTAATGGCTGAATAATATTTCAATGTGTGTGTGTGTGCATGTGCATGTGTACCACATCTTCTTATCCATTTATCTATTAATGGACACTTGTAAATAATGCTGCAATAAACACAGGGATGCATATATCCTTTTGAATTAGTGTTTTTGCATTATTTGAATAAATGCTCAGTAGTGCAATTATGTGGTCATAGGGTAGTTCTATTTTTAATTTTGTGAGAATCTTCCATATTTGTTTCCACACTTGGTGTACCAGTGCTCCTTTTTCTCCACATCATTGCAAACACTTGTTGTTACCTGTGTTTTTGATTTAGCCATTCTGAGAGGTGTGAGATGATATCTCACTGTAGTTTTGATTTGCATTTCCCTGATGATGAATGATATTGAGTGCATTTCATGTGTCTCTTAGCCTTCTGTATTTCTTCTTTGGAGAAACATCTGTTCATATCTTCTGCTCCTTTTAATTGGATTGTTTTTTTCAGTGTTTACTTGTATAATTTCTTTTATATTTTGTATACTGATACTTTATTGAATATGTCATTTGAAAATATCTTCTAGTCATGAGGTTGTCATTTAGTATTGTTGACTGTTTCTTTCACTGTGCAAACCATTTTTATGTTGATATGATCCCAGCACTGTATAGTTGCTTTTGTTTCCCTTGCCTCAGGAGACACTCCCAGAAAAATCTTCCTAGGGTCAATGTCAGAAATATTACTGCCTGTATACTTTCCATCAAAGTATTTATCAGAAATGATCAATGAATTCTGTTAAACCACAGCATACAAAATCAACATACAGCAATCCATTGTGTTTCTATATACTAACAATTAATCAATAAAAAGAGTAATTAAGAAAATAATCCCATTTATAATTGCACCAAAAATAATAAAATACTTAGGTATAAATAAAACTGTAGGTGAAAAACTTGTGCTCTCAAAGCTATAAAACTTTTATGAAAGAAATTAAGGATGACACACAAAAAAAATAGAGATTTCATGCTTATGGATTGAGAAAACAAATATTGTTAAAATATCCACACTACCCAAAGTAATTTACAGATTTAATGCAATATCAATATACTGACAGCATTTTAAAATAACTAGAATAAGTGATTCTAAAATTTGTATAAAACCACAAAAGACCCTGAATACCAAAATTAATGCTTAAAAAGAACCACAAACCTAGAGATATCACAATTATAAATTTTAAGTTATACTACAAACCTATAGTAATCCAAGCAGTACAGTAATGGCACAAAAATAAACTCATATCAATGGAATAGGATAGAAAATCCAGAAATAAATGCATGACTATGTGTCAGATCAATTCTTTACAAAAGAAAGCAAGAATATGCAATGGGAAAAATACAGTCTCTTCACCAAATGGTGTTGGAAAAATTAGATGGCCCCAAGGGAAAAATAAGTGAAACTGCTCATTATCTTACACTTGACACAAAAATGAATTCAAAATGGGTTGGTGACCTAAATGTGACATGTGAAACAATAAAAATCCTGGAATGACATTTTTTCTTCCAAGTTTTTATTTAAATTCCAGTTAGTTAATATACAATATAATATTAGTCTAGGAGTAGAATTTAGTAATTCAAGATTTACACACAACACCTGGTGCATATCACAATATTTAACCTATTTAATCCATCCCCCACCCACATCCCTGCTAGTAATCATCAGTTTATTCAATAGTTAATAGTTCTATAGTTAATAGTTCTGTAGTTAATAGTTTGTTTCTTATTTATCTCTCTTTTATCCACCTTATGTTCATTTGTTTTGTTTCTTAAATTCCACAGTATTAATAAATAATATGGTATTTGTCTTTATAACACTGATATAAACATTGGGGTGCATGTATCCATTTCAGTTACTGTTCTTGTATCCTGTAGATAAATACCTAGCACTGGAATTGCTGGATTGTAGGGTAGTTGTATTTTCAACTTTTTTTTCTTTTTTTTAAATATGAAATTTATTGTCAAATTGGTTTTCAACTTTTTGAGGACTCTCCATAATGTTTTCCAGAGTGGCTGCATCAGTTTGCATTCCCACCAATAGTGCAAGAGGGTTCACTTTTCTCCACATCATTGACAAAACTTTTTTCTTGTGTTGTTTTAGCCATTCTGATTGGTATGAGGTTATCGTAGTTTTGATTTCTGTTTCTCTGATGATGAGTGATTTTGAGCATCTTTTCATGTGTCTGTGTGTCTTCTTTGAAAAAACATTTACTTAATTTTGAGAGAGAGCGAAGGGACAGAGAGAGAAAGAGGGAGAATGTCAAGCAGACTCCACACTGTCAGCACAGAGCCTGATTCAGATCTCAAACTCATGAGCCATGAGATCATGACCTGAGCCAAAATCAAGAGGTGGACACCCAAACAACAGTTCCCCCCGAGCGTGCCTCATCAATGTCTTATAGTTTTTTTTTTTTCCAACTTTTTTTTTTTGGGGGGGGACAGAGAGAGACAGAGCATGAACGGGGGGAGGGGCAGAGAGAGAGAGGGAGACACAGAATCGGAAACAGGCTCCAGGCTCTGAGCCATCAGCCCAGAGCCTGACGCGGGGCTCGAACTCACGGACCGCGAGATTGTGACCTGGCTGAAGTCGGACGCTTAACCGACTGCGCCACCCAGGCGCCCCAATGTCTTATAGTTTTAAGAGTACAGTTAAGAGTATAGTTTTAAGAGTACCTAAACTCTTTGGTTAGGTTTATTCCTAGGCATGCTATAATTTTTGGTGCAATTGCACATGTGATTGATGCCTTGATTTATTTTTCTGCTCTTTCGTTATTTATATAGTAATGTGACATATTTTGTACGTTGATTTTTTTGTCCTGCAAATTTATTGATTTTGTTATCAGTTCTAGCAATTCTTTGGTGGAGCATTTTTTTTGGGGGGGAGGGGTTCTATAGAGTATCTTGTCATCTGCAAATAGTGAAAGTTTGATTTCATCCTTGCTGGTTTGGATGTCTTTCATTTCTTTGTGTTGTCTGATTGCTGTGGCTAGGATTTTCATTACTATGTTAAATTATAGTGGTGAGAGTGGGCATCCCTATCTTGTTCCTGATTGTAGAGGAAAAGCTCTCATTTTTTTCACAATTAGGGATGACATTAGCTGTGGATTTTTCATATATCATCTAATTATACATTGAGTTATATTCCCTCTAACCCTACTTTGTCAAGGGTTTTATCATGAATGAATGTTGCACCCTGACAAATGCATTTTCTGCATCTATTACAAGGATCATAGAATTCTTACCCTTTCTTTTATTAATGTTGTGTATCATGTTGATTGATTTGCAAATATTGAACCAAACTTGGAAACCAGGAATAAATCCTGCTTGGTCATAGAGAATGATTCTTCTCGTGTTCTTGGATATTTTTGCTAGTA
Organism: Neofelis nebulosa; assembly: GCF_028018385.1. Taxonomy (NCBI): domain Eukaryota; kingdom Metazoa; phylum Chordata; class Mammalia; order Carnivora; family Felidae; genus Neofelis; species Neofelis nebulosa. The sequence continues at coordinate 157,036,950 of NC_080782.1, read as the reverse complement.
TTTTGTTGGGAACTTTTGCATCCATGCTCAGCAGGGATGTTGGCTGGAATTTGTCTTTTTTAGTGGAATCTTTATCTGGTTTTGGTATCACAGTAATGTTAATCTCATAGAAAAAATTGTAAGTTTCCTTCCATTTCTAATTTTTGGAGTAGTTTAAGAGGAATAGGTATTAACTCTTCTTTAAATGTTTGGTAGAATTCATCTATGAAGCTATATCTGAACTTTTATTTTGGGGACTGTTTTGTATACTGATTCAATGTCTTTGTTGGTTGTTGGTCTGTTCAACTTTTTCTATTTCTTCCTATTTAAGTTTTGATAGTTTATATCTTTCTTTGAATTTATCCATTTCTTCCAGGTTGTCTAATATATTGGTGTATCGTTTTTCATACTATTCTCTTATAATGGTGTGCAATTCTGAGCTGTTGTTTTTTACTTCCCTTCTGTCATTTTTTATTTTATTTATTTAAGTCCTTTCTCTTTTCTTTTTGATATGTCTGGCTAGGTTTTTATCATTTTTTATTAATTTTTTGATAACTATATCTTGGTTTCATTAATGTGTTCAAAAAAACTTTTTTTCAGTTTCTATATTATTTATTTATGCTCTATTTTTTATTATTTCATTTCTTCTTGCAGTTATTTTTCTAACTCCTTTAGGTCTAAGGTTACATTGTGTATTTAATATTTTTCTTGTTTTTTTGAGGTAGGTCTATATTGCTATATATCCCTCCTAGGACTGCATCCCAAAGGTTTTGGACTATTATGTTTTCATTTTCATTTGTTTCCATGTGTTTTTAAATATTTCGTCTTTGATTTCCTGTTTGACCCATTCATTCTTTAGTAGCATGTTGTTTAACCTCAATGTATTTATGGTCATTCCAGATTTTTTCTGGTGTTTGACTTCAAGTTTCATACCATTGTGGTCAGAAAATATACCTGGTATGATTTCAGACTTTTTGTACTTGTGATGACTAACGTGTGACCTCGTATGTAATCTATTATGGAGACTGTCCCATATGCAGTTGAAAAGAATGTATATTCTACTGTTGTAGGATGGAAGGTTCTGAATATATCCGTTAAGTCCATCTGATCGAGTGTGTCATTCATAGCCATTGTTTCTTTGTTGATTTGCTGCTTAGATGATCTGTCCATTGTTTTAAGTGGGATGTTAAAATTCCCTACTATTGTCATATTGTTATCAATGAGTTTCTTTATGTTTGCTATTAATTATATTATATATTTGGGTGCTTTCAAATCGGAGGCATAAATATTTACAATTGTTAGATCTTCTTTCTGGATAACCCTATTTATTATGACATAGTGTCCTTCTTTAACTCTTGTTATGGTTTGTGATTTGAAATCTGTTTGTGATATGAGTTTTGCTACTTCAGCTTTCATTTGACATCCATTTGCATTATAAATATTTCCCCTCCCCTCATGTTCAATCTTCAGGTGTCTTTATGTCTAAAATGAATCTTATACACAGCAAATAGATGGATTTTGGGTTTTTTAATGCATTCTGACACCTTATTTTGTTAGATTGGAACAGTTATCCCATTTACCTTTGAAGTTATTATTGACAGATATGCATTTAATGTCTTTTATTACTTTTTTGTCATCGTTTCTGGATATTTTCTCTGTTCATTTCTCGTCTCTGTCACTTTTCATCTTTCTTCTCCTCTCAAAGTGTCCCCTTTAATATTTCTTGAAGTGCAGGCTTAGTGTTCACAAACTTCTTTAGTTTTTGTTTGGGAAACTCTTTATCTATCTTTCTCTGCTGAATAATAACCTTGTTGGATAGATTTTAGGTTTTATAATGTCAGTGCCAACTCAGGTTGTAAATTCCAGTATGAGAGAATGTCTCTAAATGCTAGCTTCTATAGTAACAAAAACAAAAACAAACTAAACATGAAATTTTAATGAAGTTATGTAAAAAGATGTTGTTTCATTCTATGCAAGGCCTACTGTAGAAATTCTTAGTTGAGTAGCTCTTCTGGGTTTCTCCTTTCCTCTAGTGGGATTCCTTTACTGGATCCTCTATACTCAGAGAGGTGACAAAATAATATCGGAATGGAGGTTAGGTGCACCTCTTTCTAGACTACTCTAAAGCCTCAAAATAACATAAACCTCAGAAGCCACAATGGTAGTTATTCTTCATTCCCAGGCATTACAGATTGGGAAATGTAGTAGCTGGTGGACTTTCAATTCCCTATAGTAATTACCAATTATAGTCACACATGGCTTATTTACTCTTTATTCAGATTACAATACAAATGGACCTTACCAGAGATATCTTCCCTTACCATTAAATCTAAATAAAGGCAACCACCATTCACTCACCATTATATTAACATGATTTATGTTTTCCATTTGGAATATGAAATTCTGAGATGTTATCTATGTATTCATTGATCTGTGATATCTCTCCCCACCACAAGATCTTAAAAACTGTAGAGAAGGAGTTTGTTTTGGTCGTTATTTGGCTCTCATATCTAGAAGCATGCATATCTTTTGTAAGGCAGTATAAATACTTCTGAAATAAACAAAATCAATGAAGTATTTTAATAATCCATAGTAAAATTCAGAAAACTGGGGCACCTGGGTAGCTCATCTAGTTAAGTGTCTAACTCTTGATTTTGGCTCAAGTCATGGTCTCATGGTTTGTGAGTTCAAGTCCCACATCAGGCTCTGCACTGACAGCAGGAAACCTACTTGGTATTCTCTCTCCCTCTTTCCCTGTCCCTCCCCTGCATATACTCTCTCTCACTCTCACTTTAAATAAACATTTAAAAAAAGAATGTACCTACCACAAGATATCAGAATGTATAGCCACAATAAATTCTACTTATACATATATTCCAAGATAAAAAAATGCTACTCATTATATGCAAGTGTACACAAAAATAAAATATATATATTAACAATATTTTGACATAGCAGAAAATATAAGAAAGCTACAAGTCTTTCAATTAAACAATAGAATAAAATTATTTGTTATGAAATTATCAGTATAATCCAGTAAATCCTGAAAGATGGATCTCAGGACAACCAAGATCATTGAAAACAATAAATTCTGAACAGTCTGTGTAGAATCGTGGTATAGGTGTAAATTTAAATAATTTTGGAAAAGACTGTACTGCTCTCCATTGACTTTCTAGTTCTACTTTCTATGCACTCAGCTCATCTTCATTTCTTAAGCTCCTTTTCAGTTGTGGCTGTGTGATTTAATTTTGACTAATGAAATGTTAGTGAAATTGATATAAACTCATTTCAGTCCTGACTCCTAAGACTCTCTTAGGCATGCTCCTCCATGTCTTTTGCAACTCTTTTACAGGCAGGTCCTGAGAAACCAAGTCACAGAGTAAAGATAGCAGAACTACAAAATAAAAAGAGCATGGGTGTCTTCATTACCATGTGGAAAGGAGGTCTCAATTGATAACAAAGGTCTGATTCAGACTTTATATGAGTTAGAAATAACTTTCCACTTTGAGGCTTTATCAGTTTTGGGGCTTGTTGAAGTAGTTATCATTCATCCCCCTTTCTAGTTCATGTGCATTAAGCAAACACTAAATGTTTGGATACACATATGTAAGACAATCAGTCTTGAGGGATACCATTACTCAAATAGACGTTGTTTTAGGCAAAATATAGAGACGAATGATGCACAATGTGTTTGATTAATTTGAACATATTTCTCTATAACGATTCTTTTTTTCTCAAACACCTTGGTTCCACTGGATAAAACAGGGTTGGGGATGGGGTAAAAGTTAAAGTTATCAGGAAATGCTATTCTAAGACTCTGCCCACATAACTATTTTCACTTAGATTGAGGCTTATTCTGGGAAGTAGTCAGTACTTCAGAATCAGAAGCATTCCTTGCTCTTTTCCATAAGTATTCACAGAATATTATATGTTCTATTGTGTCAGGTAAAAAGTAGTCTTAGATAAACCAGCACCCACTGGATGTTTGTAGCTTGTTAGCCAGAAAGTCTGACCTGCCCATTACCTGGTTTCTGTTGAAATGCAAGTTGTCATTTGGTCTTTGTAGATGTTATGCAAACATTTTGGTATCTTCCAATGTATCTTTAGTTGTGAAGTTTCTTAAACAAGAAGCTACTTCACTTAAAATTCACTTGATCAACAAGTATGTCTGAATGTCTTCACTGAGGGTCTTGGGGAATTCTGGAGTTTCTACATGACATATCACCTTGTGGGGAGAACTGTGTGTGTGTGTGTGTGTGTGTGACATGAAAAATCATCCACTGAATAACTAGGTATAAGATAATATTGTTAGTAAAAACTGGCTTTAAAAAACAAAATTAGGAGTATTGTTAGCAAAAATAGCAGAGTAAACGTCCAAACTCCCACCTCACTACAAAAGCAGCAAATAAATTGAGCAAGACTGTCAGAACTATGGAAATTATTCAAGGATTTACAACAATCATTTGAATCCTTAATGAAGGGAAAACAGTTTATATTTGGTAAAAGAGCTTTTTGCCCTTTAATTTACTCTGATCTCACTCTCTGCTCCCCAGTCCACATTTGCAGTGTAGATTACGAATACTTGCAGGAGCAAAATAGACTTTATTCATGTGTAATTGTGGTGGTATATTTTTACTTGTCTGATGGCTCCATGAAGGATTATCACAAAGGTCTTTCACCTAATTTAGAACTCTCCAAGGCTCAGGTGGATACCCAGAGAACATTTGAAAAAGTATTTAATATCAAACCCATTAGTGATTGGGGGAAGAAAGCCTGGGGAATGATTTGCTTTAGAGAATAAGGGATTTAAACGTCACCCACATGACCTTGTGAACCTACAATTCAAGTACATGTCCAGGGCTGGGTGCACATTCAAAAGAAACCTGAAAATGCCCTAATCTCTCACTATTGTCTTACCCTTAGTCTGTAATCAGGCAAGAAGTTATGACTCAGGCAGAATCATAAACTACCTGTTTAGAGTAAAGGAATGCCCCAAAATATACATAAGGCATACATATACATATACAAAGTATACATAAGCCCATTGACAAAGACTGTAGAATAGTATTTGTTTTCCTGTTGTTTAAGAAAATCCCTGTCAACTTAATAGTTGATGATTAGGTTAATGAAATAGAGACTTCAGTGGACACCGTCAAAATTGGATAGAGGGCGGGACACCTGGGTGGCTCATACAGTTCAACATCTGACTCTTGGTTTCGACTCAGGTCACGACCTCATACTCTGTGAGTTCGAGCCCCACATCAGGCTCTGTGTTGACAGTGCAGAGCCTGCTTAAGGTTCTGTCTCCCTCTCTCTCTCTGACTCTCCCCTGCTCACTCTTTCTCTCTCTGTGTGTCTCTCAAAAATAAATAAATAAACATTAAAAATCTATAATAAAACAAGAATGGATACATACTTCATAAATTTAATTCAGAATGTTAATCAAAAAAGAACAACTTTCCAGTTCCATCCATGCTGCTACAAAACGCCATATTTCATTTTTTCTCATTGCCACGTAGTATTCCATTGTGTATATAAACCACAATTTCTTTTTTTTTTTTTAATTTATTTATTTATTTTTTAATATATGAAATTTACTGTCAAATTGGTTTCCATACAACACCCAGTGCTCATCCCAAAAGGTGCCCTCCTCAATACCCATCACCCACCCTGCCCTCCCTCCCACCCCCTATCAACCCTCAGTTTGTTCTCAGTTTTTAACAGTCTCTTATGCTTTGGCTCTCTCCCACTCTAACCTCTTTTTTTTTTTTTTCCCTTCCCCTCCCCCATGGGTTTCTGTTACTTTTCTCAGGATCCACATAAGAGTGAAACCATATGGTATCTGTCTTTCTCTGTATGGCTTATTTCACTTAGCATCACACTCTCCAGTTCCATCCACGTTGCTACAAAAGGCCATATTTCATTCTTTCTCATTGCCACGTAGTATTCCATTGTGTATATAAACCACAATTTCTTTATCCATTCATCAGTTGATGGACATTTAGGCTCTTTCCACATACAGAGAAAGACAGATACCATATGGTTTCACTCTTATGTGGATCCTGAAAAACGTAACAGAAACCCATGGGGGAGGGGAAGGGAAAAAAAAAAAAAAAGAGGTTAGAGTGGGAGAGAGCCAAAGCATAAGAGACTGTTAAAAACTGAGAACAAACTGAGGGTTGATGGGGGGTGGGAGGGAGGGCAGGGTGGGTGATGGGTATTGAGGAGGGCACCTTTTGGGATGAGCACTGGGTGTTGTATGGAAACCAATTTGACAGTAAATTTCATATATTAAAAAATAAAAAAATAAAAAAATAAATAAAATAAAATAAAATAAATTTTTCAAGTTTGATATACCAAAAAAAAAAAAAAAAAAAAGAACAACTTTGACAACTTTGCAAACTCTGTTGTTGGAAAAATCTGATTTCCAAGGTTACCCCTTTATAATATAAATAATCAGTTTTCAGCAAAATAAGAAACTGACAAAGGAAAACAGAAAGAATGGTCCCTACATAGGAAAAAGAAAAAGAAATTTATAGAAATTGTATCTGCAGAAACCTTAGAAAAGATTTTACATAAACTAATTTTAATATATTCAAGGAGCTAAAGGAAACCATTACCAAATAAATAAAGAAAACAAAAAAGAACAATGCCTACTTAAATATAGAACATCAATAAATAAAATATTTATAAATACAGGTTTTAAAAAAATGGAAATAAAAATTCTGGAGTTGGGAGACTAAATTAACAGAAAGGAAAAGTCACCATAGTGTCACAAGAGAAGATTTTAGGAGACAGAACATGAAGATAGATCAATTAAGAATGTTCAATCTGAGGGATAAAATAAAAAGCATTATTTTAAAAATGGACAGAGACTTTGGGACAGTGTTATATCATGAAACTTGTGGGGAAAAAAACCATAATGGGAATCTCTCATGAAAAAGGGGAGAGAATGGGACAGAAAGTTCATGTTAAGAAAAAAATGGATGAAACATTCAAAATCTGATGAAAGGCATGGAAATACACATCCAAGAATCTTAATAAATCCCAAATAGGATAAACTGAGAGATTCACATAGAGGAACATCATAACAAAACTATTGAAAGCAGAAAGCAAACTTAAAAACAGCAAGAGAAAAGCAAACTATAACATATAAAAGATTCTGAATAAGTAAAAAAAAAAAAATCATCAGAAGCCATAAAGTGGTAGAATGATGTATTCACAATACTGAAAAAAAAGCTGTCAGTCAGAAATTCGAAGTCTAGAAATCTGGCCTTCAAAAATTAAACAGAAAAAAATGCATTCCCAGATCTACAAAAACTGGGAGAGTCGATTGCTAGTAGAACTGTTCACTAGAAATGCTAAAAACTAGTGTCTTTCGTGTTAGAATTAAAATATGTAGGCTGTAAACCAAATCCACTAGAAGAAATAAGAACACCAAAAAAGGGAAATGCACAGGAAAATATAAAATGAATATAACTTTATAATTGGTTTGTAACCCCTCTAAAATTACTATATTATTCTCCAGTTACCTAAAACAAAAATTACAAATCTATATTGATGGGAAGACATATAAAAAATGTAACTTGTGATATAACATGAAGGAAAATGGCGCTTAATTTTGGTATACTATTGAAACTAAGTTAATATTAAATAAAACTAATGAAAGACAATAGAAATCACTCGGATTGTCACTAACTATAAACTAAAAAGCACATATTAAACAAAATGAGAAGGAAAACAAATTGTCCACTAGAAGGTAAATTTCTAAAACAAAACACAGCAGTAATGAAGGAATTAAGGAACAAAATAACCATGACATATTTTAAAAATCAGAAAATAGAAAAATTTAGTTATTTCTTACCTATAACTATATTAAATTAAATTATATTGTATTAAGTTATATTAAATGTAAACAGATTAACTCTCCAACCAAGAAGCAGAGACAGGAAAAATGGACTAAAAAAACCCATAATTTGACCATGTTTTATCCAAAAGACTCATTTTAGATCAAAGACACAAATGGGTTTAAAGTGAAATGATGAGGGGCGCCTGGGTGGCTCAGTCGGTTAAGCGTCTGACTTTGGCTCAGGTCACGATCTCACGGATCTCGTGGTCCGTGAGTTCGAGCCCCGCGTCAGGCTCTGGGCTGATGGCTCAGAGCCTGGAGCCTGCTTCGGATTCTGTGTCTCCTTCTCTCTCTGCCCCTCCCCCCTTCATGCTCTGTCTCTCTCTGTCTCAAAAAGAAATAAAAACGTTAAAAAAAAAAGTGAAATAATGAGAAAGTTATATTCTACACACAAAAAAAGAAAAAAAAACAAAAGAGAGAAGGAATGACTATGATTATAAAGACAAAACAGATAAACAGATTTTAAGACAAAATTTCTTACAAGACACAAAGGACTTTTTCCAAAATACATGAAATATGTGAAAGAATACATATACTATATATTATATTTGATATAAAAGTATATGAAACAAAAATTGGCATAATTCAAGGGAAAAAGAGTTCCAAAATAACAGTTGGAGGCTTAAATATTCCACTGTCAATATTGGAAAGAGCAATTAGATAAAATACAGGGAAGGAAATCAAACACTCAAAAAACACTGTAAAGCAGTTACATCTAACAGAAATATATAGACCAATCCTCCCAACCACAGCAGAATACATAAGCTACTTAATTGTATATAACATATTCTCCAGGTAAGACCATATATTAAGCTACAAAATAAGTTTTTAAAAAACTTGCAAGTATTGAAACTATTATATAAAGTACCTTTTCTAACCACAAAATAATTTAGAAATCAATAACAGATAATCTGAAAAAAATCACAAATATATAGGAATAAAACAAAACATTTTTTAAGCAGAAGGAGAAATGAAACAAAAATTTAAAAATCACTGAGATAAAAGGTGCCTGGGTGGCTCACTTGGTTGGACATTTGACTCTTCCTTTAGGCTCAGATCATGATCTAACCTGAGATGGCGCCCCCATCAGGCTCTGTGCTTACAACAGAGAGCCCCCTTAGGATTCTCTCTCTTCCACTCTCTTGCTTCTGCCTCACTTTCTCTTGCTCTCTCTCTCTTTAAATAAATAACTTTAAAAACAATCACTGATATAAAACAAAACTAAATCACAGCACACTAATTGTATGGGACGCAGCTATGCAGTGCTCAGTAAAATTTATGAATGTAAGCGGTTAACATAAAAGAGAAGAAATATCTCAAATCCATCACCAACTTAACACATGAAGTAATTAGAAAACTAAAAGGAAATTAAAAAGAGAAAAAAATTTACAAAGGTTATGTTAAAGGAAAATAAAAGAGAAACTTAAAGGAAAAATAAAATCAAAGAAACGAAAATTTATTTAAAATATCAGCAAAATTGGGACATCTGGGTGGCTCAATTATTTAAGTGTCTTACTTGGGCTCAGGTCATATCTCGCGGTTTGTGGGTTTGAGCCCCACTTCTGGCTCTGTGCTGACAGCTCAGAGCCTGGAGCCTGCTTCAGGTTCTGTCTCCCTCTCTCTCTTACCCTCACACTCGTTCGTACTCTGTCTCTATTTCTCAAATATAAATAAACATTAAAAATTATTTAAAATATCAGCAAAATTGATAAACAATTAGAAACACAAAAGCAGAGGGAAGTCAGTCAAGAAAACCGGGCAAGAAAAAGAAATGAAAAACATGCATATTAAAAAGGAAGAAGCAAAATTTTCTATTTGCAGATGACATGACCTTATTATATACAAAGAATTTTAAAGGCTCCAGGTCCCCCTTTAATTTTTTTTTTAACATTTATTTATTTCTGAGAGACAGAGACAGAACATGAGCAGGGGAGGGGCAGTGAGAGATGGAGACACAGAGTTTGAAACAGGCTGCAGGCTCCCAGCTGTCAGCACACAGCCCGATGTGGAACCCAAACTCACAAATCTCCAGATCATGACTGAGCCCAAGTTAGACGCTCAACCAACTGAGCCACCCAGGAACCCCCTCCAGGTCCCTCTTTAAAGAAAAAAGCCTGTTGGAACTAAAAATGAATTTAGTAAAGTTTCAAAATTAAAAAAAAAACAATACGCAAAATTATGTTCTTTCTAACAAACTAATAATGAACAATTAGGAAAAGAAATTAAGAAAAAAGTCCCATTTATAATCGCATCAAAAATAATACAATACATAGGTATAAATCCAACCAAGGAAGTGAAATACTTGTACACAATAAAGTGAGAAATTATAGAGAGAAATTATAGATGGAACAGATGGAACAGATGGAAAGATATTCCATTTTCCCTTTTCTAATTTATTTTGTTTCTTAAATTCTACATAGGAATGAAATCATACGGTATTTTTCTTTCTCTGACTGAATTATTTTACTTAAGAGAGAGAGAGGCAAAACAAGAAACAGACTGTTAACTCTAGAGAACAAACTGATGGTTACCTGAGGGGAGGTGTTTGGGGGAATTTAAATTGGCGATGGAGATTAAGGAGTGCATTTGTTGTGATGAACACTGGTGTAGAGAAGTGTTGAATTACTATATTGTATACATGAAACTAATATTACACTCTATGTTAATTAACTGGAATTTAAATAAAAACTTAAAAAAGAGATATTCCATATTTTTGAATTGGAAGAATTAATATTGTTAATATATCCACACTACAAAAAACAATCTACATATTCAATGCGACCCTTGTTAAAATTCCAAGGGTATTTTTCAGTTTTAAGATTTGTATGTAGCCACAAGTGTCCCTGAAAAGTAAATAATAATAATAATAATAAAATATTGACAAATAACAGAGCTAGAGGCATTCTGCTTTTCAATTTCAATCTATATTACAAATCTATAATATAGTAAAAATAGCATAATCCTGGAATAAAAACAGATTCATAAATAAATGGAACAGAATTAAGAGCCCAGATATAAACCCATGTATATGTTCAAGTAATATTTAACACAGACACAAAGGATACACAATTAGGAAAGGATAGTTTTGTATAAGTGATGTTAGGAAAACTGGATATTCACATGCAAAAAAATAAAACTGAAACTTTGTCTTAGAGTTCCAGTTTAAGATGGAAATGTAGGAAGAGTCTGAACCCGCGTCCTCCAGGGAGCACATCAAATTACACCTATTAATAGAAAAATTTCTCCTGAAGAAAAACTTGGGCCTGACTGAACAGCTATTGAACAATCAAAAACAGAACCTCAAGAGAATAGTAAGAGAAATGGAGACATAGTAACAAAGGAAAATCCCACCCCCAAAGCTGTGACCAGCAATGTGGAGGGACAGAACTGAGGGACCAGGAACAGATCCTGTAATTGGGCACAGAAAAGAAGCAACTAACGTATAAAAGAGACAACAGTAGAACGCTGCCAAGTGGTGGAAAAACTGTGGGAAAGCTCTCCAGGTCAAAGGGAGTGGAGAACAATGCAGTTTACACACCTCACCTTAAGAGTCTAGACTAGAGCAGGGTCCAGACACCATAATGGGAAGGTCAGGATAGCTTAGTGAGTGTGTGACTTCAGCATACCCAGTGTCCACAAACCCACACAAACCAAGAAGTACTGGGACACAGAATAAAAAACAAACTAACAAAAACAAGCATAATTTAAAAAGGGAGAGGAACTGTGAGAACCCTCTCTCCCCTTCCACCTTGAAAGCACAGTCTGGAGCAAAGTCCAGCTGATTGTGAGTTTGCAACCTCAGCAAGACCAAGGACCACAAGCCCATGCTGGCCACTCTGTGATGTTGGGGCACAGAGAACAAGTTACATATTTGCACTTTTAAAAATTGTTACTGCTTTATTTTATTTTATTTACATTTTAAAATTTGTCTTCTCTTTGCTTTTTTTTTTCTTTTTGGTTTTGTTATTTTCTTCCCAGTTCTCCTTTCTTTCAAGTTTTCCTTCTTTCTTTCTTCTTCCTTACTTTGTGTCCTTTTTCTTTCTTTTTGAATGTTTCCTTCATTTTCTTTATCAGTTTTCTTCTTTTTAATTTACCATTTTTTTCTTGATCTCTCTGTAAAAAGCTATGGTTTAAAAGAGTAACTAACATATACAGCCACAACTCCAGCCAGACAGCACAAGTCACCAACCACACATAGTTTGCAAAGGGGATAATATACACAAGACCACTCTTTCAACTTTAGAGTTAAATATTTCACCTAATCCATAGGGCAACAAACACAGAGAGTCAAACAAAGTAGGAGTCAAACAAAGTTGGAGCACAGGAATGTGCTCCAAAAGAAAGAACAAGAAAAAGACTCAGAAAAAGAATTAAATGAAGCAGAGATAAGCAATATACCTGATAAAGAATTTAAAATAATGATCATAAAGATTGGAGAAAACAATGGAACAACTCAGTGAGAATTTTAATAAAGAGAAGGAAAATATTTAAAAGAACCAATCAGAACTGAAGAATGAAATAACTGAAATAAAAAATACACTGGCAGAAAATCAATAGATTAGAAGATGCAGAAAGTATCAGTAATCTGGATGACAGGATAATGGAAAGTACACAAATTGAACAGTGTAAAGAGAAAAGAATTTAACAAAATGAGGGGAGATTAAGAGATCATTTGGACAACATCAAGTGAACATTCACATTATAAGTGCCACAGAAGAAGAAGAGAGAGAGAGTGAAAAGTATAGAAAATTTTTAAAGAAATAATCACTGAAAAGTTCCCTAACATAAGGAGGGAAATAGACATTCAAGTCCAATAGGCACAGAGACTTCCAAACACAATAAACACAAGGAAGTCCACACACCAGCACATAGTAATGGAAATGTCAAAGGTTAAATACAAAGAGAATATTAAAGCAGCACAAGAGAAACAAAAGCTATCGACAAGGGAAAACTTATTAGACTATCAGCTGATTATTTATTACAAACTTTGCAAGACAGAAGAGAGTGGTATGTTATACTCAAAGTGCTGAAAGGAAAAAGAAAACAACTTACAAAGAAGTATATTCTATCCAGCAATGTTATAATTCAGATTTGAAGGAAAGATAAAGAGTTTGCAAACAAAAAAAGATAAAGGTGTTTATCACCACTAAGAAAGACTTAAAAGAAATGTTAAAAGGTTTTCTTTAAATGGAAAATAAATGGCCATAATTAAACATTAGAAAAATATGAATAAAAAGATATAAAATATGTCTACATATATATAAAATGCTAAGCAGGGAATAACAAGGACTGAGAAGTGAAAATTTCCTTTTTCTCTTTTTTTTCTAGAATGTGTTTGCACTTAAATGGCCATAAAATTACTATGGACTGATAGTTATTTAGGACATTATATATCAATCACATGGTAAGGATAAATACAAAACCTATGACACAAACACAAAAAATAAAAGGAAAAATAGTATAGAAAATCATCAATCACAAAGAAATAGAACAAGAAAAAAAGAACAAAGAATTACAAAATCAACCAGAAAAAAAATTTTAATGGCAATAAGTACAATAATTGCATTAAATGTAAATGACCTAAATGCTCCAATCAAAAGACATAGAGTAGCAAAATGAATTAAATCAAAGAATGAGACCCATCTATATACTGCCTATAGGAGATTCATCTCAGACCTAAAGACACTACAGACTGAAAGTGAAAGGATGGAAAAACATTCATCATGCAAATGGAAGTGGTGGAAAAAAAAAAGCCAGGGTAGCAATACTTATATCACATAAAGTAGACTTTTAAATGAAAACTGTAACAAGAGACAAAGAAGGATATTACATAAGATCAATCAAACAAAAGGATATAATAATTGTAAATATCTATGTACCCAAAATTGAAGCACCTAAGTACATAAAAGCAAATATTAACAAACATACATAGACAAAGTGATCGTGATACATTAATAGTAAGGTAATTTAACACTTTACTTAAAACAATGGATAGATCATCCAGACAGAAAATCAATAAGAAAGCAATGTGTTTTGATGACACATTGGGCCAGATGGGCATAGCAGATATACAGAACATTTTATCCAACACTAAAAGAATACACACTCTTTTCAAATACCCATGCAATATTCTACAGAATTTATCACATATTAAGCCATAAAACAAGCCTCAATAAAATTAAGACAATTGAAATCAAACCATGCATTTTTCCGACCACAATGCTATGAAACTAGAAATAAATTACAAGAAAAAAAAACTGGGAAAAAGACCCACAAATGTGGAAGGTAAACAACATGATATCAAAAAAAATAATAATAATGGGACAGAGGATCAATGAAAGAAGAAATAAAAAAAATACATTGAAACAAATAAAAAAATAATGTTTCAAAATCTGAGGCACAGGTAAAGCCATTAAAGATCAGAAGTATATAACAATATAGGCCTATTTCAAAAAATCAACTAAACAATCCTTTATCTTACACATAAAGGAACTAGAAAAATAGACAAAAACAAATCCCAAGGTGAGTAGAAGAAAGGAAATAATGAGTATCAGAGAAAAATAAATGCTTTAAAGACTAAAGACAAAATAGAAAAAACCATTGGAACCAACAGTATGCTCTACAAAAAGATTAAAACTTTAAGGTTTATCTAAAAACCCTTAGCCAGATTCATCAAGGGAAAAAAAGGACCCAAACAAATAATATCAAAATTAGAGAGGAGCAATAAAAACTGATACCACATAAATAACAAAGAGTTATAATACTATGCAGAAATATATTCCAACAACCCGGACAACCTATAAAAAATAGACAAATTCCTAGAAATATACCTAGAAACATTCCAATACTGAACCAAGAAAGAATAGAAATTCTTAATAGACTGATTAAAAGTAAAGAAATTGAATTGGTAATCAAAAACTATAAAAAATAAATGCCCAGGAGCCGATGAACTCAAAAGTGAATTCTCCAGACATTTAAAGGGAAGTTAATGCCTATTCTGAAAATATTCCAAAAAATATATAAGAGGAAGGAATGTTTCCAAATATATTCTAGAAGGTCAACATTATTCCAATACCAAAACTAAAGACACCACACAAACACAAAACCTACAGGCCAATTACCCTGATGAATATAGATTAAAAAAATCCACAACAAAATATTAGTAAACCACATGCAGTAATACATTTAAAAGCCCATTCGTCATGATAAGGTGGGATTTATTCCTGGGATGTAAGGGTGGTTCAATGTTCACAAATCAATCATTATACACCATGAAAACAAAATGAAGAATAAGAATAATATGATAATTAAATAGATGCAGAAAAAAATGACAAACTACAATACCCAGTCATGATAAAAACTCTCAATAAAATGGGATAAGAGGGAATCTAACTTGAGATAATAAAGACAATACATAAAAAGCCTACAGCTTTCATCATATTCAATAGTGAAAACGTTGAGAGCTTTCCCTCCAAGGTCAAAACCAGGACAAGGATGTCTCCTTTTGCAATTTTTTTTTCAGTGTAGTACTGAAAATCCTAGCCACCACAATCAGAAAGAAAAAAATAAATAAAAGACATCCACAGTGGTAAAGAAATTAAACTGTCACTGTTCACAGGGAAGATGATACTATACATAGAAAATCCTAACTATTACACACACACACACACACACACACACACACACAAAATACTACAAGTAATAAACTAATTCAGTAAAGTGGCAGGGTATAAAGTTAATATCCAGAAATTGTTAGCATTTCTATTAAATAACAATAAAGTAACAGAAAAAGAAATTTAAAAAATTCACAATTACACCAAGAAGAAAAGAATAACTAGGAATAAAGTTATCTAAAGAGGTGAAAGACCTGTTATCTAAAAACTATTTAAAAACTAATGAAAGAAATAGAAGACACAAACAAATGAAAAGATATTCCATGCTCATGAATTGGAAGAATTAATATTGTCAAAATGTCCATAATTACCAAAGCAATCTACAGATTCAATGCAATTGCTATCAAAATACCAACAGCAATTTTATAAAACTAAAGCATATAATACTAAAATTTGTATGAAACCACATAAGACCCCAAAGAACCAAAGCAATACTGGGAAATAAGAAAGCTGGGGTACCACAATTCCAGGTTTCAAGATATACGACAAAGCTGTAGTATTAAAAATAATAAGGTGCTGGTACAAAAAGAGACAGATCAATGGAAAATGAAAGAGACCCCAGAAATAAACCCACATTACTATGGTTAATTAATCTATGACAAAAAAGTCAAAAGTATACAATGGGGGGAAATACAGTCTTTTCAATAAATTGTGTTGGTTAATCTAGACAGCTATACTTAAAAGAATGAAACAGAAATTTTCTAACACTATACACAAAACATAAACACAAAATGGATTGAAAGCTTAATGAGAAACCTGAAATCATGAAAATCCTGAAAGAGAAGATAGGTAATAAGTTCTCTGACATTAGCATATTAACATTTCTTTACATATGTCTCCTGAGGAATGGGAAACAAAAGCAAAAATAAACTAATGGCACTACATCAAAATAAAATGTTTTTGAACTTTTTAGTAATGGAAATAATCAACAAAATAAAAACACAATCCATGGAATAGAAGATATTTATCAATTATACATCTGATAAAGAGTTCATGTCAAAAATATGTAAGTAACTCATATAACTCAACACCAAAAAAAACCAAATAATTCAATTAAAAATTGACAGAGTGCCTGAATTTACATTTTCTGAAATAAGACATACAGATGGCCAAGACACAAGAAACGATTTTCATCATCATTTTTCATCAGTGAAATGCAAGTCAAAACCTAATGAGATATCACCTCACCACCTGTCAGTGGTGAAAACTAAAAAACAAACAAACAAACAAACAAACAAACAAAACATATACACACACACACATAAACATGAAACAACAGGTGGTGTTGAGGTGGAGAAAAATGAACACTCTTTCTCTGTTGGTGGGAATGCAAATTGGTATAGCTACTCTGGAGAACAGTATGGAGGTTCCTCAAAAATTAAAAATTGAGCTACCACATGATCCAGCAATTGCACTACTGGGTATTTACTCAAATATACAAAAAGTCAAATGAATACACACAATCTTATGTTTATTGCAGTATTAGTTACAATAGTCAAAATATGGAAGCAGTCCAAGTGTCCATTGACAGATAAATAGATAAAGGAGATGTGATGTGATTAGGTAGATAGATAGATAGATAGATGATAGATAGATTAGATAGATAGATAGATAGATAGATAGATGATAGATTAGATAGATAGATAGATAGATAGATAGATAGATAGATAGAGGTATGTATCTTCCATTCCATATAGATAGAAGATAGATAGATGATAGATGATTGATAGATAGATAGATAGATAGATAGTTTTGGTATGTATGTATGTATGTATCTATCTATCTATACGGAATAGAATATTACTCAGCCATAAAAAAGAATAGACTCTTACCATTTGCAATGACATGGATGGAGCTAAACTATTATGCTCAGCAAAATAAGTCAGTCAGAGAAAGACAAATACTATATGATTTCACTCATATGTAGAATTTCAGAAACAAAACAAATTATCAAAGTGGAATAAAAAGGACAGAGAGGCAAACTAAGTAACTGACTCTTACCTATAGAGGACAAACTGATGATTACCAGAGGGGAAGTGGAAGTGGGATGGGTTAAGCAGGTGATGGGGATTAGAGATGCACTTATGATGAGCATCTGATGTTGTATGGAATTGTTGAATCATTACATTGTGCACCTGAAAGTAATATTACACTGTATGTGAACTAACTGGATTTTAAATAAAAACTTTTAAAAAATAGAGGTTTTGGACAGAATGGTTACAAATTAGGATACTGAATCAGTAACCAAAACTTCCCAAGAACAAAAGTCCAGATCAAAAAGTTTTCCTGGTGAATTATACCAAGACCAGTCCTTCTCCAAAATGTAAAAGAGGAGGGAAGATTTCCAAATTCATTTTAGGATGGCAATATTATCTCGATACCAAATCAGGGAATGGCACCACAAGAAGGAAATTACAGGCCCAAATCCCTGATGAACATAGGTCTAAAATTCCTAAATAAGATATTAGCAAACCCATTTCAACAATACAGTAGAAGATACCTTAGAAGAATCACTGAAGATACATTGGAAGAATAATACACCATGATTGGGTGAGATTTATTCCAGAGATGAGAGATGATTAAACTTCTGCAAAGCAATCAATTTGAAAAGCCAGATTAACAAAATAAGGGATAAAAATTATATGATCATCTCAATGGTTGCAGAGAAAGCATTTGACAAAATTCAGCATCTATTTATAATAAAAACTCTCAACAAAGTGGGTATAGAGGAGAAATGTCTTGACATAATAAGGGCCACATACGACAAGTCCATACTGTAGCCTTATATTCAGAGGTGAAAAGATGAGAGTTTTCCCTTCAGATGAGGAAAAAGACAAGGATGCTCTCTGCAATGACTTTTATTAAGCATAGTATTAGAAGTCCAAGCCAGAGCAACTAGGCAAGAAGAAATAAAAGATCCGATTTTGTAAGGAAGAAGCACAACAGTGACTATTAGCAGACAGCATATTATTTGTACAAAACCCTAAGGACTGCACCAAATATCGGGTATAAATAATAAATGAATTCATAAAGTTGTAAGATATAAAATCAATAGTCAAATAA
Organism: Neofelis nebulosa; assembly: GCF_028018385.1. Classification (NCBI taxonomy): domain Eukaryota; kingdom Metazoa; phylum Chordata; class Mammalia; order Carnivora; family Felidae; genus Neofelis; species Neofelis nebulosa. Next base: position 157,018,326 of record NC_080782.1, on the reverse strand, counting down.
ATTTTGCAGTTCCATACACTAAGAAACTAACAAAGAGAAATCAAGAAAAAAATTCCACTCATAATTGCATCAAAAGGAATAAAATTCAAAGGAACAAAATTAAACAAGCTGTTGAAGCAACTGTATACTGAAACCATAAGCCATGTATGAAAGAAAGAGAATAAGAAGACATAAATAAATGGAGAGATATACCATATTCATAGATTGGAAGAATATTGTTAAAATCCCAGTAATACAATGCAATCTATACATTCAACACAATCTTTACTGAAATTCCAATGGCAAATTTAACAGAAATAGAACAAACTTAAAACTTGTATGGAGGAGCAAAAGACCCTGAATAGCCAAAGCAATCTTGAGAATGAAGAGAAAACAAACTGAGGGTTCATGGAGTAGTGGAGAGGGGAAAGTGGGTGATGGGCATTGAGGAGGGCACTTGTTGGGATGAACACTGGGTGTTGTATGGAAACCAATTTGACAATCAATTTCATATTTAAAAAAAGAGAAATAAGAGTAAAACTGGAGACATCATGCTCCCAGAATTCAAACTATATTAAAGTTATGGTAATCAAAACAGTATTAGCATAAAAAGACACACCATTCAATGAAACAGAATAGAGAGCCCCAAAATAAATCCATGTATACATGGTAAATTAATTTATGACAAAAGATCTATGAGTGTATCCTGGGCAAAGGACAGTCACAATTAACGGTGTTAGGAAATCTGCACACACAGATTTGTGCACAAAATTTACCTCAAAATGGATTAAAGTTTTGAATGTAGGACTTGAAATTATACCATTTCTAGAAGAAAAAGGTAGTAAGCTCCTTGTCATCAGTCTTGATGTTGATTTTTGTTTAGATTTCACATCAAAAGCAGAGGTAACAAAAGCAAAGATAAATGGGACTACATAAAAATTATAAGCTTCACAAGAAAGGAACATATCAACAAAATGAAAAAGCACTCTACTAAATTACAGAAAATGTTTATAAAGTATATTTATGGTAAAGAGCTAATATTCAAAATACATAAAGAACTTATATGACTTAATAACAACAACAAAACCCATCTAATCTGATTTAAAAATGAACAGATGATCTGAGTAGACATTTTTCCAAAGAAGACATGAAAAAAGTGCTCAATATCACTAATAATAAAGGAAATACAAATCAATGCCACCCTTTGATATCATCTCACACCTGTAAGAAAGGCTATAACAAAAAGACAAGAAATAACAAGTGTTGGTCAGTATATGGAGTAAAGGGAACCCTTGTGCATTGTTGTTAGAATTGTTTCACTATATGCTAACTAACTTGGATGTAAATTTTAAAAAGTAAAAAAAAGAAAAATTTAAAAAATGTAAATTTGGACAGCCATTTTGGAAAACTCTAGGGATGTTTTTTAAAATTTCCAAATGGAACTGCCATATGATCCAGAAATTCCAATTCTGGGCATTTATTTTAAGAAATAAGAAACACTAACTTGAAAAGATATATAGACCTCTGTTTATTGCAGTATTGTTTACAGTCACGAAGATATGGGAACAACCTAAGTATTCATAGATTAATGAATTTTAAAAATCGAGTGTGATACACATACAAACACATACATACACATAGACATACATCCTTACAATGAAATGCTATTTGCCATAAAAAAAAGGATCAATAAATCCTAGGACAGGACCAAGGGACATGTAGGGGGCTTGGCAGAGGGCACCTGGGTCTCCTGGGTCACACATGCAGAATTGTTGCTTTCCTTACCATCCCCTATGCAACAAGCATTGGGGTTAATTTTCCTTCTTGAAACAAAGCGATTCAGTGTGCACTAGGACTCAAATAATAAGGTAGATTATTTTTATTGAGCCCATAAAGGTAGACTTAGGCAAGTATGTGAAGTTCTCTGGTTTCTGTCACACAAGTGATACCAGAAAAGCAGAGCTGGTATTGGTCATAGGCAAGGATTGGGGGTGGGGTGGGGGAAGTGGTCAGAAGGCAGTGGGACATGGTGGACCGGTGTTTATCTTACTTCCCTGGGGAGAGAGGTTCTTAATGGCATCAGGGTTGTGTCCAGCTTGTGACGATGTCCAGATTGTGATAGTGTGTTAGTGTGAGTCAGCCTCATCATCAGGCTGCAGGTCAGGGTTGATCAAACCAGAAGCAGTGGAATTGGCCTGTGACCCTGAAGGTACATCACTGCTGTCCTAGGTCACAAACTTAAGGGCTCTGCCTGGGAGACGTTGATACCAGTTGCAATGGTAACCTCCACTGTGCCTGTTACACTCTGTGTGACAAAAGGTGACCTTCTCTTTGGAATATTATTGAGAATTTCAGAGGGAGTGTTGTTGCACATATTAAGGAGTTTCTGATACTCCACAACCATGCCTGACACCCTGGGTGCTTAAAAGCCCCTACAGGGCAGAAGAGGAGAGGAGGAAAATTTCAAATCATTATCTAACCATACACCTAAAGGACTACAAAACAACAGCAAATGAAGCTTAATGCCAGAATAAGAGGGGAAATAATAAAAATTAGGGAAGAAATAAATGATATAGGAACAAACAACAGCAACAACAACAACAAAACAATAGTGGAGCACCTGGGTGGCTCAGTTAGTTAAGCATCTGACTCTTGATGTCAGTTCAGGTCATGATCTCACAGTTCATAGGATCAAGATCAAGCACAGTGTAATTATCCGTTTTAGTGGAGTCTTTGGTTTTGGAATCAAGGTAATTCTGGCCTTGTAGACTGAGTTTGGAAGTTTTTCATACATCTCTATTTTATGGAATAGTTTGAGAAGAATAGGCATTAACTGTTCTTTAAAATTTTGGTGCAATTCTCCTATGCAGTTGTCTGGCCCTGGACTTTTGTTAGTTGGAGATTTTTGGTTACTGATTGAACTTTTTTGCTGGTTATCAGTCTGTTAAAATTTTCTATTTTTTCCCGCTTCAGTTATTGTCATTTGTATATTTCCAGGAATGTACCCATTTTTTCCAGATTTCCCACTTTGTTGGCATATATATATTTTTTTTCCATAAAATTCTAATTGTATTTGGGGAATCTGGGTGGCTCAGTCGGTTAAGCATCCGCCTTCAGCTCAGGTCATGATCTCACAGTCCATGAGTTCGAGCCCCACGTCAGGCTCTGTGCTGACAGCTCAGAACCTGGAGCCTCCTTTGGATTCTGTGTCTCCCTCTCTCTCTGCCCTCCCCTGCTCATGCTCTGTCTCTCTCTGTCTCAAAAATAAATAAAAACATTTAAAAAAATTCTAATTGTATTTCTGTGGTGTTGAATTTGATTGTACCTGTCATTCATGATGTTATGTATTTGTTACTCTTCTCTTTTGGTTAGTCTGGCTAGGGGGTTATCAATTTTATTAATTATTTTAGAGAACCCATTCTTAGTTTCATTACTGTATTCTATTTTTTGTCTAAATGTTTATTTATTTTGACAGAGGGAGAGAGCGTGCACGCACATGAGTGGGGAAGGGGCAGACAGAGAGGGAGAGAGATAATACTAAGCAGGCTCCAGACTGTAACACAGAGCCCAATTAGGGGCTGTGTGTTAACTAACTAGAACTTAAATAAGATTTTTTTTTAATATATACCATGATACTGGCGCAAAAGTAGACACACAGATCAATGGAACAGAATAGAAAACCCAGAAATGGACCCACAATTATAGATCAACTGATCTTTAACAAAGCAAGAAAGAATATCCAATGGAAAAAAGACAGTCTCTGAAAAAAATGGTGTTTGGAAAACTAGACAGAAAAATGCAAAAGAATAAAACTGGAGCACTTACTTACACCATGAACATAAATATATTCAAAATGAATGTAAGACCTAAAGTTGAGAGAGGAAACCATGAAAATCCTAGAGAAGAAAACTGGCAGTAAACTCTTTGAACTCAGTCATAACAACTTACTAGTTGTTGCCAGAGGCAAGGGAAACATGTTGCCAGAGGCAAGGGAAACAAAAGCAAAACTAACTATTGGGACTTCACCAAGGTGAAAAGCTTCTGTACAGGTAAGGAAACAATCAAGAAAACTAAAAGGCAACCTTTGGAAAGGTAGAAGATATTTGCAAATGATATATCTGATAAAGGGTTAGTATCCAAAATCTATAAAGAACTTACCAAGTCAACACCCAAAAAAGAAATAATCCAGTGAAGAAATGGGAAGCCTACCTGAATAGACACATGCACTCCTTTGTTTCTGGCAGCATTTTCAGCAATAGCCAAATTATGAAAACAGCCCAAATATCTATCAGATATAGATTATATATATATATATATATATATATATATATATATATACACACAATAGTGTCAGCCATAAAAAAAAGGATGAGATTTTGCCATGTTCAAGACACAGATGGAGCTAGAGTGTATATGCTAAGTGAAATAAGTCATTCAGAGAAAGAAATTTGCTTTATGATTTAAACTCATGTGTGGAATTTAAGAACCAAAATAGATGAAAATGGAAGCAAGAAAAAAAAGGAGAGAGCAAGGTAAACCATAAAAAAGACTCAACTATACAGAACAAACTGAAGGTTTCTTGAGGAGAGGTGGACAGGGGGATGGGCTAAATTGGTGATGGGTATTAAGGAGGGCACTTGTGATAAACACTGCATAATTATATAAACACATCATATGTAAGTGATGAATCAAAAAATTTTATTCCTGGAACTAATATTACACTATGTGGTAACTAAGTAGAACAAAATTAAATACAAACTTTATAAAAGAAAAAAAAAACATAAAAAAGTTAAATAAATTTTAAAACATAAAAAAGGACATCTTACCATTTGTGGTTACAAGGATAAGTCTACAGGACATTAGGCTAAGTGAAATAAGTCTGATTGAGAAAGACAACCACTATGGGTTTAAGTAATATGTGGAATCTAAAAGCACAATTTAATAATAATAAAAAAAAGCAGAACAAGAACTATACAAAGTACAAAACAGTGGTCTCCAGAGGCCAGAGGGGTATAATGATGGGCAAAATGGATGAAAGGGAAAGCGAGATACTGTCTTCCAGTTTGAAATGAATAAGTCACAGTAATAAAAGGCAGGGCATAAGGAATATTGTCCATGATATTTAAATACTGTTGTATGGTGACAGATGATAGCTACAGTTGTGGTGACAATAGCATAACCTCTATACTTGTCAAAGCACTATTCTGTACACCAAAAACTAACATAGTGTTGAATGTTGTAAAATAAGTTTTTTAAATACTATTTGAAAAAAGGTTAAATAAATCTATAAACTAGTTAGCCCAGTATCTATAGTACTCATTAGTACTGTACTTAGTACACAGTAAACCTCAATAAATGAAAAAGCTAGATAAATATTCATTCACATACTCACATACATTTGTATAAATATGTACATATATGCATACGATGTTGGCAAGTTAATTACTCATCTAACAATTCTGTCCTGCTTATAGAGTATTATTTACCATTCACAAATGAAACTAATAAGCATTTTATAAGTCAGCCTGAATTTTACACCTTGTGATCAATCTAGGGAACCACTTTTATCCAGATATCTTCTGCTCAAAGCCTAAGGTTATGTTCTTTAATGTTTAACCAGTGGGGCGCCTGGGTGGCGCAGTCGGTTAAGCGTCCGACTTCAGCCAGGTCACGATCTCGCGGTCCGTGAGTTCGAGCCCCGCGTCAGGCTCTGGGCTGATGGCCCAGAGCCTGGAGCCTGTTTCCGATTCTGTGTCTCCCTCTCTCTCTGCCCCTCCCCCGTTCATGCTATGTCTCTCTCTGTCCCAAAAATAAATAAAAAACGTTGAAAAAAAAAATTTAAAAAAAATGTTTAACCAGTGAAATTAATTGTTACCTGGACAATTCAGAGCTTTGCTTAAGATGTTTACTGAAATTTATCATTATCTCTACTATGCACACGTGTAACAGACATATTTTCATGACTCAGATTTGGAACCTGTAATCTATCAATAACTTATTATACCAAGCAACTGGAACTTCCTTGGAGGCTAACATCTATATAGAGGGAATATCCAATCCTTCTACAACTATGCAAAACAAACTTCTGTGGTTACAATATGATATCAATAATACCTTATTTTATCCTTTATATTGCAACTTTATGGCATTTATGCATACAGCATTTCAAAATTATACTGTAATTAAGGTATAATTATTCACACAGGAAATCATTTGAAAATAATGTGTCACATCTATCTTCTCTTAGAAAATGTACAGTATCCATGAGTAAATTGGAGTATAAGTAAATTGGTTTTCTCTGGAACTTGGTATCACCAAGTTTTCAGTCTAGAGTAAAGATGACAGAACTAACTTTAATGAAAATCACTATTTTTCACAATAGAAAGGCCCAGTCACTCAAGTAACTCTGAGTTCATGCATATTAGCAAATATCAATTTGGATATTACTACCTAATGGCCTCAAACAAAATATTTAACCTGTTGGTACCTTAGTTTCCTTCTCTGTAAGAAGGACATAATAAAAATAGGTGCCTTATAGTCAACAATCGTATAATGTACACTTGAAAGTTTGTTAATAGGTTGATATCATGATAGATGTTCCTATATGAAATAAATAAATAAATTTATATTCCAAAAAAATAAATTTAACAACCACCTCCACCAAAACAAAAATATTATCTTCCTTGATAAGTTTAAGAGATTTAAATAAGTTTATATATGTAATATCATTAGAACAGTGACTTACACATAGTGTAAAATAAATAAATAAATAAAATATGCCATAAAAAATAAAAAGCAGAAAATTTGTAGGGAATAATGCAAGCTTCCCTGCCTAATCCATGTTGGTTTGCTACTAAATTTGGTAATAATTTCAGTCACAGTTCTTCATGTCCTTTGGAAGGTACAGAAAACTTAGAGTAAAAATAATTTGACCAGATGCTGGTGGAATCATGAGAAACAAACAAGAACATATTTTGAAGTTTGTGCATTTTAAACTACTTCAGTGCACAGCTGCTTTATGTAGCAATGTAGGCAAGTGCATGGGAGTGCCAAGAAACTCTTCTACTTGTTGTTTACACTCTAAATGCAAAACAATTTGGAGCAGCAAATATTCCTTTATGGCTAGTAATTCTGAGTATCAAGTACTATGTATAATTTGACTAAGATTTTCAAACTGCATACTTCTTATAAATCCTTATTAGTATCAGATATGAAAAAAATTATATTTTAATACTTTATTTAAAAAAAACAATTCATCATTCTAAAACATTTGCATCTGTTGTTTTTTTTTCCACTTGAGATAAAGTAAAAATTATTCTTTGAAAAAGTATGGTTCTATAACACATTTGTTTTGTTTAGCTCCATCTTGGTTCACATGTTCACAGTGTTTTAACTGGAACCATCAAATGTGTGTGTCATTATGATATAACAAATTGAGGGATGATATACACAGTACTCAATTATTTTGTAAGTTAAAGAGTATACATATTTCATGTATTTCATTAGACTGAAAAAAAAGAGTATAAACTAATTTTCCAACATTACTTCCCCAAATACTGCAAGATCCTTATTGTATAGCCATGAAGGTATTGATTGTGTCAAGAGAAAAAGGAAATGTCCACTTTTGAAAGCACCTAATTCACAAGTTGTCACAGCTAATTGGAAACTGGTATGTAAGCAATCAAGTTTGTGATTTTAAGGAACAGATTCGACAAAGCCCTGTTTATCCCCTAAAGCCTCTAATTCCACTTAGAATCATCCATTCCACTTAGATCAACACTATTAAGCTCATCGTCCTCACACACCTGGTCTCCATATTTCCTGTATTTCTCCTCTCCAATTCATTCTCTGATTTAACTTTTCAAAAATCCAACTCTCATCATTTTCTGATAATTTGTGAATACGTGGGTCACAAAAGGGCAAGAACTGAGGCTATAAATTGAACCCAGAAAGGAGGTGTCATTGGAACATTTCTTTCCTGCTTGGTCAACCATCTGAACTTTGCTTATAGTGTTCCTTTTCTGTGACATCATGTCCTTGAGCAAGACCTGTGGTTCCAGCCTCCTGTACTCATATGAAGGTAATAGCTAGTCATCATTCAACACTGAGCTCTAGGGTCTTTTTCAGCCTCTTTGGCCAAACTCATAAGTCGTAGGTAGAAGTAGTGTGTTCATATGAGTTGTACCCTTTCCATATATGCCTCAAAAAATTTTATGTTGGGGCGCCTGGGTGGCTCTGTTGGTTAAGTGTCCGACTTCAGCTCAGGTCATGATCTCATGGTTTGTGAGTTCAAGCCCTATGTTGGGCTCTGTGCTGACAGCTCATAGCCTGGCACCTGCTTCAGATTCTGTGTCTCCCTCTCTCTCTGACCCTCCTCTGCTCACACTCTGCTCTCTCTCCCTCAAAAATAAATAAAAATTTAAAAATATTTTTAAAATATGTATTTTTTTATTTTTTATTACAAGTATTGACACAAACTGCACTTATAGATCAAATTCCTTAGGGACAGCAGATATTTGTTATTTATATGTGAAATACACTTAGCTACTAGCTATTTTTTATTATAAAATAGCATAAGATGTGTTTTTTTAATAAATGAAGGATTGAATGTTTGATGGGCTTTCTCTGCTTGTTTGAATAAGAAGTTACATACTTCAGGTGTCAGCTCTGATATTACCTTATGCTGGAGAGCTTCCCTAAGCCCTTCTTCTTGGTGTTAATAACTTTTTCCCACAATCCCTTCTACCCCAATGTATTAATGATTTCAGAGAGGTAAAAGGCATTAAATATCTTCATATTTGGAACCTAAAGAACAAAACTTCCCTAATTAAATGCAGGCCAACAAATTGATTGTTGCAGTAATGACCAGCCATGATAACATGAGCATGATTTCCAAGATTTATCACTTACACAGCCACGATGCACCAAGGACAACTTTTGAAACAGACAAAAGTCTGATAGTTTATGTTTTATTATTAAGTAATTTTTAAGTTACAGAAAATTAATATGAATAATAGTAATAGTACAATTATTATGAACTTTAATAATAGTACAATAAACAATTAACATAACTTTTGCTTAGATTCTCTTAACATTATACCCCATTTTGTTTAGCACCTCTCTCTCTATCTCTCTCTTTCTCACCAGTTCTACATATTATGGTCTTTGTTTATAAATATTTTATTATATATTTCATAAGAATATGAGCATTTCCCACAGAGTCACAGTGCAGTTATCAACTTCAGAAAAATATAACATGTATACAATACCATTGTGCAAATATTTTGAATGCAGAAATGTAAAAATGAAGAGTTTTCTGGTACAGGGAAACAATTCCTGTGAAAGGGATAAATAGATGACAACAAATCATGCTATAATAATCTGAGGAATAACATTGGCATAGGATCCTACAGTTTTAATTGGTAGAGTGCAGAAAAAAACATTAGTACAAATATTTCCTACTTTTTAGTTTCCTGAAAGACAAATTCCACATTTTTTCAGTGCCTTTGTAACATCCTTATTCCTAAGACTATAAATTAAAGGGTTTAGAACAGGAGTGAGTATGGTGTAAAAGACAGATACAATCATGTCATTCTCAGGGGTATGGTAGGAATTGGGGAGCATGTAGGTATAAACGGCAGCCCCATAGAAGAGGATGACAACAGTCATGTGGGAAGAACAAGTAGCAAAGGCCTTCTTCCGCCCCTCTGCTGACTTCATCCTGTGGATGGTGAAGAGGATGAAAGAATAGGAGCTTGAAATGACTGTCACAGGGATGAGGAGCATGAGAACGCAACATAAGTACATAAGTGTCTCATAGAGGGAAGTGTCTGAGCAGGAAAGCTTCATTACAGCAGGGACTTCACAGAAGAAATGATGGATCTCCCGGGATCTGCAGAAGGGGAAGGTCATGGTGACAGGAGTGAGCATAAATCCATCCACAGATCCCAGCAACCAGCAGGAAGACACCAAGATGAGGCATACCCTATGGTTCATGAGGATAGGATAATGGAGTGGATGGCAGATGGCCACATAGCGGTCATAGGCCATGGCAGCTAGAAGGAAAAATTCTGAACCTACCAGTGTCAAATAGAGAAACATCTGCGTCCCACATTCAGGGGCGGAGATCTTATTCACACCCATAACCTGGTCCATGAGCATCTTGGGTACAGTGACAGAAATGTACATCACATCCATGAGAGACAACTGAGTAATAAAAAAGTACATGGGGTTATGAAGGTGAACATCATAGTGTATCAAAAGGATCAGCATGGTGTTTCCAGACAAGGCCATCAGGAAAACCACAAAAATGACCACACAAAGCAGAGCTGGGTGCTTGGATTGACTGAAGAGTCCCACTAGGTCAAAATCTGATCGTACAGTATGGTTGGCCACCCAAGTGTTTTCCATTGGATTTCACCTGGATCACCAAGGAGAAATATGGAGTTAATGGATGATTCATGTGATATCATTACCTGAAATAAATGTTTCAGTAAGTTTGTGTGTGTATGTTTACACATGGAAAACCAGTGTGCTAATAAGGGGAAGTTTCAAGGACTTGGAAGTTTTAGGATTATAAATTACCTATAATTGAACAAATTTACTGAAATCTAAGAATTCAGATCTGCAAATCAAAAATATTGGTATTTTATAATTCCACTATTGGGTGTACATTTCCCCAAAGAAAACAAAAATGATAATTCAAAAAGATATATGCATCTCTATGTTTATTTTAGTTCTTCTCAAATTTCCATATGAACTTTATTTTTTCAAGTTTTAATTTAAATTCCAGTTAGTTAACATACAGCGTAATATTAGTTTTAGATATGCAATATACTGATTCAACTCTTTCATAGACCATCCGGTACTCATCAGAATTGTACAACAAGAAATCCTTTTGATCTGGACTTTTATTGGAATGTTCTGATTACTGAGTCAATGTCTTTATTAGTAATCATTCTGTTAAAATATTCTATTTCTTTTTTTAAGTTTTTTTTTAAATTTAAATCCATGTTAGTTAACATATAGTGTAATAATAATTTTAGGAATAGAATTGAGTAATTCATCACTTATATATAGCACCCAGTGCTCATTCCAAAAAGTCCAGTTAATATATGTTGTAATATTAGTTTTTGTGTAAAATGTAGTGATTCCACCTACATAAACACATGAAGATTATTATATCAAGAGTATTCCTTAATCCCCATCACCTATTGTAACCATAAGTTTGTTCTCAATATTTAGGAGTATGTTTCTTGGTTTCTCTCTTTTTTCCCTTTTATCAATTGTTTTATTTATTAAATTCCCCATATTATTGAAATAACATTGTATTTTTATTTCTCTGACTGACTTGTTTTGCTTAGCATAATACTCTCTACTTCCATCCATGTCATTTCAAATGGCATGATGTCATTCTTTTTTATGGCTGAGTAATATTCCATTGTATATTTTTTATATCCACTCCTATGCTTATTACAGCATTATTAGAAGAGCCAAGATATGGAAACAGCTTAATTGTCCATTGAAAGATTAATGGATACAGATTGAGTAGTGTGTGTGTGTGTGTGTGTGTGTGTGTGTGTGTGTGTATGCACAATGGAATATTATCCAGCCACATAATCCATAAGATCATGCCCTTTGTGACAACATGGATGTGCATAGATGGTATCATGCTAAGTGAAGTAAGTCCGACTGAGAAAGACATATACATGACTTCACTCCCATATGTGGAATTTAATAACACAAATGAATGAACAAACAAAAAGCAAAATCAGACCTATAAATACAGAGACATAAATGATGGTTGCCAGAGAAGAAATTGATAGAGCATGACAAAATGGGTGAAGAAGAATTCCAATTATGGAACAAATAAGTCACAGGAAAGATGGCACAGTATAAGGAATATAGTCAATGACATTGTATGTTTTCTTTTCTTTTTGTATTTGTTTTCTTCATCCATTTTAATTTATTTTTTTTTAATTTGAGTATAGTTAGCAATGTTCCATTAGTTACAATTGTACAACTTAATAGTCTAAAAAGTTTATACATTATGCTATCTTCACCACACTTACACCTACCATCTGTCCCATTACATTGCTGTTAAAATATCATTTACCATATTCTTTATGCTCTTCTTTTTATCCCTGTGACTTATCATCCCACACTAGGTGGTCCATACCTCCATCTCCCCTTCACTCATTTTTCCCTGTCTTTATCACCCTGATACTGTTTGGTGACAGATGGTAGCTACACATTTTGTGAGCATCACATAACTTTTATCCTGATTGAATCAATATGTTGTACACCTGAAACTATTGAAACATTATGTGTCAGGTATATGCTAATAAAAAAATTAAAGTATATTGGTAACTTATAATAAGATTTCCACAATTAAAGCTTTTGAGTTTAATTGAACAGTGTTGTTTTGTCAATGACTATAGAAATCTGTATAACCCCTGCCCTATATAAAAACAAAAAGAGAATCATTTAAAAAAGAATAAAACCCCTTATTTCCAAAGTTTTTTTGTTATGGAAGTCAGAATGGAATCAACCTTTCCTGTTTAAGGATTCACTGAATCTAAAAAACTCTTAGAGATACATTCCATATAATAAATATTTATAAAGCAACTGAAGCAAAATTTGGGGAATATTCATAGCAAAAGTTTGAATCCCCTTTGTCTGAATAATCAGGCAAGTAGTGATGCTCTGTACTCGTGTGGGGTAAGCCATGCATCAACAGGAACGGATGGGGTCTTCACCAATGGCCAAATCCTAAGACATCATAGGAACATCAATTTAGGAGGTAACACTTTGAGTCTGGACTATGACTGTGGGTCCAGATTATCCTCTATCTAATATATATATATATATATATATATATATATATATAGACACACACATATATATATATATATATATATATATATATATATATACACACACACATATATTTCTTATTTTAATTCAGGTTAAACAAATATTTATGGGGAATCTTACCTTAATTTTGTCTAGTATGTCTAGTATGTTCATCTCCAACTTCATGCACTTAAAACTCCTACCATTTGTTCTTAATTTAAGGGGGAAGATCTAGCATTTAGAAGGTCATTGTCATTTACAAGACAAGTCTTTAGTTGTTTCCACAAGCATCATCTACTTTATTGTCTATAGCAACAAATTTTTCATGGAAACTGAGATGTAGAGAGGAAAACCGAACAACATCGAGTTGCTTGTGACTCCAATTCATTTCCCCTCTTTATCTGGCTACCCAAATCCTACATCTGTGTTAAATGCTAAAAGCAAAAGAAAAATTACATTGGTTACATTGAAGGAGGGCAAAGCCCATCTATTCAGGCAAAAATACTGCATGTGTGTGTGTATGTGATTTAAAATGGAATCTTAAAATAGCACAAAATAAGAACAATGAAAGTATAGTATATCTGTCCTTTATGAAAAAAATCAGTAATAATGTACTTATTCTCTTATGAATATTAAACATTTGCAACTTTTTAATTTCTGACATGTTAAATGTTAAATTTGAAAAATCCCTATCAATAACAACAACAAAAAAAGAAATACTGGCTCTTCTCTCTAAGAAGAGTTTGGAAGCGATTATGATATTTCAGGAATAATCTCCAACTTTGAAAACATTTTGTACTCTTGTAATTATTCAAAAAACCAATTAAAATATTCAAATTATTAACTGTACCTAGTTCTGGGGTGCTAGAGCAGTAGAAAACACTGAAAATTAATTTGATGCCTTAGTGTAATTATCCAACAAATCTGGTACACATTGCACGTCAAAATATAGTCTGTCAAATTCTACACCTACTAGCAGAAGAAAGTGCAAAATTAAAAACAGCCTGATAAAAGCAAAACATACCTTCTTTCTTAATCAATATTTGTCACCAAAGTGAAATAAATCTTTACTGCAATTTGGTAAATGAGAGTGACTGTGATCAAGCCACACTGAACAGCTCACCTGGCACACCAGATAGACAATGGAATGCTTTCTGTACCATATAAGGTAATTGGCCTCCCTGTTTATTCTTATTTTTCTGTATCCAATTTGTTGAGTTTAATATAAACACAACAGTGTATTATTTAATTTGCAGAATTATTAATAGTGGTGGTAAAATAACATCAAATCTTTATTTGAAGCTGACCACATTCCAGAAATTGTTCTATTGCTTTACCATATTTTATCTTCCCCAAGAGTCAATGAGGTACTTCCTCATCTGATTTTCTCCTTTTATAAATTCAATAATTCAGATTCCCAGGGCATCTGCCTAACATCGCATAATTTACCTGCAGGAGGACTTGTGTCTCAACTCAGATGTTGGGGCCCAGAGCCTATAATGCTGCCTTAATTCTCTAGAACACTATCTCCCCTCCAGTCTGCAAGTTGCATATGATCTCTCTTTGTAAGTTTCATCTAAGAAACATAAATATGATAGAGACATTGGTTTCAGTTTTTTAACTACCAGAAAAAATTCTCACTCAAAGTAAAATCAGTCTCATTTCTTCTGCAAAAATTTCAACTTTAAGAAAAAAAAAAACATTATCCAATAATATAGGAGGGATGTGTACTTTTTTGTCCCTACATAATGGAAATTTAAAAAAAAACTGTTTCCTAACATGTTGCAGTAAATTACATTAAACATTCAATCAAAAAGGGCAATTAAGAGTACATTTATCTTGACGAGCTCTGAGAAATGTATATAAATGTTGAAACATTATATTGTACAAGGGAACCTAATATAACACTGTACGTTAATTATACTTGAATTTAAAAAACACATTTGTGGGGCACCTGGGTTGCTCAGTTGGATAAGTGTCTGACTCTTGGCTTCGACTCAGGTCATGATCTCATGATTCGTGAGTGCAAGCCCGGCATCGGGCTCTGTGCTAACAGTGTGTATCCTGTTTGGGATTCTCTCTCCCCTTCTCTCTTCCCCTGCCCCACTTACTCTCTCTCTCAAAATAAATAAACTTTAAAAAAATATTTCAAAACTGAAATGAACATTTGCTTTTCTATATAAAAACAGATGATAGGAGAAAAGTTGAGAAAATATATTCAAGAATTAATATATGCATTACAAGGATAACAAGTCAAAAACAATAATTACCTTTGCTCCTGCAGTTCTTTCTTTATGGTTGAACTCAGCATTAGATGCTGCTGCAACCCTTATCCATATAAGTATTGGAGTGTGGCCATGGTGAACTGTATGAAGATAACCAGGAAAGTGACATCATTCTGGTTTTACTATGCCCATCATGGGAGTTGATGAACTTTGACTATTGATAAATTCCTTCTGGGGCTTTGAAGAAGAATGCAATTAAGAGACCTAAAAATGACAACAAAAAGGAATAGGTATCTGTGTTGCACTGTTCTGGGTCTCTCCTCATGTCTTTTTAAAATCTATTATTATTATTATTATTATTATTATTATTAATTAAACTGGAAATCTTAACCAATATAACAATGTCTCAAATTTCAACATCATCAATAATCTCTTATCTGTGAAATAGATGTCACTTTATATGTGGCCTTAGCCTTATTCACATTAAAAATATTTTTATATTGTATATATCTCTCCTTATTTAATTTCAGCAGTGTTGTGTGAGTTATTGTTATAGTTCCCTTATCTTTCACTGATGGAGCTTCTGAAACTCATTAATGAAATGGTGTGTCAATCTCTTTGGTTAAGTTTATTCTTAGGTATTTTGCTATTTTTGGTGCTATTGTAAATGAAATTCTTGTCTTAATTTCTCTTTTAGTTACTTCATTAGTAGTTTATAGAAATGCAACATATTTATGCATATTGAGTTTGTGTCCTGTGATGTTACTCAGTTTATTTAGCAGTTCTAGTAGTTTTTTTATGGAGTTTTTAGAGTTTTCTGTATAGAATATCATGTCATCTGCAATAGTGAAAAATTATCTTCTTCCTTACCAATTTGGATGTCTTTTATTTCTTTTTGTTGGCAGATTTCTGTGGCTGGGACTTCCAGCACTATGCTGAATAAAACTGATGAGAGTGGGCTTCTTTGCCTTGTTCCTGATCTTAGGTGAAAAGCCCTAAGTTCTTCACCACTAAGTATTAAATTGGCTGTGGAGTTTTCATATATAACTTTTATTATGTTGACCTATGTTCCCTCTAGATTAATTTGTTGAGTGTTTTTTTGTTTGTTTTTGGTTGTTTGTTTTTTACTATGAATGGATGTTGTACTTTGTCAAATGCTTTTTTGGAGTCAATGGAAATGATCATACAGTTTTTACCTTTTCTCTTGTTGATTGATGTATCACATTGATTGATTTGCAAATATTGAACCACGTCTTTGTAGAGAGGTTTTGCATCTATGTTCTTCAAGGATATTGACCACTATTCTTTCTTTCTTCTTTTCTTTCTTTCTTTCTTTCTTTCTTTCTTTCTTTCTTTCTTTCTTTCTTTCTTTCTTCTTTCTCTCTTTATCTTCTTCCTTTCTTTCCTTTTTCTTAATGTTTTATCTGGGTTGGTATCTGTGTGGTACTGGCCTTATAGAATGAATTTTGAAACTCTCCTTATTCTAATTTTTGGAGTAATTTCAGAATAATTGGTATTAACTGTTCTGTAAACATTTGGTAGAATTCACCTTTGAAGTCATCTGGTTCTGGACTTCTGTTTGTTAGGAGTATTTTGATTACTGATTCAACTTCCTTGCTGGTAATGGGTCTGTTCAAATTTTCTCTTTCGTCCTTATTTAGGTTTTGGAGGTTGGGCGTTTGTAGGAATTTATCCATTTCTGCTATATTTTCAAATTATTTGGCATGTAATTATTCATACTGCCATCTTATTATCCTTTGTATTCGTGTGATGTTGGTTGTCCTTTCTCTTTCTTTTTTTTCTTTCCAAGATTATATTTAAATTCAAGTTAGTTAACACATAGCGTAGTATTGATTTCAAGAATAGAATTTAGTGATTCATCAGTGACATATAACACCCAGTGCTCATCACAAGTGTCCTCCTTAATGCCCATCACCATTTAGACCATCCCCCCACCAACCTTCCCTCTAGCACCCCCTCAGTTTGTTCTCTACAGTTAAAAGTCTCTTATAGTTTGTCTCCCTTTCTGTTTTTATTTTATTTTATTTTATTTTTCTTTCCTTTCCCTATGTTCACCTGATTTGTTTATTAAATTCCACATATGAGTGAACTCATGTGGTATTGGTCTTTCTCTGACTGACTTATTTAGCTTACCGTAATACTCTGTAGCTCCATCCATGTCATTGCAGGTGGCAACATTTTATTCCCTTTTATGGATGAGTAATATTACATTGAATATGTACACCACTTCTTTATCCATAGACCAGATGATGGGCTGTTTCCATAATTTGGCTATGGTAGATAATGCTGTTATAAACATTGGGGAGTATGTACCCTTTGCCTTAGAATTTTTTGTATTCTTTGGGTAAATAGTAGTGCCATTGCTGGATTGTATGGTAGTTATGTTTTTTACTTTTTCAGGACCTTTTTGATTGGCTTCACCAGCTTGCATTCCCACCAACAGTGCAAGAGGGTTCCTTTTTCTCCTCACCTTCCCCAACATTTATTTTTTTGTGTTGTTATTTTAGCCATTCTGATATATTTGAGGTGATATCTCATTGTAGTTTTGATTTGTATTTCCCTGATGATGAGTGATGTTGAGCATCTTTTCATGTTTTTTATTGGCCATCCGTACGTCTTCTTTGGAAAAATGTCTATTTTTACCTTTGGGTAATGGGATTATTTATTTTTTTGGATGTTGTGTTTTGTAAGTTCTTTATATATTTTGGATATATCAGATTAGTCATTTGCAAATATCTTCTCCAGTTCTGTAAGTTGGCTTTTAGTTTTGTTGATTATTTCCTTGCTGAGCAGGAGGTTTTTGTTGTTGTTCGTTTTTGTTTTTGTTTTTGTTTTTTTATTTTTATTTTTCAACGTTTTTTATTTATTTTTGGGACAGAGACAGAGCATGAACGGGGGAGGGGCAGAGAGAGAGGGAGACACAGAATCGGAAACAGGCTCCAAGCTCCGAGCCATCAGCCCAGAGCCCGATGCGGGGCTCGAACTCACGGACTACAAGATCGTGACTTGGCTGAAGTCGGACGCTTAACAGACTGCGCCACCCAGGCGCCCCTGTTTTTGTTTTTTTAATGAAGTCCCAGTAACTTATTTTTGCTGTTTTCTTTGCCTAAAGAGACATATCTAGAAATAAGCTGCTACTGCTGGTGTCAAAGAAGTTACAGCCTGTGATCTCCTCTAGGATTTTATGGTTTCATGT
The DNA here is from genome assembly GCF_028018385.1 of Neofelis nebulosa. Classification (NCBI taxonomy): domain Eukaryota; kingdom Metazoa; phylum Chordata; class Mammalia; order Carnivora; family Felidae; genus Neofelis; species Neofelis nebulosa. The sequence goes on along the minus strand of NC_080782.1, from coordinate 157,000,050 downwards.
CTCCATTTAGGTATTCTATCAATTTTAAATATATTTTCGTGTATGATGTAAGAAAGTGTTCCCATTTCATTCTTTTGCATATTACTGTCCAGTTGTCCCAACACCATTTGTTAAAGAGATTATCTTTTTTCTGTTGGGTATTCTTTCCTGTTTTGTCAAAAACTAATTGATCACATAGTTGCGGGTTCACTTTGAGTTTTCTATTCTTTTTAATGCCAGTACCATGCTGTTTTGATCACTACAACTTTGTAATATAACTTGAAGTCTGAAATGATGATACCTGCAACTTTGCTTTTCTTTTTCAAGATTGCTTTGGGTATTTGGGATCTTTTGTGGTTCCACACAAATTTTAGGATTGTTTATTGTAGCTGTGTGGAAAATGTAGTTGGTATTACAATCGGGATTGCATTAAATCTGTAGATTGCTTTGGGTGGTATAGACATTTTAACAATATTTTTCCTTCTAATCCATGAGCATGGAACGTTTTTTTTTTCCATTTCTTTGTATCACCTTATTTTCTTTCATTAGTGTTTTATAATTTTCAGAGAACAAGATTTTCAACTCTTTAGTTAGATTTGCCCCAAGGTATATTTTCTTTTCTTTTCTTTCTTTCTTTTCTTTCTTTCTTTCTTTCTTTCTTTCTTTCTTTCTTTCTTTCTTTCTTTCTTTCTTTCTCTTTCTTTCTTTTTTGTGAAACTTTAAAGGGTATTGATTGCTTAATTTATTTTTCTGCTACTTCATTATTGTTGTGTAGAAATGCAACATATTTCTGTATGTTGATTTTGTATCCTATGGCTTTACTGAATTCATGTATCTGTTCTAGCACTTTTTCGATGAGTCTTTCAGATATTCTATATAGATTATCATGTAGTCTGCAAATAGTGAAAGGTTGAATATTTGTGTGCCAATATGGATGCATTTTATTTCTTTTTCTTGTCTGATTCCTGTGACTAAGACTTCCATTACTATGTTAAATAACAGTGGTGAGAGTGGACATCCTTGTCTTGTTCCTGACCATGGAGTAAATGCTCTCAGTTTCTCCCTTTGGACATGATATTAGTTGTGGCCTTTATTATGTTGAAGTACTCCTACATTGTGGAGTGGTCTTATCATGAATTAATGTTGTACTTTGTCAATTACTTTTTCTGCATCTATGGTAAATGATCATATAATTCTTATCCTGTCTTTTATTAATGTGGTGTATTACACTGATTGGTTTGCAAATATTGAACCACACTTACACCACAGGAATTAATCCCATTTAGTCATGGTAAATGATTCTTTTAATGTATTGTATGATTCAGTTTGCCAGTGTTTTGCATCCATGTTCATCAGGCATTTTGACCTGTAGTCCTTTGTATTTATTTGGTTTTGTTATCATAGTAATGCTGGCCACATACAATGATTTTGGAAGCTTTACTTTTTTCCCCTAATATTTGGCAAAGTTTGAGAAGAATAGATATTAACTCTCTTTTAACATTTGGTAGAATCTGCCTGCGAAGCCATCTGGTCTTGGACGTTTTTTGGTTTGGAGATTTTTTGTTTGTTTGTTTCTGTTTTTTAATTGTTGATTCATTTTCTTTACTGGTTATCAGTCTGTTCAAGTTTTCTATTTCTTCCTGTTAATGATTTGCTAGTTTATATCTTTCTAGAAATTTATCCATTTCTTCCAGGTTGTCTAATTCTTTCTCATAATATTCTCTTACACTTATATTTCTGTGTTATTGGCTGTTATTTTACTCTCTCATTTGTCGTTGTATTTATTTATTTTTTTTCTGTCTTTTTTTTGATATGCCTGGCTACCAGTTATCAATTTTATTATTATTTTTTATAGAACCATCTCTTGGTGTCTCTGATATGTTCTATTGTGTTCTTAGTTTCTATATCATTTATTTTTGCTCTAATCTTTATGATTCTCCTTCTGCTGGCTTTAGGCTCCATTTGTTGACTTTTTTGTAGCTTCCTTCAGTATAAGCTTAGGTAGTTTATTTGAGATTTTTCTTGAGGTAGACCTGTATTGCTCTACACTTCCTTCTTAAGACCACTTTTGCTGTATCTCAAAGATTTTTGACATTTGTGTTTTGACATCTGTTTTCATTTTTTTTAATTTCTTTTTTGATCTCCATGTTGACCCACCCATTGTGTAGCATGTTGCTTAACTTCCATGTATTTGTGCTCTTTTCAAATATTTTTTTCTTGTGGTTGCTCCATGTTTCATAAAATTGTGGTAAAAAAATGTGCATGGTATGATCTCAATCATTTTGTACTTCCTGAGGCCTGATTTGCTGTCTATTCTAGAGAATGTCCCATGTGCACTTGAAAACATGCATTCTTCTCTTTTAGGGTGGAATGTCCTGAGTATATATGTTAAGTCCGTGTGGTCCACTTTGTCATTCAAACCCAATGTTTCCTTCTTGATTTTCTGTTTAAATGATCTGTCCATCAATGTGCTTGAATTGTCAAAGTCCGTTTTTTCTTTTACTTTATTATTTTAATTGTTCTTTTATGTTTGTTATTGTGTTCTATATTTAGTTTCTCCCAGGTTAGTGCATAAATATTTATAATTGTTAAATATGCTGGTTGCATTTTTCCCCTTATTATGATATGGCACCCTTCTTCATCTCTCATTACAGTTTTAGTTTAGAGTCTAGCTTGCTGCATATAACTGTTGGTACTCCATCTTTCTGTTGACATTTGTTTACCTGATAAATGTTTCTGCATTCCCTCCTTTCAACGTGCAGGTGCCTTTAGTTCTAAAATGCATCTCTGGTAGTCAGCACATAGATGGGTCATCTTTTCACATTCTTTCTGACAGGCTATGTCTTTACATTGTAGGGTTTAATCCTTTATGTTCTTTTTGAGAAGCCTGACTAGAGGTTTATCAATTTTGTTTATTAAAAAAAAAAAACAAAAAACTCTTGGTTTCATTGATCTATTCTGCTGGGGTTTTTTTATTCCATATAGTTTATTTCTGCTCTGATCTTTATTATTTCTCTTCTTCTGCTGGGTTTGGGGTGTCTTTGCTGTTTTGCTTTTATTTCCCTTAGGTGTGCTGTTAGATTTTGTATTTGGGATTTTTCTTGTTTCTTGGGATACGCCTGGATTGCAATGTGTTTTCCTCTTAGGACTGCCTTTGCTGCATCCAAAGGGTTTGTGCTGTTGTATTTTCATTTTCATTTGTTTCCACATATATTTTAATTTCTTCTCTAATTGCCTGGATGACTCACTCATTCTTTAGTAGGATATGCTTTAACTTCCATGCTTTTGGATGTTTTCCAGACTTTTTCCTGTGGTTGATTTCAAGTTTCATAGCATTGTGGTCTGAAAGTGTGCATGGTATGATCTCAATACTTTTGTCTTTATTGAGGGCTGTTTTGTGACCCAGTATATGATCTATCTTGGAGAATGTTCCATGTGCACTTGAGAAGAAAGTATATTCTGCTGCTTTGGGATGCAGAATTCTAAATATATCTGTCAAGTACATCGGGCCCAATGTATCAATCAGGGCCATTGTTTCTTTACTGATTCTCTGTCTAGATGATATGTCCATTGCTGCCAGTTGGGTATTAAAAACCCCTGCAATTACCACATTATTATCATTAAGATTTCTTATGTTTGTGATTAATTGTTTTAAATATTGGGTTCTCCCGAATTCAGTGCATAGACATTTATAATTGTTAGCTCTTCCTGATGGATAGGTCCTGTAAGTATTATATAATGCCCTTCTTCATCTCTTATTACAACCTTTACTTTACTCCAGCTTTCTTATGACTTCCAGTAGCATGATAGATAGTTGAATATCCCCTCACTTTAATCTGAAATCGTCTTCAGGTCTGAAATGAGTCTCTTGTAGACAGCAAGTAGATGGGTCTTTTGTTTGTTTGTTTGTTTGTTTGTTTTTATCCATTCTGATACCCTATGTCAAGTTTCAGTAGATAGGTCTCCTACTACCCTTATGCTCTATCTTTGTATGTTAATGCCTGCTTATCCCTAGCTGCTTTCAGAATTCTGTCTTTGTCCTTGTATTTTGCCAGTTTTACTATGATATGTCATGCAGAAGACGGATTCAAGTTACGTCTGAAGGGAGTTCTCTATGCCTCTTGGATTTCAATGCTGTTTTCCTTCCCCAGATCAGGGAAGTTCTCAGCTATGAGTTGTTCAAGTACACCTCAGTCCCTTTCTCTCTCTTCTTGTTCTTCCGAATTCATATGATATGGATATTGTCCCATTTGATTGCATCACTTAGTACTCTAAATCTCACCTCTTGATCCTGGATTTTTTATCTCTCTTTTTCTCAGAGTCCTCTTTTTTCCATAATTTTATTTTCTAATTCACCTATTCTCTCCTCTGCCTCTTCAATCTTTGCTATGGCTGCCTCCATTTTATTTTGCACATCATTTATAGCAGTTTTTAGTTCCTCATGACCATTTCTTAGACCCTTGATCTCTGTAGCAATAGATTCTCTGCTGTCCTCTATGCTTTTTTTCAAGCCCAGTGATTAATTTTATGACTGTTATTATAAATTCTTGTTCCGTTATATTGTTTAAATCATGTTTGATCTATTTGTTAGCTGTTGCTATTTCCTGGAGTTTCTTTTGAGGAGAATTCTTCCCTTTTGTCATTTTGTATAGTCCCTGTGATAGCTTCAAACTGCAAGGCACTTCCCCTGTGCTGTCCGGAGTAACTTGTGTTGGTGGGTGCAGCCGCAGTCAGACCTGGTGTCTGCCCCCAGCCCACTGCTGGGGCCACAGTCAGACTGGTGTGTACGTTATCTTCCACTATCCGAGGGGCAGGACTCACTGTGGAGTGGTGTGGCCCCTGTCTGGGCTATTTGCACACTGCCAGGCTTGTGGTGCTGCTTCGGTGGGATCTGGCCAAGGGTGTAACAGCCAGGGTGAATCTGAAAGGTGCACAGGGGCAAGAGGGGCAGGCTTAGCTAGCTTTGCCATGGGTAGTCCCCTGCAGAAGGGGCCTTGCAGCACTGGGAAGGAGGCAGGCCCGTGGGAGGGATGGATCCACAGAAGCACAGCTCTGGGCTTTTGCGCAATGCAAGCAAGTTTGGTGAAGGGAACTGGTTCCCTTTGGAATTTCCTCTGGGGGATGGGAGAGGAAAATGCCTTTGCCTGCGCCTTTGTTCCCCTGTTGAGCTGAGCTCTGTCTTCTGGAGCTCAATAACTCTCCCTCCCAGCGTCCTCTCACCCTCCACTCTACGAGAGCAGAGCTATTGACTTTTAACATTCCAGATGTTAAGTCCCGCTGGCTGTCAGAACTCATGCAGTCTGGCCCCTCCATTTCTGCAAGCCAGACTTTGGGGGCTCTGCCTTGCCGGGAAGGCTGCCCCTCCACCACCCCGGCTCCCTCCCACCAGTCCCTATAGCATGCACCGCCTCTCCGTTCTTCCTACCCTCTTCAGTGGGCCGCTTGTTTATGCGTGGCTCTGGTGAGTCCATTCTGCTGTCTTCTGGTGGTTTTCTGGGTTATTTATGCAGATGTGGGTGGAATCTAAGCATTCAGCAGGATGAGTGAGCCTAGTCCTCCTATGCCACCATATTCCATGTTTTTTTACTTTTTCTTTCACTTGGGATAAATTTCTATGCTTTCACACTTTTTCTAAGTCTCTGCCTCATTCTGTGTGTTTGAACAAGCAATTGTGTTTATGTTCCTGAATGTAATGAGAAGAGGTCTTGTAGTTTGTAGGACTCTGTGCTTCAGGTAGTGTAAGTATGTGTGCTTTCTGGTGTGTGTTATGTGTGCTATGCTGTTTTGTTTTTGTTGTTCTATCTTCAGCCCAGTCATCTGCAGAGTCTTTCCTTGACTGCTCTGGGTAGCTTTTGGTCCTTGGCCTGAATGTAGTGAGTTTGAACTAAGTGTGCTCTGGTCTGCTTCTAAAATGAGACCTAATGCTAGTTCCAGAAGAATTGAGAACCCCTGCAGAACTCTCTGGTCAGGAGAGGTGATGTGGACAGGGTTTTGTGGTGGTATTTTGGGGGAGGGGCTGGTTGTGTTGGGACTGAGGCAAGCTTCTCTGAGAGAGGAAGTCCCTCAGAGTGCAGGGGCTTGTGACTTGGTACAAACAAGTTAGACAGCCACTGTTGATGCTACTTTGTTTCCTGCAGGTGGTTCTGTGTTCATATTGAAGGGTTGGGGAGGGAAATGGCAAATGTCATTTATTCCCAGGGAGAGATGTCTGTGAATGCTTCCTCTCAGGGATGTGTCCAAGAAAGAGGAATAATCTCCTCCCTGTGTACCCCAGTTGTTTTTCAGATCACTGTATCCAAGCTGTTTGCCCCTGGGGTTTTTTGCCTGCCTTCTCTCCAGGAGCACCACTGTGCCTTTGGGCTCTACCCTAACCATGCCTACTGATTTTTAAAATTCCAGGCTTTAAGACCCACTTGTGATAAGAACTCATGGAATTTATTCCTTCATTTTCCAAGCAAATGACTTTGAGGAAACTTCCTCCTCATGCATTCCCCTTTTGCTCCTTTCTCTCTCACCTTGGCTACAGCCACAGCTCTCTCCCCCTCCACAACACTCAGGGTCTGTTTCACCCCCAATCCAGTTCTCATTACTTACTACATTCTTCGATATGGCTTTTTCTCTCCCTTCAGTTGTAGAGCTTTTCTGCCAGTTTTCAGGTCAATTTCTATGGTATTGTGGAAGATTTGATGGCTATATAGTTGTGTGTGTGACTTAAGACAAGACTACGGTTCTCCTAATCCACCACCATCTTCCCTCCTATTATTGTCTTACTATGAAATTCTTCTTTTAATTTTGGTGATTACTGTTGTATGTGTTTGGGTGCTAACATTTGAGTGCATAAATATTTAATGTGTTATATCTTCTTGGATTTTTTTTCTTTAAAATTATGGCATGTCTTTCTTTGTCTGTTTTTACACTCTTTGTTTTAAAGTTTATTTTGTACAATTTAAGTATTGCTACCCCAGCTTTCTTTTCCCTTCACTTTTTATGATAAATGGTATTCCACCCCTTCAGTTTCAATTTGTATATGTTTTCAGGTCCAAACGAGTCTATTGTAGGCAGTGTGTAGATGGGTCTTGCTTTTTTATCTATTCTGACATCCCAAGTCTTTTGGTGGGAGCATTTAGTCCATTTACAAAGTAAGTATTGATACCTATGCACTTATTGTCATTTTGTTATTTGTTTCATTTTATTTTATTTTATTTTATTTTATTTTATTTTATTTTATTTTTTGTAGTTCTTTTCTATTCTTTTCTTCTCTTGCTATTGCTCATGGCTTTCTGACTTTCTTGATGGATGTACCTTGATTCCTTTCTCTTTATCCTTTGCATATGTATTACTGGATTTTGGTTTGTGGTACCATTAAATATATAACATCTTATTCATATCACGGTCTTAAGTTGATATACACTTAAGTTTGAACATTCTAAAAGCACTCAATTTTTACTCTTCTCTCACTTACATTTTAGGTATATGGTATCAGAGTATACGTCTTTCTATTCTGTGTATTCCATGATTTCTTTATATTGTGTGAATTCCTTGACTAATTTTTATGGATATATTTAATTTTACTGCTTATGTACTTTCTATTTTCTCATCTCTGCTTATGATCTTTCTTTTTAACTCAAAGAATCTCCTTTAACATTTCTTGAAAGGCTGGTTTATTGGTGATGATTTCCTTTAACATTTCTCTTTCTGGAATCTATTTATATCTCCTTTTTTTTCAGTGGTAGCTTTACTGGATGGAATTCTTTTGATTGCATAAATTTGTTTTTCTTTCAGCACTTTGTATATATCATGCCAGTCCCTTCTGGCATACATAGTTCATGCTGAAAAATCATCTTATAGCTTTATAATGAGTCCATTTTATGTAACTCTTTAGAGTCATAAAAATTATCTCTTTAACTTTATTTTTGCTATTTCTATCACTAGGTGTCTTGCTGTTGACCTCCTTAGTTGGTAATTTGGGGTAGATCTTTGTGATTCCTACATCTGTATTTCTGTTTCCTTCCCCAGATTCACGAATGATTCAGCTGTTATTTATTCAAATACATTTTCTGCCTCCTTTTTATGTCCTCTGTCTCTTTATTATGCTTGATTATTTTGATGAGTTCCCTTAATCTATTCTCATTTTTTAAAATTATTGTTTTTTTTTCTTTCTCTTGTTTGCCTTAATTGCTTTCATTACTCTGTCCTTTAGGTAACTGATGTTTTTTATGTATCCTATTGTCTATTATTTATTCCATCTAGTATATTTTTAATTTATTTTATTCTGTGGTTCACCTTTGATCAGTTATTTTTTGTTTTCTATGTCTTTGTTGAGGGTCTTGGTGAGATCTTCCATTCTTTTCTGAAGTCAAGTGAGAATCATTATGACCATTACTTTAAATTCTCTATCAGGCATATTACATACCTTCTTTTTGTTTTGTTTTCTTGCTGTGTTTTTGCCCTGTTCTTTAATTTCTCTCTCTCCTTATTTTGTCTAACACCTTATGTTTGTCTCTTTGTGTTAGGAAAGTCAGCTATCTCTCCTTCTCTTGAAAATAGTGGTCTTATGAAGAAGTACTCCTCTGGTGCCCTGCAGTGAGATGTCCCTTGTTCACCACAACCTCATTATTCAGAGGTGTCTTTTATGTGCATTGTGTGTTGCAGCTAAGCCATGGCTGCTTTCTGTCCAGCCTTCTGCTATGACTCCTTTTGGCTGTTGTGAACGAGCTTTGTTTCCTGTGTAGTTAATGGCCCAGTCTGTGGATGCTTTGGGCTTGAGTGGAATGAAACTAGGCATTTTGCAGAGCTGAGGTATGCAGGGTACTCTGCAGGGTACTCTGTGTTATCTTTCCAAACTGTCATTGGTGGTTTTGGTCTGTCATCAAACCAGACATCTATCCCTGCTCACTGCTGGGGCCACAGTCAAATTTGTGCATTTGGTTATCTTCTCCTACTTCCAAGGTTGGGAGTCAATTTGGAGTGATGCTGGCCCCTTGTGGTGCAGCTTCTGCTCTCCTAATTTTGTGGCGAAGATTTGGATAGACTCCTGCTGAAGTTGATTGGAAGGGGTGGTCCACAAGAGAATTTGGGGTACAGAATGCATTGTTTTAGCTAGGTTTCTGATGGTCTGCTGTGGGAGGGAACCTGGAGCTGCTTTGTAACGGTCTTGCAGAGGGCGTGTGGGAGGTTCTGGACAATAGGATAGTGTTGGCGTGAGACACATTGTTAGCTAGCTGGGTGGAGTGTGTTCATGCTGCACTGATTACTGCAGTTGTCCCTATCTTGGCTGGGGATTGGGGAAGGAAATGCCTTCTGCCAGATTTTTTTTTTAATTAAAATTCAAGTTATTTAATACACAGTGTAATTGTGTATTGTGAAATTGGAAATTTCCCTGCTCCTCCAGAACACATTCTGAGATAACTCTTTTTTCAGTATACTCCAGGCATTTTTAAACTGCTGCTTCTGTGCTGTATCTCAATGGGGCTGTTTGTTATACTATCTCTGTAAGGGCAGGGACTCTTCTTCCTTTCACCTTTGGCTTTCCCAAAACCATGAACCCTGAATTTTAAAATTTAGGTGTCAAGACCCACTGATTATAAGAACTCATGAAAGTAAACCCCTCTGGCTCTCAAACAAAGAAATGCCGAAGCCAAAGGACTTTGAACCCCAGGATTATGGGAGGAAAGGGGCTGAATCGACCAGGAAGAAAATGGGACAACTTGAGAAAAGACAAGTGGGTGACTGCAAACTGGGGGAGATAATATAGGCCGAATAGGCAAGGAGGGGAGGGGACATGTTGTTTTTATGTGCATTGTGTGTTGCAGCTAAGGGGATCCTTCTGCGGAGAGACAAAGGGAAGAGAAAGAACGGCTGGGGAAGTGTAGGACTTTACGAGGTAAGAGAAAAAAACCTCAGACTGGGACTGAGAGAGATTCTATCTCTAATATGCAGCTTTCTTCAGACTGGGGCTGGCTCCCTGTTCATGCAACTGGGAAGGAGAGGAACCAGCCCTGGGTTCAGTGGTAGATCAAGGGCACAGTCCACAGTGTAAGAAAGTGGTCCCATCCCTGGAGGCCTGTGGGACAAGATAGCCTGCCTGTGTCCATCACCCCTGGGGAGAGTGGCTAGGTCAATGTCACAGTCCACAGGAGGATAAAGAGGTCCATTCCCTGGAAATCTGCACAATAGAACAATGCGTCTGGCGCATGCAGGCTTGGTGGTGAGGTCAGCAGTGCAGTCTACAGAAGGAAAAAGCGGTCCTCCCTGAAGTGCAGCAGCACAAAGCCAGCCAGGACCACATACTGAGCCACACAGAAAGACATTTCCCCAGTTCCAGAGTGCACAGAGCGGGTCTTTGAATCCTAGCCAAGAGTTGGGCCAGGGGAGTAGGTGGAACACGAAGGACTGTCACATCCACACCACGGCACAGTGAGGACAACTTTAAAGGAGTCCAGCAGGGTGTGAAGAAGAGAAGAGGGGATTGCCATTCTCCCCCCCACCACCACCTCAGGGATCAGTCCTGGGGCCCAGGGTGGAGGTGGGACCAGCCTACATCAAACCATGCCCCTCCGTGGTGGGTAACTGTGTTTCTGCAGGAACCAGATAGATGCTGTGCAACCAGACGGTTCCATCATCCAGACAAGTGATGATGCATAGCCTGGATTAATTCCAGGAAAATTCTTGTTATTTAGATATATTCTCCCCTCTTATCTCTTCCCTCCTATAGGCTGGATACTCTGGTTGTTGGTTGGTTCAAGCAGACATATTTAATCCATCCCCTTGATACATGTTCTACATCTCCTACACTTACCTTTCTCTCTCTCTGTTAATAATCAAGCCATATAGTTTCTTTGGGTAACTTTATCTTCATTTATTTTCCCTGCCTCCTTCCTTATTTTCTTTTCTCTCTCACTGGATTAAACCATTTAGTCTCTCTGCCCAGTCAATGTTTATTATCTCTTTGTCACCACCCTTGTCATTTCTCCCTTCATATATGCTTTTCCATGAGCACAGCCTCCACCCTATTCTTTACTTGTAACTGGTGTTTCTGGTTTCTTTTTAGTTTTTTTGTTTGTTTGTTTGTTTGTTTTGTTTTGTTTTTTTTTGTTTGTTTTAGCTTTTGGCTTTTGGACTGCTTTTATGTGTGTGTGTGTGTGTGTCCGTTTGTTTGTTATATTTGTCTGTGTGTATGCATGTCTCTGTTTCCTCCTTGTCTATGTCTGTTTGTTTACCTTTCCAGGGATACTTCAAGGAACAAATCAAAGCACACTTGGTGGAGGGTCCAACACATCACTATGAGTAGAGAAATAAAATAACCAAAGTCACAATAGACAGCAAGTAACACTCCAAAAAACACCTACTGAAGGGCCAGGCCCTGGACAGTGTGTGAACCCCCACCCCTTTAATATAGCAGTGCTCACAGGTGAAGAGCTAATAACAAGCTTTTAAAACTAATAAGGGACAAAAAGCTAGCCAAAATGGCAAAACAGAAAAATTCCCCTCAAAAGAAATTCCAGGAAGAAGTGACAGCTAAAGAATTGATTAAAACACATATAAGTGATATAACTGAACAAGAATTTAGAATAATAGTCATAAGATTAATCACTTGGCTTGAAAAAGGCATAGAACACAGCAGCGAATCTATTACTGCAGAGATCAAGGAACTAAAAAATAGTCAATATGAATTTTTAAAAAATGCTATATATGAGGTGCAAAATAAAATGGAGTCAGCCATAGCATGGAAAAGAGGCAAAGGAGGAGAATAGGTGAATTCGAAGATAAAATTCTGGAAAAGGAGGACTCTGAGAAAAAGAGAGATAAAAAAATTCAGGATCAAGAGGGGAGATTTAGAGTACCAAGTGACGCAATCAAATGGAATTCCAGAAGAAGAGAGAGAGAAAGGGACTGAGGTGTACTTGAACAACTCATAGCTGAGAACTTCCCTGATCTGGGGAAGGAAAACAGCATTGAAATCCAAGAGGCATAGAGAACTCCCTTCAGACGTAACTTGAATCCGTCTTCTGCATGACATATCATAGTAAAACTGGCAAAATACAAGGACAAAGACAGAATTCTGAAAGCAGCTAGGGATAAGCAGGCATTAACATACAAAGATAGAGCATAAGGGTAGTAGGAGACCTATCTACTGAAACTTGACATAGGGTATCAGAATGGATAAAAACAAACAAACAAACAAACAAACAAAAGACCCATCTACTTGCTGTCTACAAGAGACTCATTTCAGACCTGAAGACGATTTCAGATTAAAGTGAGGGGATATTCAACTATCTATCATGCTACTGGAAGTCATAAGAAAGCTGGAGTAAAGTAAAGGTTGTAATAAGAGATGAAGAAGGGCATTATATAATACTTACAGGACCTATCCATCAGGAAGAGCTAACAATTATAAATGTCTATGCACTGAATTCGGGAGAACCCAATATTTAAAACAATTAATCACAAACATAAGAAATCTTAATGATAATAATGTGGTAATTGCAGGGGTTTTTAATACCCAACTGGCAGCAATGGACATATCATCTAGACAGAGAATCAGTAAAGAAACAATGGCCCTGATTGATACATTGGGCCCGATGTACTTGACAGATATATTTAGAATTCTGCATCCCAAAGCAGCAGAATATACTTTCTTCTCAAGTGCACATGGAACATTCTCCAAGATAGATCATATACTGGGTCACAAAACAGCCCTCAATAAAGACAAAAGTATTGAGATCATACCATGCACACTTTCAGACCACAATGCTATGAAACTTGAAATCAACCACAGGAAAAAGTCTGGAAAACATCCAAAAGCATGGAAGTTAAAGCATATCCTACTAAAGAATGAGTGAGTCATCCAGGCAATTAGAGAAGAAATTAAAATATATGTGGAAACAAATGAAAATGAAAATACAACAGCACAAACCCTTTGGATGCAGCAAAGGCAGTCCTAAGAGGAAAACACATTGCAATCCAGGCGTATCCCAAGAAACAAGAAAAATCCCAAATACAAAATCTAACAGCACACCTAAGGGAAATAAAAGCAAAACAGCAAAGACACCCCAAACCCAGCAGAAGAAGAGAAATAATAAAGATCAGAGCAGAAATAAACTATATGGAATAAAAAAACCCCAGCAGAATAGATCAATGAAACCAAGAGTTTTTTGTTTTTTTTTTTTAATAAACAAAATTGATAAACCTCTAGTCAGGCTTCTCAAAAAGAAACAAGAGAGGACCAAAATAGGTAAAATCACGAATGAAAATCGATTTATTAAAACCAATCCCTCAGAAATACAAGCAAATATCAAGGAACACTATAAAAAAAAAATATGCGCCAACAAACTGGACAACCTGGAGGAAATGGACAAACTCCTAAATACCCACACAACTCCAAAACTAAAACGGAAAGAAATAGAAAATTTGAACAGACCCATAAGTAGTGAAGAAATTGAATCATTCATCAAAGACCTCCCAAGAAATAAGAGTCCTGGACCAGATGGCCTCTCTGGGGAATTCTACCAGACATTTAAAGCAGAGTTAATTCCTATCTTTCTCAAGCTGTTCCAAAAAATAGAAAGGGAAGGAAAATTCCAGACTCATTCTTTTTTTTTTAATTTTTTTAACGTTTTTTATTTATTTTTGAGACAGAGAGAGACAAAGCATGAACAAGGGAGGGGCAGAGAGAGAGGGAGACACAGATCGGAAACAGGTTCCAGGCTCTGAGCCATCAGCCCAGAGCCCGACGCGGGGCTCGAACTCACAGACCACGAGATCGTGACCTGAGCCAAAGTCAGACGCTTAACCGACTGAGCCACCCAGGCGCCCCTTAGACTCATTCTAAGAAGCCAGCATTACTGTGATTCCCAAACTGGACTGATACCAAGCAAAAAAGAAAGAACTACAAGCCAATATCCCTGATGAATATGGATGCAAAAATTCTCAACCAGATACTGGTAAATCTAATTCAATAGCATATATAAAGTAATATTCACCATGATCAAGTGGGATTCATTCCTGGGCTTCATGTCTTGTTCAATATATTCAAATCAATCAATGTGATAAGTCACATTAATAAAATAAAATATAAAACCATATGATCCTGTCAATAGATGCAGCAAATGTATTTGACAAAATACAGCACGCTTTCTTCATGAAAACCCTCAAGAAAGTCGGGGTAGAAAGAAAAAACTTGAACATCCTAGAAGCCATTTATGAAAAGCTCACAGCTAATATCATCCTCAATGCGGAAAAATTGAGAACTTTCCCCCTGAGACCAGGAACATGACAACGATGTCCACTCTCACCACTGTTGCTTAACATAGTATTGGAAGTCCTAGCATCAGCAATCAGACAACAAAATGAAATAGAAAGCATCAAAATCATAAAGATAAAGTAAAACTTACACTTTTCACAGACTATATGATACCCTACATGGAAAACCTGCCAGACTCCACCAAAAGTCTGCTAGAACTCATACATGAATTCAGCAAAGTTGCAGGGTACAAAATTAGTGTACAGAAATCGGTTGCATTTATACACCAATAATGAAGCAACAGAAAGAGAAATAAAGAAACTGATTCCATTCACAATTGCACCAACAAACATAAAATACCTAGGAATAAACCTAACCAAAGATATAAAATATCTGTATGCTGAAAAGTATAGAAAGCTTATGAAGGTAATTGAAGAAGATACAAAGAAATGGAAAAATATTCCATGTCCATGGATTTGAAGAATAAATATTTTTAAAATATGAATACTACCCAAAGCAACCTACACATTCAATGCAATCCCAGTCAAAATTGCACCAGAATTCTTCTCGAAGCTAGAATGAGCAATCTTAAAATTTGTATGTAATCACAAAAAACCCGGAATAGCCAAAGTAATATTGAAGAAGAAAACCAAAGCCGGAGGCATCACAATCCCAGACTTGAGCCTCTACTACAAAGCTGTAATCATCAAGACAATATGGTCTTGACACAAAGACAGACACATAGGCCAATGGAATAGAATAGAGACCCCAGAATTGAACCCACAAATGTATGCCCAACTAATCTTTGACAACGCAGGAAAGAGTATCCAAGGAAAAAAAGGCAGTCTCTTTAACAAATGGAGCTGGGATAACTGGACAGCAACATGCAGAACAATGAAACTAGACCACTTTCTTACACCATTCACAAAAATAAACTCAAAATGGATGACAGACCTGAATGTGAGACAGGGAACTGTCAAAACAGCAGAGGAGAAAGCATAAAAAACCCTCTCTGACCTCAGCTGTAGCAATTTCTTACCTGACACATCTCCAAAGGCAAGGGAATTAAAAGCAAAAATGAACTATTGAGACCTCATCAAGATAAAAAGCTTCTGCGCTGCAAAGGAGACAATCAACAAAACTAAAAGGCAACTGATGGAATGGGAAAAGATATTTGTAAATGACATATCGGATAAAGGGCTAGTATCCAAAATCTATAAAGGACTTACCAAACTCCACACCCAAAAAACAAAGAATCCAGTGAAGAAATGGGCAGAAGACATGAATAGACACTTTTCCAAAGAAGACATCCTGATGGCCAACAGTCACATGAGAAGATGCTCAACGTCACTCCTCATCAGGGAATTACAAACCAAAACTACAATGAAATATCACCTCACGCTGGTCAGAGTGGCTAAAATGAACAAATCAGGAGACTATAGATGCTGGCGAGGTTATGGAGAAACGGGAATCCTCTTGCATTGTTGATGGAAATGCAAACTGGTGCAGCTGCTCTGGAAAACAATGTGGAAATTCCTCAAAAAGTTAAAAATAAATCTACCCTATGACCCATCAAAAACACTGCTAGGAATCTACCCAAGGGATACAGGAGTGCTGATTCATAAGGGCACTTGTACCCCTATGTTTATAGCAGCAATCTCAACAATAGCCAAATTATGGAAAGAGCCTAAATGTCCATCAATTGGCAAATGGTAAAGAAGATTTGGTTTATATATAATGGAATACTACTTGGCAATGAGAAACAATGAAATCTGGCCATTTGCAGCAATGTGGATGGAACTGGAGGGTATTATGCTAAGTGAAATAAGCCAGGCAGAGAAAGACAGGTACCATAGGTTTTCACTCATATGTGGATCTTGAGAAACTTGACAGATGACCATGAGGGAGGGGGAGAGGGAAAATAAAAGTTACAAAGAGGGAGGGAGGCAAACCATAAGAGACTCTTAAGGACTGAGAACAAACTACGGGTAGATGGGAGGTGGGGGAGAGGGGAAAGTGGGTGATTGGCAGGGAGGAGGGTAGTTGTTGAGATGAGCATTGTGTGTTTTATGGAAACCAATTTGACAATAAATTACATTAAAATTAAAGAAAGAAAGTAAGCTCCTCTGGTTTTCAAAGCAAATGTTAGGGGGATTCATCTTCAAAGTGTGGATCCCCCATGCCTTTTTTGCCTGATGTGGGGCATGCTTCTGTTCCTTCTCTGTGCCTGCAGTGTCCCTTCCTCCCATGTAGGTCCTATGGATCAACTTGGTTCCCAACCTCATATCTAACCTTTCTATACTTTTTTAGGTGTCCTCTTCTTTACACTTAATAGTAGAGAGTCTGTCATGCCAAACTTTGTGTCATTTATGGGGTTATTTATACTAAAACCTGTGATATCTATGTGTATTCTTGGGACTAGGTGAATTTACGGTCTTCCTACTCTAGTATCTTCCCTGGAAGTCTAAACTTCACTTCTTTTATAATGATCTATCACTAAATTGGTTTAAAGTGTCTTGTTTTATTGACGGAGTCCATAATAATTTTTCAACACCTAGTAGTACAATTCTCATTTGTTTCACATTAAAAATGGTCAAAATCTTACCTGCCTTTTTTCTCTAATTTGGTCTAAATCATTTGATCAGATTCAGGTGTAATTAGTATTTAGCTTAATTATACCTGGTGAGAGTTTATATTATTAAAATGTTGAGGATTTTTATCCAGAAATATGATATGCATTACAGGTAATTCAAATGGTTAGAAGCCAGGACTGACACTTTATTTTTGGTAAATTCTACCATATTAATTTGTTGGGATTTTCCATTTATTTAGCTTTTAGCATTTTGAAAGGAATAGTTTGCCATCTGAAATTCTTTATACATGTTAGTAATAATAAGACACTAGATCTTATGGTTTATGTACTGCCTTATTTCACCTTTATAAAATCTGCTACTAATTATATTATTGCACAGGAATATTTTCATTACATATTTAGTTTGGTCTCATGCATTAATGAACACAGTACTGTAAAACCTATATAATTCAACTTTTATAGTAAGTTTTACTTTCTAAAAAGATGCTTGGCATTGATTTCACATGTGTTGTCCTCAAAATAAATAACAACTAAAAATTTAATAAAGTAGCAGGATATAAAATGAATATACTAAAATCAATATATTCACATACACAAGCAATAACCAGCTGGAATATATAATGAAAGAAAACCCCATTTATGAAAGCAACACAAATAATTAAAATGTTTAGTAATTAAACTTAATCAGAAATGTACAAAACTCATATGAGGAAAAGTTTGAAAATAATCACAAAGATACAAGCATACATATGAAGAAATGGAAAGTTTCTTGTCTAGAACTCAGAGGGCCCACAGCTCCTATAGATACAGAAGACAGAGCATTGATCCAAAGATTATTAAGTCTCAAACTGTAATATAATTTGCTTGGCTGCATTCCAGACTTGCTTGGGTCTCATGACTTCTGTTTTATTTTTATTTCTCCCCTTAGGGATAGGAACTTCCATCCTATGCTTGACCCATCATTGTGTTTGGAAGCAAGTACATGTCCTCTGGTTTTACAGGTTCACAGAGATAATTTTTTTATTTATCCTACATGGAGACTGAGTCATACTTTATTTAGATGATATTTATGTATTTTTTAAATTTAGAGTTTATTATGAAGTATGCTGAGGTGAGGTAAGTGTATTTTGCATGCTAGGAGGGCATGAATTGTAGAGGACCAGAGGGCAGAGTGTTTAGAACAAGACTGCAACTTCCAAATTTATACAGTATAATCCTAACCCTCATGCCTGATCATGTGATCTTACTTGTAAATAGGTGTGTTGTAGATGTAGTTAGCTAAGAAGAGGTCACATTGAAGTAGTCTGAAACCCAATCCAATAAAGATGATGGACCTATAAAAGTAGAAATTTGCACACAGACACACACAAAGGGAAAATATCATGTGAAGTTTGGAGCTTCCTTGCATAATCCAAGGAACTACCAAAAACTAAGAGAGAGGCTTTGAATGGATCTTTCACTAACACCTTCACAGGCAGCATAGTGCTACTGACAACTGGACCTTAAATTTGTAGCTTCCAGAATTATAAGACAATTAATTTCTGTTGTTCTAAGCCACTTAGTCTGTAGTATTTAATTTCAAATCTCAAGAAGCTAATATAATATATTTCATCTTAGAAAGTGCAATTCATGTCAAGATGATGTCAATTCTTCATGAGGTAATATAAACTTCATATTATTAAATGTAATGAAAACTTAACTTGGGCTGCAATAACAAAATGCCATAGACTAAATGACCTATAAAACATGCATATATTTTTTCATAGTTCTGCAGGCTAGAAGTCTAAGATTAAGATTCTGGACAATTTGGTTGTGATGAAGGCTTTCTTCGTGACTTGCAGAGAGCCTCTTGTGCACAACTTCACCACATGAAGAAACACTGTGGTGTTTTCTTGTGAAAATATTAATCTTATTGATTCAGGGCCTCCCACTTATGACCACATTTAACCTTGATTATATCCTTAGAAAAACCCATCTTCCATCTCCAAATATAGCCACACTGGAGGTTAGGGCTACAACATGTGTATTTGGAAAGGTAAGGAGCCTAAACATTCAGCTTATAACAAAAACCCAAAGGGAATACAAAATATATTTTTCTTCAAGAAATGCATGATAATTCTGAAGTTAGTATGGGAGATAGACATGTACCCCATGCAAAGATTATGAAATAAGGTGAATATTGAAGACTAAAAATATTTTAACATCAGTAAGACCCATAACAAAGAGATAAAAAACAACCAATCAGGGATGAAACATAATATGAATGAAATTAAATATGCACTAGATGGAATAAATAGTAGACTAGAGAAAGCAGAAGAATCAGCAGCCTGGAATACAGACGAATGGAAAGTAATCAAGTTTACTAGGTGGGGAAAAAATATGCGAAATGAGAATAACCTTAGACAACTCAGCAACACCATCAAGCATAACAACACTTGCATTATATGGTCTTAAAAGGAGAAGTGAGAGGAAAGGGGCAGAAAATTTATTTCAATTAATACTAGCTGAAGATTTCCATAATCTGGAGAAGGAAACATATTCAGATCCAGGAAGCACAGAGATTCCCCCGATAAACTCAACACAAAAATGTCCACTCTGAGGCATATAGTAATAAAATGGCAAAGTAGTGAGTGATAGAGAATTGTTAAAGGTGAAAGAGAAAAGACAATTACATACAAAAGAAACCCATAAGACTATCAGCATATTTTTCGGCAGAAACATTGCAGCCACAAGAGAGTGGCATGACTTAGTCAAAATTCTGAAAGGAAAAAAAAAATTGAGGTAAGAATACTCTATCAGCAAGGCTATCATTCAGAGTAGAAGGAGAGATAAAGAGTTTCCCAGACAAACAAAAGCTAAAGGAGTTGATGACCATTAAACCAGCCCTAAAAGAAATGTTATAGGGCATGCTTTCCGTGGAAAGGCAAGGTCATAAGTAAGAGCAAGAAAAGTAGGAAGCACAAAAACAGTAAAAATAAGTATATCTGTAAAAATCAGTCGAATGACACAAAATAACCGGATAGAGAGTATTACACAATTTACCTAAAACGTGTGGTGGGGAGTGGAGTAAAGAACGGTACAAACTTAAGTGACTTTTATCTTAATAGAGAGTAATATATGCAGGAAAAGTTCTATACACAACTAATTATAAATACAAATCAAAATCCAGTAATGGATATGCAAAGAATAATGAGAAAGGAATCCAAATATGTCACTGAATAAAGCTGGCCAAACATGAAAGTAGAGTAAGAGAAGAAAAAATCAGAGAACTACAAAACAACCTCAAAACAAGCAACAAAATGGCAACACATACATACCTATAAATAATTGAATTGAGTGTAAATTGACTAAATGATCCAGTAAAAAGACATAAAGTAACAGAGTTGGGGAAAAACAAACAAACAACAACAACAAAACAAGACACATCTATAAGCTGTCTAAAAGAGACTCATTTCAGGCCTAAAGACATATGCACATTGCATGGAAAGGTGGATGGTGCACCTGGATGGCTCAATCTCTTAAGCAATCAACTTCGTTTTGGCTCAGGTCATGATCCCACCATTCATGAGATTGAGCCACATGTTGGGATTCTTGTGGTTCTCTCTCTCCCTATCTCTCTACCCCTCCCTTGCTCACATGCTTTCTCTCTCTGTCTCAAAATGAATAAATAAACATTTTTAAAAAGAAATAGAAAGTGAAAAAATGGAGAAATATTTGTTATGAGAATGGATATGAAAACAGAACTGGGGTAGTAATACTTAGACAAATGAGACTTTTAAACAAAGACAATAAAAAGAGACATAGAAGGGCATTATAATAACAAAAGGTACAATTCAACAAAAGATATGACAATAGTAAATATTTATGCCTCCAAAATAGAAACACCCAAACATATAAAATAATTAATAACAAACATAAAAGGAATAACTAATAACAATACAAGCATACTAGAGGACTTTAATACATCAATGGACAGATAATATAATCAGAAAATCAATAAGGAACCAATGACTTTGAATGACACACTAGTACAGATAAATTTAACAGATCCACTCAGAACATTCCATAATAAAACAGCAGAGTGTATATATTTTTACAGGTACAAATGGAACATTCTCCAGAATAGTTCAGATATAAGGACACAAAACAATTCTAATCAGGTTCAAAAAGATCAAAGTCACACTATGCATCTTCTTTGACCACAATTCTATGAAAGTAATCACAAGACAGTAGGAAAAAACACAAATATGCAGAGCTTAAAAAATAAGCTACTAAACAATGAATGGATCAACCAAGAAATCAAAGAAATTAAAAATATATATATATATGGGGAAACAGGAAAATAAAAACATAATGTTTCAAAACTTCGGGGATGCAGCAAAAGAAGTTCTAAAAGGGAAGTTTATACCAACACAGGGCTGTCTCAAGAAGCACAAAAAAATCTCTAATAAACAACCTAACTTTACACCTAATGGAGCTAGAAAAAGAGCAACAAAGGAAGCCTAAAGCCAGGAAAAGGAAGGGAATAATAAAGAGTATAGCAGAAAAAAAAAAAAGATTAGAGAAGAAATAAATGGTATAGACCTTAAACGCACACACAGACATACACACACACTAGAACAGATCAATGAAGATAGGACCTATTCTTTTCAAAAATCAACAAAAATTATAAAACTTGAGCCAGACTCATTAGAAAGGAGAGATAGAAAGAGTGAGAGAGAGAACAAGAGAAACACAGAGAGAGGAAGTAAATAAACAAACTCACAAATGAAAGAGAATAAGTAACAACAGACAACACATAAATACTAACAAGTAAGAAAATATTATAAAAATTATATGCAAACAAATTGGACAACCTAGAAAAGCATGGATAAATTCCTAGAATTATAACCTACAAAAACCGCAGTAGAAAGAAATAGAAAATTTGGACAGACAGATTATCAGGAATAAAATTGTATAAGTAACCCCAAAAAACTCCTGATACAAAAAAGTCCAGTATCAGATAACTTCACGAGTGAATTCTAACAAATGTGTCAAGAAGAGTTAATACTTATTCTTCTAAAACTATTCCATAACTGGAAAAAGAAGGAAAACTTCCAATCTCATAAGGCCAGAATTACCCTAATAAATGAGAGAGAGAGAGAGAGAGGCCACAAAGCCAGAGAACCACAGTTCAAATCCTCAACAAAACACTAACAAAAATGAATGCAAGAAAACATTAATATTATCATTCAACACAAAAGGAATTTATTCCTGTGAAGCAAGGGTGGTACAATATTCTCAAATCAATCATTGTGATATATCACATCAATACAAGAAAAAAGAAAAAAAAAACATGATTATTTCAAAATGCAATAAAAACATTTGACAAGCTACAATCATTCATGTTTAAAAAATGTCAAAACATAGGTTTAGAGGGAAAATACCTCAATATAATAAAGGCCTTATATGATAACCTACATCATACTTAATGGGGAAAAACTGGAGGTTATTTAGCTAGGGACAGGAACAAGACAAAGATCATTCCTCTCATTACTTTTATTCAGCATAGTACTGGAGTTCATAGCAACAATCAGACAATAAGAAGAAATAAAAGACAATCAAATTGGTAAGAAAGAAGAAAATCTTCCAGTATTTGCAGATGAGATGATCCTATATATAGAAAACCCTGATGATTCTACCCAAAAAACCTACTAGATTTTGAGTAAACAATCTTATTTACAAAATATAATTTGCGAAAGAAATAATAAAATACCTAAGGATAATCTTAGGAGGTGAAATAAGAGGTGAAAGACTTATACTCTGAAAAGTATAAAACATTGATGAAACAAATTGAAAAGGACAGAGAAAAATGGAAAGGCATTCCCTGTTTATGGGTTAAAAGAATGATTATTGTTAAATTGTCTTTACTACCCAAAGCAGTTTATAGATTTAAGGCAATCTCTGTCAATATACCAACATCATTTTTCACAAAACTAGAACAAAACAGTCTTTTATGTTGTATTGAAATATAAAAGAACCTGATTAGCCAAACCAATCTTAGAAAAGAAAAAATAAAACTGGAGGTATCATGATTCTAGATTCAAGATATCCTACTCAGCTGCAGTAATAAAAATAGTACAGTACTAACACAAAGATAGATACATAAGTCAATAGACAGAACAGAAAACCCAACAATATACCCATAGGTGTATGGTCAATTAATCTTTGACATAGCAGGACAAAATATCCAATGAAAAAAGGACAGTCTTTTCAAATTGTGTTGGGAAAACAGGCCAGCTACAAGCAAAAGAATGAAACCAGGTCATTGGATTATCATACACAAAAATAAACTCAAAATAGATTAAATACCTAAATATGAAGCATGATTGGGTGGTTCAGTTGGTTAAATATCCAACTCTTGGTTTAGGCCTAGGTCATGATTTCACAGTTCATGGGTTTGAGCCCTGCATTTAGATTTGTGCTGACAGTATGGAACCTGCTTGGGATTCTCTCTCTCTCCTCTCTCTGCCCCTCCCCCAACTCTAAATAAATATATAAAACTTAAAAAAAAGAGACCTAAATATGAGATCTGAAAACCATAAAAATCTTAGAAAAGAACAAAAGCAGTAATTTCTCTGACATCAACTGTAGCAATATTTTTATCAATATATGCCCTGAGGCAAGGGAGACAAAATTAAAAAAATATATATTTGGACTACATTAAAATAAAAAGCTTCTGTACATCCAAAGAAATAATTAAAGCCAAAATGCAACTGAATGAATGAGAGAAGATATTTTCAGATGACATATCTGTTAATAGCTAGTAACCAATATATAAAGAACTTATAAAACTCAATGCTCAAGAATCAAATAATCAAGTTAAAACAAATACATGAACACATATTTCTCCAAAGAAGACATATAGATGGCTAACAGACACATGAGAAGATGTTTAACATCATGCATCATCAGGGAAATACAAATCACAACTGCAATGAGTTATCACTTCACACCTATCAGAATGGCTAAAATTAACAACACAAGAAACAATAGGTGTTGGTGAGGATGTGGGGAAAAAGGAGCATACTTGCATTCTTTGAAAATAAGACCTGGTGCGGTCACTGCAGAAAACAGAAAGGAAGTTTCTGAAAAAAATAAAATTAAAATGACCATATGATCCAGTAATCACACACTACGTGGAATTTATCCCAAAAATACAAAAACACTAATTCAAAGGGATACATGCACCCCTCTGTTTATTTCAGCATTATCTACAATAGCCAAACTATGGAAACAACTTAAATGTCCATTGACTGAAAAATGAAGAAAGATTTGGTATATATACATATATATATATATATATATATATATATATATATATATAGTGTAATTATATATATTATATAATTATATATATTAATACACCAAATATTTCTTCATTTGTCAGTGAAAAAAATATATATATAACTCAATCATAAATAAGAATGAAATCTGGCCACTTACAACGATGTGGATGGAAGTAGAAAGCATTATACTATGTGAAATAAGTCAGCCAGAGAAAAACAAATACCAAATGATATCACTCATATGTGGAATTTAAGAAACAAAACAAATGAATAAAGGGGAAGAAAGAAAGAGAGGGCATTCCAAGAAACAGACACATAATTATAGAGAATAAACTGCTAGTTATCAGAAGGAAGGTGATAGGAGAATGAGTTAAATAGGTGATGAGGATTAAGGAGTACACTTGTGATGAGCACCGGATATTATACGTAAGCATTGAATCACTAAATCGTACACCTGAAACTAACCTTGCACTGTATATTAACTAACTGGAATTTAAATAAAAACTTACAAACTAAAACAAAATAAAACAAAACAAAATAAGAAAAGACAAAATAAAATAAAATAAATTATTGGGATTTAAAAAAAGAAAAAATATAAATACATACAAAACAAATTGTAACATGGCAAAATTATGTCTTTTCTTTTTTTTTTTTTTTTTAAACTCAAAAAACATCTTTTTTTCATTTAAAAAAGTATTTAGAACACATAAAACAAGGCAACATTTATTCTTTCTTCTCGTCTTCCGGTGTGGGGTCTGCTGGTGGTTCCTCCACGGTTGCACTGTTGCTCTCTGAGCCAGTGTTACTATCACTGGTCCCTTCCTCAGCCATACTGTCCACCCCCTCTTGCCCGCTCTCCTTGTCCTCAGGAGTAGATGTGCCTTCTTCACCATTCTGTTGGCTCTCCGTCGCTTCTTCAAGGTGTGTCTCCTCTGTCTCCATTGGGACACTCTCGTCATCCTTCTTGTCCTCGGTCTTACTGGCAGCTTGCTCTTCCTCAGGAACCATGCTGCTCTGACTGCGTTCAGCTTGCTCCGCTGCCTCTTTTTCTCTTTCCTCCTGCCTTTTGCGAGCCTGTTCCTCTGCCTGTGCAATTTCAGCGGCAATTTTTTCCATATCCACTTCCACTTTCAAACCACACAACCTTTTAAGTTCATTGTTAAATGAATCTGTGCTTTCCAGGAATTTCCTCTTCTTTTCCTGGTGTCTCTCCTCTATTTGAAGAAGTTCAGCTTCTAGTTTTCGCTGATGAACCATTAGGGACTGGACCTGTCGTTTGAGGACCTGCATTCTAGCTGTTGTGACAACTGACCGAACGTCTGGCACCACACTCTCACTAAGGATTTCACTGATGAGGCGGTGGTTTCTCTGGAAACGGGCGGTGGCTGTATGCTTCATTGAAAAGCCATCATCATAATCATCTGGATCTTCAGCAGGCTGAATGCTCATGTAAGGTTCTCCTTTCTCCATGCGAGACTGTCTCTGTCGACTTTCTTCCTCTAAAGCAGCTTCTGCACGACTTTTTGCATTTATATAAGCAAGGTATGCGGGGGAATTATGATAGGCCTTCATAGATTCATTGTACTCTATCTTTTCTGCTTCGTATTCGTTTAAATATTCTTGTTTTTCTTCATCAGTGAGATCTCGCCACATGCCACCAATAATCTTGCCAATCTCCCACAACTTTAGGTCGGGGTTGGAAGCTTTTACTTGGTCCCAAACCTTTCTGCTGTACCTCATGTAGGGCATCAGCGGCTTATCTGGTGGCTTTGGGGGTTTTGGAATCGTAATACCAGAGGAGGCCGTGACCCGGCTGTTGGTGCCCGGGTTCCCTCCCAGCCTGTAGTTGTTGTAGGCGAGATGACTGTATGGATTGTATCCCACAAACCCTGGTGTGCTGGGCATTTGTGTTGCAGGAGCTGGGGTGGGAGGTGGGGCATAAGATGGTCTTTTTGACATTTTGGAAGGTTAAGTTCTCAGTTCCTTAAGAATGAATCTGAGACACCGCGGGCAGAAAAAGCGCCCGTAGCTCCGGCCTCGTTTTCCTTTCAAATTATGTCTTTTCTTACTCGAGATTACCTAAAATTCTAACGGATTAAATTATCAAATTACAAATTAGAGATGGCAGAATGGATTAAAAAGGTCCAAATATATACTATCAATAACATGGATCATTTTGGATTGAAAGACACAAAGAGATTGAAAGTAAAAGATGGAAGAAACATTTCATGCAAGTAGTAACTAATGTTACAGGATAGCAAAAATAATATCAGAAAAAATATATAATTTAAGCCAAGCATTGTTACAAGAAACAAATAATAGTATGTGCAGATAAAATTATCAATGATGAAGAAAATATAATTATTTGCACATGCATACCTACTAAGAGATACATAAAATGTGTTGAGAAAAATGTACAGATGAAAAGGGAGAAGGGAAAAATACACAGTTCTACAATAAGAGATGGAGGCTTTAATAACATGACTTTCAAAAAGATAGATAACAACTATAAAAAAATCAAACAAAAGAGAATCTCAACATTATTGATTTATGGCAACTAACATACATATATACCACCTTCAGCCTCAAAACAGCACAAACTTCTCCAGTTCAATTAGAATAACATTCTCCAGGATAAGTCATATAATAGACCACAAGCTAGACTACAAATTTTTTGAAGGATTGGAGTTATATGCAGTTTTTTACAATAATGAAATTAAATAGCAGGAAAAAAAATAATTACAAATATATGGAAATTAAACAATGAATTTTTAAAAGCACTGTGTCAAATGAAAATTAGCAGGTAAAATGGAACGTAACTTTAGGTAAATGATGGTGAAACATAAATATCAGTACTTATCCGTTGCAATGACTCCAGTGTTCAGAGGAAAATTTAAAACTCTAAATATTTATGTTAAAAAGAAAGATGGCAAGTTAATCATCTAACATGTCACTTTACAGAACTTGAAAAATAACAAACTAAATGAAAAGCTATTGAAGGAAGAAAACAATAAAAGCTAGTGTGGAGAAAAAAAGAAAGAATAGAGAAAAATGATAGAATCATCAAAACCAAATTCTGGTATCTTGAGATCACAAAATTGACAAATCATTATGGAAATTGACTTTTAAAAAGTTAAACAAAACAAATCTTTGAAATCATAAATTAAAATGGAGACATACTACTGAAATGTATTTTTTAATGTTTATTTTTGAGAAAGAGACAGAGAGAGAGAGAGAAAGAGAGAGAGAGAGAGAGAGACAGAGTGCAGGGGAGGGGCAGAAACAGGACAGGGGGTAAGGGGACAGAGGACAAGAAGCAGGCTGGCACTGATGGCAGGGAACCCAACGCAGGGCTTGAACTGTGAGATCATGACCTGAGCAAAGTCAGATGCCTGACTGACTGAGCCACCCAGGAGCCCTGAAATGAATTTTTAAAAAAGATTATTACAGAGAACAATTAATTAAACAAGATTAAATGGGGAATTTCTTCTTACACATAATCTATCAAAGTCATTTAAAGAAGAGTTAATTCCTATTCTTTTGAAGCTATTCCAAAAAAAAATAGAAGTAGAAGGAAAACTTTCAAACTCATTCTATGACACCAGTATTACTTTGATTTCAAAAGCAGATAAAGACCTCACTAAAAAGAAAATTACAGACCAATTTCCCTGATGGACATACATACAAATATTCTCAACAAGATACTAGCAAATCAAATCCAAAAATGTATTGAAAGAATTATTTACCATGATAACTGGGATTTATTCCTGGGCTGCAGGGCTGGTTCAATATCTACAACTCAATCAATGTGATACATGATATTAATAAAAGAAAGGATAAGAACCATATGATCCTTTCAATACATGCAGAAAAAGCAATTGACAAAATACAGTATTCTTTCTTGATAAACAGCAATAAAGAAAGTAGGCATAGAAGAAACATACTCAGTATCATAAAGATCATATATGAAAGACCCACAGCTAATATCATCTTTAATGTGGAAATCCTGAGAACTTTTCCACTAAGGTCACGAACACAACACAGATGCCCACTGTCACCACTGTTGTTCAACATAGTACTGGAAGTCCTGGCCCCAGCAGACAACAAAAAGAAATAAAATGCATACAAATTGGCAAAGAAGAAGTCAAACATTCACTCTTTTCAGATGATATGATACTCTACTTGGAAAACCTGATAGAATCCACCCAAAAAACTGCTACAACTGATATGTGAATTCGGGAAAGTCACAGGATATAAAATCAGTGTAGAGAAATCAGTTACATTTCTATACACCAATAATGAAGCAGCAGAAAGAGAAATCAAGGAATTTATCCCATTTACAATTGCACCAAAACCTTTAAGATACCTAGGAATAAACCTAACCAGAGGTAAATGATCTTTACACTGAAAACTACAGAAGTCGTATGAAAGAAATTGAAAAAGACACAAAGAAATGGCAAAACATTCCCTGCTCATTAATTCAAAATATATATACTAATCAAAGCAACCTACACATTCAATGCAATCCCTATCAAACTAAAACCAGCATTCTTTACAGAGCTAGAACAAACAGTCCTACAATTTTTTTGGAACCAGTAAAGACCCAGAACAGCCAAAGTAATGTTGAAAAAGAAAACCAAAGCAGGAGGCATCACATTTCTGGACTTTAGTCTGTTTTTACAAAACTGTAATCATCAGGACAGTATGGTACCAGCACAAACACAGACACATAGATTAATGGAATAGAATAAAGAATCCAGAACTGGACCCACAAATGTATGGCCAACTAATCTTTGACAAAGCAGGAAAGAATATCCAATGGAAAAAAGACAGTCTCATCAACAAATAACGCTGGGAAAACTGGACAGAGACATGCAGAAGAATGAAACTGGGCAAGTATCTTACACCATACCCCAAAATAAATACAAAATGGGTGAAATAACCTAAATCTAAGACAGGAAACCATCAAAATCCAAGAGGAGGAAACAGACAGCAACCTCTTGACCTCAGCTGCAGCAAGTTTTTATGAGATATGTCTCCAGAGGCAAGGGAAACAAAAGTAAAAATGAACTGCTGGGACGTCATCAAGATAAAAACTCCTGTACAACAAAGGAAACAACAAAACTAAAAGCAACCACTGGAAAGGAAGAAGATATTTACAAATAACATGTCAAATAAATGTTTAGTATCCAAAATCTATAAAGAACTCAACAACACCCAAAAAACAAATAATCCAGTGAACAAATGAGCAGAAGACATGAATAGACATTTTTCCAAAGGAGACATCCAGATGGCTAACAGAAACATGAAACTATGCTCAACATCACTCAAAATCAGGGAAATATAAATCAAAACCACAACAAGTTACCCTCTCATATCTGTCATAATGGCTACAGATAACAACTCAGGAAACAACAGATGTTGGTGAGGATGTGGAGAAAGGGGAACCCTTTGCTACTGTGGGTGAGGATGCAAACTGATGCACCCAATCTGGAGAACAGTTTGAAGGTTTCTCAAAAAATTAAAAATAGAACTACCCTAAGACCCAGGAACTGCACTACTAGATATTTGTCCAAAGGATTCGAAGATTCTCATTGGAAGGGACATAGGCACCTCAATGCTTATAGCAATGCTATTAACAATAAAAAATTTATGGAAAGAAGCCAAATACTACCCATCAACAATATATATATAATATATATATATATATATATATATATATATATATATATATATATCTCCAGTTGAGATATATATATATATATATATATATATATATATATTATATATATATTCTAAATCTAAAGTTCTCTCTTGACCAGCAAGAGAGTGGGATGCAGGATGAAAAGCAAGAGATGGCTAATGTCCAGGAAAAGACAAGAGCCCCAAATAAGGGTCCTTGCCCCATTTTTATTAGGATCAGAAGGCTTACAAACATGGTGATGGACATGCACAAAGAGACAATGAAATTTGAGCGTTAACTTAGGGATGTGAGGGAAAGAAGATCTTGAAAATATTTGGGGCTAGGAGTTTTTGTTAATACAAAACAAAATCCTGTCACAAGGGAGTGGGGGGGTAGGGGTTGTTTACAGTGGACAGGAGGCACCACCTCTGTTTATCTTAGCTAGCCTAGGGGGATGAGACAGGTAGGACATATGACCTCAGGGTTAACAAGGCACTTTTTCTTTTGTTAATCATCTCCACTCTGGGCAGCTTCATCCACAGTGCAGTTCAGTGGTCTATGGCCCATATTACCTGTTTACCTAACTTGATCCTTCCCTCTGTGAAAGCAGCTTTTTGCTATAGTACTAAATTGGGGGGGAGAGGGGCACTTCCACCCTGAATGCCTAATCCTATTTATTTCATATACCTATGTTCTATATTGGGGCCTTTGCCCCTCACTCTCTATACTGGGGCTCCTGCCTCACCTTCTCTATACTTATTACCTAATCTTGTTTACCCAAACTTGGGTGTGAGCATCCTATGGCTTTGTAATTCTTTATGCCTTGTTAACCCATTGGGGTAATTTATATACATATATATGTATATATGTGTATATATATATATATATATATATATATATATGCCTTATTAACCCATTGGGGTAATTTATATATATATATATATATATATATATATATATATACACACACACACACACACACACACACACACATATATATATACATATATATATATATATATATATATATATATATATATATATATTTTTTTTGGTATATATATATATATACCAACAGAGTGTTGGTAGAGGGTAGGTTTGTGGGGAATGGGCTAAATGGTGATGGGCATTAAGGAGACCACTTGTGATGTGAACTGGGTGTTAAATGTAAGTGATAAATCACTAAATTCTACTCCTGAAACCAATACTGCAGTATATGTTAACTATCTTGAATTTATTTTTTTGTAAATGGGAATTAATAGAAAACAGAAAATCTCTACACACAACAAGTAAGAGATTGCACAAGTAATCAAAAACGTACAATATAGAAAATGGACAATACCAGATGGTTTTGCTGCTCAATTCTGGCACACTATTAGAGAAGAATTAACGGGGCGCCTGGGTGGCTCGGTCGGTTAAGCGTCCGACTTTGTCTCAGGTCATGATCTCACAGTCCGTGGGTTCGAGCCCCGCGTCCGGCTCTGTGCTGACAGCTCAGAGCCTGGTGCCTGTTTCGGATTCTGTGTCTCCCTCTCTCTGTGACCCTCCCCCATTCATGCTCTGTCTCTCTCTGTCTCAAAAATAAATAAACGTTAAAAAAATTTAAAAAAAAAGAAGAATTAACATCAGGTTTTGTAAATATATTACAAAAATGTAGAGTAGCAAATGTTTTCTAACTTATTCCAGGAAAGAATAATGATGAAAGGATAAACAAAATCTGATATATTGATGTATTAAAATATTATTCAATGTAGAAAGTGTGCAAAAAGTACTGATACATGCCTCAACATAGATGAACCTAGAATATATTATCCTAGTGAAAGAAGCTAGACACAGAAGGCTACATATGAATAATTCCATTTATATGAAATATCTAGAAAAATCATATCCATAGATACAGAAAGCTGACTATAATTCTGGCCATGGTCTGTTGCAGAAGGACAATGGGCAGTGACTGCTTAAATTATGACGTTTGTTTTTGAGGTGATGAATGTGTTCTGGAACTAGATATGGGTGATTGTTGCATAGTCTGTGAATGTACTAAATACCACTGACTCTAATATTTTAAATGAAAATTGTGTTTTGTATATTTTACCACAATAAAGAAGAAAGTAGGATGGAGGTTATAGTAAGCAAAATAAATAAATAAAATTATCTACAAGATACTAGCAAATTGAATCCAATGGTACACTAAAAAAAAAAAAATACCATGACCAAGTGGGATTTATTCCTGGGGTACAGCGGTGGTTCAATATTAGCAAATCAATCAATTTGATATATCACAAAATAAAAGAAAGACAAGAACAAAATGACCTTCTCATCAGATGCAGAAAAACCATTTGGCAAAACACAGCAGCTATCCTTGGTAAAAATCCTCAACAAAGTATGGATAGATACAACATAACTGAACATCACTAAAGGCCTTATAAAAAAGACCCACAGTTAATATCCTCAATGGTCAGGCAAAAGACAAGGATGTCCACTCTAATTATGACTATTTAATATATTACTGGAAATATTTTTAAAGTTATTTATATGTTTTGAGAGATAAAGAGAGAACACAAGTGAGAGGAGGGGCAGAGAGAGAGGGAGAAAGAATCCCAAGCAATCTCCACAATGTCAGCATAGAACCAAATGCAGGGGCCCATCTCATGAACCATTAGCTCATGATCTGGGCTGAAATAAAAGTTAGATGCTTAATCAACTGAGACACTCAAATGCACCATAATACTGGAATACTTAGCCTTGGGAATTAGACAAGAAAAATAAATAAAATGCACCCAAATCAGCAAGAAAGAAGTCAGACTTACTCTATTTGCAGATGACATGATACTCTGTAGAAAACCCAAATGACCCCACCAAAATAATGCCAGAACTAATAAATGAATTCAGCCCAGTCACTGGGTATAAAATCAATGCCCAGAAATCTGTAGCATTTCTATACACCAATAATTAAGCAGCAGAAAAAGAAAACAAGGAATTTGCAATTGCACTAATAACAATAAGATACCTAAAAATAAAACAAAGAGGTGAAAGATCTGTACTCTGAAAAGTATTGAACACTTATGAAATAAAGAAGACAAAAGAAATGAAAAAGCATTCCATGCTCGTAGATTGGAAGAACAATTGTTTTTATCACTATCCTACCCAAAGCAATCTACACATGTAAAGCAATCTCCATCAAAATACTACCAGCATTTTTTTTTCTGCAGAGCTTGAACAAAAAATCCTAAAATTTATATGGAACTGCAGGAGACCTCAAATAGCCAAAGCAATCCTGAAAATGAAAGAAAAAAAAAAAAGCAAATGCTAGAGGCATTACGATTCCAGATTTCAATAAGACAGTATGGTACTGGCACAAACCCAGATATATAGATCCATAGAATAGAATAGAAAATCCAGAAATGGACCCACAACTGTATGGTCAACTAATCTTCAACAAAGCAGGAAAGAATATCCAATGGATCAAAGACAGTGTCTTTAACAATTGGTGTTGGGGAAACCTACACAGCAACATGCAGAAGAATGAAAATAGACCACTTTCTTACACCATACACAAAAGTATAACTTCAAAATGGATGAAAAATCTAAATATGAGACAGGAAACCATTAAAATAATAAAGAATAACACAGACTGCAACCTGTTAACCTCAGCTAGAGCAGCTTCTTACCAGACACATCACTAAAGTTAAGAAAAATAAAAGCAAACATGAACGGCTGGGACCTCATCAAGATAAAAAGCTTCTGGGCAACAAAGCAAACAATCAACAAAACTAAAAGCCTGCCTACAGAATGAGAGAAAATATTTTGCAAATGACATATCAGATAAAGGGTTAGTATCCAAAATCTATACAGAACTTTTCAAACTCAACATACAAATAAACAAAATAATCCAAATAAAAAATGACCATAAGACACGTTTCCAAAGAAGATATCAAGGTGGCTAACAAACACATGAAAATTTGCTGACCATCATTTATCATCAGGGAAATATAAATCAAACCATGATGAGACATCACCCACACCTGTCAGAATGGATAAATTAACAACACAAGAAACAACGAGTGTTGGTGAGGATGAGGAAAAAGGGGAACCCTCTTGCATGGTTGCTGGGAATGCAAATTGGTGTAGCCACTCAGGAGAACAAGTATGGAAGTTTCTGAAAATGTTGAAAATAGAACTCACCTATGATCTAACAATTGCACTATTAGGTATTTATCCAAAGGACACAAAAATACTGTTAATAAGGAACACATACCTTCTGATGTTTATAGTAGCATTATCACCAATAGCCAAAGTATGGAGAGAGATGAAAGTTACATTGACTGAACAAGGGATAAAGAAGTGGTATATGTATATATACAAGGAATATAACTCAGCCATCAAAACATTAAAACTTTACATTTGTAATGACATGGATGGAGCTAGAGTGTATTATGTTAAGAGTAATAAGTCCGAGAATGACAAACACCATATTATTTCACTCAAATGTGGAATTTAAGAAACAAAACAGATGAACATATGGGAGGGGGGGAAAGGAGAGAGGGAAAAACAAACCATCTCTTTTTTTTTTTTACTTTTTCTTTCTTATGATTTTAGTACATTTTGTTTTCTTTAGCTTACTTTATTGTGAAATACATTATATAATACATATGACATGGAAAATATGTGCTTTTTAATTGCCTTTTTTATTTAAATTCAAGTTAGTTAACATGCAATGTAGTATTGGTTTCAGAAGTAGAACCCAAAGATTCATCACTTACATAATCACACATATATAATATGCAGTGCTCATCCCAAGTGCCTTCCTTAATGCCCATCACAAATTTAGCCCACCTCCCCACCCACGGAGTCTCTTATGGGTTGCCTTGCTCTCTGTTTTTATATTATTCTCCTTAAGTTCCATTTTATTAATCTGTTGTTTTTCTTAAATTCCATATATGAGTGAAATCATATATTTGTCTTTGCTTGACCTACTTCGTTTAATACAATAGATTCAAGTTCCATCTATGTTGTTGCAAATGGCAAGATTTTATTCTTTTTGAATGCCAAATAGTATTCCATTCGAATAGTATATATATATATATATATATATATATATATATATATATACATTTATATATATCACATCTTCGTTATGTATTCATCAGTCAATGGACATTTGTGCATATCGCTACTATAAACATGGGGGTACATGTACCCCTTCAAATCAGCATTTTTTTATCCTTTGGATAAATCCCTAATAATGCAATTGCTGGGTCACAGGGTACTACTATCTTTAATTTTTTGAGGAACCTCCATACTGTTTTCCAGAGTGGCTGCACCAGTTTGCATTCCCACCAAAATTGGAAAGGGTTCCCCTTTCTCCTCATTCTTTGAAACATCTGTTATTTCTTGAGTTTTTAATTTTAGCCATTCTGACAGGTGTGAGGTTGTATCTCATTGTGGTGTTGATTTGTATTTTTCTGATGATGAGTGATGTTGGGCATCTTTTCATCTATCTGTCAGCAATCTGGATATCTTCTTTAGAAAATTGCCTATTCATGTTGTCTGCCTATTTCTTCACTGGATTATTTTGGAAGGGAAAGGAATGTTTAGTTTGGTAAGTTTTTAAAGATTTTGTATACTAACCCTTTATACAATATGTCATTTGAAAATATATTCTTCAATTCTGTCCATTGTCTTTTAATTTTGTTGTTTCTTTTGCTGTGCAGAAGTTTTTCTCTTTTTTTATCTTAATAAGGTCCCAATAGTTCATTTTTGCTTTTTTTCCCCTTTCCTCCTGAGAAATGTCTAGTAAGAAGTTGCTGAGGCCAAGGTCAAAGAGATTGCTTCATGTGTTCTGTAGGATTTTGATGGTTTACTATCTCACAATTAGGTCTGTCATCCATGTTGAATTTAGTTTTGTGCATTGTGTAAGAAAATGGTCCAGTTTCATTCTTCTGCATGTCACTGTCCAGTTTTCCCAACACCATTTGTCGAAAAATTTGCTTTTTTTCCATTGGATATTATTTTATGCTTTGTTGAAAATTAGTTGGCCATATATTTGTGGATCCATTTTTGCTCCCATTGTTCTATGTGTCTGTTCTTGTGCCAGTAGCAAAATGTCTTGATGACTACTGCTTTGTAATACAGCTTAAAGTCAAGAAAGGTATGTATGCAGATATGGTTTTCTTTTTCAACATTAATCTGGATATTTGGGGTATTTTCTAGTTCTGCAAACATTTTAGGATTTTTTGTTCTAGCTCTGCGAAGAATGCTGGTGTTATTTTGATAGAAATTACATTGAACGTGTAGATTCCTTTGGGTAGTATCGACAATTTAACAGTATTTGTTCTTCCAACTCATGAGCATGGAATGTTTTTCCATTTCTTTGTGTCTTCTTCAATTTCTTTCATAAGCTTTCTAAGTTTTTAGTGTACAAATCTTTGGTTAGGTTTATTCCCAGGTATCTTATGATTTTTGGTGCAATTGTAAATGTTATCAATTCCTTTATTTATCTTTATGTTGCTTAATTATTGGTGTATAGAAATGTAGCTGATTTTTGTACACTGAGTTTATATCCTGCAACTTTTCTGAATTCACATATAACTACCAGCAGTTTTTCTTGTAGAGTCTTACTGATTTTCCATCCAGTGTATCATGTCATCTGCAAAGAGTGAAAGTTTGACTTATTTATTCTTTGCCAATTTGGATGCCTTTGATTTCTTTTCGTTGTCTGATTGTTGAGGCTAGGAGTCCCAGTACTATGTTGAACAACATTGGTGAGAGTGGACATCCTTGTTGTGTTCCTGACCTTAAGGAAAAAGCTCTCAGTTCTTCCCCTTTGAGGATAATGTTTGCTGTAGGCCTTTCAGATAAGGCTTTTACGATGCTGAAGTGTGTTCTTTCTATCCACACTTTTTGACTTTTTTTATCAAGAACAGATGCTGTATTTTGTCAAATGATTTTTCTGAATCTTTCGTATGGATCATATTTTTTTATCCTTTCTTTTATTGATGTAGTGTATTAAATGACTTGCAAATATTGAGCCACCTTTCATCCCAGGAATAAATTCCACTTGATCTTGGTGAATGATTCTTTTATAATACTGTTGGATTCAATTTGCTAGTATTTTAATGAGAATTTTGCATCATTGTTCATCAGTGATATTGGCCTATAGTTTTCCTTTATAGTCAAATCCTTATGTCATTTTGTAATCAGGGTAATGCTGGCCTCATGGAATGAATTTGGCAGTTTTCCTTCCCTTTCAATTATCATTATTATTATTATTATTATTATTATTATTATATTGGAACAGTTTGAGATGAACAGGTATTAACTCTTCTTTTAATGTTTGGTATAATTCACCTGTGAAGGCATCAGGCCTTGGGTTTTGTTTGTTGAAAGATTTTTTATTACTGATTTAATGCCTTTGCTGATTATTGGTCTTTTCAAGTTTTCTATTTGTTCATGTTTCAGTTTTGATAGTTTACATAACTCTAGAAATTTATCTTTGTATTCCAGTTTGTCCAATTCATTGGCATATAGTTTTTCATAAGATTCTCTTATCATTGTTGCTATTTCTCATCTTTCATTTATGATTTTATTTTTTGGGGTCTTTTCTCCTTTGTTTTTGATAAGTCTGGGTTATTTTTTTTTCAAAGAACAAGCTTATGGTTTCATTGATCTTTTCAATTGTTTTAAAGTTTCTATATAATTTATATCTGTTCTAATGTTTATAATTTTCTTCATTCTGGGCTGGGTTGGTGGCTCGGTCAGTTAAATGTCCAACTTCAGCTCAGGTCATGATCTTGTGGCCCATGAGTTTGAGCCCTGCATTGAGCTCTGTGCTGATAGCTCAGAGCATGGAGCCTACTTCAGATTCTGTGTCTCCCTCTTTCTCTCTGTCCTTCCCCTGCTCAAGCTCCATCTCTTTCTCTAAAAAATAAATAAACACTAAAATAAATTATGATTTCCCTCTTTCTGCTCATTTCAATGCTATTTTTCTTTTTCTAACTCCTTTAGGTATAAGGTTAGCTTGTGTATTGAGACTTTTATTGCTTCTTGAGGTAGGCCTGTTTTTTACTTCCCTCTTAGGACCTCTTTTCTACATCCCAAATACTTTGACCATTATGGGGTTTTTTTTAAATTTTTATTTGTTTCCATGCACTTGTTATTTCTTCTTTAATTTCCTGGCTGCCCTATTCATTGTGTAGTAGCATGTTGTTTAACCTCCAAGTATTTGTGGTCTTTCCAATTTTTTTTTTCTTGTGGTTGACTTCAAATTTTAATATTGTGGTCAGAAAAATGCATGGTATGATTTCAATCTTTTTTACTTGTTGAAGCCTGATTTGTTGCCTAATATGTGATCTATTCTGGAGAATGTCTCATGTGCTATTGAAAACAATGTGTATTTTGCCATTTTAGGTTGGAGTATTTTGAATATAACTCTGAAATCTGTCTGGGTCAGTGTGTTATTCAAAGCCATTTTTTCTTTGTTGATTTTCTATTTAAATTACGTATCCATTGATGTAAATGAGGTTGTAAAATCCCCTACTATAATTATCAATGAGTCCCTTTATATTTTAAATTAAATGTTTTATCTTTTTGTGAGCTTTCATGTTGAAGACATAAACATTTACAATTGTTAGGTCTTCATATTAAAAGTCCCCTTTATCATGATATAGTGCCCTAATTTATCTCTTATTACATAATCTGTTTTAAAGGCTAGATTGTCCAAAATAAGTATTTCAACCCCAGATTTCTTATAATGTCCAGTTGTGTACCCTCACTTTTCATCTGCATGTGTTTTTGGATATAAAACGAGTCACTTGTAGGCTAAACATAGATGGGTCCCATTTTTCCCCATTCTGACACCCTACATCTTTTGGCTGGAGACTTTAGTTAATTCACATTCAAAGTAATTATTAATAGATATGTATTTAATGCTATTTTATTACTTGTTTTGCAATTGTTTCTGGAGATTTTCTCTTATTCTTTCTTGTCATTCTCATTTTTAGTCTTTTCTTTCCACTCAATGAGTCCCCTTTAATGATTCTTGCAGGGTTGTTTTAGTGATCACAAATCCCTTTAGTTTTTGTTTGTCTGGTAAACTCTTTATCTCCACTTCTATACTGAATGATAGTCATGCTGGATAGAGTCTTCCTGGCTGCAGATTTTTCTCTTTCAGCATTTGGAATGTATCATGGCATTACCTTGTGGCTAATCAAGATTCTGTTGGGAAATCTGCCTTATGAGTCTTCTCTAGAAATTTAAGGACTTCTTTTGTCCTGCTGCCTTATTTTTTTCTTTATCACTACATTTAGAAAAATTATAATATGTTTTGGTGTTGGCCTACTTTTGTTGATTTTGATGAGAGTTCTCTGTGACACCTAGATCTGGAAGTCTTTTTTCTTGTCAAAATAATGGAAAATTTCAGGTATTAGCTCCTGAAATAAATTTTATGTCACATTGTCTCTCTATCCTTCCTCTTGGACCCTTTTAATATGAATGTTATTATGTTTTATGGAGTCACTCAGTTCCCTAAGTGTATACACTTCCATAATTTTTCTTTGTCTCTTTAGTTTAGCTTCCTTATGTTCCATTATTTTCTCCCCTATATCACTAATTTATCTTGCTGCTTTTTACAGCCTACTATTCATTATAGGAAGCATATTTACAGTCTCAGTTATTGCATTCTTTATGTATAACTGATCCTTTCTTTAACTAGGGTATAGCCCAGAAGGCACTGCACTGGTCCTGGAGAGAAAACAGGCAATGAAGCCAGGGGAATACAGTGTGGAAACTTAGATTTCAAGAGTGCCTTGGGCACAAAGTGGGAGATTATTTGCTCTTCTTGGAGTGTATACTTGAGAAGCAGCATTCACAGAGATACCTCTCAGTGAACAAAGGAGCCAGTTGGTCCCATATTCCCACCTTCACTCCTCAGTATAATACAGAGTCACCTGCAGGAAGCAGAGAAATTGGTACACTGGATGGCTAACCTGCTTATACCAAGCCTGACATTTTTTTAGTCTGTCTTGCCATAGCCAGGGAGTTATGCCCATTCTCCAAAATATAGGTAGAAACCGTTCCACACATTACATCTCCTGACCAGAGTTTTGCAGGGCTTTTGTTCGGATGGAGGTGATGACAAGTCTCATTTCCTAAGCAGCAAAGCACACCTATTTAAAACTCAACACATGTGGGGGATAGGCTTAGGAATCCCCTGGCCTTACACCAATGGGTTAACAAGGCATAAAGAAATACAAAGCTGTAGAATGCTCACACCTGAGTTTGGGTAAACCATATTGGCACCCCAAGAATAGGGAGGTGCAAAGGCGCCCCAGAATAGAAACGGGATGCAAAGACACCCAAAAATAGAAAGGGGGTGCAGCGCCCCT
The DNA here is from genome assembly GCF_028018385.1 of Neofelis nebulosa. Classification (NCBI taxonomy): domain Eukaryota; kingdom Metazoa; phylum Chordata; class Mammalia; order Carnivora; family Felidae; genus Neofelis; species Neofelis nebulosa. The sequence goes on along the minus strand of NC_080782.1, from coordinate 156,959,840 downwards.
AGAATAGAGAGGGAGGGGCAAAGTCTCAAAATAGGAATAGGTGCAAAGGCTCCCAATACAAAGGGATATGAGGTAAGCAAGATCAGGCATGCAGGGCAAAAATGCCCCACAATTTAGTACTATAGCAGAAAAGCTGCTTCCACGGGAGGAAAGGGCCAAGTTAGGTAAATTGGTGAATTAGACTATGGACCACTGCACTGCAGGCAAAGAAGCCCAGAGTAGAGATGGTTAACAAAAGAAAAGATGCCTTGTTAAACCTGAGGTTATTCCCTCTCTGTCTCATCCCCTAGGCTAGCTAAGTTAAACATACATGGCACCTCCTGTCTGCCATTAAACATACACGGCACCTCCTGTCTGCCCATCTGCCCAGCATCAGATTTTTGTTTTATATTGACCCAAACCACAAATACTATATGTCTCCAAAATCCCCCTCTTCCCTCATGTCCCCATGTTAATGTTAACAATTTATTTCTCTCTTTGTGCACACCCATCACATTTATAAGCCTTCTGATCTTAATAAATATGGGACAAGGACCCTTATTTGGGGCTCTTGTCTTTTCCTGGACATTAGCCATCTCTTGCTTTCATCCTGCATCCCACTGTTTTGCTGGCCAAATTAGAACTTCAGACTTAGAGTTTACGACAATCACACTCAGGTCAGGGACCAAATACTTCCGAATTCAGGTAAGCAGAACTCTACAGGCAACTGGCTTGTAGGATAGAGGTGTCAAACCCAGCAGCAGAATACACGCAGCACATACCAGAGTCACTCACTGAATTGCCAGGCCCTGGACACAACATGACATCTTTTTCAAAATGCCATTAATTTCAGTATCAGGAAACATAATTGGATTTTCTATCACAGAGAAAAAGAATACAGAGATATAGAGAAAATGAGAAAACAGAAGATTTAATCCCAAATTAAAGAATAAGATAAGGCTACAGCCAGAGATCTAAGCTAAACAGACATAAGGAACAATTCTGATGGAGAATTTAAAGCAACGGCATTAAGGGTACTCTCAGTGGGCTTGATAAAATAATGGAAAACATCAAGGAAATTCTTACCACAGAGATAAAAGTATTAAAAATAAGAATCAATCAGAGATGAGTATTGTTAGAAACAATGTTGATGTAATGAGCAGAATGAACAGAATTCAGAGGAAGCAGAGGAATGAATGATATGGAAGACAAAATAACAGGAAGCAAAGAGCTGAACAAATTAAAGAGGAAGTATGGAGCTCTAGAATAAACATAGGGTACTCAGTGTCTTCTTCAAATATAATAGCATTCATAATGTAGACTTAACAGATAATCAGAACATTCTATTCTAAAACAGCAGAATAAACATCTTCTCAAGCGCATATTAGGGTAGATCCAGGATAGATCACATATTAGGACACAAATCAAGTCCCAAGAGATACTAAAAGTTAAAATTACTTCATGCATCTTTTTTGGCCACAATACTATGAAATTTGAAGTCAAACACAAGAAAAAAAATTGAAATTCCACAAATACATGGAGGTTAAACAACATGTTACTAAACAATTAATGGGTCAACCAGGAAATCAAAGAAAAAATTTTAAAAAGTTACATGGTAACAAAAAAACAGAAACACAATATGCATTATAAATGGCAAGATTTCATTGTTTTTTTATGGCTGAGTAATATTCCATTGTATTTATATATCACATCTTTATCCACTCATCATTTGATGAACATTTGGACTCTTTTCATAGTTAGGCTATTGCTGATAATGTTGCTATAAACACTGGGGTGCATGTGGATGGAGCTAGAGTGTATTATGCTAAGCAAAACAAGTCAGTCACAGAAAGACAAATACCACATGATTTCCCTTATGTGGAACATAAGAAACAAAACAGATAAATATAGGGGAAGACTAAAAAAAAGAGGTAGGAGGGGCGCCTGGGTGGCGCAGTCGGTTAAGCGGCCGACTTCAGCCAGGTCACGATCTTGCGTCTGTGAGTTCGAGCCCCGCGTCGGGCTCTGTGCTGACAGCTCGGAGCCTGGAGCCTGTTTCCAATTCTGTGTCTCCCTCTCTCTCTGCCCCTCCCCCGTTCATGCTCTGTGCCTCTCTGTCCCAAAAATAAAATAAAAAACATTGAAAAAAAAATTTAAAAAAAAAAAGAGGTAGGCAAACAATAAGGGACTATGAACTATAGAGAACATTCTGAAAGTTGCTTGAGGTGAAGTGGGCAGGGTGTTGGATAAATGCATCATGGATGTTAAGGAGGGAAATTGTGATGAGCACTGGATATTTTATGTAACTGATGAATCACTAAATTCTAATGTTATGCCATATGTAAACTAACTCACATTTAAATATAAACTTGAAACTAACTAACAAGCAAAAAAAGAAACACATGGGTAAAAAAACATTGGGATGTAGCAAAAATGGTCCTAAGAGGGAAGTATATAGTAATATAGGCATGCCTCAAGATCTCAAATAAAAAAACAAACCTTACACCTAAAGAAGTTAGTAAAAGAACAAGTGAAGTCTAAACCCAGAAAAAAGAAGTAAATAATAATTATTAGAGCAGAAATAAGTGATATAGAAATTTTTTTTTTAAGTTTTTTTTTTTTAACGTTTATTTATTTTTGAGACAGAGAGAGACACAACATGAACAGGGGAGGGGCAGAGAGAGAGGGAAACACAGAATCGGAAGCAGGCTCCAGGCTCTGAGCCATCAGCCCAGAGCCCGACGCGGGGCTCGAACCCGTGGACCGCGAGATCGTGACCTGAGCCGAAGTCGGACGCTTAACCGACTGAGCCACCCAGGCACCCCAAGTGATATAGAAATTTAAAAAATAGATCAGATAAATGAATCCAGGAGCTGGTTCTTTGAAAAAATTAATAAAATTGATTAACCTCTAGGCACACTTATCAAAATCAGACCAGAAATGATCCAAATGAATAAAAAGACAAATAAAAGAAGAGAAATAACAACCAACACTACCGAAACACATGGAATTATAAGAGAATATAATGAAAAATTATATATCAACAAATTAGACAAACTGGAAGAAATGGATAATTCCTACAAATACATAAACTACCAAAACTGAAACAGGAAGAAATAGAAAACCTGAATAGACAGTTAAACAGTAAAGAAATTGACTCAGTAATAGATAAACTCAAAACATACAAAATCCAGAGCCACATGACTTCACAGGCAAATTCTATTAAACATTAAGGAAGAGGTAATATCTATACTTTTCAAACTATTCCAAAAAACACAAACAGAAGAAACTTCTAAATTCATTCTATTAGACCACAGTAAGCCTGATACAAAATTTAGATGAAGACTAAAAGGAACATTGTAGGCCAATATCCCTGATAAACATGGATGAAAAATTCTCAATAAAATATTAGCAAAGCAAATCTAACAGTACATTAAAAGAATCACTCATCATGATCAAGTGGGATTTATCCATGGGTTGCAAGGGAAGTTTAATTTTCACAAATCAATCAGCATGATACACCACATAAATAAAAGAAAGAATAAAAACCATATCATCATTTCAAAATGAAGAAAAACCTTTTAACAAAATACAACATCACTTCATGATAAAAACTCTCAACAAAGTAGGTTTAGAGGGCACATAACTCAACATAATAAAAGCCATATACAAATAACCCACAGATAATATCATCCACCTGGGGAACAACTGTGAGCTTTTCCTCTATAGTCAGGAACAAGTCAGAGATGTCCTCTCTCCACCGTTATTTAACAGTACTGGAAATCGTAGCCTCAGCAATCAAACAACAAAAAGAAATAAAATTTTCAAGAAAGAAAGAAAACATGCACTATTGCAATGACATTATATGTGATATAGAAAACCCTAAAGACTGCCCCCGCAAAAAAAAAAAAAAAATGGTAGAAGTGATAAAGGAATTCAGCAAAATTGCATGACATGAAACGCACCTGAGTGGCTCAGTCGGTTAAGCATCAGACTCGATTTTGGCTCATGTCAAGATCACGATTTTGTGGGTTTGAGCCTTGCATTGGACTCTGTACTGGCAGCACAAAACCTGCTTGGAATTATCTCTCTCTCCCTCTGCCCCTCCCCCACTTGCATTGTCTCTGGCTCCCTCAAAATAAGTAAATAAACTTTTTTAAAAAGTTGCATGACACAAAATCAAAGTACAGATTACTGTTGTATTTCTAAACACCAATAATAAAGCAGCAGAAAGAAAAATTAAGGAATCAATGTTATTCATAATTGCACCCAAGCAATACAGTATCTAGGAATAAGCCTAGCCAAAGTTTTGAAAGACCTTTACTCTGAAAACTTATAAAACAATTATGAAAGAAATTGAAGAAGCCAGTAAGAAATGCAAAAGAATTCCATGTTCATGGATTGGAAGAATAAACATTGTTAAAATGTCTATACTACCCAAAGTAATCTACACATTAAATGTAATCCCCATCAAAATAAAAACAGCATTTTTCACACAGATAGAACAAAGTATCCTAAAATTTGTATAGCATCACAAAAGACTCCAAATAGCCAAAGCAAAGCTGAAAATGAAAAACAAAACAAAACAAGCAAACAAAAAAAAAAGACGAAAACAAAAACAAAAGAAAACAAAGTTGGAGGCATCACGATTCCAGATTTCAAGCTATATTATAAAGCTGTAATAATCAAGATAATATGGTACTGGGAGAAAAACAGACACATCAATCAATGGAAGAGAATAGACAACCCAGAAATGGACGCACAACCATATAATCCACTAATATTTGAAAAAAAACAGGAAAAATATCCAATGGAACAAAGAGAGTTCCTTTAACCAATTGCACTGGGAAAACTGGATGGCGATAAGAAAAAGCATAAAACTGGAGTACTTTCTTACACCACACACAAAGTAAATTCGAATGGATAGACAACCCAAGTAGGAGGCATAAAATTATAAAAATATTAGAACAAAATCAGTAGCCTCTTTGACATCAGCCTTAGCAATTTCTATCTAGATATGTCTCCTGAGGCAAAGGAAACAAAAGTAAAAAATTATTGGGACTTCATGAAAATAAAAACCTTCTGCACAGCAAAGAAAACAATCAACAAAATAAAACGGAACCTAGGGAATGGGAGAATATGTTTGCAAATGACATATCTGATAAGGATTAGTATCCATAATTTATAAAGAACTTCTAAAATTCAACACCCAAAAAGGAAATAATCCGATGTAAATACGGGCAGAAGACATGAACAGACATTCCTCCAAAGAAGACATTCACATTTACCACAGACATGAAAAGATGCTTAACTTCACTCATCATCAGGGAAACACATATCAAAACTATAATGAGATGTCACCTCACCCCACTTAGAATGGCTAAAATCAACAACACAAGAAATAACAGGTGTTGGTGAGAATGTGGAGAAAGGGGAAACTTCTTTCACTACAGTGGGAATTCAAATCGGTGTTGACACTGCTGAAAATAGTAATGAGATTTCACAAAAACTTAAAAATAGAACTACTTTACAATCCAGGAATTGCTCTAGTAAGTATTAATGCAAAGAGTACAAAAATGGGATACTTGTCCCTATTACATTAACAATAATAGACAAATTATGGAAACAACCTAAGTGTGCATTGACTCATGAATGGACAAAAAAAGAGAAGGGGTGTGTGTGTGTGTGTGTGTGTGTGTGTGTGTATATATATATATATATATATATATATATATATATATAACTGATGGCTATCAGAAGATTAGAGGGATGGGAGGGAAGATGGAGGAGGATAGAGGGATGGGTTAAATAGGTGATGGAGATTAAGGACTAGGTTTGCTATTGAATTCCTGAATCAGTATATTGTACACCTGAAACTTACATTACACTCAATGTTAACTGAAATTTAAATCAAAACTTACAATCAAAACTTACAAATTACTGAAGAGGATAAGTAAAAACTTGACTTTTTTGGAGAAAAAAAGTCAAAGGGGTCAGGATGAGTCATCTGCGGGCTAGAGGACAAAGAATACTCCAGTCTTCAAGTGTTGGCTTTACAAATGAAAGTCATGGTCTGTAGAAAGGATGTCATGGGTAAAGGATGGCATGAGAAAATGATCAATGTAATTCCAGAACATATATACAGAAAAGGGCTCAGAAGAATGTTGTTACCTTGTTCTTGGTTTATCTGAACTTCCTGGTACATACTATGCACCCCATAAAATTTATAGTTTGAAAGCAAAAATTGACTTTTAAATCATGATCTGGATGTACATTATAGTTGATTTTTAAATTGTTTAAATACTATTTTTTGTATTATTGAAATATAATTGACATACAATGTTATATTTATTTCAGGTGTACAATATATTGATTCAATTTTCTTTTTAATGATTTGTGTTTTTATATTTTCTATTATTAGCATATCAACATTTAAATCACAATTATCCTAACATGCAATATTAAGACAACATTGATTACAATGGAGTGACAAGAGAAAGAATACAATCAGTAATCTAATGAAAAGTGACTGAGATGAAGATGTGTAAAGGATACCCCTTCAATTTTATTCTCAACCACAGTAGGGATTAGTGGTGCTTTGATACACCAATTAGTCTAAGAGTTGCAGATGTAACTCTTTTATATTTCAGATAAGAAAAAGATAAGAGAACTATATCAATACCTCACACAATAATTTTTTTGAAAATTAAATTAAGATAAGATAATACACATATGTAAGAAAGATATTTTACAACGTGAAAAGGGCTATGACCACATATATACTGACATTCATGTTAGGTCTCTTAATTGCATTCTTCTTCAAAGTCCCAGAAGGAATTTTTCGACAACAAACCTCATCAACTCCCATGATGGGCATAGTAAAACCAGGATGATGTCACTCTCCTGTTTATCCTTATACAGTTTACCATGAGCCCACTCCATTACCCATGTAGATAAGGGTTGCAGCAGCATCTGATGTTGAGTTTGATAATATAGAAAGAACTATAGGAGCAAAGGGTAATTACTGTTTTTGACTTATTCTCTTTCTGATACAAGCTATTCATTCTTGGCCACATCTTCTCAGTTCTTCCTTATATATTTTTATGAAGAAAAGAAAACGTGCATTTTTAAAATTCAAGTATAATTAAAACACAGTGTTTTATTATTTTCAGTCATACAATATAATGATTCAACAAATCTGTATGTTTATACTCTTAATCACCCTTTTTTGATTGATTGTTTACTATAACAATAATTTACAGCAAAATATTAGGAAACGGCTTTTTAATTTCCACTTATGTATGGACACAAGAATATGCATGCCTCCTATATTATTGAATGATGTGTTTGTTTTATTGAGGTTGAGATTTTACAGAAGAAATAAGACTCATTTTTCTTTAAGTGTGGACTATTTCTGGTAGTTAGAAAACTGAAACATTGTCTCAATTATACTTACTGTTTCTTACATGAAAATGACAGTGGGTGATTATAACTAAATTGTAGACTGTGGAGGGAAGATGATATTCTAGAGACCTAAAGCAGCTTTATAGGCTCAGGATTCTATCACCTGACTTGAGATTGAGACAAAAATCTTCCCTCAGGTGAATTGTGTGATGCTAGGCAGATACCTGCAATCTGAATTATTTAATTTGCAAAAGGAAAAAAAAATTAAGTTTATTAAGTACTTCATTGACTTTTGGGGAAGGCAATACATAGAATGATATAGAACAATAGAATAATTTCTGGTGTGCCATCACCTAAAGATTTGATATTCTACCACCACTATTAAAAGAAATAGAGAGAAAGGGATATTTTGAAGATATTTTTAAGTACACACTATGCCCAGCATGTGGTTCAAACTCATGACCGCAAGATGAAGAGACATGTCTACCACTGAGCCATCCTGGTGTCCCTACCACCACTATTAATAATTCCCCAATTTAAATATGAATTTTTCTGTTTACATTCAACTCAAGCAATTGGATAGAGAAAAGTAAGAATGAACAGGGTGGCCAGTTGCTTTGCAAGGTACAGACAGCATTCCATTGTCTGGCTGGTGTGCCAGGTAGGCTGTTCAGTGTAGCTTGATCATAGTGATTCCAATTTACCAAAGTGCAACAGAGATTTGCTTCATTTGACCACAAACATTGACTCAGCAGGTATGTTTTCTTTTATTGGGCTGTTTAAAATTTTTGCACATAGGTCAGTTTTCATCTGCTAGTGGGGGTGGAAAATGACAATAATATTATAGGTTTTAATGCAATGTGTACCAGATTTGTTGGGTATTTATATTAAGGCATCAAGTATATTTTAAGTGTTGTCTACTAGTTTAGAACCCCAGAAAGTGGGACAGTTAATAAGTTGAATATCGTAATTAGTCTTTGGAATTATTACAAGAGTATACAATGTTTTGAAACTCAGATTTTATACCTGAAATATCCCTATATCATAACCATTTCTAAACTCTTCCTGAAGAGAAAAGCCAATGTTTCTTTTCTGTTGTTGTTGGTAAGGACTTTTAAAATTTAACATTTAAATATTTTTAATGTTTTATTTACTTTTGAGAGAGAGAGTCGGAGTACGAGCAGGGGAGGGGCAGAGAGAGATGGAGACACAAAATCTGAAGAAGGCTTCAGGCTCTAAGCTGTCAGTACAGAGCCCAACACAGGGCTCAAACTCATGAACCACAGGATCATGACCTGAGCCGAAGTTGGACGTTTAACTGACTAAGCCATCCAGGAGCCCCAACATTTAACATGACATTACATATCAGTAATTGAAAAGTTGCAAAGGTTTGATGTCTAAAAGACAAAATGTAAAAGAAGCTGTTACTGATTCTTTTCAGAAAGGACAGATATATTTTACTTCAACTGTTCTTTCTTATTCATCTGGAGCAATTTCAGTATTTTACTTTAGGGATGCCTGGGTGGCTCAGTCAGTTGAGTGTCTGACTTCAGCTCAGGTCATGATCTCACGGTTTGTGGGTTCAAGCCCCATGCTGGGCTCTGTACTGACAGCTGGAGTCTGGAGCCTGCTTTGGATTCTGTGTCTCCCTCTCTGCTCCTACACACACACACACACACACACACACACACACACACTACTTTTTCCTGAATACATGGACTATGACAGTCTTCCACCTAATCAATTTAATTTTTTTTTTGTCTTCAGAATATAATATAGATGTAGGCTTTGAGTAGCTGATTAGGAGGGGGGGAGGGTGTTGAATTGTAGTCAGAGACCAACTCAGTGTTCAATTTACCTCTCTACATCTCAGTTTCCATGAAAAATTGGTTGCTATAGACAATAAAGGAGATGGTGTTTGTAAAAGCAACTAAAGGTTTGCCTTGTAAATAGCAATGATCTTATAAATGCTAGTTCTTCCTGAGATTTAGAACAAATGGTAGGAGATTTAAGTAGATGAAGTTAGAGAAGAATATATTAGATAGAACTAAGATAGGATTTTCCATAAAGATCTGCTTAACTTGAGTAAAATAATAAATATATACTATATATTTATTATATTTTTGTATTCATATATATTCCTATGTATATGTATATGTATATGTATATGTATATGTATATGTATAGTCAGTGACAACAGAAATTATCAAATCCAAATTTTTATTTGTATGAATAGATAATAAAACTGTCAAACTAAAGTAATTCATCTTATATCATAAAACAAAAATGGTAACTATCATCTCTTGCACAAATTCTGCATAGAATTACCATAGATATTAACTCTTTAAATTAACAATATATGCGCTTATTTATCTGTGACTGGTAATGTTCTAAGCACTTTCATTATTTTACATAACTTAATCCTGAACGTAGCTGAAATCTAACATTATTATCCTGTGTTTATGTAAAGTAAACAAAGGGTAGAGGATAACCTGGACCCACAGTCACAGTCCAGCTTCAAAGTTTGGGCTCCTAAATTAATAGATATAGGGAGTTGGTCATTGGCAGTGCCTTAATCTGCTCCTGTACATGCATGGATCACTCCTTTAAATCACAGAACATCATAGCCTGGCCTGATTTAATGGACAATGATGGTTCAAACTTTTGGTATAAATATTCCTCAAATTATCTTTCAGTTACTTTCTAAATCTTTCTTATATGGAGTGCATCTCCCAGAGCTTTTAAGATCCATTTGCATCCTTAAACAAGAAATATTGATTCAATTTTGACTTCCATAACAACAACAACAAAAAAAACTATAAGAAATTTTATTGTATTTTTTTCAGTGATTCACTTTTTGCATTTTTATGCAGCAGTGATTCTGTGAATTTCCATACATACTAATAAACAACTATCATCAGGAAATGTCATGACCTTGAACTATGGGAACGTTCCTTTAAGTTATCAATATATATATATTTTTTTATTTGAGTGTACTTCACACACAATGTTACATTTGTTTCAGGTATATGACATAGTATATCAATAAGTTATCTTTTATGCTATGCTCACAAATGGATCTTCTATCTGTCACCATACAAAATATCATTGACTATATTTCTTATGTAATGTCTTTCATTCCCTGCAACTTATTCATTCCATAACTGGAAGACTGTATCTTCCATTCCCTGTCACCCATTGTGTCCATTATCCTACAGCTCTCCCCTCTGATAACCATCAGTTTCTTCTCTATATTTCTAGGTATCATACTGTTTTATTGTTGTTGCTGTTTATTCATTTGTGTTTTGGATTCCTTATGTGAAAGAAATTATGTAATATTTGTCTTTCTCAGTCTGACATATTTCACTTATCATAATACCCTAGTGGATCCATCCATATTGTAAAAAGGGGAAGAATCTCATCCACTATTATAGTAGCTTACTGTATATATGTATATATATATATATATATATGTATATGCATATGCATATTTATACACACACAAACTATTCCTTTCTTATTCATTCATCTATTGATGGACACTTAGGTTTTTTTCATTTCTTTGTATTGTAAATAATGCTGAAATAAACACATGGGCACATATAAAATAAACAATGGGATATTACCTATAAAAAAGAAAGAAATCTTGTCATTTGCAACACCATGGAGCGAGGTACAGAGTAATGTTAGGTGAAATATGTTGGTCAGAGAAAGAAATACCATATGATTTTGCTCATATGTGGAATTTAAGAAACAAAATAAGTGAGCAAAGGGAAAAGAGAGAGAGGCAAACCAAGAAACAGACTCTTTTTGTTAATGTTTATTTATTTTTGAGAAAGACAGACAGAGCACTAGTGGAGTAGAAGCAGAGAAAGAGGGAGACACAGGATCTGAGGCAGGCTCCTGGTTCTGAGCTGTCAGCACAGAGCCCAATGTGGGGTTTGGACCCACAAACCATGAGATCATGACCCGAGCTGAAGTCAGACGCTTAATCAACTGAGCCACCCAAGTGCTCTGAAATGGACTCTTAACTATAGAGAACAAACTGATGGTTACCAGAGGAGAGGGGAGGGGAAAGGTGAAATTGGTGATGGGGATTAAGGAGGGCACATGTGATGAACACCAGGTGTTATATGACAGTGTTGAATCACTATATCATACACCTGACACTAATATTACACTGTATGTTAACTAAAAGGAATTTTAAAAAAACTTTAAAAAATAAAGTCAAATGAAAATTGGAAATAAAAATTAACATAGGGGATCATACAGTGTTTTTGGTTTCTTTGGACAAATGCATACCAGCAGTGGAATTTAAAAAGTACCAATATTTTTGACACACAGTTGTGAATCCTTGGATTTTTAGTAAATTTATTCAATTACTGGTAATTTAAAATCCTGAAATACACTAGTCCTTGGAACTTCCCCTTATTAGTTTACTGAGTTGGCATGTGTAAACATACACACACACACACACACACACACACACACACACACGCTCACTGCACACTTATTTCAGGAGGTCATATCCCATCAGTGATCTGTTAACTCCATAGTTCTCCTTGGTGATGATGCAGGTGAAATCCAATGGAGAAGAACACTTGGGTGGCCAAGCGTACTGGACGATCAGATTTTGACCTAGTGGGACTCTTCAGTCAATCCAAGCACCCAACTCTCCTTTGTGCGGTAATTTTTATGGATTTCCTGATGGCCTTGACTGGAAACATTATCCTGATCCTTGTGATATGCCATGATGCCCACTTTGACAACCCCATGTACTATTTTATCACCCAGTTGTCTCTCATGGATGTGATGTACATTTCTGTCACTGTGCCCAAGATGCTCTTGGACCAGGTCATGGGTGTGAATAAGATCTCAGCCCCCGAATGTGGCATGCAGATGTTTCTCTACTTGACACTAGCAGGTTCAGAAGTTTTCCTTCTAGCTGCCATGGCCTATGACCGCTATGTGGCCATCTGCCATCCACTCCATTATCCTATCCTCATGAACCATAGGATATGCCTCATCTTGGTGTCTTCCTGCTGGTTTCTTGGATCTCTGGATGGATTTATGCTCACACCCGTCACCATGACCTTCCCCTTCTGCAGATCCCGGGAGATCCATCATTTCTTCTGTGAAGTCCCTGCTGTAATGAAGCTTTCCTGCTCAGATACTTCCCTCTATGAGACACTCATGTACTTATGTTGCGTTCTCATGCTCCTCATCCCTGTGACAGTCATTTCAAGCTCCTATTCTTTCATCCTCTTCACCATCCACAGGATGAAGTCAGCAGAGGGGTGGAAGAAGGCCTTTGCTACTTGTTCTTCCCACATGACCCTGGTAATCCTCTTCTATGGGACTGCTGTCTACACCTACATGCTCCCCAATTCCTACCACACCCCTGAGAATGACATGATTGTATCTGTCTTTTACACCATACTCACTCCTGTTCTAAACCCTTTAATTTATAGTCTTAGGAATAAGGATGTCACAAGGGCACTAAAAAAAATGAATGTAGGATCTGTCAGGAAACTATAAAGTAGGAAATATCTGTACTGTTTTTTCTGCACTCTACAAATTAAAACTGTAGGATACTATGCCAATGTTTTACCTCAAATTCTGATACCATGATGTGTCATCACCCATTCATCCCTTTCAGTGAAATTGTTTCCCTGTACCAGAAAGCTCTTCATTTTTACACTTCTGCATTCAAAAGATTTTGTACATTTGGATTATATCCATGTTACATTTTTCTGAAGTTTCCACTGAGATCCTATAGAAGACTATTCATATTCTTAAGAAATATGTAATAATATATTAGAAACGAAGATCATAAAGTGTGCAACTGATGACAGAAAGAGATAGAAAGAGGTGATAAAGCAAATGATGTACAAAGTTAAGAGAATCTAGGCAAAAGGTATATGAATATTAATTGTACTATTGTTATTATTCATACAAATTTTCTGTAAATTTTAAATTACTTAAGAATAAAACATAAAATATAAGACTTTTGGCTATTATAAAAAGTTGTCCTTGGTGCATGGTGGCAGTGTAAGTGACAAGTCTTAGATATCATGCTCATGTTAATATGGCTATCACTACTGCAACAATACATTTGTCAGCCTGCAATTAATTAGGGAAATTCTAGTCTTTAGGTTCCAAACCTCAAAACATCTTGTTACCTCTCTGAAATCATTGTTACATTGTGTTAAAAAAGGTACTGTGGGAAAAATATTAACCCCAAGTAGGAGGGCTTAGGGAATTTTTCCAGCAAAATGTAGTATTGAAGCTGAGATCTGAAGTATCTAGCATTTTATAGAAACAAGCAGAGGAAGATCATCAAACATTCAATCCTTCATTTATTCAACAACACATTTTATGCTATATTATAATAAAAATAATAACTAAAGCTAAGTGAATTTAACATATAAATAACAAATGTCTACTCTCCCTAAAGATATGATCCATAGGTGTGGTTTGTGCAAATATTTGTAATAAATAAATACATAAATTGTTTTAAGGTGCATGTAGAGAGGGTACAGTTCATAAGCAAGCACCAGTTTCACCTATGACATATGAGTTCAGTCAAACAAAGAGGCTTAAAAGAGACCCTAGAGCTCAGTGTTGAATGGTGACCAGATGTTACGTTCATATGACTATAGAGGGCTAGGACCATGGATCTTGCTCAAGGACATGATGCCGCACAAAAGGAACACTAGGAGCAAAGTTCAGGTGGTTTACCAAGCAGGAGAGAAATGTTCCAATGGCACCTCCTTTCTGGATTCACTTTATAGCCCAATTTTTGCCATTTTGTGACCTAGGTATTTACAAATAGTAATAAAATGAGACATAGACTTTTAGAAGAGTGAAATTAGTGGGAATCATTTGGAGCAGAGCAACACTGGAAGTATGGAGACCAGGTGTGTGAGGACAGTAAGCTGAATAGTGTTTACCTAAGTGGAATGGACCATTCCAATTGGAATTAGGGGCTTTGGGGTATAAGCAGGGTTACTTGCTAATTCTTGTATTTTATTATGCATTCTAACGTGAGTGAGGTGATATTTTGGAGTATATATATATTTTAATTCCATAATGATTAGTGATTCTGAACACCTTTTCATGTACCTGTTGGTCATCCATATGTCTTCTTTGACATAGTGTCTATTCAGATCTTCTTCCCTTCTTTAAAACAGATTGCATGGGTTTTGCTGTTGTTGTGTGGTGGTGGTGGTGGTGGTGGTGGCTATAATTTTGTATGAGTCCTTTATATGTTTTAGATGTTATCCGTTTATTGAAAATATAATTTGCAAACATTTTCTGCCATATTTGGTTGCCTTTTCATTTTGTGGATGTGTTCTTTTGTTGTGAAGAAGCTTATTAGTTTGATGTAGGCCTACATATTCAATTTTGCTTTTGGTGTCAAAAAAAAAAAGGAAAAAAGAAAAAACTATCACCAATTCCAATAACAAGGATCATACTGCCTATTTTTTTTATCTCTGAAAATTGTATGATTTCTGGTCTTACATTAAAATCTTTAATGCATGTTGACTTAATTTTTGTATATAGTGCTGCAAAATAGTGGTCTAGTTTCATTTTTTTGCATGTGACTGTCCAGATTTCCTAACATCATTAATTGAATATACTATCATTTGTCCATGTTATATTGATGGCTCCTGCGTCATAAAATATTTTACCATGTATGCACGGATATATTTCTAGGCTCTCCATTCCATTCCACTGAATGGTGTGTCTGTTTTTATGCTAATACATACTGTTTGGATAACTGCAACGGTCATATAGTTTGAAATCAGGAAGGATTATGTGTTCAGATTTATCCTTCTTTCTCAAGATTCCTTTGGCTCTTCAGGGTATTTTGTGGTTCCATACAATATTTAGGATGTTTTTGTTTAATTTCTATGAATTTTTACATTGGAATTTTAATAGGAATTGCATTTAATATATCCTTTAGGTATTATGGAGATTTTAACAATATTAATTTTTCCAATCCGTGAGCATCATATCTCTTTTCATTTATTTGTTTCTTCTTCAATTTCTTTCATCACCATCATAGGGTTTTCCGTGTACAGATCTTTCAACTATTTGTTTAAAGGTGTTCCTTGGTATTTTATTCTTTTTGATGTAATTATAAATGGAATTTTCCATTCCCTTTGTTATTAGTCTGTAGAAATGAAACGCATTTTTGTGTCTTGATTTTGTATCCTGCAACTTTATGAATTTATTAATTCTAACAGATTTTTTAGTTAAGTCTTTAAGTTTTTGTATATATATCATGCTGTCTGCAAATAAAGACAGTTTTACTTCTTCCTTTCAAACTTGGACAACTTTCATTTCTTCTTGCCTAGTCACTCAGGCTCAGACTTACAACACTATGTTGAATAAAAGTAATAAGAGCGAGCTTCTTTGTCTGGTTCCTGATCTTAGAGGAAAGATTTTAGCTTTCCATCCTTGAGTATGATGCTAACTGTGGGCTTGACATGTTTAACCTCTATTATGTCAAGATAAATTTCCTTTATATCCACTTTGTTGAGATTTATCATAAATGGATGTTGAATTTTGTCAAATGCTTTCTCTACAGCTATTGAGGTTATGGTGTGATTTTTATCCTGCATTTTTTAAATGTGGTTTCATCATGTTTATAAATTTTTGGAAGAGTAAGATTAACCATCTTTTAATCTCTGGAATAAATGCCACTGGATTATGATGGATCCATATATTTTTGTATATTGTATTTCCATGTCATTTGTCCCTACAATTTCAATATCTTTTTTTTAATTCTTCTTTGATCCATTGTTTTTTTTTTCAGTAGGATATTGTTTCATCTCCACATACATGTGGATTTTCTAGTTTCTTTTTGTAATTGATTTTCAGTTTCATACCATGTGGTCATAAACAATGCCTGATATGATTTCAATCTTCTTAAATTTTGTAAGCCTTGTTTTGTGTCCTAACATATGGTTTCTCCTGAAAAATATTCCACATGCACTTGAGAAAAAAATGTTTATGTTGTTTTTGAATGAATTGTTCTGTATATATCTGTGAAGTCTATCTGATCTAATGTGTTATTTAAGGCTAATGTTTCCTCATTGCTTTTCTGTGTGGATGATCTAAACATCGATGAAAGTTATTAGGGATCCTTGACATAATTGTATTATTGTTTACTTCTCACTTTAGGTCTGTTAATATTTGCTTTATATATTTAAGTGACCCTGTTTTAGATGCATATTTTTACAGTGTTTTATTCTCTTGTTGGATTAATCACTTTTATGATTTAGGATTTATCATTTATCATTTGTAATGTCCTTTGACTCTTTGTACAGTGTTTGTTTTAGTCTGTTTTGTCTTATATAAATATAGTTTTCCCAGTTTTCTTTACTTTCCATTTGCATGAAACATTTTTTTTTACCCTGAAAGTTTTTGTGTCCTTATATCTGAGGTGAGTCTCTTATAGACAACTTATAAATAAATCTGTCTCTTTTTTTCCTATCTGTTCAGCCACTCTACACTTTGGTTTGGAGAATTTAGCTCATTTACATTTAAATGTATTTTGTTAATTGTTTTCACACTGGTTGGTAGTTATTCTGTTTGGGGGGGTGTGATTTGATTATTTTTTTTTTAGTGGTATGCTTAGATTCCTTTCTCTTTTTAATTTTTTGTATCATTTATATGTCCTGCTTTGCAATTACTTTAAGGCTTACAAAAGAAACTTTTATATAAATAGTCTATTTCAAATTCATTTCAACTGAAGTTTTAACGCATTCTAAAGCTGTACACTTTTATCTTTCTCTCAAATTTCTTATGCTTTTGATGTCACAATTTACATCTTTTTTAATTTTTTTAAATTTTTTAACGTTTATTTATTTTTGAGACAGAGAGAGACAGAGCATGAATGGGAGAGGGTCAGAGAGAGAGGGAGACACAGAATCTGAAATAGGCTACAGGTTCTGAGCTGTCAGCACAGAGGCTGACACGGGGTTCAAAATCATGGACCGCAAGTTCATGACCTGAGCTGAAGTCGGACACTCAACGGACTGAGCCACCCAGGTGCCCCACAATTTACATCTTTTTATCTTTGTATTCCTTAGCAAATTTTGTAGCTATAATTATTTCTTACTATTTTAGAATTTTAGCCTTCATACTAGCTGATGATTAACTCGCCATCTTTATAATAGATTATTCTGAACTTTGGTATATTGTTTTTACCAATGAAGTTATACTTTAAAATTTTTTCCTATTGCTAATTAGTACTCTTATTTCACATAAAGACTCACATTAGCGTTACTTATAAGGTTTGCTTGCGGTAACAAAGTACTGTAAACTTTGTTTAACTTTTAAGCTTGTCTTTTGTTCAAGTCTTTAATCCATTTTGAAATGATTTTTATAGATGATGTGAAATACTTGTCCTTTATTATCTTTTGTTATGTGTATATTTAGTTTTACCAACACAGGTTGAAGAGACCATAATTTCCTGTGTGTATTCGTAGCTTTGAAATGAAAGATGAGTTATATGCATGGGGTTATATTCTTAGAATCTCTTCAATTCATCAAAGTGCCTCTTTTTAATATCATGTTGTTCTTGTTTCTTTATTTAATTTTATTTAAATTCCAGTTAGTTAACAATACAGTGTAATTTTAGTTTCAAGTATACAATTATAGTGAATCAACCCTCTTTTAAAATTTATTTATTTAAACTCAGGTTAGTTAAAATACACTATAGTTTTGGTTCCAGGAGTACAACCCAGGGATTCATCACTTGCATATAACCCCCCATGCCCAGCCCAACCAATGCCACACTTAAATAAAACACTCAGTGCTCAGGGCGCCTGGGTGGCTCAGTTGCCTGAGCGTCTGACTGCCACTCAGGTCATGATCTCAGTTTGTGGGTTCAAGTCCCGCATTGGGCTCTGTGCTAAAAGCTCAGAGCCTGGAGCCTGCTTTGGATTGTGTCTCCCTATCTGCTCCTCCCCCATTCATGCTCTGTCTCTCAGTGTCTCTCAAACTAAATAAAAGTTAAAAATATAAAATAATAAAATAAAAAAAACACCCAGTACTCATCACAACAAGTACACTTGGCCTTGCAGCTGAAGTTTACCAACATTCATAGAAAAATTGATACAAATCCTTTTAAACTCTTTGAAAGCATAGAAGTAAAAGGAATACTTTCAAAATCATTTATACAGCCAGGGTAAGTTTAATACAAACAAACAAACAAACAAACAAAAAATAATGACACCACAGGAAGAGAAAACTACAGGCCAATATGTATAACGATGGAAACTTTGTATATACATATATATATATGCATCACAGATGGAAAACTTCTCAATAAAATTCTAAAAAAAAAACCCCTAAATTCAACAACCAACAAAAATATTATAAACCAACGATTTATCCTTGGGATGTAAGGTTGATTTACTATCTACAAAACAAACAATGAGATAAACCACACTAAGGTAATAAAAGTAAAAAGCATATGATTATTTGATTAAATGCAGAAAAGGCATTTGGCAAAGTTCACGGTCTATTCATGATAAAAATTCTCTACAAAATAGATATAAAAATTTCCTTAGCACAATGAAGACAATTTATGGAAAACCAACAACTAACATCATAATCAATGGAGAAAAGCTAAAAGTTTTTTGTCTTAAATTTTGAACACTGGAAGGACATTTATTCTCACCACTTATATATAACATCTTGTTAAAGTACTCAAAAGAGCAATCAGATAAAAAAAAAAAGAGGCCAAAGACATCCAAATCAGAAAAGGAGATATAAAATTATCTCTGATGCAAATGATATTTTTCTATGTGTAGAGAATCTTAAATACTCTTAAAAAAAACTGTTAGTTCTAACCAAATTCAGTAGTTGTTTCAGCTTACAAAATGAAATTACAAAAACTGTTGCATTCCTTTATACTAGTAGTGATCTACCCAAAAAGGAAATCAAGAGGTCAACCCTAATAGAATAAATACTTAAGAATATATTTAACTGAAGACTTGAAAGGCCTGTACACTGAGACCTGTGGAACATTAACTGAAAGAAATTGAAGAGGAGATAAATACATGGAATGGTGTCTCATGCTCATAGTTTGGATTAATTAATAGAGTTCACACATCCATACTATCCAATGTGCTCCATAGATAATGCAATTTCTACCAAATTTCCAATTACAGTTTACACAATGGAAAAATCATCTAGAATTTTTATGGAACCACAAAAGATCCTGGATAGTCAATGCTCTCTTGAGAAAGAGGTACAGATTTAGAGGTATTGTGCTTATTTTTTTTTTTATTTTAATTGTCTTATTTTACAGAAAGATGATGAGTGGGGGAGAGGGCAAAGGGAGAGAGGGAGAGAGTCCGAAAGAGGCTCCATGCTCGTGCTGAGCCCAACACAGGGTTCAATCCCATGACCTTGGGATCATGACCTGAGCCAAAATCAAGAAGTAGACCCTCAACCAACGGATCCACACAGTCACTCAGAGGCATCATGCTTCTTGATGTCAAATTATATTTTAAAAATGTAGTCATCTAAACAGGATGATACAAACATTAAAACAAGGGAAATAAAACAGACCATAAAAAAGGATAGAGATCCAATAAATAAACCCAAGTGTATACGATCAGCTATTTTTCATAAGAACACAAAACACATAATTACACAATGGGGAAGGGATAGTTTCTTTTCTTAATGGTACCAGGAAAACTGGATATCCACGTTTAAAATAATATAAGTGGACTCTTACCTTACATGATACATAAAAAACAACTTATGCAAAATAAGTCAGAGAAAAAAATACCATATGATTTCACTCACATGTGGAATTTGAAAAAAAAAATCATAGGTGGAAAAAAGGGAGAGGCAAACCAAGAAACACACTCTTAACTATAGAGTGCAAACCAATGGTTATCAGAGGGGAAGGGGTGGGGGGATATATTATAGTGGTGATGGGGATAAAGAAGTTCCCTTGTTATGAGAAGCACTGAGTGTTGTATGGAAGTATCAAATCACTAAAGTGTACACTGGAAGCTAATATTACACTGCATATTGACTAACTGAAAAGTAAATAAAAACTTGGGGAAAAAGTAATAAGATACATATAAATTAAAAAATTCAATACCCAAAAACAAATAATGCAATGGGAATAAGAAATGACTAAACATTTTTCCAAAGAAGATGTACAGAAAGCCAAAACAAACACATGAAAAAATGTGTCTTTCTCTGATTGACTAGTTTCACATAATAATACACTATAGATCCATCTTCATCATTGCAAATGGCAAGATTTCATTACTTTTGATGGCTGAGTAATATTCCATTGCATATATATTTTTTAATTTTTTTTATATTTTAATTATTTTTTTATTTTTTTATTATGAAATTTATTGTCAAATTGGTTTCCATACAACACCCAGTGCTCATCCCAACAGGTGCCCTCCTCAATGCCCATCACCCACTTCCCCCTCCCTCCCACCCCCCATCAACCCTGTTTATTCTGTTTTTAAGAGTCTCTTATGATTGGGCTCCCTCCCTCTCTAACCATTTTTTTTCTTCCCCTCCCCCATGGTCTTGTGTTAAGTTTCTCAGGATCCACATAGGAGTGAAAACATATGGAATCTGTCCTTCTCTGTATGACTTATTTCACTTAGCATAACACTATTCAGTTCCATCCACGTTGTTACAAAAGGCCATATTTCATTCTTTCTTATTGCCACGTAGTATTCCATTGTGTATATAAACCACAATTTCTTTATCCATTCATCACTTGATGGACGTTTAGACTCTTTCCATAATTTGGCTATTGTTGAGAGTGCTGCTATAAACATTGGGGTACAAGTGCCCCTATGCATCAGTACTCCTGTTCTCTTGGGTAAATTCCTAGCAATGCTATTGCTGGGTCATATGGTGGGTCTATTTTTAATTTTCTGAGGAACCTCCACAGAGCGGCAGCACCAGTTTGCAAGAGTGAGAGTTCCCAATTCTCCACATCCTCTCTAGCATCTGTAGTCTCCTGTTTTGTTCATTTTAGCCACTCTGACTGGCGTGAGGTGATATCTGAGTGTGGTTTTGATTTGTATTTCCCTGATGAGCAGCGACGTTGAGCATCTTTTCATGTGCCTGTTGGCCATCCGGATGTCTTCTTTAGAGAAGTGTCTATTCATGTTTTCTGCCCATTTCTTCACTGGGTTATTTGTTTTTCGGGTGTGGAGTTTGAGGAGCTCTTTATACATTTTGGTTACTAGCCCTTTGTCCGATATGTCATTTGCAAATATATTTTCCCGTTCCATTGGTTGCCATTTAGTTTTGTTGATTGTTTCCTTTGCAGTGCAGAAGATTTTTATCTTCATGAGGTCCCAATAGTTCATTTTTGCTTTTAATTCCCTTGCCTTTGAGGATGTGTCAAGTAAGAAATTGCTGCAGCTGAGATCAGAGAGGTTTTTCCCTGCTTTCTCCTATAGGATTTTGATGGTTTCCTGTCTCACATTCCAGTACTTTACCCATTTTGAGTTTGTTTTTGTGAATGGTGTAAGAAAGTGGTCTAGTTTCATCCTTCTGCATGTTGCTGTCCAGTTCTCCCAGCACCATTTGTTAAAGAGACTCTCTTTCTTACATTGTATACTCTTTACTGCTTTGTCAAAGATGGTTGGCCATACTTTTGTGGGTCCATTTCTGGAGTCTGTATTCTATTCCATTGGTCTATTGTCTGTTTTGTGCCAATACCATACTGTCTTGATGATTACAGCTTTGTAGTAGAGGCTAACATCTGGGATTGTGATGCCTCCTGCTTTGGTCTTCTTCAATATTAGTTTGGCTATTCAGGGTCTTTTGTGGTTCCATACAAATTTTAGGATTGCTTGTGCTAGCTTTGAGAAGAATGCTGGTGCAATTTTGATGGCGATTGCATTCAATGTGTAGATTGTTTTGGGGAGTATTGACATTTTAACAATATTTACTCTTCCAATCCATGAGCATGGAATATTGTTCCATTTCTCTGTGTCTTCTTCAATTCCCTTCATAAGCTTTCTGTAGTGTTCAGTATACAGATCTTTTAAATCTTTCTTTAGGTTTATTCCTAGGTATTTTATGGTTCTTGATGCAATTGTAAATGGGATCAGTTCCTTTATTCTCTTTCTGTTGATTCATTATTGGTGTAGAAACATGCAACCGATTTCTGTACATTGATTTTGTATCCTGCGACTTTGCTGAATTCATGTATCAGTTCTAGCAGACTTTTGGTGAAGTCTGTCAGCTTTTCTATGTCGAGTATCTTGTCATCTGCAAAAAGTGAAAGTTTGACTTCTTCTTTGCCAATTTGGATGTCTTTTATTTCATTTTGCTGATTGCTGATGCTATGCCTTCCAACGTATGTTAAACAACAGTGGTGAGAGTGAACATCCCTTTAGTGTTCCTGATCTCAGGGGGAAAGTTCTCATTTTTTCCCCATTGAGGATTAGTCCCCATCTGTGGACTTTTCATAAATGGCCTTTATGATGCATAAGTATGTTCCTTCTATTCCGGCTTTCCTGAGGGCTTTTATGAGGAAACAATGCTGTATTTTGTCAAATGGTTTTTCTGCATCTATCAACAGGGTCATATAGTTATTGTCTTCTTTTATTAAAGTGATGTATCAAATTGATTTGTGAATATTGAACCAGCCTTGCAGCCCGGGAATGAATCCCACTTGATCATGGTGAATAATTCTTTTTATGTGCTGTTAAAATCTATTGGCTAGTATCTTCTTGAGAATTTTTGCATCCATACTCATCAGGGATATTGGCCTGCAGTTCTCTTTTGTTCTGGTCCTCTGTCTGGTTTGGGAACCAAAGTAATTCTGGCTTCATATAATGAGTCTGGAAGTTTTCCTTCCCTGTCTATTTTTTTGGAACAGCTTTGGAAGGATAGGTATTAACTCTAATGTAATGATCTGGTAGAATTCCCCAGGGAAGTCATCTGGTCCAGGACTCTTATTTGTTGGGAGATTTTTGATAATGATTCCATTTCTTCAGTAGTTATGGGTTTGTTCAAATTTTCTATGTCTTCCTTTTTGAGTTTTAGTAGTGTGTGGGGGTTTAGGAATTTGTTCATTTCTTCAAGGTTGGCCAGTTTGTTGGCATATAATTTTTCATTGTATTCCCTGATAATAGCTTGTATTTCTAAGGAATTGGTTGTAATAATTCCATTTTCATTCATGATTTTATCCATTTGGGTCCTCTCTCATTTTTTTTTGAGATGCCTGGCTAGAGGTTTAGGAATTTTGTTTATTTTTTCAAAAAAAAAAACAGCTCTTGGTTTCATTGATCTGTTCTATTGTGTTTTTTTTTTTGGTTACTATATTGTTTACTTCTGCTCTGATTTTTATTACTTCTCTTCTTCTGCTAGGTTTGGGGTGTCTTTGCTCTTCTGCTTCCAGTTCCTTTGGGTGTGCTGTAGATTTTACATTTGGGATTTTTCTTGTTTCTTGAGATAGGCCTCGATTACAATGTATTTTGCCTCTTAGGACTGCCTTCGCTGCATCCCAAAGGATTGTTGTGTTGTCATTATCATTTGATTCAACATATTTTTAAAATTTTTCTCTAATTACCTGGTTGATCCATTCATTATCTAGTAGGATGTTCTTTAACCCTCATGCTTTTGGACATTTTCCAGACTTTTTCCTGTGGTTAATTTCAAGTTTCATAGCATTGTGATCTGAAAGTGTGCATGGTATGATCTCAATTATTTGATATGTATTGAGGGCTGTTTTGTGACCCTGTATGTGATCTATCTTGGAGAATGTTCCATGTGCACTTTAGAAGAAAATATATTCTGCTGCTTCAGGATGTAGAATTCTAAATATACCTGTCAAGTCCATCGGATCCAGTGTGTCAATCAGGGCCACTGTTTCTTTATTGATTTTCTGTCTAGATGATCTATTCATTGTTGTAAGTGGAGTATTAAAGTCTCCTTATTCTTACCAATAAGATTGCTCATGTTTGTGATTATTTTAAATATTTGAGTGCTTTCAAATTTGGTGCATAGACATTTATAATTGTTAGGTCTTCCTGATGGATAGACCCTGTAATTATTATATAATGCCTTCTTCATCTCTTGTGACAGCCTTTAATTTAAAGTCTAGTTTGTCTGATATAAGTATGGCTACTCCAGCTTTCTTTTGACTTTCAGTAGCATGATAGATGATTTTCCATCCCCTCACTTTCAATCTGAAAGTGTCCTTGTGTCTAAAATAAGTCTCATGTAGACAGCAAAGAGATGGGTCCTGTTTTTTATCCATTTCTATACTCTGTGTTTTGATGGGAGCATTTAGTCCATTTACATTCAGTGTTATTATTGAAAGATATTGGTGTTGAATCATTGTGTTATCTGTAGCTTTCATGCTTTTAGTGATGTCTCTGGTGCTTTGTGGTCCTTGCAACATTTCACTCACAGGGTCTCCCTTAGGATCTCTTGTAGGGCTTGTTTAGTGGTGATGAATTCCTTCAGTTTTTGTTTGTTTGGAAAAACGTTTATATCTCCTATTATGAATGACAGACTTACTGAATAAAGGATTCTTGTCTGCATACTTTTCCTGTTCATCACATTGAAGATCTCCTGCTATTCCTTTCGGTCCTGCCAGTTTTCAGTAGATAGGTCTGCTACTGCCCTTATATGTCTACCCTTGCATGTTAAGGCCCATTTATCCATAGCTTTTTTTCAGTACTCTCTCTTTATCATTGTATTTTCCAGTTTCACTATGATATGTCGTGCAGAAGATTGATTCAATTTACATCTAAAGGGAGTTCTATGTGCCTCCTGGATATCAATGTCTGTTTCCTTCCCCAGTTAGAGTGAAGTTCTCAGATATGATTTTTTCAAGTATACCTTCAGACCCTTTCTCTCTTCTTCTTCTGGAATTCATATGACACTGATATTGTTCCTTTTGATTGCATCATTTAGTTCTCTAATTCTCCCCTCATGATCCTGGATTTTTTTATCTCTCTTTTTCTCAGCTTCCTCTTTTGCACAATTTTCTCTTCTAATTCACCTAGTCTCCCTTCTGCCTCTTCAATCTGTACTGTGCTTCCATTTTAATTTGCACTTCATGTATAGAATATTTTTAAAATTCATCATGACTATTTGTTAGTTCTTTGATCTCTGCAGAAATAGATTCTCTGCTGTCTTTTATGGTTTTTCCAAACCCAGCGATTAATCGTATGACTACTATTCTAAATTCTTGTTTGGTTCAGTATTGCTTATATGTGATTTTTTTTTTGGCGTAAATTTGTTAAATTTATTAGAATTTTTCTGTTACTTTTTGGAGAGGACATAGAGGTAGAACTAGAAATGACCATAAAAAATTGACTTCCTCCCTTTTGCACCATGAGTACAAGAGCTGGGGAGTCATGATGACACCAACTTCTTTTTTTAATGACAAGGTGAAGATTTTCATTCAAGGTTGAAATTGGTACTGCATCTAAGACCTAAAATACTGGATGAGCTTCCTAAATGTAACAATGGGGGGTGGGAGGGAGGGGAGGGTGGGTGATGGGTATTGAGGAGGGCACCTTTTGGGATGAGCACTGGGTGTTGTATGGAAACCAATTTGACAATAAATTTCATATATTAAAAAAATAAAAATAAAATACAAAAAAAAAACCAAAAAACAAAAACAAAGACAATGCTTATATGTGATTTGATCAATTCTTTATCTGTCACTTCTTCCTGGATTTTTTTTTTTGAGAGGAATTCTTCTGTTTCATAATTTTGGTTAGTTTTCTGTCCCTTATGAGTTTTAAAAGCTTGTTATTTGCTCTGCACCTGTGGCACTGCTATATTAAAGGGGGGTCATACACTGTCTGAGGCCTGGTCCTTCAGGAGGTGTTTTTTTGTAGAGGGTTACTTGATCTCTGTTGTTGTTGCTTTGGCTATTTTATTTCCCTACTCATAGTGATGTTTTGGACTCTCCAAAAAGTGTGCTTTGATTTGTTCCTTGAAATAGCCCTATAGCCCTTCGGTTGTCCTGGTGTCTCCCTGGTAGACCTAGTTTCTTTTCCTCTCAGACTGTTAGGGCTCAAAGTCCTTTAGCTTCAGCCCTTCTTCATTTGAGATATATGAGAAGTATGGATCCCCCACTCTCCCACCATATTGACCCCTCCTTTATTATTTTTTTTCTTCCTCCAAAATGACAAAAATGAAGAAATTCACTCCAAAAGAAGAACAGGAAGAAATGACAACTAGGGACATAATCAACACAGATAGAAGCAAGATATCTGAACAACAATTTAACCAAGATAAGAATTCCAGCTGGTGTTGAAAAAAAACCTAGAATCATTTTCTATGGAGATAAAAGTTTTAAAACCTAGTAAGGACAAAATTAAAAATGCTATAATCAAGATGTAATCTTGAATGGATGCCTTGGCAACAAGGATGGACAAAGTAGAGCAGTAAATCAGTGACATAGATGATAAAATTCTGGAGAATAATGAAGGAAACAGAAAAGAAAAAAAAAACAGCGAACCTAAGGCAAAAGAGCACAACATAAGAATTAGATACCTCAGTGTCTTTTTAAAAAGGAATAACATCTGAATCATAGGGTTCCCAGAAGATGAAGAGAGAGCAAGAAGGGTAAAAGTTTTATGTGAGAAAATCATAGCAGAAAGCCTTAATAATCTGTGGAGAGACACAGACCTCAAAATCCAAGAAGCACAGAAAACTCCCATCAGATTAAAAAAAAAAAGAAACCAACCATCAACAAGGAATACCATAGTCAAATTCACAAAATATGCAGACAAGGAAAGAATTATGAGAACAGCAATAGGAAAAGTCCTTAATCTGTAAGGGAAGACAGATCAGTTTGCATCAGACCTATCCACAGAAATTAGACAGGCTAGAAAGGAGTGGCAGGATATATTCAATGTGCTAAATCAGTCAAGAATTATTTATGCATCAAGGTTGTCATTCAGAATAGAGGGAGAGGTAAGGATTTTCCCATACAAACAAAAACTAAAGGAGTTCGTGACCACTAAACCAGCCTGCAAGAAATTTTAATAGGGACTCTTTGAGGAGAGGAAGGACAAAATGAAACAAAAGTCCAGAAGCAATAAACTAGAAAGGCCCAGAGAACATCACCAGAAACACCAACTCTACAGGAAACACAATGGCACTGAATTCACATCTTTCAGTACTTACTCTAAACGTCAATGGATTAAACACTCCAATCAAAAGACATAGGGTATCAGAATGGATAAGAAAACAAAACCCATATATATGCTGCTTACAAGAGACTCATTTTAGATCTAAGGACACCTACAGATTGAAAGTAAAGGGATGGAGAACCATATATCACGCTAATGGTTGCCACAAGAAAACTGGAGTAGCCATACTTATATCAAACTCAATTTTAAAATAAAGACTGTAACAATAGATGAAGAAGGGCATTATATCAAAATTAAGCACTCTATCCACCAAGATTTAACAAATGTAAACATTTAAGCCCTCAAATGTGGAAAACATCCAGATGTATAAATCAGTTAATTGCAAACATAAGGAAATACATTGGTAATAAAACATAATATTAGGGGACTTCAACACCCCACTCATAGGATTGGACAGATCATATAAGCTGAAAATCAACCAGGTAACATGACTTTGAATGACACACTGGACTGGATATGTGGATGCAACAGATATATTCAGAACATTTCATCCTAAAGCACCAGAACACACATTCTTCTTAAGTGCACATGGATCATTCCCCCGAATAAATCACATACTGGGACATATATCAGCCCTTGACAAGTACAAAAAGATTGAGACCATACATGCATATTTTCAGACCACAACGCTATGGAACCAGAAATCAACTACATGAAAAAATTTGGAAATACCATTAATACTTGGAGATTAAAGAATACGCTAATAAAGAAAGAACAGGTTAGCCAGGTAATTAAAGATGAAATTGAAAAGTATATGAAAGCCAATGAAAGTGAAAATACAATATCCCAAATACTCTGGGATGCAAAAATGGCAGTCATAAGAGGGAAGTATATAGTAATTTAGGCCTTCCTAAAGAAGGAAGAAAGGTCTCAGATACACAGCCTACCCTTACACCTTAAAGAGCTGGAAAAAAAAACAGCAAACAAATGCCCAAAACAGCAGAAGATGAGGAATAATAAAGATTAGAGCAGAAACCAGTACAATCAAAATCAAGAAATCAGTAGAACAGATCAATGAAACCAGGCACTGGTTGAAAGACTTAACAAAATTGATAAACCCCTATCCAGATTGAGCAGAAAGAAAAAGGAAAGAACTAAAATAAATAAAATCATGAATGAAAGAGGATAGATTACAATGCAACCAACACTACAGAAATACAAACAATAATAAGAGAATATTATGAGCAATTATATGCCAGCAAATTGGGCATACTGGAAGAAATGGACAAATTCCTAGAAACATATAAACAACCAAAGTTGAAGCAAGAAGAAATAGAAAATTCAAACAGACCTATAACCAGTAAAGAAATTGAATCAGCAAAGTCTCCCAACAAACAAGAGTCCAAGGTCAGATGGCTTTCCAGGGGAATTCTACCAAACACTTAAAGAAGAGTTAACACCAGTTGTTTTAAAGCTATCCCCCCAAAAATAGAAATGGATGGAAATCTTCCAAACTCATTCTACTCAGCCAGCATGACCTTGATACCAAAACCAAAGACTCCACTAAAAAGGAGAATTATAGACCAATTTCCCTGATGAACAGGAATGCAAAAATTCTCAACAAGATAGTAGCCAACTGGGTTCAACAATACATTAAAAGAATTATTCACCATGATCCATTAGGATTTATTCCTGGGATGAAGGATTGTTTCAATATCTGCAAATCAGTCAATGTGATACATCACATTAATAAAAGCAAGAATAAGAACTATATGATCCTCTCAATAGATGTAGAGAAAGTATGTGACAAAATACAGCATCCTTTCTTGAGAAAAACCATCAAGAAAGTAGGGATATAAGGATCATACCTCAAATTCATAAAAGCCATTTGTGAAAGACCCACTGCTAATATCATTTTCAACAACTAATAACATTTTCTCAGGAAAAACTGACAGCTTTCCTCCTGAGGACAGGAACATGACAAGGATGTCCACTCTCACTACGATTATTCAACACAGTGTTGGAAGTACTAGCCTTAGCAACCAGACAACAAAAGGATATAAAAGGCATCGAAATCAGCAAGGAGGGAGTCAAACATTCACTTTTCGCAGATGACAGGACTTTATGTGGAAAACCCAAAAACTGTAACCCAAAACTGCTAGAAATGATAAATGAATTCAGCAAAGTCCTGATATAACATCAACATACAGAAATTGGTTGAATTTTTATAAACCATTAATGAAGGATCAGAAAAATAAATCAAGGAACCAGTCCCATTTACAACTTCACCAAAAACAATAAAATACCTAGGAATAAGCCTAACCAAAGAGGTAACAGATCTATACACTGAAAATTATAGAAAGTTTATGAAAAAATGAAGAAGATGAAAACAATGTAAACATTCCATACTGTTTTGTATGTTTTGTATGTTGTTTGTTGGATTGAAAGAATAAATATTGCTAAAATGTCAATACTATCCAAAACAATCTACATATTCAATGGCAATCCCTATCAAAATAACATAAGCATTCTTCGCAGAGCTAGAAGAAACAATCCTAAAATCTGTATAGAACCAGAAAAGACCCCAAAAAGCCAAAGCAATCCTGAAGAGGAAAACCAAAGCTGGAATTATCACAATTTGGACTTCAAGCTGCATTACCAAGGTGAAGTCATCAAGACAGTGTGGTACTGGCACAAAAACAGACACACAGATGAAGGGAGCAGAATAGAGAACCCAGAAATTGACCTACAAACGTAGGGCCAACTAATCTTTGACAAAGCAGGAAAAGATATCCAATGGAAAAAAAGACAGTCTCTTCAGCAAATGGTGTTGGGAAAACTGGACAGTGACATGCAGAAGAATGAACCTGGATCACTTTCTCACACCATACACAAAAAAAATCAAAATGGATGAAAGACCTAAATGTAAGACATAAAGCCAAAAAAATCCTAGAAGAGAAAACAGGAAACAACCTCTTTGACATTGGCTGCAGCAACTTCTTACTTGACATACCTCTGGAGGCAAGAGAAACAAAAGAAAAAAAAAAGCACTATTGGGATCTCATCAAAATAAAAAGCTTCTGCACAGCAAAGGAAACAATCAGTAAAACTAAAAGTCAATCGATGGAATGGGAGAAGATGTTTGGAAATGACCTATCAGGTAAAGGGTTAGTATTCAAAATCTATGAAGAACTTATCAGACTCAACACCAAATAAACAAATGATCCAGTGAAGAAATGGAAAAGACAAGAATAGACATTTTTCCAAAGATGGCTAACAAATACATGAAAAAGATGCTCAACATCACTCATCATCAGGAAAACAATAAACCCAAACCACAAGGAGATACCACCTCACACTGTCAGAATGGCTAAAATTAACAACTCAGGTCACAACAGATTTCGTCGAGGATGCAAAGAAAAAGGAACAATTTTGCACTGATGGTGGGAATGAAAAGTGGTGCAGTCTCTGGAAAACAGTATGGAAGTCCCTCAAAATTTAAAAATATAACTACCTTATGACCCAGCAATTGTAGTACTAGGTATTTATGCAAAGGATACAAAACTGCTGATTCGAAGGGGCACATGCACTCCAATGAGTATAGCAGCACTATCAATAAGAGCCAAAATATGGAAAGAGCCCAAACCAAATGTCCCACGAATGGACCACATCTTCTTTATATAAATATGTGTGTGTATACATATATGCAATGGAATATTACTTGGTGATCAAAAAGAATGATATTTTGCCATTTGCAACAATGTGGATAGAGCTAAAGTGAATTATGCTAAGCAAAAAAGTCAGTCAGAGAGACAAGTATCTTATGATGTCACTCATATGTGTAATTTAAGAAACAAGACAGAAGAACATAGGGGAAGGTACAGAAAAAATAAGATGAAAACAGAGGGGCAGACAAACCTTAAGAGACTCTCAAACACCGAGAACCTACTGAGGGTTGCTGGTGGGTTGGTGGGATGGGCTAAATGGGTGAGGGACATTAAGGAGGGCACTTCTTGGGATGAGCACTAGGTGTTATACATAAGCGATGAATCACTAAATTCTATTCCTGAAATCATAATTAGACTATATGCTAATGAACTTGGATTTAAATTTGAAAAAAAAAAGAAAAGAAAATACAGTAATTATCCTATTTGACTCCAAATAGATGGCCTGATATTTAGTCCCCAGATATTCTGGGAATTCTCAAATTACTTATATAGTCTTATATTTTTTCCAGAATACATAAATATTGATCATGCTTACCAAATTTTGAAGTATATGAGTATATGTTTCATTGTATTTACTTATATTTTTCAAACAGTAATTCTATTTTACATTTGAATTTTTTTTTTTTTTGGTTTTCAAATTCATCATTTGTTTATCTTTTCTTTTTTTCTGTTTTATTTTCTCAGAGATTTTTGAGCATCTTTTTCTGCTCTTAAACAGTTTTAGCTGTTATCTGTTCTTCATTTTTTAAGATAATTTTAAAATATTTATTTATTTAATTTATTTCTAATCAATATTAACCTGGATTAAGGATAATATTTTTTGCTCATATTTCTTTTTGTATATCTCAAGTATAGTGTTTGAATACTATTTTATAGAAATATGTTATTTTTAAAGAACACAATTTAAAATATTTTTGTAAATATCATCTTGTAAATTGCTAATGTGATTTTACTATTCTTCCTTATTAACTTTTACTTTTGATATATGATGTTGTCTAAAAGTGAATGTTGTATACTTTAAATTAATACACTGCTTTTTTATAGCTATTATTAAATTTTATTCAAAACTTGGTGCTGAAATATGATTAAGTCTTTTATATATTGTATACAGCTTTCATATAACAATTACTGAATAGTTATACAGTACCATATATCTTTGTTATCCATCATTGCATTCCCTTCTATTTTTGTAATAAAAAACACACACTACTGCACTGCATATTAACTAATTAATATTTAAATTAAAAAAGACATATAGATTCAAAAATGTAATTAATTTCAGACTAATAAAGATTATTCTCTTAATTCTTTCTGATTTTTTGTACCAGTTTTATGATCAATAACCAATACATGATGGTTACACAACAGCCCCTCAGTAAATATTTGTATTGTGAATAAATAAAGCAAAGACTGGCAAAACTTTTAGACTATTTAACAAATTGCTTAGTTAAGTTGTTAAGGATCACTTTAAAACAGCTTACTAAAAACAGTTAATGTGTTACTTTGGTTCATTTATGGAAAATAAATGAAGCATGTCTTTTATTTTCTATATCTCTGCAAAATTTTGGGACTGATAGCTGATTATCTGTAAGGATATATCCCCAAGGACCTTCTAAGAATCCCAGTCCCCTCTGTGCCCCTAATACTTTTCCTAAATGGAAAGAGTGCTTATACATCTTCTGCCTATCTCTTAATGTCTAAACAGTGTCATATATTTAACTGGGGAGTCACTCAGAATGAAGGAAACTAAGATAAGATCTGAAGGCAGGAAGGTCCACAGGTGACTCATCAGCTGACTTATGTTTGCCCACTCTGACACCGAACTCTTTTCAACCAGGTAATTCTATTTTTGACATAGAATAGTTAGAATATAAAGAAATAAAAAATCGGAGTTGCATAAATTCAGAAGGCATATTTCCCTGGATATGAAGGGAACCTATGCTAATTTCTGTGGAACTTTATAGAAAAATATGTATTTTAAGATGCATACATTACAATTGTGCTCTATTTATCATTAATAATTCTGTGCTGTATATTTATTGTATAATTTGTATGTCAAAAAACACACACAAGAATCATTATTTCTATGATTGTTTTGTCATAGAAATTTTATTACACTCTATTTCAATTATCATACTACAACGGTGAATTTCTAAAAATTCTTTATATTGAAAGGCAAAAAGAATTAAGAAGTGGATTGCTTAGCAAAAATGATTTAAAAAAATAGGTTTTGATTATTTCCTGTTTAGATATTTATATATGCTAACAAGAAAAAAAAAAAAAAAGAACACCTAAGCCTTAGAGAAGCTACATTTTAAGTTACTTAATAAATAGTACTTGAGGACCAAGGGAAGATGGCGGCGTAGGAGGACGTTGGGCTCACCGTGTCCTGCTGATCACTTAGATTCTACCTACACCTGCCTAAATAACCCAGAAAACCACCAGAAGACTAGCAGAACGGGGTCTCTGGAGCCAAGCTCAGACGAGAGGCCCATGGAAGAGGGTAGGAAGGGTGGAGAGGCAGTGCACTCCCCACAGACTGGCGTGAGGGAGCCCCGGTGGAGGGGCAGCCTGCTGGCCAAGCAGAGCCCCTGAGTCTGGCTTGCAAAAGCGGAGGGGCCAGACGGAGTATGTTCCCACAGCAAGCGCGACTTAGCATCTGGGAGGTCATAAGTTAACAGCTCTGCTCGGAAAGCAGGAAGGCTAGAGGACAAAGGGAGGGAGAGTTGCTGAGCCCCCAGACGACAGAGCTCAATTTGGCGGGGAACAAAGGTGCTCGCCAGCACCATCTCCCTCGCCCATCCCCCAGCCAAAATCCCAAAGGGAACCAGTTCCTGCCAGGGAACTTGCTTGCTCCAAGCAAACACCCAACGCTGTGCTTCTGCGAAGCCAACCCTCCGGGAGTGGATCTGACTCCCTCCCACTGCCACAAGGCCCCTCCTGAAGTGGATCACCTAAGGAGAAGCAAGCTAAGCCTGCCCCTCCTGCCCCCGTGCACCTTGCCTACCCACCCCAGCTAATACGCCAGATCCCCAGCACCACAAGCCTGGCAGTGTGCAAGTAGCCTAAATGGCCACACCACCCCACAGTGAATCCCGCCCCTAGGAGAGGGGAAGAGAAGGCACACACCAGTCTGACTGTGGCCCCAGCGGTGGGCTGGGGGAAGACATCAGGTGTGACTGCCCCCCGCCCACCAACTCCAATTATACACCACAGCACAGGGGAAGTGCCCTGCAGGTCCTCACCACTCCAGGGACTATCCAAAATGACCAAACAGAGTCTTTGGGAAGATGGCGGCGTAGGAGGACGCTGGGCTCACCGCGCGTCCTGCTGATCACTTAGATTCCACCTACACCTGCCTAAAGAACCCAGAAAACCGCCAGAGGATTAGCAGAACGGAGTCTCCGGAGCCAAGCGCAGACGAGAGGCCCACGGAAGAGGGTAGGAAGGGCGGCGAGGCGGTGCGCGCTCCACGGACTGGCGGGAGGGAGCCGGGGCGGAGGGGCGGCTCGCCGGCCAAGCAGAGCCCCCGAGTCGGGCTGGCAAAAGCGGAGGGGCCGGACGGACTGTGTTCCGACAGCAAGCGCGACTTAGCGTCTGGGAGGTCAGAAGTTAACAGCTCTGCTCAGAAAGCGGGAAGGCTGGAGGACAAAGGGAGGGAGAGCTGCTGAGCCCCCGGACGGCAGAGCTCAGCTTGGCGGGGAACAAAGGCGCTCGCCAGCGCCATCTCCCCCGCCCATCCCCCAGCCAAAATCCCAAAGAGAACCAGTTCCTGCCAGGGAACTTGCTCGCTCCGCGCAAACACCCAACTCTGTGCTTCTGCGGAGCCAAACCTCCGGCAGCGGATCTGACTCCCTCCCGCTGCCACAGGGCCCCTCCTGAAGTGGATCACCTAAGGAGAAGCGAGCTAAGCCTGCCCCTCCCGCCCCCGTGCACCTTGCCTACCCACCCCAGCTAATACGCCAGCTCCCCAGCACCACAAGCCTGGCAGTGTGCAAGTAGACCAGACGGGCCACACCACCCCACAGTGAATCCCGCCCCTAGGAGAGGGGAAGAGAAGGCACACACCAGTCTGACTGTGGCCCCAGCGGTGGGCTGGGGGCAGACATCAGGTCGGACTGCGGCCCCGCCCACCAACTCCAGTTATACACCACAGCACGGGGGAAGTGCCCTGCGGGTCCTCACCACTCCAGGGACTATCCAAAATGACCAAACGGAAGAATTCCCCTCAGAAGAATCTCCAGGAAATAACAACAGCTAATGAACTGATCAAAAAGGATTTAAATAATATAACAGAAAGTGAATTTAGAATAATAGTCATAAAATTAATCACTGGGCTTGAAAACAGTATACAGGACAGCAGAGAATCTCTTGCCACAGAGATCAAGGGACTAAGGAACAGTCACGAGGAGCTGAAAAACGCTTTAAATGAAATGCAAAACAAAATGGAAACCACGACGGCTCGGATTGAAGAGGCAGAGGAGAGAATAGGTGAACTAGAAGATAAAGTTATGGAGAAAGAGGAAGCTGAAAGAAAGAGAGATAAAAAAATCCAGGAGTATGAGGGGAAAATTAGAGAACTAAGTGATACACTAAAAAGAAATAATATACGCATAATTGGTATTCCAGAGGAGGAAGAGAGAGGGAAAGGTGCTGAAGGGGTACTTGAAGAAATTATAGCTGAGAACTTCCCTGAACTGGGGAAGGAAAAAGGCATTGAAATCCAAGAGGCACAGAGAACTCCCTTCAGACGTAACTTGAATCGATCTTCTGCACGACATATCATAGTGAAACTGGCAAAATACAAGGATAAAGAGAAAATTCTGAAAGCAGCAAGGGATAAACATGCCCTCACATATAAAGGGAGACCTATAAGACTCGTGACTGATCTCTCCTTTGAAACTTGGCATGCCAGAAAGGCTTGGCACGATATCTTCAGTGTGCTAAACAGAAAAAATATGCAGCCGAGAATCCTTTATCCAGCAAGTCTGTCATTTAGAATAGAAGGAGAGATAAAGGTCTTCCCAAACAAACAAAAACTGAAGGAATTTGTCACCACGAAACCAGCCCTACAAGGGATCCTAAGGGGGATCCTGTGAGACAAAGTACCAGAGACATCACTACAAGCATAAAACATACAGACATCACAATGACTCTAAACCCGTATCTTTCTATAATAACACTGAATGTAAATGGATTAAATGCGCCAACCAAAAGACATAGGGTATCAGAATGGATAAAAAAACAAGACCCATCTATTTGCTGTCTACAAGAGACTCATTTTAGGTCTGAGGACACCTTTAGATTGAGAGTGAGGGGATGGAGAAATATTTATCATGCTACTGGAAGCCAAAAGAAAGCTGGAGTAGCCATACTTATATCAGACAAACTAGACTTTAAATTAAAGGCTGTAACAAGAGATGAGGAAGGGCATTATATAATAATTACAGGGTCTATCCATCAGGAAGAGCTAACAATTATAAATGTCTATGCGCCAAATACCGGAGCCCCCAGATATATAAAACAGTTACTCATAAACATAAGCAACCTTATTGATAAGAATGTGGTCATTGCAGGGGACTTTAACACACCACTTACAGAAATGGATAGATCATCTAGACACACAGTCAATAAAGAAACAAGGGCCCTGAATGATACATTGGATCAGATGGACTTGACAGATCTATTTAGAACTCTGCATCCCAAAGCAACAGAATATACTTTCTTCTCGAGTGCACATGGAACATTCTCCAAGATAGATCATATACTGGGTCACAAAACAGCCCTTCATAAGTTTACAAGAATTGAAATTATACCATGCATACTTTCAGACCACAATGCTATGAAGCTTGAAATCAACCACAGGAAAAAGTCTGGAAAACCTCCAAAAGCATGGAGGTTAAAGAACACCCTACTAACGAATGAGTGGGTCAACCAGGCAATTAGAGAAGAAATTAAAAAATATATGGAAACAAACAAAAATGAAAATACAACAATCCAAACGCTTTGGGACGCAGCGAAGGCAGTCCTGAGAGGAAAATACATTGCAATCCAGCCCTATCTCAAGAAACAAGAAAAATCCCAAATACAAAATCTAACAGCACACCTAAAGGAAATAGAGGCAGAACAGCAAAGGCAGCCTAAACCCAGCAGAAGAAGAGAAATCATAAAGATCAGAGCAGAAATAAACAATATAGAATCTAAAAAAACTGTAGAGCAGATCAACGAAACCAAGAGTTGGTTTTTTGAAAAAATAAACAAAATTGACAAACCTCTAGCCAGGTTTCTCAAAAAGAAAAGGGAGATGACCCAAATAGATAAAATCATGAATGAAAATGGAATTATTACAACCAATCCCTCAGAGATACAAACAATTATCAGGGAATACTATGAAAAATTATATGCCAACAAATTGGACAACCTGGAAGAAATGGACAAATTCCTAAACACCCACACTCTTCCAAAACTCAATCAGGAGGAAATAGAAAGCTTGAACAGACCCATAACCAGCGAAGAAATTGAATCGGTTATCAAAAATCTCCCAACAAATAAGAGTCCAGGACCAGATGGCTTCCCAGGGGAGTTCTACCAGACGTTTAAAGCAGAGATAATACCTATCCTTCTCAAGCTATTCCAAGAAATAGAGAGGGAAGGAAAACTTCCAGACTCATTCTATGAAGCCAGTATTACTTTGATTCCTAAACCAGACAGAGACCCAGTAAAAAAAGAGAACTACAGGCCAATATCCCTGATGAATATGGATGCAAAAATTCTCAATAAGATACTAGCAAATCGAATTCAACAGCATATAAAAAGAATTATTCACCATGATCAAGTGGGATTCATTCCTGGGATGCAGGGCTGGTTCAACATTCACAAATCGATCAACGTGATACATCACATTAACAAAAAAAAAGAAAAGAACCATATGATCCTGTCAATCAATGCAGAAAAGGCCTTTGACAAAATCCAGCACCCTTTCTTAATAAAAACCCTTGAGAAAGTCGGGATAGAAGGAACATACTTAAAGATCATAAAAGCCATTTATGAAAAGCCCACAGCTAACATCATCCTCAATGGGGAAAAACTGAGAGCTTTTTCCCTGAGATCAGGAACACGACAGGGATGCCCACTCTCACCGCTGCTGTTTAATATAGTGCTGGAAGTTCTAGCATCAGCAATCAGACAACAAAAGGAAATCAAAGGCATCCAAATTGGCAAAGATGAAGTCAAGCTTTCGCTTTTTGCAGATGACATGATATTATACATGGAAAATCCGATAGACTCCACCAAAAGTCTGCTAGAACTGATACATGAATTCAGCAAAGTTGCCGGATACAAAATCAATGTACAGAAATCAGTTGCATTCTTATACACTAACAATGAAGCAACAGAAAGACAAATAAAGAAACTGATCCCATTCACATTTGCACCAAGAAGCATAAAATACCTAGGAATAAATCTAACCAAAGATGTAAAAGATCTGTATGCTGAAAACTATAGAAAACTTATGCAGGTAATTGAAGAAGATATAAAGAAATGGAAAGACATTCCCTGCTCATGGATTGGAAGAATAAATATTGTCAAAATGTCAATACTACCCAAAGCTATCTACACATTCAATGCAATCCCAATCAAAATTGCACCAGCATTCTTCTCGAAACTAGAACAAGCAATCCTAAAATTCATATGGAACCACAAAAGGCCCCGAATAGCCAAAGTAATTTTGAAGAAGAAGACCAAAGCAGGAGGCATCACAATCCCAGACTTTAGCCTCTACTACAAAGCTGTCATCATCAAGACAGCATGGTATTGGCATAAAAACAGACACATAGACCAATGGAATCGAATAGAAACCCCAGAACTAGACCCACAAACGTATGGCCAACTCATTTTTGACAAAGCAGGAAAGAACATCCAATGGAAAAAAGACAGTCTCTTTAACAAATGGTGCTGGGAGAACTGGACAGCAACATGCAGAAGGTTGAGACTAGACCACTTTCTCACACCATTCACAAAAATAAACTCAAAATGGATAAAGGACCTGAATGTGAGACAGGAAACCATCAAAACCTTAGAGGAGAAAGCAGGAAAAGACCTCTCTGACCTCAGCCGTAGCAATCTCTTACTCGGCACATCCCCAAAGGCAAGGGAATTAAAAGCAAAAGTGAATTACTGGGACCTTATGAAGATAAAAAGCTTCTGCACAGCAAAGGAAACAACCAACAAAACTAAAAGGCAACCAACGGAATGGGAAAAGATATTTGCAAATGACACATCGGACAAAGGGCTAGTATCCAAAATCTATAAAGAGCTCATCAAACTCCACACCCGAAAAACAAATAACCCAGTGAAGAAATGGGCAGAAAACATGAATAGACACTTCTCTAAAGAAGACATCCGGATGGCCAACAGGCACATGAAAAGATGTTCAACGTCGCTCCTCATCAGGGAAATACAAATCAAAACCACACTCAGATACCACCTCACGCCAGTCAGAGTGGCCAAAATGAAGAAATCAGGAGACTATAGATGCTGGAGAGGATGTGGAGAGACGGGAACCCTCTTGCACTGTTGGTGGGAATGCAAATTGGTGCAGCCGCTCTGGAAAGCAGTGTGGAGGTTCCTCAGAAAATTAAAAATAGACCTACCCTATGACCCAGCAATAGCACTGCTAGGAATTTATCCAAGGGATACAGGAGTACTGATGCATAGGGGCACTTGTACCCCAATGTTTATAGCAGCACTCTCAACAATCGCCAAATTATGGAAAGAGCCTAAATGTCCATCAACTGATGAATGGATAAAGAAATTGTGGTTTATATACACAATGGAATACTACGTGGCAATGAGAAAGAATGAAATATGGCCTTTTGTAGCAACGTGGATGGAACTGGAGAGTGTGATGCTAAGTGAAATAAGCCATACAGAGAAAGACAGATACCATATGGTTTCACTCTTATGTGGATCCTGAGAAACGTAACAGAAACCCATGGGGGAGGGGAAGGGAAAAAAAAAAAAAAGGAGGTTAGAGTGGGAGAGAGCCAAAGCATAAGAGACTGTTAAAAACTGAGAACAAACTGAGGGTTGATGGGGGGTGGGAGGGAGGGCAGGGTGGGTGATGGGTATTGAGGAGGGCACCTTTTGGGATGAGCACTGGGTGTTGTATGGAAACCAATTTGACAGTAAATTTCATATATTAAAAAATAAAAAAAATAAAAAATAAATTAATTAATTAATTAATTAATTAATTAAAAAAAAAAAAATGACCAAACAGAAGAATTCCCCTCAAAAGAATCCCCAGGAAATAACAACAGCTAATGAACTGATCAAAAAGGATTTAAATAATATAACAGAAAGTGAATTTAGAATCATAGTCATAACATTAATCGCTGGGCTTGAAAACATTATAGAGGAGAGCAGAGAATCTCTTGCTACAGAGATTAAGGGACTCAGAACAGCCAGGAGGAGCTGAAAAACGCTTTAAATGAAATGCAAAATAAAATGGAAACGACGATGGCTCGGATTGAAGAGGCAGTGGAGAGAATAGGTGAACTAGAAGATAAAGTTATGGAAAAAGAGGAAGCTGAGAAAAAGAGAGCTAAAAAAATCCAGGAGTATGAGGGGAAAATTAGAGAACTAAGTGATACACAAAAAAGAAATAATATACGCATAATTGGTATCCCAGAGGAGGAAGAGAGAGGGAAAGGTGCTGAAGGGGTACTTGAAGAAATCATAGCTGAGAACTTCCCTGAACTGGGGAAGGAAAAAGGCATTGAAATCCAAGAGGCACAGAGAACTCCCTTCAGACGTAACTTGAAACGATCTTCTGCACGACATATCATAGTGAAACTGGCAAAATACAAGGATAAAAAGAAAATTCTGAAAGCAGCAAGGGATAAACGTGCCCTAACATATAAAGGGAGACCTATAAGACTCGTGACTGATCTCTCTTTTGAAACTTGGCAGGCCAGAAAGGATTGGCACGAGATCTTCAATGTGCTGAACAGAAAAAAATATGCTGCCGAGAATCCTTTTTCCAGCAAGTCTGTCCTTTAGAATAGAAGGAGAGATAAAGGTCTTCCCAAACAAACAAAAACTGAAGGAATTTGTCACCACTAAACCAGCCCTACAAGAGATCCTAAGGGGGATCCTGTGAGACAAAGTACCAGAGACATCGCTACAAGCATAAAACATACAGACATCACAATGACTCTAAACCCATATCTTTGTATAATAACATTGAATGTAAATGGACTAAATGCACCAACCAAAAGACATAGGGTATCAGAATGGATAAAAAAACAAGACCCATCTATTTGCTGTCTACAAGAGACTCATTTTAGATCTGAGGACACCTTTAGATTGAGAGTGAGGGGATGGAGAACTATTTATCATGCTACTGGAAGACGAGAGAAAGCTGGAGTAGCCATACTTATATCAGACAAACTAGACTTTAAATTAAAGGCTGTAACAAGAGATGAAGAAGGGCATTATATACTAATTACAGGGTCTATCCATCAGGAAGATCTAACAATTATAAATGTTTATGTGCCGAATATCGGAGCCCCCAAATATATAAAACAATTACTCATAGACATAAGCAAACTTATTGATAAGAATGTGGTAATTGCAGGGGACTTTAACACTCCACTTACAGAAATGGATAGACCATCTAGACACATGGTCAATAAAGAAACAAGGGCCCTGAATGACACATTGGATCAGATGGACTTGACAGATATATTTAGAACTCTGCATCCCAAAGCAACAGAATATACTTTCTTCTCGAGTGCACATGGAACATTCTCCAAGATAGATCATATACTGGGTCACAAAACAGCCCTTCATAAGTATACAAGAATTGAAATTATACTCTGCATACTTTCAGATCACAATGCTATGAAGCTTGAAATCAACCACAGGAAAAAGTCTGGAACACCTCCAAAAGCATGGAGGTTAAAGAACACCCTATTAAAGAATGAGTGGGTCAACCAGGCAATTAGAGAAGAAATTAAAAAATATATGGAAACAAACGAAAATGAAAATACAACAATCCAAACGCTTTGGGATGCAGCGAAGGCAGTCCTGAGAGGAAAATACATTGCAAACCTGGCCTATCTTAAGAAACAAGAAAAATCACAAATACAAAATCTAACAGCACAACTAAAGGAAATGGAAGCAGAACAGCAAAGGCATCCTAAACCCAGGAGAAGAAGAGAAATAATAAAGATCAGAGCATAAATAAACAATATAGAATCTAAAAAATCTGTAGAGCAGATCAACGAGACCAAGAGTTGGTTTTTTGAAAAAATAAACAAAATTGACAAACCTCTAGCCAGGTTTCTCAAAAGGAAAAGGGAGATGACCCAAATAGATAAAATCATGAATGAAAGTGGAATTATGACAACCAATCCCTCAGAGATACAAACAATTATCAGGGAATGCTATGAAAAAGTATATGCCAACAACCTGGACAACCTGGAAGAAATGGACAAATTCCTAAACACCCACACTCTTCCAAAACTCAATCAGGAGGAAATAGAAAGCTTGAACAGACCCATAACCAGTGAAGAAATTGAATCAGTCATCAAAAATGTCCCAACAAATCAGAGTCCAGGACCAGATGGCTTCCCAGGGGAGTTCTACGAGACGTTTAAAGCAGAGATAATACCTATCCTTCTCAAGTTATTCCAAAAAAATAGAAAGGGAAGGAAAACTTCCAGATTCATTGAATGAAGCCAGTATTACTTTGATTCCTAAACCAGACAGAGACCCAGTAAAAAAAAGAGAACTACAGGCCAATATCCCTGATGAATATGGATGCAAAAATTATCCAAATTATCGCAAATCAATCAATGTGACACATCACATTAATAAAAGAAAAGGTAAGAACCATATGATCCTGTCAATCGATGCAGGAAAGGCCTTTGACAAAATTCAGCAACGTTTGTTAATAAAAACCTTCGAGAAAGTCGGGATTGAAGGAACATACTTAAAGATCATAAAAGCCATTTATGAAAAGCCCACAGCTAACATCATCCTCAATGGGGAAAAGCTGAGAGCTTTTTCCCTGAGATCAGGAACACGACAGGGATGTCCACC
Organism: Neofelis nebulosa; assembly: GCF_028018385.1. NCBI lineage: Eukaryota > Metazoa > Chordata > Mammalia > Carnivora > Felidae > Neofelis > Neofelis nebulosa. Next base: position 156,916,474 of record NC_080782.1, on the reverse strand, counting down.
CTCACCACTGTTGTTTAACATAGTGTTGGAAGTGCTAGCATCAGCAATCAGACAACAAAAGGAAATCAAAGGCATCCAAATTGGCAAAGATGAAGTCAAGCTTTCGCTTTTTGCAGATGACATGATATTATACATGGAAAATCCGACAGACTCCACCAGAAGTCTGCTAGAACTGATACATGAATTTAGCAAAGTTGCAGGATACAAAATCAATGTACAGAAATCAGTTGCATTCTTATACACTAATAATGAAGCAACAGAAAGACAAATAAAGAAACTGATCCCATTCACAATTGCACCAAGAAGCATAAAATACCTAGGAATAAATCTAACCAAAGATGTAAAAGATCTGTATGCTGAAAACTATAGAAAGCTTATGAAGGAAATTGAAGAAGATATAAAGAAATGGAAAGACATTCCGTGCTCATGGATTGGAAGAATAAATATTGTCAAAATGTCAATACTACCCAAAATTATCTACACATTCAATGCAATCCCAATCAAAATTGTACCAGCATTCTCAAAATTAGAACAGGCAATCCTAAAATTCATACGGAACCACAAAAGGCCCCGAATAGCCAAAGTAATTTTGAAGAAGAAGACCAAAGCAGGAGGCATCACAATCCCAGACTTTAGCCTCTACTACAAGGTTGTCATCATCAAGACAGCATGGTATTGGCACAAAAACAGACACATAGACCAATGGAATAGAATAGAAACCCCAGAACTAGACCCATAAACGTATGGCCAACTCATCTTTGACAAAGCAGGAAAGAATATCCAATGGAAAAAAGACAGTGTCTTTAATAAATGGTGCTGGGAGAACTGGACAGCAACATGCAGAAGGTTGAGACTAGACCACTTTCTCACACCATTCACAAAAATAAACTCGAAATGGATAAAGGACCTGAATGTGAGACAGGAAACCATCAAAACCCTAGAGGAGAAAGCAGGAAAAGACCTCTCTGGCCTCAGCTGTAGCAATCTCTTACCTGACACATCCCCAAAGGCAAGGGAATTAAAAGCAAAAATGAATTACTGGGACCTTATGAAGATAAAACGCTTCTGCACAGCAAAGGAAACAACCAACAAAACTAAAAGGCAACCAATGGAATGGGAAAACATATTTGCAAATGATATATCGGACAAAGGGCTAGTATCCAAAATCTTTAAAGAGCTCACCAAACTCCACACCCAAAAAACAAATAACCCAGTGAAGAAATGGGCAGAAAACATGAATAGACACTTCTCTAAAGAAGACATCCGGATGGCCAACAGGCACATGAAAAGATGCTCAACGTCGCTCCTTATCAGGGAAATACAAATCAATACCACACTCAGATATCACCTCACGCCACTCAGAGTGGCCAAAATGAACAAATCAGGAGATGATAGATGCTGGCGAGGATGTGGAGAAACGGGAACCCTCTTGCACTGTTGGTTGGAATGCAAACAGGTGCAGCCACTCTGGAAAACAGTGTGGAAGTTCCTCAGACAATTAAAAATTGACCTACCCTATGACCCAGCAATAGCACTGCTAGGAATTTACCCAAGGGTTACAGGAGTACTGATGCATAGGGGCACTTGTACCCCAATGTTTATAGCAGCACTCTCAACAATCGCCAAATTATGGAAAGAGCCTAAATGTCCATCAAGTGATGAATGGACAAAGAAATTGTGGTTTATATACTCAATGGAGTACTACATGGCAATGAGAAAGAACGAAATATGGTCCTTTGTAGCCACGTGGATGGAACTGGAGAGTGTGATGCTAAGTGAAATAAGCCATACGGAGAAAGACAGATACCATATGGTTTCACTCTTATGTGGATCCTGAGAAACGTAACAGAAACCCATGGGGGAGGGGAAGGAAAAAAAAAAAGAGGTTAGAGTGGGAGAGAGCCAAAGCATAAGAGACTGTTAAAAACTGAGAACAAACTGAGGGTTGATGGGGGGCGGGAGGGAGGGGAGGGTGGTGATGGGTATTGAGGAGGGCACCTTTTTTTTTTCTTTTTTTTTTTTTTTAATTTTTATTTATTTTTGGGACAGAGAGAGACAGAGCATGAACGGGGGAGGGGCAGAGAGAGAGGGAGACACAGAATCGGAAACAGGCTCCAGGCTCCGAGCCATCAGCCCAGAGCCTGACGCGGGGCTCGAACTCACGGACCGCGAGATCGTGACCTGGCTGAAGTCGGACGCTTAACCGACTGCGCCACCCAGGCGCCCCGAGGAGGGCACCTTTTGGGATGAGCACTGGGTGTTGTATGGAAACCAATTTGACAATAAATTTCATATATTGAAAAAAATCAAATTTTACTAACACAAGAAGCATTTCAACATATTTTTAAAGGAATTTTTGAATAAAGTCTATCACATTGCAAAAAAAAATAATAAACAGTACTTAATGACATCACTAAGTTTCTAGTGCATAATCTGATGAAAATATACAAGAGACAGAAAGAGAAAGAGTGAGTGAGAGTGAGAGTGAGAGACGTAATGTTTTCCTCAGAACAGATTGGTTAATTTTTGGTCATAACAATGACAATGGAATATATTGCCTCTTGCCATAATGGTAGAAGAACTCTGAAAATACAAGCATCAATGGGGCACCTGAATGGCTCAGTCAATTAAGCATCTGACTTCCGCTAAGGTCATGATCTGAAGGTTCATGGTTGGATCCCCACATCAGGCTCTGTGCTAATAGTCAGAGGCTGGAGTCTGCTTCAGATTCTTGTCTCCCTCTCTCCCTGCCTCTCCCCCACTCATACTCTGCCTCTCTTTCAAAAATAAACATTAAAAAATTAAAAAAAAATACAAGCAGCAAAATTGCTATTGTGATTCAGTGAACTGAGAAAAGATTCTTCAGTAAAACTCTTTGAAAATGTAATACCAAAAGAGCAATAAACTTTAAATCTTCTTTTACATTTAAAACAATAAGATTCATGGGGCGCCTGGGTGGCTCAGTCGGTTAAGCATCTGACTTTGGCTCACATCATGATCTCATGGTCCGTGAGTTCGAGCCCCACGTCGGGATCTGTGCTGACAGCTCAGAGCCTGGGGCCTGTTTCAGAGTCTGTGTCTCCCTCTCTCTGACCTTCCCCCATTCATGCTCTGTCTCCCTCTGTCTCAAAAATAAACAAACATTAAAAAAATAAAAAACAAATAAAACAATAAGATTCATAAATATTTATATAAAGAAATGAAACTATAAAATAACTAGACGACTGTATGGGTAAAGATTTACCTAAATGATGAAGAAAGTCAATGTAGAAAATACCATGAAAAAGTATTTAGGATTTGAAAAAAATTTTAAAAATGTATATTTCTGAAGAGAAAAAGAGATCGATGATATGAAAATATCTTTTAAAGTTGGGTCTAATAACAAACCATAAGCTAAAAGTTCTGCTTTTATAAGAATCTCTTACACATTAATCAGGAAAAAAGATTAATTTATCAAATTTTAAAATGACAACATTTTGAATAAAACATTTTCAGATGACTTATAAATACTAAACCACACATTAATCAGAAAAATGTAAAGTAAATCCACAATAGGGCCCCACTCTTGCTAGGTTATGAAGAGAAAAAAAATAGATGATTATCAGTGGTAACAGGAGTAAAATAACCAAATACTTCCATCTGTGATCTGTCTGCCTAATCTTTGATGGGAAGCACCATCAATACATGAATCAATACATGAATACTATTATTTTAATTAAAAATGTAAGCACAGAATCAAGGAATTCTTTACATAGATATTCATCTCCATGTTGTTTTAGATCAGTAAAACTTTGGAAAAATCTACATTTTAAAATAATAGAAAAACTTTATATAATTTTCATTACTAAGGCAAAATATTACAAAGCTTTATATGAAAGAGTTACTTCTAAATTATTCAAAGTCATGACAATATGTACATTATTATACTATTTAGAGAAATAAGAAGTTATATACAGTGTAATTATTTTTGTTTCATAAATATCTTTTTTTTTTACTTTTAATTGTATTTTATTTTTAAAATTTACATCCAAATTAGTTAGCATATAGTGCAACAATGATTTCAGGAGTAGATTCTTTAATGTCCCTTACCCATTTAGCCCATCCACCTTTCTCACAACCCCTCCAGTAACCATTTGTTCTCCATATTGAAGAGTCTCTTATGTCTTGTCACCCTCCCTGTTTTTATATTATTTTTGTTTCCCTTCCCTTATGTTCATCTGTTTTGTCTCGTAATGTCCTCATATGAGTGAAGTCACATGATATTTGTCTTTCTCTGACTAATTTCGCTTAGCATAATACCCTCCAGTTCCATCCACATAGTTGCAAATGTCTTAAATCATATTGTGCTGTTTAAAAATGCATTCAGAAAATGGAATAGGTATTAGTTTTAAACATAAGTGAATATAAGTTTATCAGCGAATAACACATAATACCATCAATCTGAATTTTTTTTTTTTGCATGAGGAAAAACTGAACCCATGATCATTTCAAAACCAATTGAATTACTTGAAATTTTCATCCAGTGACACAGTTTAATGTAGTATTGCATTCCTGGGTGAAGATAAATTGATAAAATAAAACTGTGGAAACAGAGAACTAAAGAGGTGATACAGTCTGATGCAATAAAATAAGCATTTTATATTTAATTCAGAGTGTCTTGTACAGAAAAAAATGACATCAGGTCAGGGTGTGATCATAAGAACTTAGAATACAGAAGTTGAGTTTAACTGCCATATCTAGCTATGCTGGAATTCTTGGAGCTAATACAATTCCTCAACACCAGGCTATTTGCTTTCCTCATTTCCCTAGAGTGAAATGACCTTTCTTTGGTTCTTGAATCTTCCATTGATATCATCAGTTATAATACCCTGATTCTCCCCAATCATTTATGATAATTATTATCAGAAATACTTGAAATCTTATAATTTGCTCATTACTTTCTGTCTCGCGTTAACAGAACTGTAAGTTTGATAAAAACAAGGATTGTATCTCTTTTTTCATAGTATATTCCCTCATTATTATTTAGTGTGTGGCACATTATAGGTATTCAATAAATACCTGTGAAGTTGCTATTTAATAGAAGCTGCATCAAAAAAAATGAAAAAATAGAATCTATCTCCTTTAGGGTTTCAATTTTGCCTTGTTTGCTCACTTTCAAATTTAAATTTTCACAATATACAAACTCAATTTCTTTCATCAAATAGCAATTTTTGCATCATATGTGTCCTACTTTCTTGATTTCTCCTAGACTATTATTTGGTTTCTCAAAGACATAAAATTAATATTCCTGGAATATTTCTCCTAAATCTTATTCTCAAAGTTAGTATTCTTTAGCTAATGGCAACCCACCATCCTTCTCTTCTACCCATGAAGCAGAACTTTAATCAAATTTATAATTTTGTCACTTTCACTTATTTATATCTTTTAGGTGATTTTTGTAAATTTATTTATTGCTTCTTACTGATTATTGGAGAAAACCAATAAGGGGTTTTACAGGGTGATAATTATACAGCAGTTATAGTGCTCTATGTTATCTTGGTTTGTAATATTAAGTGTTTTAGCTCAAAGGTACAAGCACTATTATAACATTATCCCCTTTAATATGAGTCAAATACTCTGAGATGAGAGTTATTATAACCATTTCTAATATAAGAATAGTATCTAAGAATTTAAACGTGTTTACTTAATTTAAGTTAATGCAGTTAAGGTTAAACAACTAGGTGTGACCAAACTAATCTGGCTTTATTTTTTTTCCATTTATTTATTTTTGAGAGAGAAACAGAGAATGCGAGTGGGGCAGGGGCAGAGACACAGGGGCAGAGACAAGCAAACTCCAGGCTCTGAGCTGTCAGCAGAGAGCTCAATGCGGGGCTTAAACTCACAAACTGTGAGATTATGACCTGTGTCGAAGTCGGTTGCTTAACCTACTGAGCCACCCAGGTGCCCCCAGTTTTCTTTTCCAGGATTGCTTTGGCTATTCAGGGCCTTTTCTGGCTCCATACAAATTTTAGAATTGTTTGTTCTAGCTCTGTGAAGGATGCCGGTGTTATTTTGATAGGGATTGCATTGAATATCTAGATTGCTTTGGGTAGTATTGACATTTTAACAATATTTCTTCTTCCAATCCATGAGTATGGAATGTTTTTCCATTTCTTTATGTCTTCTTCAATTTTCTTCATAATTTGTCTATAGTTTTCAGCATACAGATATTTTACATCTTTGGTTAGGTTCATTCCTAGGTATTTTATTTTTCTTGGTGTGATTGTAAATGGGATTGATTTCTTGACTTCTCTTTCTGCTGCTTCCTTATTGGTGTATAGAAATGCAACCAATTTCTGTACATTGATTTTATATGCTGCAACTTTGCTGAATTCCCGTATCAGTTTTTGATGGAGTTTCAGGCTTTCCACAAGAAGTATCATGTCATCTGCAAAGAATGAAAGTTTGACTTCTTTACCAATTTTTATGCCTTTTATTTCTTTTTGTTCTCTGATTGCTGAGGCTAGTACTTTCACTACTATTATGAACGACAGTGATGAGAGTGGACATCCCTTTCACATTCCTGATTTTGGGGGAAAAACACTCATGCACTGTGGTCTGTGAAGACACTGAGTATGATTTGAATCATCTTAAATTGGTTAGGACTTGTTTTGTGACCTAACATGTGACCTATCTTGAAAATTTTTCTGTGTGTGCTTGCACAGAATCTGTATTCTGCTTCCTTAGGTAGAAAGTTTTGTATATGTGAATTCATTTCATTTAGTCTATATGTTGTTCAAGTCAGGTATTTCTCTTTTTTTTTTTTTTTAATTCAAGTTAGTTAACATACAGTGTAGTATAGGTTTCAGGAGTAGAACCCAGTGATTTATCATTTACATATAACACCCAGTGCTCAACCCTGCAAGTGCCCTCCTTAATGCCCATCACCCATTTAGCCTATGCCCCTACCCACCTCCCCTCTAGCAACCCTCAGTTTGTTCTTGGTATTTAAGTGTCTCTTATGGTTTGGCTCCCTATGTTTTTTATCTTATGTTTCTTTCCCTTCCCCTATGTCTATCTGTTGTGTTTTTAAATTCCTCATGTGAGTAAAACCACATGATATTTGTCTTTCTCTGATCAATTCAGGTACTTACTGATTTTCTGATTGGATGCTCTATCTATTGTAGGAACTGGGGTATTCAATATCCTAGTATTACAGTATTCTCCATTTTTCTCTTTAGTATGCCAATAGTTGTTTTATGTATTTAGATTCTCTAGTAATGGGGGAATACATACTTACAATTGTAACATCATGCTGTTGCATCAACTATTTTATCATTATATACTAAACTTTACTTCTTTTGACTGATTTAAATTTAACTTTTTAAAATCTTTTTTAAAGGTTTATTTAAAATGCAGTTAGTTAACATACAGTGTAATGTTAGTTTCAGGTGTACAATAAAGTGATGAAACATTTCTATACAACCCCCAGTGTTCATCACGAGTACACTTCTTAATCCTCAAAACCTGTTTAACCCCTTCTCCAATTACCCACTCTCTGATAACCAACAGTTTCTTTTCTATTCTTAGGAGGTGGTTTCTTGGTTTGCCCCTCTCTCTTTTTTTTTCTCCTTTGCTCCTTTATTTAGTTTCTTAAATTCCCACATATGAGTGAAATCATATGGTATTTGTCTCTCTCTGACTAACTTATTTCACGTAGCATAATACTCTCTACCTCCATCCACATCATTGCAAATGGCAAGATTTTATTTCTAGTTATGGTTGAGTGATATTCCATTACGTACCACACATTCTTTATCCATTCATCATTGATGGACACTTGGGCTGCTTCCATAATTTGGCTTTGTAAAAATGTCGTTATAAACATTGGGGTACATATATCCCTTTGAATTATTATTTTTATATTCTTTGGATAAATACCTACTAGTGCAATTGCTGGATCATAAGTAGCTCTGTTTTTAATTTTTTAAAGAACTTCCATACCGTTTCCCAGAATAGCTGCACCACTGAGCATTCCCACCAGCAGTGTAAGACACTTGTTCCTCTCTACATCCTCACCAACACCTGTTTATTGTGTTGTTGATTCCGGCCATTCTGACAAGTGTGAGGTGATATCTCATTGTAGTTTTGATTTGTATTTCCCTGATGATAAGTGATATTGAACATCTTTTCATGTATCTGTTAGCTATCTGGATGTCTTCTTTAGAAAAATGTTTACTCATGTCTTCTGTCCATTTTAAATTGGATTTTCTTTTTTTTTTGGAGGGGTGAGTTTTATAAGTTCTTTATGTTTCTTATACTAACCTTTATCCAGATATGTCATTTGCAAATAACCTCTCATATTCCAAGGTTGTCTTTAGGTTTGTTGATTGCTTCCTTTGCTATGCAGAAGCTTTTTTTTTTTTTGATGAAAAAGCACATAAACCTTTATTAAACAAGTAAATTCCATTTTTAAACTTTTAAGCAAAACCAGTGATTGTCAGTGAAAAGACCACATATACACATATAATACATAGTGAAAATATGAAAATACTATAATTTAATATCTTGATACATATATTTCTGGAGCTATATTCTCATTAATTTTAATGGATGTTATTTTTATTTTTATTTTTATTTATTTATTTTTTTTATTTATTTATTATTTTTTTTAATATATGAAATTTACTGTCAAATTGGTTTCCATACAACACCCAGTGCTCATCCCAAAAGGTGCCCTCCTCAATACCCATCACCCACCCTCCCCTCCCTCCCTCCCCCCATCAACCCTCAGTTTGTTCTCAGTTTTTAACAGTCTCTTATGCTTTGGCTCTCTCCCACTCTAACCTCTTTTTTTTTTTCTCCTTCCCCTCCCCCATGGGTTTCTGTTACGTTTCTCAGGATCCACATAACAGTGAAACCATATGGTATCTGTCTTTCTCTGTATGGCTTATTTCACTTAGCATCACACTCTCCAGTTCCATCCACGTTGCTACAAAAGGCCATATTTCATTTTTTCTCATTGCCATGTAGTATTCCATTGTGTATATAAACCACAATTTCTTTATCCATTCATCAGTTGATGGACATTTATGCAGAAGCTTTTTAATTTGATTTAGTCCCAATAGCTTATTTTTGTTTTTGTTTTCCTTGTCTCAGGAGACATAAATAGATGGAAGTTGCTATGGCTGAGGTCAAATATTACTGTATGTATTATCCTCTAGGATTTTAATAGTATCGTTTTTTACATTTAGGTCTTTAATCCATTTTTAATTTATTTTTGTGTATGGTGTAAGAAAGTGGCCCAGTTTCATTTTTCTGCATATTTCTGTCCAGTTTTCCCTACATCGTTTGTTGAAGAGATTGTCTTTCATCTGTCTTTCATACTGTTTTCATCACTATAGCTTTGTAATATAACATGAAGTCCATAATTGTGATGCCCCAGCTTTGTTTTTGTTTTTCAGGTTTGCTTTGGCTCTCTGGAGTCTACAGGGAGGTAAGGTAGACAAAAGAAAAAATAAATTATTGGGACTTTATCTCTTACAATTGCTTGTATTTCTGCAGTGTTCATTGTTATTTCTCCTCTTAAAATGTGATTTTGCTTATTTCATTCTTCTCTGTTCTTTATTTATTTTTAATGAGTCTGGCTAAAGGTATCTCAATTTTTTTGATCTTTTCAAAGAACCAGCTCCTGATTTTTTTGATCTGTTATTCTGTTTTTCAGTTTCTATTTCATTTATATCTGCTCTACTTTTTGTTATTTCCATTCTCTGCTGGTTTGTATTCTGTTCGTTGTTTTTTCTAGGTCCCTTAGGTATAAGTTCAGTTGTTTATTTGAGTTTTTTTTTTTCCTTTTTGAAGTAAACCTATATTGCTACATATTCTCCTCTTAGCTGCTTTTCTTGCATTCCAAAGGCTTAGACCATTGCTATTGTTATTTTCATTTGTTTCCATGGGTCAGAAAAGATCAATAATGTGACTTCAAACTTTTTTTACTTAATTGAGACTTGTTTTGTGGCTACTATGTGATCTATTCTGTAGACTGTTTCATGTTCACTTGAAAAAAAAAATGTATGGGGCGCCTGGGTGGCTCAGTTGGTTAAGCGTCTGACTTCAGCTCAGGTCATGATCTCATAGTCTGTGAGTTCAAGCCCAGCGTCAGGCTCTGTGCTGACAGCTCAGAGCCTGGAGCCTGCTTCAGATTCTGTGTCTCCCTCTCTCTCTGCCCCTTCCCCGCTCATGTTCTGTCTCTCTCTGTCTAAAAATTAATAAAAACATTTAAAAAAGTTAAAAAAAAAAGAAAAAAAGTGTATTACTGTCTTTCTGGAAAAGATGTCTGAATATATGCATTAGATCCATCTGATTTGATATGTCATTCAAAGTCATTGTTTCCTTGTTGATTTTATATCTGGATGATCTATCCATTGATATAAGTTGGGTGTTAAAGTCCTCTAGTATTATTGTATTACTATCAAATACCACCTTTATGCTTGTTTTCAGCTGCTTTATGTATTTGGGTGCTTTCATATTGGGTGCATAAATATTTACATTTGTTATATCTTTTTGTTGGATTGTCCCCCTAATGATTATATTGTGTCTTTCCTTCTTTGTCTTCTTGGTACACTGTTTGTCTTAAATTCTATTTTGTCCAATATGTATAAGTATTGCTACTCCAACCTTCTTTTGACATCCATTTGCATTATAAATTTTTCTCTACTCCCTCACTTTCTTTTTTTTTTCAATATTACATTTCTTTAATATTATTTAGGGTTATATAGAAAATCTATGATCACTCTTGACATCACATTTATCTTGAATTCTCAAAAATTTTTTTTGCTTTAATTTTATTTTTTATTTTTTTCAATATATGAAATTTATTGTCAAATTGGTTTCCATACAACACCCAGTGCTCATCCCAAAAGGTGCCCTCCTCAATACCCATCACCCACCCTCCCCTCCCTCCCACCCCCCATCAACCTCTACTCCCTCACTTTCAATCCACAAATGTCTTTATGTCTAAAATTAGTCTCTTGTAAGTAGCATATAGATTGGTCTTCTTTTTTCATCTATTCCGTCACCCTATGTCTTTTGATTAGAGTGTTTACTTCCCTTAGATTGAATATAATCATTGATAAGTATGTACTTATTGTCATTTTTTTCCTTGCTTTATGGTTGTTTGTGTAGGTCTTTGTTCCTTTCTTCTCTTGCTTTCCCTGTCATGTTTTCCTGGTTTCTTTTTACTGATATACTTGGATACCTTTCTTTTAACTTTTTGCATAGTTATTATCAGGTTTTTTTAAATTATTTGTGGTTACCATTAGGTTTATTTATGACATTTTATGAATACAGCAGTCCATATTAAGTCAATGGTTGCTTAAGTTTGAACCCATTCTATAAACTCTAAACTTTTACTTCTCCCCTTACCATGTTTTAAGTATTATATTTTGTGAATTCCCTGATTTTTCATAGATATACTTCATTGGGCTGCTTTTCTGCTTCCTACCTTTATTACTTGTGTTTATTGTCCTTGCTTTCCACTAAGAGTATCTGCTTTAACATTTCTTGTAAGACCTGTATAGTGGTCATAAATTCCTTTTGGGGAGGGGGGGCTGTCTAGGAAGCTCTTTATCTCTCTATTCTGAGTGATAACCTTGCTGGATAGAGTATTCTTGGTTTCATGTTGTTGTTTTTTTCCTTCAGTGTTTTGAAGATACCATGGCACTCCCTTTTGGTCTTCAATGTTCTTGTTGAAAATCAGCAGATAGCCTTCTGGGATTTCCTTTCTATGTGACTGTTTCCTTTTCTTTTGCTACTTTAAAAGTTTTGTCTTTATCACTACTTTTTGCCACCTGAATTACCTTGTGTCTTGGTGTGGACCTTCTTCAGTTGATTTTGTTTGGGTATCTCTGTGCCTCCTGGATCTGGATTTCTGTTTTCTTCCCAAGATATGGGAAGTTTTCAGTTATTATTTCTTTAAATATATTTTCTGCCTCTTTTCTCTCTCTTCTCCTTCTGAGATCTCTATAATGTGAATGTTATTATGCTTGATAATGCTGAGTTTCCTTAATGTATTTTTTAAATTATTCTTTGCCTCTCTCCTGTTCAGTATGAGTGCTTTTCATTACTCTGTAATTCACATCAGTGATCCATTCTTATGTTTCCTGTAGCCTACTATTTATTCCCTCTATTATATGTTTAATTTTAATTATTGAATTCTTAATCTCTGTTTTTTCTTATCTGTTTTCCATCTCTTATTGAGGGTCTCACTGAGGTCCTCCACTCTTGTTATCAAGTCCAATGAGTATCTTTACAACCATCAATTTATACTTTTTAATGTTTATTTATTTTTGAAAGAAAGCGAGCAAGTGGAGGAGGGGCAGAGAGAGAGGGAGAGAGGGTATCCGAAGCAGGCTCTGCACTGTCAGCTGAGAGCCCGGTGCAGGGATCAAACACAAACTGCAAGATCAATGACCTGAGCCACAGTTGGACACTTAGCCACTGAGTCACCCAGGTGCCCCATGACCATTACTTTAAGTTCTCAGTCAGACATATTAATTATCTCCATTTCATTAAGCTGTCTTGCTGTGATTGTATCTTGTCGTTTCATTTTGGACATATGTCTGTGTATATTAATTATCTGTTTGTATTTTTATGCATACACAAAGTCAGCTACATCTCTTGCTCTTGAATTTATTGGCCTTTTGAGGAAGAGGTCCTGTTGTGCCTTCCAGTGCAATGTGCCCCATTAACCAGAGCCTGGAATTTCATCTGTATCTCCTAGATGTGTTTCCTGCACCTATTATTGTGGCTGAACTGCATGTGCTTCCAGTCCAGCTATCTGCAAAGGCTCTCTTTGGCTGTTGTGGGCAGGGTTTGGCCCCTGTGTTGATAGTGCGCCAGTCTGGGGCTGCCTTGGACTTGAGTTGAGTCAGACAAGGCATTTGCCAGAGCTGTGGTGGAGCCAAATTGCAGAACACTCCCACTGTGTTGTCCCATGAGAAGTTTTAATTGATGGGCAGTTCTTGCAATCACTAGATGTCTGTCCAAAGCTCACTACTGGTGTGCAGTTGGAGTAGTATATGTGGTTATCTTCCCTTTTGTTCAGGCCAGGAGGTACTTTAGATTGGTGCTGACCCCTTTGAGTGCTACTTGCACATGCCATGTTTATGCCTTGGCTTTGGATAGATCCCTGTGAAGTGCAGATCCACAGAAGAGCATGGAAGCAAGGCACACAGTTAGCAAGGTTTGTGAAGGTCCACTGTGGGAAAGAACCTGGATCCACTTGAGAAGACTCTTGCTGTGGGTATGGAGGAGGCAAGTCTGAAGAAGAATGCATGTGTGTGTGTGTGGGGGGGGGTGGACATTGGACAAGCAAGATATGGTCAGGTCACTGCAGGAAGGAAGCTGAAGCTTCCTAGAAAAACCCCTGCCCAGCTAGGCTGGGTGGGAGGGGGCAGATCTTCAGAAGCTCTCAGAGGCCGGACACACTATTAACAAGTTTGGTGGAAAGAGTTCTCACTATGCTGTTTCCCACAGTTGTCTGTGTATTGAGGCTGCATGTGGGAGAGGAAAATGACCCCTGTCAACTCTTTTATTGTAGAAGTCTCCTAAAGATCCCTGTCCCTCCAGCACAAGATTTGAGATTAATAAACAACTATCCCTCACATATAACCCGGGTGTTTTTCAAACTGATTCTTCTATGTTGTATTTTAGTAGGGTTGTTTGTTGTTCTGTCTCTTTGAGGGCAGGGATTGCATTTCCTATTGACCTCCTGGCTGTCCCAGTTCTGAGCCCACTGATTTTTAAAGTTCTTGTTTATTGGGTCTTCATTAAAAGAAAAAAGAACATTTCTGCACAATGAAGAAAACAAACTAAAAAGCAACATATGAATTTGGAGAAGATATTTATAAATGCTACATCTGATAAAGTGTTAGCATCAAAAATATTTTTTAAAAATTTCTAAAACTCAACACCCTAAACACAAATATCTCAGTTAAAAAAATGGGCAGAAGACAGGAATAAACATTTTTCCAAAGAAGATATACAGATAGCCAACAGACACATGAAAATATGCTCAACATCACTGATCCACCAAGGAAATGCAAACCAAAACTATAATGAGATATCACCTCACACCAGTCAGAATGGCTAAAATTATCATCACAAAAAACAACAGGTGTTATAAAGGATGCAGAGAAAGGGACACTCTCTTACACCGTTGGTGGGAGTGCAAACTGGTGCAGACTCTCTGGGAAAGTGTGGAGGTTCTTCAAAAAGTTAAAAAATAGAACTATGATCCAGCAATTGCACTACTATGTATTTATGCAAAGAATACAAAAATACTAATTAAAAGAGTACATGCACCCTGATGTTTATTAACATTATACACAATAGCAAAACTATGGAAGCAGCCCAAGTGTCCATCAACTGGTGAATGGATAAAGATGTGGTGTAGTGTATGTATACAGTGGAATATTACTCAGCCATAAAAGAATAAAATCTGGCCATTTGCAAGGACATGGATGGGGCTAGAGCATGTTATGATAAGTGAAATAAGTAAGTCAGAGGAAGGCAAATACCATATTATTTCCCTTATATGAGGAATTTAAGAAACAAAACAAATAAGCAAAGGAAAAGAGAGAGAGAGATGCAAACCAAGAAACAGACTCTTAACTTTAGAGAACACACTGATGATTACCAGAGGGGAGATGGGTGAGGGTATGGGATAAATAGGTGATGATGGATATTAAGGAGTGCCCTTGTCCTAAGAGCCAGGTGTTGTGCATCAGTGTTGCATCAATATGTGGTACACCAGAAACTAATATTATAGTGTATCTTAACCAACTGGAATTTAAATAAAATCTTAACGAAAAATAAAGTTTCTGCTGCTAAGCCATACTGAATATAAGAACTTACAAAATTGAGCTCCTGTTTTTAAAGGCCTATTTCTATGGGGCTTTGACTTTCCAGTGCAGTTATTCTGTGCTTGGGGTGCCTGGGGTGGAGTCTGTTCCTCTCCCTCTCCACACCTATGGCATCCTTCCCTCCCATGGACAGTTCAATGGGTGTTTTGGCTCCTGACCACATGTCCATCCTTTCTTCCCTCTTTAATTGTGGCCTCTTCTATATTTAGCTGTGGAGAGTCTGCTCTGCTAGTTTTTGGGTAGTTTCCTGAGCTATTTACACTGATGTGGGTGTTATCTTGTTGTATCTATGAAACAAGGTAAGCATAGGGTCCTCCTATTCTGTCATCTTCCCCAGAAATTCCCTTCTGAGATTCTTATGTGCTGTTCTTCTAGACTTGTTCTGCCTGGGAGTCATAGAGATCCTGATTTAGTACTCGATAGGATAGAGAAAAAAATAGTTCTTTTGTTAGTGTCCCACTCATATAAAGACTGGATTCTTATTCACATATACTCTCCACTTACACCTCAAATTAGTCTCAGGCTGTGGAAGATTTTTATGGCCCTAGGCTATGCTGACTTGGGGTATGGGTTATGTGGATAAACTCAAACTATTTCTCTTACCTGCTCCAAAGTGTCCAAAAAGTTTTGTTTGTTTCAACAGAGTGCTGCCATTTCTCCTCTGGAAGCCTGCACTTCCCCAAAAGCTGTTTTGTCCATAGGTGACTTCCCAAGTCAGTGTTCCCCTGGGACTCCCAGACTATATTGGAAAAAAAGCTGATCCAGTTTACTGGCATTACAAGATCCACAGATGGGTTGAGGTCTATCTGCATATTACCTAACACATTGGTAGGCAACACTACTCCCAGATTCTTGAACATATAATGCCCCCTCAAAGGTAATTCTGCCTGTGACTAGATGGTAAATTTTTGTTGTTGATAAGGAAAATAAAGCAATGTCTTTTGTTGCCATCATGATAATGCCAAACCTGTAATTCCTATTCCTTCTTGCCATACATTGCATATTCTTCTGTTTTACTTTTGATATATGATGTTGTCTAAATTAAAATATTTTATATTTTAATGTTTCTATTCTTTTTTTATTTTTTTAAATGTTTATTTACTTTTGAGAGACAGAAAGAGACAGAGAACAAGTGGAAGAGGGGTAAAGAGAGAGGCAGACACAGAATCTAAGCTGTCAGCACAGAGCCCAATGCGGGGCTCAAACTCACAAACCACGAGATCATGACCTGAGCTGAAGTCTGACGCTTAACTGAATGAGCCACCCAGGTGCCCCAATATGTTTATATTCTTCAATATCAATGTGTTTTATTCAGTAATGGCTTTGAAGCATATTTAAAGATTTTCAGATCTTTTGTACATGTTACACATTTCCTATAACAATAAACTTTTAAATGACCTATGCTACCTTTCATTGCATGACTGAAATAAAATTTAGTTGTTTTTCTTCCATTCTATCCTTAATTGCAAAACCTATTTTTTATAAATATTTTTCTCTTGTGTAAACCTTTATTTGGATTTGCAACCTCCATGGAATGTTTTTAGTTATCTAATAGCATGCACAAGCAATTTAAGACTGGAAAGGTATACTGTTTTTATTCTTTCTAATTTCTTTCATCCCTGTTATGTCTGCAGTGACTCACACATAGATGGGCACAAAACAGACACAAAACATTTGTAAAGTCAATAAGTAAACCAATGACTTTTAAATTTTTTTAATATATAATCGATAAGTAAACTATTGAATTATGTTAATGGATAATTAGCTAAACAGTAGACTGGAAACAATTCACTTCATTGACTGGAAACAAGGAAGTAATTTTTATTATTCTTCAGGTTTTTATAACATTTTGCACTAGAAGCTAATTACCTGCAAGAATAGAACCTCCAGAGACTTCCAAGAATCCTTGTTCCATCTGTGCTCCTTCTGCTCTATCCTTCAATTGAAATAAAATTGCTCACACCTTTTTTGGGCATTTTCTAATAACCACAGTGTTATATATTTAACTGGAGAGTTACTCCAAGTGGAGAAGTCTGACAAAATCTCAGTGAATGGATGCTGCGTATGGGTCCTGGGCAGGCTTATAGTTTTCCAATACAGCCATTGACTTGTTTTCCTATACAAGTAAGTTACTTACATTTTTAGGTGGAATGGTTAGAAAATGAAAAAAAGAAAAAGAAAAAAGAAAACTTATGCTCAGATCTCTGGGACTTAATAGAACGAGCTGTATTTGAAGATGTACAAATTGTCATTGTGCTCTATTTAGTCTCAAAAATCCGGTGCTGTAAATTTATGTAGAATATTTATGATAAAGACACACACACACACACACACACACAGAACTGATTTTTGAGTATTATGTTGCAGAAATTTTACTGCTCACTATTTCATTTAACATATCACAGCAATGTATTTTTAAATTCCTCATATTAAATGGCATAAAAAGTTAGGTATTGGATTAACTTGTTAAATATTATTTTACAATAATCCTTAGAGTTTAATGATTTCACATCTTTAGAATCTTTGTGTTAATATGAAACAGAGGCAGCCTTAAGAAAGTTACAGCCTATTCAGAACAAAAATACACATTTTAATCGATTTATTAAATCTATTATGAACAACAGTGAAAGTCTCTAGTGTAATAATCTGATAAAAACAGGAGAAACAGAAGGAAAGATAGAAAGGGGAGAGAGCAAGAGAGAGTGATAAAAAGAGAGATGTGTGTTCTGCTCAACATTTGGGTAACTTTGGGCTAAACTGTGAAAATAAAATTTGTGTTTCTTACCCAGTAACAAATCCTCAATTATTCTGTCATTAGAGATTATTGAAAGTATATGTAGCTAAATTGCCTTTGTGATTCAGTGAGCAGAGAATACTTCTTTAACATTGCCTGGAAACTTAATAACAAATTAGTAATAATTTTTACTGTTTTTACATTTACAATATGAAATTAAACAAAAGTTTGATACAGAAAATGAAAAAATAACATATGTAAACAAATGTATATCTAAAAATTTACCTAAGATATGAACAAAGGCAATGAGTAAAATTCCATAGAAAGTAAATTAGAATTTCAAAATTGAAAAAAAAAACTTTAAAAAGAAAAAAACATCAAAACCCATACCAAAATATTGTCTTTTAATTAGGGAATTTATGTGGTTATATGACATATTAAAAGTTAAAGGTCAGTAATGTGTAAATCTCTCACATGTTTAGCAGAAAAATATGAACATATCAAGTTTTTAAAATGGCACAAATGGGGCGCCTGGGTGGCTCAGTCGGTTAAGCCGCCGACTTCGGCTCAGGTCACGATCTCGCACTCTGTGAGTTCGAGCCCCGCGTCGGGCTCTGTGCTGACAGCTCAGAGCCTGGAGCCTGTTTCAGATTCTGTGTCTCCCTCTCTCTCTGACCCTCCCCCGTTCATGCTCTGTCTCTCCCTGTCTCAAAAATAAATAAACGTTAAAAAAAAATTAAAAATAAAATAAAATAAAATAAAATAAAATGGCACAAATATTTTGACAAAGAAACATTTGAATAAAGAAATGAACAATAATAAAATTGCAAATGAAATTTAGATCTTCACTTTTTTTCTTGCTAAATTATAGACCAGATAAGTGAATGATTATAAATGTTGTTGTGATGAACGTTTAAAGACCCGAAATGCTGATGATATGTAAGGGTTACTCTTTCACAGGATGCAGATACAATACATAACTTTGATATAAACAGTATTTTTTAATCAAAATAAATCATCACATAGAATCTAGGAATATTTTATATAGATATTTTTCTCAGCAGTGTTTTAGGCTAGTAAAAATTTTAAAGAATATTACATTTAAATAATATAAAATTGTTATTATATTAATAACAATTATTAATATTAATATTTGGAATTATTAATATAGATCTTCATGTTCATAAGGATGATATTTTTAAGTATATAAAGAAATTAGAATATGTGTATAATTATAAGACTTAGGGAAATATAGAAGTATACAGAGCATAGTTCTACTCTATACTTGATATATTTTATATAGTCTATGTATATCTGTCTGTATACATTATTTATTAAAATATATATTAAAAGAAGAAATCAAAATTTTAACATAAATTTCATGTTTGATGTTGGGATTATATATGCCTCTGTTTTTTTTTTGGTCCATACGTGATAAATTATCTATAGTATCCATAATATAATTATGGAGTAAAAATGATATTTAAAAACAATTTAAATTTATTTAAAAAACACATCATATCATTGACTTGAATTTGTTTTTTTTTCTATCCATAATGACAAACTGAACACATGATATAATTTCAAAACAAGGACAAAATGAACAATTTCAACATTCTTCTCCAAATGGCACAGTTGAATGCAGTATTGCATACTGAGCCAGGTGAATAAGCCCATGAAGTAAAACACTTAATGCTGAGAACACTAAGAAAACTAAACAGAACAGACATTATGGGGTTAAATTATATTCTCCTACAGTGAAAAACTTAGATCAGTTCAGTTCATGATCATAGGAACTTAGAATAGAAAAGCTGAGTTTGGATGACATGTCTGACTACCTCCCGTAGAGACAGCTCTGCATTTCCCAGGCAGCTGTGGACTTCTTGGAGTTTGCACATTTTTTCAGTATCAGATTTTTTTGTTCCTCTATTTCCCCTTGTGTAAAACAATCCTCCTCTGATTCTTACATCCTCCATTGTTATCCTCAGTTAAAATACACTATGTATTTTTTTTTAATTTTTTAGAATTTATCATTGAAATAATTAAGTCTTCATGATCTACTTGCTCATTTCTTCACCTGTTGTCTCTGTCTCCTACAGGCTTTGGAGTACTGGATAAACATGGACTTATTCTCTCCTGTACAAAGTATATTCCACATCATTATTCAGTGCCTCATGGCCCTGAATAAATACCTATGAGGTTGTTTCTGAATAGAAACAGACCTCTGTAATGTTATACAAATTTCTGCATTGTTTGGCTACTTGCAAAAGTTAATCTTCACTCAACAGCATTTTCTTATCCTGTAAATCTTACATTTTTGTGTACTCTGAACTATTCCACAGTTGCTGGGAGACAGAAAATTAATATCCAGCACATTGTGCCCAGAATCTATTATCCTACCTTAGTATTTCATAGCTAACACCTCTGCACTATTTTCCTCCTGCACATGAAGTAAAAATTTAAAATAATTGTATATTTCATTTTTGTTACTGTAATTTATTTCTATTTTACAATTATTGTTTCTTTTTTTTTTTAATTTTTTTTTTTTTCAACATTTTTTTAAATTTATTTTGGGACAGAGAGAGACAGAGCATGAACGGGGGAGGGGCAGAGAGAGAGGGAGACACAGAATCGGAAACAGGCTCCAGGCTCCGAGCCATCAGCCCAGAGCCTGACGCGGGGCTCGAACTCACGGACCGTGAGATCGTGACCTGGCTGAAGTCGGACGCTTAACCGACTGCGCCACCCAGGCGCCCCAACAATTATTGTTTCTGATTGAAATGTATTTAGTCTAATTGATAGTTGAGCAGAACAATAATGGACTTGTGTGGGGCAAAAATTATACAGCCTATTTAATTGTTTCTTTTCACTACTTTTATCATGTTAGCATTTTGTGCTTAAAAGTAGAAGGCAATAATATACTGTTATTTCTATAATTTGGACCTGAATCCAGTGATGTGGGAATTATTATAGCCATTTCCTCGATAAAAATATTGGCTGAAGTTTTTTTAAGTTGTTTACTTAAAGATGTTTGAATTACCTAAGATAAAACTTTAGTTAATACCATGTATTCAACATAGATTTTCGTCCCCTAAAAACTGGTATGTCTCCTATGGTTCTTCAGACAGAGAATAAAAGTTAAGGTCTCATTGTTTGGCGTCTATATTGATAACAGAAAAGTCTTGTTTCTGGGATAATCTCCACTTTCTATGTTTCTATGAGCATTACCAAAAATGCAAATAGCACCACGATACACAGGGGCAGTACATATTTTAAAAGTAAAACTTTATTTTCAACATGTCATCCCAAATATTTTAGAGAGCTGCTACATATATTCCTGAGAGCAATCTAGGAGAAACATGCAATATCTTATGAATACCTCTTTTGTATAAAAGAAACAGTCTTGTTGAAGAAAAGTTTTATCCTATTGGTATAATATACAACACTCATATTTCTCCTGCCCTAAGACCCACAGGAGAGCTAATAATGTTTACCTTCCCAAAATAAATAACAGACAAATCTTCAAAAATCCATTCACAAAATCTTTGTTACAATTATATTCAAACTCCATTGCCAAAAGCACCAGTGATGACCAACAAGAGTTTCCCAACTGGCTTTATTCTTCTTGGTTTCTCTGAATGGCCTCATCTAGAAATGCTTCTTTTCTGGATTGTGATCATCTTGTACACAATGATCATCCTCTCCAACTCAACTATTATCTTGCTTTCTTGTGTGGACCCTCATCTCTACACTCCCATGTACTTCTTTCTTAGCAATCTTTCCTTCTTGGATCTCTGCTTTACCACAACCACTGTTCCCCATATGTTGTCCAACTTGTGGGGACCTGGCAAGATCATCACCTACACAGGCTGTGTCATCCAACTCTGCATGTTACTCTGTCTTGGTGCCACAGAATGTGTCATGTTGGTGGTGATGGCCTTTGATCGTTACATTGCTATCTGCCAACCCCTGCACTATACCATCATCATGGATCATCAGTTCTGTTGGAAGCTGGTGTTAATAGCCTGGATCTCTGGCCTAATAGAATCTGTTACCCAGATTCCTGTCACACTTCAGCTTCCCTTCTGCACCCACCACCGCCTAGATGACTTTCTCTGTGAGGTTCCTGCCCTCATACGCTTGACATGTGGAGACACCTCGGCCAGTGAGTGGCAGATGACAGTCTCTGCTGTTCTTTTCACCATCGTACCACTGGGGTTGATCCTGACTTCCTATGGCTACATAGCTCAAGCTTTAGGTAAAATCCAATCCAAGGATGGAAGACAGAAAGCCATTGCCACCTGCTCTTCCCACCTCATTGTGGTCTTTATGTTTTATGGAACAGTGGCACCAGTGTATACATACCCTAAGAATCACTTTGCTTCAAATTATAGCAAGTTCTTTACATTCTTCTACACCGTGGTCACACCATTGTTAAATCCGCTCATCTATTCCCTAAGGAACAAAGATGTAAAAGATGCCCTGATACAACTGCTAAGAAGAGGATCACCATAATGTGGGCTCCATGGTGTCAGCTCAGAGCCTGGAGCCTGCCTCAGATTCTGTGTCTCCCTCCGTTTCTGCCCCTCCCCCGCTTGCGCTCTGTCTCTGTCCCTCAAAAATAAATAAAAACTTCAAAAATTTTTTTTTAAATGGGGCACCTGGGTAGCTCAGTTGCTTAAGCATCTGACTTCAGCTCAGGTCATGATCTTGCGGTTCATGAGTTCAAGCGCCGGGTCGGGCTCTGTGCTGTCGGCTAAGAGCCTAGAACTTGCTTCCGATTCTGTCTCCCTCTCTCTCTGCCCCTCCCCTGCTTGCGTTCTGTCTCTTCTCTCAAAACTGAATAAACGTTAAAAAAAGGTTTTTAAAAAGTGTGGTTTTGTTTCAAAGGCAGTAATTTATTAATGAACTTTTAACCCTATGATTTTATATGTAATTTTGTTAAAACAATATATCTGTACAAATACAATGCCAGTTTTTTTTAAATATGAAATTCATTGTCATATTTGTTTCCATACAACACCCAGTGCTCATCCCAACAGGTGCCCTCCTCAATGCCTATCACCCACATTCCCACCCCCCATCAACCCTCAGTTTATTCTCAGTTTTTAAGAGTCTCTTACGAGAGTCTTTTGGGAATATGGCTGTGTAGGAGGAGGACGCTGGGCTCACCTCCTCCTGCTGATCGCTTAGATGCCACCTACATCTGCCTAAACAACCCAGAAAAACTACAGAAGACTAACAGAACAGAAACTTTGGAGCCAAGCAGAGACAAGAGGCCCACAAAAGAGGGTAGGAAGGGTGGAGAGGTGGTGCGTACTACACGGAATGGCGGGAGGGAGCTGGGGCAGTGGAAGGGGCAGCTCGCCCAGCAAGGCAGAGCCCCCAAAGTCTGGCTTGCAAAAGCGGAGGGGCTGGACTCCATGAGTTCTGACAGCCAGCAGGACTTAACATCTTGAATGTTAAAAGTCAACACCTCTGCTCTCAGAGAGCAGGGAGAGCAAGAGGACACTGGCAGGAAGAGCTGTTGAGCTCCAGAAGACAGAACTCAGCTCACCAGGGGAACAAGGGCCCTGGCAAGCACCATCTCCCTCTCCCATGCCCCAGTCAAAATTCCAAAGGTAACCAGTTCCCCTCACCAAACTTGCTTGCACCAGCGTGAACGCCCAAAGAAAAGAAACTCTTTTTTTAATATAAATTTTATTGTTAAACTGGTTTCCATACAACACCCAGTGGTCATCCCAACAGGTGCCCTCCTCAATGCCCATCACCCATCCTCCCCTCCCTCCCACCTCCCATAAACCCTCAGTTTGTTATCAGTTTTTAAGAGTCTCTTCTGTTTTGGTTCCCTCCCTCTGTAACTTTTTTTTTCCCTTCCCCTCCCCCATGGTCTTCTGTTAAGTTTCTCAAGATCCACATAAGAGTGAAAACATATGGTATCTGTCTTTCTCTGTATGACTTATTTCACTTAGCAAAACACTCTCCAGTTCCATCCACGATGCTACAAAAGGCCATATTTCATTCTTTCTCATTGCCAAATAGTATTCCATTGTGTACATAAACCACAATTTCTGATTCCATTCATCAGTTGATGGACATTTAGGCTCTTTCCATAATTTGGCGATTGTTCAAAGTGCTGCTATAAACATTGGGGTACAAGTGCCCCTATGCATCAGCACTCCTGTATCCCTTGGGGAAATTCCTAGCAGTGCTATTGCTGGGTCATAGGGTAGATCTAGTTTTAATTTTTTGAAGAACCTCCACACTGTTTTCCAGAGTGGCTGCACCAACTTGCATTCCCACCAACAGTGCAAGAGGGTTCCTTTTTCTCCACATCCTTGCCAGTGTCTATGGTCTCCTCATTTGTTCATTTTATCCACTCTGACTGGCGTGAGGTGACATCTCAGTGTGGTTTTGATTTGTATTTCCCTGATGATGACTGACATTGAGCAACTTTTTCATGTGCCTGTGGGGCATCTGGATGTCTTCTTTAGAGAAGTGTCTATTCACGTTTTCTGCCCATTTCTTCACGGGGTTATTTGTTTTTCGGGTGCAGAGTTTGGTGAGCTCTTTATAGATTTTGGTTACTAGCCCTTTGTCCGATATGTCATTTGCAAATATCTTTTCCCATTCCGTTGGTTGCCTTTTAGTTTTGTTGATTGTTTCCTTTGCAGTGCAGAAGCTTTTTATCTTCATGAGGTCCCAATACTTCACTCTTGCTTTTAATTCCCTTGCCTTTGGGGATGTGTCAAGTAAGAAATTGCTGTAGCTGAGGTCAGAGAGGTTTTTTCCTGTTTTCTCATCTAGGGTTTTGATGGTTTCCTGTCTCACATTCTGGTCCTTTATCCATTTTGAGATTGTTTTTGTGAATGGTGTAAGAAAGTGGTCTAGTTTCATTCTTCTGCATGTTGCTGTCCAGTTCTCCCAGCACCATTTGTTAAAGAGACTGTCTTTCTTACATTGGATACTCTTTACTGCTTTGTCAAAGATGGTTGGCCATACTTTAGTGGGTCCATTCTGGAGTCTCTATTTTATTCCATTGGTCTATGTATCTGTTTTTGTGCCAATACCATGCTGTCTTGATGATGACAGCTTTGTAGGAGAGGCTAAAGTCTGGGATTGTGATGCCTCGTGCTTTGGTCTTATTCTTCAATATTACTTTGGCTATTCAGGGTCTTTTGTGATTCCATACAAATTTTAGGATTGCTTGTTCTAGCTTTGAGAAGAATGCTGGTGCAATTTTGATTGGGATTGCATTGAATGTGTAGATAGCTTTGGGTAGTATTGACATTTTAGCAATATTTATTCTTCCAATCCATGAGCACGAAATGTTTTTCAAATTATTTGTATCTTCTTCAACTTCCTTCATAAGCTTTCTGTAGTTTTCACACACAGATCTTTTACATCTTTGGTTAGGTTTATTCCTATGTATTTTATAATTCTTGGTGCAATTGTGAATGGGATCAGTTTCTTTGTCTTTCCTTTGCTTCAGTATTAGTGTATAAGAATGCAACTGATTTCTGTACATTGATTTTGTATCCTGAGACGTTGATGAAATCACATATCAGTTTCAGCAGACTTTTGGTGGAGTCTATCGGGTTGTCCATGCATAATATCATGTCATCTGCAAAAAGTGAAAATTTGACTTCATCTTTGCCAATTTTGATGCCTTTAATTTACTTTTTTTTTGTCTGATTGCTGATGCTAGAAGTTCCAACACTGTTAAAAAACAGCGGTGAGAGTGGACATCCCTGCTGTGCTCCTGATCTCAGGGATAAAGCTTTCAGTTTTTCCCCTTTGAGGATGATACTAGCTGTGGGCTTTTCATAAATGGCTTTTATGATGGTTAAGTATGTTCCTTCTATCCTGGCTTTCTCGGGGAGGTTTATTAAGAAAGGATGCTGAATTTTGTCAAATTCTTGTTCTGCATCGATTGACAGGATCATATTGTTCTTTTCTTTTTTTTTTTATTAATGTGATGTATCACATTGATTGATTTGCGAATGTTGAACCAGCCCTGCATCCAAGGAATGAATCCCACTTGGTCATGGTGAATAATTATTTTTATATGCTAATAAATTCGATTTGCTAGTATCTTGTTGAGAATTTTTCCATCCATATTCATCAGGGATATTGGCTTCTAGTTCTCTTTTTTTGCTGAGTCTCTGTCTGGTTTGGGAATCAAATAATGTTGACTTATAGAATGAGTCTGGAAGTTTTTTCTTCCCTTTCTATTTTTTGGAACAGCTTGAGAAGGATAGGTATTATCTCTGCTTAAAATGTCTGGTAGCATTCCCCAGGTTCGCCATCTGGTCTGGGACTCTTGTTGGGAGGTTTTTGATAACTGATTCAATTTCTTCGCTGGTTATGGGTCTCTTCAAGTTTTCCATCTTCCTGTTTAAGTTTTGGAAGCAGGTGCCTGCTTAGGAATTTTTCCATTTCTTCCAGGTTGTCCAGTTCGTTGGCATATAATTCTTCATAGTATTCCCTGATAATTGTTTGTATTTCTTAGGGATCCATTGTAATAATTCCATTTTCATTCATGATTCTATCTATTTGGCTCATCTCCCTTTTCTTTTTGCAAAGCCTGGCTACAGGTTTATCAATTTTGTTTATTTGTTCAAAAAAGGAACTCTTGGTTTCATTGATCTGCTCTAGTTTTTTTAGATTCTATATTATTTCTGTTCTGATCTTTATTATTTCCCTTCTTCTGCTGGGTTTGGAGTATCTTTGCTGTTCTGTTTCTATTTCCTTTAGGTGTGCTGTTAGATTTTGTATTTGGGATTTTTCTTATTTCGTGAGATAGGCCTGGATTGTAATATTTTCCTCTCAGAACTGCCTTTGCTCATCCCAAACCGTTTGGATTGATGTATTTTCATTTTCATTTTTCATTTATTTTTAAATGTCTTGTCTAATTTTCTGGTTGACCCATTCATTCTTTAGTAGGGTGTTCTTTAACCTACATGCTTTTGGAGGTTTTCCAGACTTTTTCCTGTGGTTGATTTCAGGTTTCATAGCATTGTGGTCTGAAAGTGTGCATGGTATGATCTCAGTTCTTGTATACTTATGAAGGGCTGTTTTGTGACCTTGTATGTGATCTATCTTGGGGAATGTTTCATGTGTACTTGACAAGAAAGTATATTCTTTTGGTTTGGGATGCAGAGCTCTAAATATATCTGTCAAGTCCATCTGATCCAATGTATCATTCAGGGTCCTTGTTTCTTTATTGGTCTTGTGTCTAGATGTTCTATCCATTGCTCTAAGTGGGGTATTAAAGTCCCCTGCAATTACCACATTCTTATCAATAAGGTTGCTTATGTTTGTGATTGATTGTTTATATATATTTGGGGGCTCCCATATTCAGTGCATACACATTTATAATTGTTAGCTCTTCCTGATGGATAGACCCTGTAATTATTATATAATGCCCTTATTCATCTCTTGTTACAGCCTTTAATTTAAAGTCTAGTTTTTCTGATATAAGTATGGCTACTCCAGCTTTCTTTTGATTTCCGGGAGCATGATAGTTCTCCATCCCCTCACTTTCAATCTCAAGGTGTCCTCAGGTCTAAAATGAGTCTCTCATAGACAGCAAATAGATGGGTCTTGTGTTTTTATCCACTCTCATACCCTATGTCTTTTGGCTGGAGCATTTTGTCCATTTACATTCAGTGTTATTATTCAAAGATATGGGTTTAGAGTCATTGCGATGTCTGTAGGTTTCATGCTTGTAGTGATGTCTCTGCTCCTTTGTGGTCCTTGCAACATTTCACTCACAGAATCCCCCCTTAGGATCTCTTGTAGGGCTGGTTTAGTGGTGACGAATTCCTTCAGTTTTTGGTTTTTTTTGGGAAAACCTTTTTCTCTCATTCTATTCTGAATGACAGACTTGCTGGATAAAGGATTCTCCGCTGCATATTTTCCTGTTCATCACACTGAAGATTTCCTGACATTCCTTTCTGGCCCTGCCAAGTTTCAGTAGATAGGTCTGCTACTACCCTTATGTGTCTACCATTGTAGGTCATGGCCTATATATCCCTAGCTTCTTTCAGAATTCTCTCTTTATACTTGTATTTTGCCAGTTTCACTCTGATATGTCCTACAGAAGATTGATTCAATTTACATCTGAAGGGAGTTCTCTGTGCCTCATGGATTTCAATGCATGTTTCCTTCCCCAGATCAGGAAAGTTCTCAGCTATGATTTGTTCAAGTACACATTCAGGCCTTTTCTCTCTCTCTTCTGCTTCTGGAATTCCTATGATACCTATATTGTTCTGTTTGCATCACTTAGTTCTCTAGTTCTCCCCTCATACTCCTGGATTTTTTTTTTTATCTTTTTCTCAGCTTCCTCTTTTTCCATAATTTTAACTTCTAATTCACCTTTTCTCTCCTCCACTTCTTCAGTCCGTGCTATGGCCACCTCCATTTTATTTTGCACCTCATTTATAGCATTTTTTAGCTCCTCATGACTATTTCTTAGTCCCTTGATCTGTACCAATAGATTCTCTGCTGTCCTCTATGCTTTTTTCAAGCCCCACGATTAATTTTATGACTATTATTCTAAATTCTTATTCCATTATTGCTTAAATCGTTTTTGATCAATTTGTTATCTGTAGCCACTTCCTGGAGTTTCTTTTGAGGAGAATTCTTATTTTTCATCATTTTGGGTAGTCCCTGTGGTAGCTCCAAACTGCAGGGCACTTCCCCTGTGTTGTCCAGCATAACTTGTGTTGGAGGATAGGGCTGCATTCAGACCCAATGTCTGCCCTAGCCCACCACTGGGGCCACAGTCAGACTGATGTGTCTCCCTCTGTCTGCCCCTCTGATGCTTGCACTCTGTCTCTTGCATTGTGTCAAAAATAAATAAACATTGAAAAAAATTAAGTAGTTGTATGAATTGGGTATTTTGGAGAACTTAAAAAAAATTCAGAGAAGGAAGATTGTAGGAATAGCTACTTGTTTCACTATACATGGCCAGATGAAATGTAGCTAAGTGTTTGTTCTAACTTCATTATTTTTTTACTCTCTTGTCCCACAATATACCATTAATACTTTTTAGGAATAGCACTTGTTACATTTACTTCCACCTTAAAATATTCCTTTCTTTAATAGTAGGTCACTCCTTGTCAGTCTTAGTAACTATGTGGAAAAATCCTTTTGAATTTGATCACTGTCTTCATACTGAGTCCATATTAATAAGCACAAAGATAAGAATAAGTGTTAAATTAGTTCAACAAATGGAATTTTTATGGAATGGAATTTTACGATTTTGTTTTACAAATCAGCCTAATTTCCAGTGTGCCCAAAGTCGCCTCTGAAATTGTCACTGATCTTTCCTTGCTGATTCAAAAAAGTAAAAAACAAACTTTGAATGAAAAAAAATTAAAAAATCAAAACTCCCATTTTACAGGGTAGAAAAATAATGGAATATAATATCCAAGAAATTATGACATTCGAAAAAATGAATTTTTCAAAGGCAGATAAACATTTATTAATAGGTCACATCATAGTACATAAAATAAACCTAAACAAATATATAATAGCTAAAATTATAATAATGATATAAGACTAGAAATTAATAGCATAAAAATGTAAACATTTCAGGAAAATCCCTATTTATATGGAAAGCAAATGTACCTCTAAATAATCAACATATCAAAGAGGAGGTGTCAAATGAAAATCCTGAGAAAATAAAACTATCAATACTGAATTATTAATTCAGGTAAATTTTCCCTTAAAAGTAAGGAGAGGGGCACCTGGGTGGCTCAGTCTGTTAAGCAACAAACTCTTGGTTTTTGAATTCAAGCCCCATGTCTGGCTCTGTGCTGATAGCATGGAGCCTGCTTGGGATTCTCTCTCTCCCTCTCTCTTACTCACTGTTTCTCTCTCTTTCTCTCCCAAAAATAAATAAATAATAAACATGTTTCAGAAATAAAAGTAAGGAAAACATAAAATTTACTTTTTTTCTTTTTCACAGCATAGTATCAATTAATTAAACATATGGCTAGTCCCATATACTCCTACACATATCTTTACAAAAACATATCTTAAAGAAGACGTTACTCAAAAGAAAGTTTATACACAGTATACTTTCAATGAGTTAAGTACAGGGCAATCCCCATATGATTTTACACATACCTTACAAAAACATATATCTTAATAAAAGAAGATGCTACTTGAAAGGTCAATACACAGTATAATTTCAATGAGTTAAGCATACAGCTATTCCTATATGCTTTTACATGTAAATTTACAAATTCTTATATCTTAATGAAAGAAGATGCTACCTGAAAGATATTTTCTACATACTGTAGTTTTGTTAAATTAAGGAAAGCTCTATTACCATATGTCTCTCTATATACACGTTTACAAACTCATTAGGGAAACTATTATGCTTAATGCATAAATACACAAGGACCAGGAGCTTGGAAAAGAAGACAACAGCAATAAAGTTTTAGAAGCTGGAAAGCAGAAGCATAAACAGTATTTGACTTATTAAGGCTTAAAAAAAGGCAAACTATTAGGTTGGCAATGGCTAATGCTCAGAAGGAAGTTAAATTATGCTGGAAGAAACTGCAAAACCTTAAAGGAGGAGTAACCTGGTACATTAATCGGACAGATTATTTTCAATGGAAACAGACCATTCCAAGGAGAATAACCAGAATACTGATTATTCTAGGGCTTCCCAAATAAATGAATCATTGAAATCATAGTTCTGTGATGCTTACCATTTAAGATATGCTTTTGCCCAAGATATTCTCATCAGCAAAAAAATCAGGGGTCACAGATTTTGAAGAAAATTTCTAAAATAGAAGATAGAAATCAAAAGAAATGAATAGAATTTTTAAAAAGAAAAAGTGTGTAATCAAAAGACTTTTTTGAAAGGGAACTCTGATTAAACTGCTCAGAGAGATAAGAACATAAGATGAGATATTAAACTAGAACATGTTGTAAGAACTTTGGAGATATAAAACTTAGTTTTGAACATTTAAATTAAGACACAGAAGGTCATGAAATAGAATTAAAAAAGAAGGGATATAGAAAGAAAGTGGAAAAGGTAATAAAATTTGAGTTTTTGTTTGAGAGATTCAAGATGCAAATAAGAATTTCTGAGGAAAAGATTTGAAAAATTTTGGAAGTGAGAAAAATATTAAAGATGTACTTTAATATTTGTTTCAATTGAATGACTTGGATTTTAAGATTTAAAGTCCTCTCAATTGCTTAATACAGTTTATTAAAAGACCTGTCTAGACAAATCTTTATGAAATTTTAACAAAAGTTCAAAATTCATAGCTTATAACCCTCTAGACGGAAAAACAGTTCACGCACAAATATGTACAATTTATATAACATTGTAATTCTGAGTAGATATACCGAATGTTAGAGGGTAAACCAGGTAAGCCGTCAAAAATGGCTAATCACAGATTAGAGTGAATGTGTAGGGGTAGGGGTGTCATTAATTGATGCATACAGAATGCTGGTTATTCAGTCTTTACTCATCCACATTGACCAATTCAATTAAACAACCAGCTATAGAACTGCTATTATATACTGCAAATTACAAGCATTAGAAAAGTGTAAATGAATCTGACATGTTTTCTCCATTCTAGTAATGCTAAGTCTGTAAAAGTAGTGTTAACAGTTGCTATTGTCATTATTCTTGCCATTGTTGGTTAATAGAATTAATTGTAGTTAACACATTAAGTGATTACTATTTGAAAAACATCATGCTGGCTACATTTCATGGATTACCTACTAAACATGCTTAATTAAATTTCTAAACTCAATCTCAAATGGATATCTCAAGGTTGTCCTACAAATGCAATATCCTCAACTATTTTATTAACCATTGTGTTCTCCAAGATCACTCTTCTCAAACTATTAACAAAACTTTCCTACTATTAGCTCATAGCAATTCTCCTCAATTCTAAACACACCTAGAAAATAGAAGTCATCAAGATGGTGAGAGGAAGACCCTGAAATTGCTTCTTCCATGGAATGCACAAAATTGCACCTATTGATAGAACATTTCTTTTTGAAGAAGAATAAAAGGGTGAATTAAGAGCTTCCATACAAGAATAGAGGAAAAGGCAAAAGGAACAGCAAGAGAGATGGAGACACGGTAACAAATGGGACCCCCACACCTGATACTATGAACTGAAGTGGGCAGGGATAGTACTGAGGGAGCTGGGCAGACCAGTCTGTCCTTAGGCATAGAAAAACAAGGCTGAGGTTTAAAAGAGCAAATAGGATATAAAAAAAAATAAAAGTCAGCTCCAGAACTCTGACAAATGGTGAATGAGCTTCTGGGATTCTCTCTGGGTGGGAGGGATGGCCACACATGTTTTACAATCCACTTCCACCTTGAAAGAACAGGCCAGTGTAAAATCCAGTCCCCCTAACTGGCCTGCCACTTCAGTAAGCCACAGGACCCTAGCCAATACCAGCCCCAGCTGTCCAACCAGGACAGCTCTGGTTAGTATTAACTACACCTTCAAGCTTTGTGCCAAGGTAACCCAGGCACAAAGCACATGGAACACTCCAGGGCCACACTACTTCAATTTCAGATGGCTTGCTAGGGCACCACAGCACAGAGTGCTCCAGAACCTCCCAGCTGACATCTGGTTTGGATCCAGCTTCCCCAACTAACAGAATATCCCCCACAGAATATCCACAAAATATTCCTGCCCATGTTGACCTTGGATCATTCACTCAGCCAGGACACTCTCTGTGCTGAGCACTCTAGGATACATTGACATGACCACTTCAGCTTCAGCTGTCCTACTATGGCACCAGGCACCACACCATCCCACACCCACTTTAGCTACCCTTCCAGGGTGCCCTTGGCATGAAGCACCCCCAGAAACTCCCAGTCTATACCTTGCCTCAAACCTAGTCACCATTCCAGTACACACTCTGCACAGATAGCTTTGGAGCACCACTTCAAGTTCAGCTATCTTGCTGTTTCCTCTGTGCATATATCCCTGTCAACTCCAGCTTGCATGAACTTCAGGCAAAGCTATACTTCCAGGGCAGCTTCTGCATGAATTCCAAGGATTCTTCAGCTCACACATTGTCTCAGCTCCAGCTGCCCTGCCAGGACACTCACTATGTGGAGCATCCTGAGATATACCAGATTATATCCACCTTAGATTTAGTTGTCTGTCAGGGTACCTTATGTGTGGAGAACACCATGATCTCTCGTCTTTACCTCCTTAAGTTTCAGCTGTCCTGCAAGGGCACCCTCTTTACAGGCAGTCTGTGGGCAATCCAGATAACACCTAGTTCAGCCTCAGCTATACTGGCAAGGTACACTCTGCATTTTGAGACTTGGGACACTCTAGCTGGTACCCACTTCAGTTTTAAAAGCACTGACTGTTTGGAGAGCATAAGAATTATTCTGAACTATCCCCACTTCAGCTTTGGTTTTCCTTACAGAATAAATATATCACAGAAAGCTCTAGGACCTCCAGCCCATGCCAGTCACAGATCCAGCCAGTCAACAACAATATGAAACTAAAGGTCAACCATAAGAAACAAAATGTGGAAATACCACAAATACATGGAGGTTAAACAACATGCTACTAAACAATGAATGGGTCAACCAGGAAATAAAAGAAGAAATTAAAAAGTACATGGAAACAAATGAAAATAAAAATACAATGGTCCAGGTCACTTAGGTGGCTCAGTCAAGCATCTAACTCTTGATTTCAGCTCAGGTCATGATTCCACAGCTTGTGAGTTCAAGCCCCGCATCAGGCTCCTTACTGTCAGTGTGGGACCTGCTTGAAATTTGTTCTCTCTCTCTCTCTCTCTCTCTCTCTGCCCCTCCCCCTGGACTCTCTGTCTCAAAATAAATAAACTTAATTTTTAAAAAAAGAAAAAAAAGAAAAGAAAATGCCATGGTCCAAAATCTTTGGGACCTTTTTGGGATGTGGCAAATGCAAGCCTAAGAGGGAGGCACATAGCACAACAGGTCTTCCTCAAGAAACAAGAAAAATCTCAAATAAAGAACCCAACCTTACACCTAAAGGAACTAGAAAAAGAACAACAAATGGAGCCTAAATACAGCAGAAGAAAGGAAAAATGAAGATTAGAGCAGAAATAAATTATATGGAACCTACAAAAACAATGGAACAGACCATCGACACCAGGGTCCAGTTCTTTGAAAAAAATGAGGTAAATTGATAGGCTTCTAGCCAGACTTATCAAAGAGAGAAAGAGACAGAGACAGAGAGAGAAAGTACCCACATAAATAATATCACAGATGAGAGATGATAAATAACTACCAACACCACAGCAATATACACAATCACAAGAGAATGTTATGAGAAACTATTTGCCGAAAAATTGAACAAACTTGAAGAAATGGATAAATTTCTATACATATAAACTACAAATCCCCTACAAATACCAGCACAAATCTCTTCAAATTGTTAAGTCTATGGACAGTAGTGTGCTTCAGTTTCAGTTCTAGGGAAAACTGGATCTAAATTCATTTGGATTTCATGTTCATTTTTTCATTTCCAATGTTTTTCTTTTTGCTTGTATTGTTTGTGTCTCTCTCTCTTTCTTTCTTTTCCTTTTTTTTCTTTTCTTTTCTTTCTTGGATACAGAATGAGTAATATTTTTATTCTATTTTGTATTCTTTATTATATTATTTTTAAGTTTTAAGTTTTTTTCTTCTTCATTATTCTCTTTTCTATCTAGCTTCTCTCAATAAGAATACTGAAACACAACTAGGATCTCTCTTCCTTTATTTGATTTTGTTTTGTTTTGTTTGTAATTTTTTAAATTTAATTTTAATTTTATTATTTATTTCTTCCTCCAAAATAACAAGATCGAATATATCACCCCCCCCCAAAAAAAAGAACAGAAAGAAATGATGGCCAGGGATGTAATTATCACCAATATATATAAGATGTCTGAACTATAATTTAAAACAATGATATAAGAACACTAGCTTGGGTTGAAAAAAGCATAGAAGACACCAGAGAATCTCTTTCAGTAGAGATGAAAGAACTAAAATCTAGTCAGACTGAAAATAAAAGTGTTATAACTGAGATGCAATCTCAAATGGATGTCATGACGGCAAGGGTGGATGAAGCAGAACAGTGAATCAATGATATACAAGGTAAAATTATAGAAAAGAATGAATCAGGAAAAAAGAGGGAAACAAAGGGAAAAGAGTATAATACAAGACTTAGGGAATTGAGTGACTTATTAAAAAGGAATAACATTCATATTATAAGAGTCTGAGAAGATGAACAGAGAGAAAAAGGGGAAGATGGTTTATGTGAGCAAATTATAACTGAAAAATTTCCTAATCTGGGAAAACACACAGACATCAAAATTCAAGAAACACAAAGAACTCCCCTTAAATTCAACAAAAATCAACGATCACCAATGCATATCCTAGTCAAATTCATAAAATACTCACACAAGAAACAAACCATAAAAGCAGCAAGGGAAAGAAAGTCCTTAACCTACAAGGGAATAAAACTGAGATTCTCAGCAGATCTGTCCACAGATACATTTCAGTTCAGAAAAGAGTGGTGGGATATATTCAATATGCAAAATCAGAAAATATGCAACTAAGAATTATTCATCCAGCAAGGTTGTCATTCAGAATATAAAAAGAGATAAAGAGTTTCTCAGACAAACAAAAACTAAAGAAGTTTGTGACCACTAAACCAGGTTTGCAATAAATTTTAAGGGGGACTCTAAATGGACAGAAAGCAAAACAAAACAAAAAAGACCAAAAGCAACAAAGACTATAAAGGACCAGAGAACACCACCAGAAACACCAACTCTACAGGCAACAAAATGGCACTAAATTCATATCTTATAATAATCACTTTAAATGTAAATGACTAAATGCTCCAAACAAAAGACATGGATATCAGAATGGAAAATAAATGAATAAATAAATAAGTAAACAAATAAATAAATAAATAAGACTAATCGATATGTTGCCTAAAAGAGACTCACTTTAGACCTAAAGACACCTGCAGGTTGAAAGTAAGGGGATGGAAAACCATCTATCATGCTAATGTACATCCAAAGAAAGCAAGTAGCCATATTTATATCAGACAAACTAGATGTAAAAATAGAGATTGTAACAAGAGATGAAGAAGGGTATTATATCATAATTAAGGGGTTTATCCACTAAGAAAATCTAACAATATTACATATTTATACCCCAACAAGAAATCAACTAAATACATAAATCAATTAATCACAAAAATAAAAAAAAAACCCTCGTTGATAATACAATAATAGTAGGGGATTTCTACACCCCACTTACAGCAATGGACAAGTCATCTAAGCATAAAATCAATAAGGAAACAATTTCTCTGATTGACACACTGGATAAGATGGGCTAAACAGATATATTCAGAACATTTCATCCTAAAGCACCAGAATACACATTCTTCTCAAGTGCATATGAAACATTCTCCAGAATAGATCACATACTGCGCCATAAATCAGGCCCTAGCCAGGACGAAAAGATTGATATCATATGCATATTTTCAGACCACAACCTTATGAAAATTGAAATTAACTACAAGAAAAACTTTGGAAAGACCACGAGAAAAAAATTGGAAAGAACACAAGGGCTTGCAGATTAAAGAACATCCTACTAAAAATGAATGGGTTAACCAAAAAATTAATGAAGAAATAAAAAAGTACATGGAAACAATGAAAATGAAGACACAACAGTCCAAAGCTTTTGGGATGCAACAAAGGTAGTCAAAAGAGGGAAGTATATAACAATCCAGGCCATCTTAAAGGAGGAAGAAATGTGTCATATACACAACCTAACCATACACATAAAGAAGCTGAAAAAGAACATCAGATAAAGCCAAAAACCAGCAGAAGGGAAATAATAAAGATTAGAGCAGAAATCAATGATATTGAAATTTAAAAAAAAAATCCAGTAAAACAGATTAACGAAACTAGCAGTTTGTTCCTTAAAGAATTAAAATTTATAACCACTTAGGCAGATTTATCAAAAAGAACAAGGAAATTACCCAAATAAATAAAATCATGAGTGAAAGAGGAGAACACAATCAACATCTCAGAAATACAAACAATAATAAGAGATTATTATGAGCAAATATATGCCAATGAATTGGGCAATCTGGAAGTAATGGATAAATTCTTAGAAACATATAAGCTACCAAAACTGAAACAAGAAACAATAGAAAATTATAACAGATCCATAACCGGTAAAAAAACAAAATCAGTAATCAAAAATCTGCCAACAAACAAGAGTTCAGTGTCAGATGGCATTCCAGGGAATTCTACCAAACATTTAAAAAAGAGTTAATACCTATTTTTCTTAAAGTGTTCCAAAATTATCTATTTTTTTCAACAATAACTAGCAAATCAAATCCGACAATACATTCAAAGAATTATTCACAATGATCAGGTGGGATTTATTGTGGGCTGCAGGGTTGGTTCAATATCTGCAAGTCAATTAACATGATATATCACATTAATAAAAGAAAAGATAGGAACCCCAGGATCCTCGCAATATATACAGAAAAATCATTTGACAAAATAAAGCATCCTTTTTTGATAAAAACCGTCAAGAAAGTTAGGATAGAAGGAACATACCTCAACATCATAAAAGTCATATAAGAAAGACCCACAGCTTCCCCATAGAAGCCTCAATGGGGGAAAACTGAGAGATTTTCCCCTAAGGTCAGGAATGTGACAGGGATGTCCACTCTCACCACTGTTGTTCAGAATTGTACTGAAAGTCCTAGCCTCAGCAATCAGACTGCAAAAAGAAATAAAAGGCATTAAAATTAACAAGGAAGAAGTCAAACGTTCACACTTTGCAAAGGACATGGCATTCTACATGGAAAACCCAAAAAACTCCACCAGAAAATTTCTAGAACTGATCCATGAATTTAGCAAAGTCTCAGAATACAAAATCAAAGAATAGAAATCTGTTGCATTGCTATACGCCAATAATAAATCAGCAGAAAGAGAAATCAAGGAATCTATCCCATTTACAATTGCACCAAAAAACATAAGATACTTAGGAATAAACCTAACCAAAGAGGTAAAAGATATGTACACTGAAAACTACAGAAAGCTTATGAAAGAAATTGAGGAAAACACAAAGAAATTGAAAAACATTCCATGCTCATGGGTTGGAAGAACAAATATTGTTAAAATGTCAATACTACCTAAAGCAATCTACATATTCAATATAATCCCTATCAAAATGACACCAGCATTCCTCAGAGAACAAGAACAATACTAAAATTTGTATGGAAACAGAATACCTGGAAAGTCAAAGCCACGTTTAAAAAGAAAACCAAAACTGTAGGCGTCACAATTCTGGACATTGAGCTGTATGACAAATCTTGAATCATTAAGACAGTATGGTACTGGCACAAAAACAAACACATATATCAGTGCAAAAGAACAGAGAACCTAGAAACAGACCAACAAATGTATGGCCAACAAATCGTTTACAAAGCAGGAAAGAATATCCAATGGAATAAAGACAATGTCTTCAGCAAATGGTGTTGGGAAAACTGGACAGCAACATGCAGAAAAATGAACATGGACCACTTTCTTAAACCATAAACAAAAATAAACTCAAAATGGATGAAAAACCTGAATGTAAGACAGGAAACCATCATTACCCTAGAGGAGAAAACATGCAACAACCTCTTTGACTTTGGGTGCAACAACTTCTTTGTAGACATGTCTCTGGAGGCAAAGGAAATAAAAGCAAAAACAAACTATGGGGAACTCATCAAGATAAAAATCTTCACAGAGAAGGAAACAATCAACAAAACTAAAAGGCGACTGACAGAATGGGAAAAGATGTTTGCAAATGACATATTGGATAAAGGGTTGGTATCCAAAATCTATAAAGAATTTATCAAACTCAACACCCCAAAAAACAATTAATCCAGTGAAGAAATGGGCAGAAGACATAAACAGACACTTTTCCAAAGAATACATCCAGATGGCTAATAAACATATGAAAAGATGTTCAACATCACTCATCATAAGGGAAATACAAATCAAAACTACTATAAGATACTACCTCACACCTGTAAGAATGGCTAAAATTATAAAATCAGGAAACAACAGATATTGGTGAGGATGTGGAGAAATGGAAACCCTTTTTCCTTGTTGGTGGGAATGCAAATTGGTACAGCCACCCTGGAGAACAGTACAGATGTTTCCTCAAAAAATTGAAAATAGTGGTACCCTATGACCCAATTGCATTACTAGGTATTTATCCAAAGGATACAAAAATGCTGATCAAAGAGGCACATGCTTTCCAATGTTTGTAGCAGCATTATCAACAATAGCCAAATTATAGAAAAATCCCAATGTCCATTGACTGACAAATAGGTAAAGAAGGGGTTTAAGGGTGCCTTGGTGGCTCAGTTGGTTAGGTGTCTGACTCTTGGTTTTGGCTCAAGGTCATGATCTAATGGTTCTTGAGACTGAGCCCCATGCCAGAGTCTGTGCTGACAGCAGGGAGCTTGTTGGGATTCTCTCTCTTCCTCTCTGTCTGTCCCTCCGCAACTCGTGCTCACCACTCTCTCTCTCTCTCTCAAAATAAATGCATAAACTTAAAAAAAGAGGTGGTGTATATATATATGATGGAATATTACTTGGCTATCATAAAGAATAAAATATTGCCACTTGCAACATGTATGAAACTAGAATATTTTATGCTAAATGAAAAAAGTCAGAAAAAGACAAATATTATGTAATTTCATTCATATGTGGAATTTAAGAAACAAAACCCCATGAACATAGGGAAGGGAAGGAAAAATAAGATAAAAACAGAGAGGCATACCGTAAGAGACTCTTAAATACAGAGGACAAATTAAGGGTTGCTGAAGGGAAGGTGGGTAAGGGAATGGGCTAAATGGGTGATGGGTCCTAAGAAAGGCACCTGTTGGGATTAACACTTGTTGTTAAATATAAATGTTGAATCACTAAATTCTACTCTTGAAACCACTATTGCACTGTATGTTAACTAACTTGGATTTAAATAAAACTTAAAAATAAATAAATAAAAGAAAAAAATTTGAAAGCAAAAATATAAATAAATAAATAAATAAATAAATAAATAAAATAAGACATGTGGCCACTGAAAGTAAAACCTCCCAATCTTTATCTCTTCTTTAAAGTAAAAATTGAACAGACAAAACTGTTTTTATTCAGTGTTTTGGGTTTTTGAAATCTAATAAGATTACTAGAGATATGCTAAAAGTAGAAGAAAGCTATTAATACTTTATAGTATATGTCATTTTCACTTCCCATCACAGCAAGAGCTATTAACATGGCAGTGTCTGTTCTTGTTGCAACCTGCTGCTTACAGAGGGAGGAGTGTGAATCTTGTTCTTGGAGGATTAAGGTTTTCTGAGTTTACCTGGTTGTATTTTGGTTTCTTTAATGATCAGCCAAATGCTTGCTAGTAATTTACTGAAGGTGGTAAATTTACTGAAGGTGGTACTCTTTCTTGAGTACATTCCTCTTGAAAACATTTACAGGTAAATATAGTAGCTTCCGCTACCCTGGCAAAGCAAAATCAGGTAAGATGGCAATAGAAAATCCAAAATAACTGGACAAGAAAGGGCTGGGAAAAGATGTGTGCAGGAACAGAAGCTCTGAAAAGGTTTCATGTATAAAAGAAAAAAGAAGGCCACATATATGTCCAGGACCACATGCATGTCTATAAAGGATGTGAGAATACCCTTAATTTTCATCTGTGGCTACTTCTAGTTTCCATGCAAATAGAAATTGAAAAGTATGACAGACTACTATATAATCTGGTTATGTATTGAATAAGTAAAGAACATAGACCCTAATTCACAAAGAATTTGGAAAGCTTTTCTTTTTCCTTTCCTTTTTAATTTTGGTTTCAAGATTTCTGTCAAATAAGAAACTGTTCACTAAGCTAACAGGACAGAAAATTAAATGTGAATGCACTACATATGGTACATTCTTTACAAAAAGATTTATAAAAGGTCCATAAAAAAAGAAATAAATAACTACAACCCTCAATAAGTTTAAAAAAAAAACTGAGGAACTAAGGGGAATCTGATT
The DNA here is from genome assembly GCF_028018385.1 of Neofelis nebulosa. NCBI lineage: Eukaryota > Metazoa > Chordata > Mammalia > Carnivora > Felidae > Neofelis > Neofelis nebulosa. Next base: position 156,875,734 of record NC_080782.1, on the reverse strand, counting down.
TCCACAGTTACTATATTATAATTTTCAAATGTTTAGTCTTCAATAAAAAAATTATAGATATGCAAGGAAATAAGAAACTACACACTATTCAGTAGAAAAGAAAAATAAAAACTCTCCATGAAAAAGTTCAGATAAGGGATTTGTTAAACAAGTAATTTATATAAGGTGTCTCAAATATGCTCAAATAGTTTATGGAAATTATAGACACATGACTAAAGTAAATCTAAATAATAAAGCCTCATCAATAGATATTATCAAAATATTGAAAATTTAAAAATAAAATTAAATAGAATTTATGGATTTTAAATTTACTAGGGTTTCATCAACAGATTTGAGCAGACAAAAGAAGAACCAGTGATACTGAAGAAAAGACAATCAATTATTAATTCAGAAATAGAAAATAAAAGAAAAATAAGTACAGTCTCAGAGAGTGGTAGAACAGAAACAAATGAAGCACAATAAACATAATAGGAGTTCAGAAGGTGACAAGAATGAGAAAAGAATAACAATAACACTTGAAAAAACAATGGCTTAACATTTCCCAAATTGGTGAGTGACATGAATCAAAACAAAACAAAACAAAATCAATGATCTCTAAATAGGATAAAGAACAAGAGACTCACAGCTAGACACATTATAACCAAACTGTCACAAACCAAAAACAGAGAGACTACTGAAAGTTGCAAGAGAAAAGGAACTTATCACATGCAAATGATTATCAATTAGAATAACATCAGATTTCTCATCGGAAATTATAAAGGGCCAAAGGTAGTAAGATAATGTACTCAACTTGACTAAAAAATATTTGTCAGCCAAGAATACTGTATCTGGCAAACTATTCTTCAAAATTAAAACAGTTTAATATTCTCATATACACACATCCTGAGGGATTTTTTAAAATTAATTAGTTAACGTTTATTTATTTTTGGAAGAGAGAGAGAGAGAGCATGAGCGGGGAGGAGCAGAGAGAGGCAGAATCTGAAACAGGCTCTAGGCTCTGAGCTGTCAGAATAGAGTCCAACGTGGGGCTCAAACTCAGGAACCATGAGTTCATGACCTGAGCCGAAGTCAGATACTTAACCAACTGAGCAACCCAGGCTCCCATCCTGAGTGTTTTTACTCCTTATATCTTCCCTACAAAAATGTTAATAGAATTATTTTTGCTTAAATGAAAGGACACTCACTATATGCTCGGTTGAATCAGCACAAAGAAATGAAGGCAACTACATGGGTAAATACAAATATAGTATTTTGTATTATTAATTTGTCATTATTATTTTTGTCCTTTCCTGTATGATTTATAAAGCAAATGCATACAAGATAATAATAAAGTTGTGTTAAAGAGAAGAAAATATATAAAGATGTGATTTGGGCAATAACAACAACAAAAACAACATCAACAAACAACAACGGGACAGAGCTGTATAGAAACAGGTTTTGTATACCATTGATGTAAAATCCATATTCATTCAAGCTAGATTTGTAAAAATTGAAAATGTGTAAATTCAGGGTAACTATGAAAAAATAACTACAAATATACAAAAAAAGGGGGGATGAGAGAGAAGCAAAATAACATATATAAAATCAACTAACAAAAAGAATGTAAAACATGAAAAATAAAAAATGTAGAAATACAAAACAAATTGCAACATGGAAAAATCATGTGTTTTCTTATCTGTAATTACCTGAATTTTTAACTGATTAAATTACAAATTATAAATTAGAGATTGCAGAATGGATAAAGATAATCCAAATATACACCATCTTAAAAAATCCTTACTCTAAGTCCAAAGACACCAAAGATTGAAAATAAAAGGATGGAAAAAATATTACATGTGAATAATAACTAAAATTGGAGGATACCAATAATAATAAAAGAAAAAATATACTTTAAGCAAAACATTGTTACAAGAGAAAGATACGAATAATATATAGAGATAAAATGGTCAATTGATTGGGGCACCTGGGTGGCTCAGTCGGTTGAGCATTCGACTTCAGCTCAGGTCATGATCTCACAGTCTGTGAGTTTGGGCCCCACGTTGGGCTCTGTGCTGACAACTCAGAGCCTGGAGCCTACTTTGGATTCTGTCTTCCTCTCTCTCTGCCCCTCCCCTGCTCACGCTCTGTCTCTCTCTCTCTCTCTCTCCCTCTCTTTCAAAAGTAAATAAACATTAAAAAACATTTTAAATGGTCAATTGATCAAGAAAATATAATATTAACCTATACATTCATAACAAAAGATTCATAAAATATGTTGAAAACAATGGACAAATGAGAAGAGAGAAATAGACATTCCAACAATAACAGCTGGAGACTTCAATAACTTTATTTTCAAAAACAGAGATAAAAACGTAGAAAATCAACAAGCAAAAGAAAATTTATTTTCACCTCATTACACCTAACATATACAGAACACTCCCACTCAATATAGTACAAACTTTTCCAGTTCACATGGTGTAACATTCTTCAAGGTAAATCATTATTAAAAAAAAATGTTTAAACCAGTCTCAAAAAACATTTTTATTTGTTTTTTAATGTTTTTTTTAAAAATTTATTTAGAGAGTGCAAGCATGGGAGGGGCAGAGAGAGAGGGACAGAAGATCTGAAGCAGGTTCTGCACTGACAGCAGAGACCCTGATGTGGACCTTGAATTCATAAAACATGAGATCATAACCTAAGCCAAAGTCAAATGCCCAACCAACTGAGACACCCAGAACCCCCAACACTGTTTTTAATTAGAGTCATATACTGTATATTTTATTGCCTATAATGGAATTAAATAACAGAAGGAAAATTAGAACATTCACAAATAACTGGAAATTAAAATATATACTTTTAAACTATCACCATATTACATAGAAATCATGATGTAAATTCGAAAATAATTTTAGACAAATGATGGGGAAAACAAATATCAATACTTTATCAGGTGCAATGACTACAGTGTTCACAGGAAAATTTAAAACTACAAATACTTATGTCAACAAGAAATATCCAAAGTTAATAATCTAATTTTTCATCTTACAGAAATGGAAAAAGAAGAGCAAATTTAATGTATAGCTATTGGAAGGAAGAAAATAATAAAAACTAAAGAGATAAATAAAAGAGAAAATAGAGAAAAACAATAGAATCATTAAACTCAAATACTGATATGTTGAGAACAATAAAATTGGCATATGTTAATGTAAATTGATTAGGAAAAAAGAGAAAAAAGACTACTAAAATCATACATGGAGACCTTAGTACTGAAATTATATTTTTTAAAAAAGATTATTACAGAAAACCATTGGTTAAATAAGATTAAGTGGATAATTTATTACATATAATCTATCAAAAGTGACTTAATAAAAATATATAATCTCAACATATTTATAACAAGTAAGAGATTGCACAGAAGATATCTTTAAAACTTACAAAAAAGAAAAAGTCCAGGACTAGATGGTTTCACTGCTCAATTCTACCATACATTTATAGAAGAATTAACATCCGTTTTTCTAAGTATATTACAAAAATGAAAAGTAGGGGATACTTTCTATCTTATCCATGAAAGAAGAGATAAAAGGATAAATGAAATCTGATATATCTATGCAATAAAATATTATTCAACTGTGGAAGGCACAAAAAATACTGATACACATCTTAACATGGATGAACGAAGAATATATTATTCTAGCAAAAGAAGCTAGACACAGAAGACGGCATATGTTTAATTCCATTATACAAAATATTTGCAATATTCACAACCATGGAGACAGTAGCTGATTAGTGTTGGCCAGGGTCTGTTGGAGAAGGACCATGGGCAATGATTGCTTAAATTATGTGGTTTGTTTTTGAGGTGACGAAGATGTTCCAGAACTACATAAGGGTGATCATTGCACAAAATTGCAAATGTATAATTTGGCTATTGTCGAGAGTGCTGCTATAAACATTGGGGCACCTTTTGGGATGAGCACTGGGTGTTGTATGGAAACCAATTTGACAGTAAATTTCATATATTAAAAAAAAAAAAATTGCAAATGTACTGAATACCACTGAATCTAATATTTTAAATGACATTTTTTGTATATTTTACTACAATACAAAAAAAGGGAATATTTAGAGAAATAAATAAATAAATAATAAAATAATAAAATATTCTACTAACCTAATTGTCTATAAAATGAAAATTATAGATTTTTTAAAAACACAAGTAATTTGAAATTAAGAACTCAATGAATGGGTTTAACTACAGTAAGAAGATTACTGAACTGGAAATTAGGTTGGTAGAAAATACCCAGGTGACACCAAGAGAGAACATAGTGTGGATAATGCAAAAGTGAATAAGATATATATGAAAACTGGGAGAAAATGTAAAATGTATGTAATTAGAGAAAATGGTTGAGAGGAGTCAGATAAAACATATGAATCAATATTGTATAAAGCTTTCTCAATCTTGACATACTATAGCAACCTATAGATTCAAAAAACTCTGTGAACCCTTATATAGAATATGGATTAGGGAAAAATACACCTAAACCTATAATATTCAACTTATAAATACTTTTTTTTGAAAATCAAAACAAAAAAAAATCTTAAAAGCAGCCCCAGAAAATGGTACTATATTCAGAGTGGCAGATGATTTATGGCTCATTGCCACCAAAATGATGGAAGTCAGAAGATATCTTCAAAACTGCTAAAAACTCGTTAACCTACAATTCTACATGCACTAAAAAGGACGCATTCAAAATGTTTAAGGTCTTGCCTATATCACATAATATAATCTGTAATTGTCCCAAATATTCATTTCATGCTCTGTTAGGCTTTTATTTAATTTTTAGTGGCACAGTTTTTTTTTTCATTTTTTTTCTTCTATATAAGTATAGTTGACATAAAATATCAAATTACTTTCAGGTGTAAAACACAGTGATTCAGTAATTATATACAATATGAATGCTTACCACAATAGGTACTACAATATTATTGACTATATTCCCTAGGCTATACTTTTCATCCTGTGACTTATTTATTTCATTACTGGAATTTGTACCTCTAATCCCTTGCACCCATTTTGCCCATCCACCCACTCCTCTCCCATTTGGCAACCACCAGTTTGTTCTCTATATTGATGATTCTCTTCTCTCTCTTTTGTTGTTTGTTCTTTGTTTTCTTTTTTAGATTCCACATATAAATAAAATCATATGGTATTTTTTCTTTTCTTGTCTCATTTCATTTAGCATAATACCCTGTAGGTTACTCCATACTGTCATAAATGGTGTGATTTCTATCTTTTTTATGGCCAAGTAATATTTCATCTTGTATATATACCACCTCTTTGGGTGTTTTTGAATGTCTAAAAATTCACTGTTTTATTCTAATAGAATAATTATATTAAATATTACAAAAATATTTCCAATTATGCACAGCTTTCCACATAATAATATTTTTTGATGCACAATTTTACAATCTTATTGACTGTTTGAAGTAAAATTAACACACAATTTTACATTAGTTTCAAGTATACAACATAGTTATTTGACCACTCTATACATTATGCTATGCTCATAACTAGTATTGCTATCATCTGTCACTCTACAACACTATTATAATGCCACTGCCTATATTCACCGTGCTGTATCTTTCATCATTGTGACATTTTTTGTTCTGTAACTGAAAGCCTGTACCTGTCATTTATCTTCACCAATTTTGGCCCAGCTTTCCATTCGCTACACTTCTGGCAACAATGAGTTTGTTCCCTGTATTTACAGGTCTGTGCCTGTTTTTGTTTGTTTGTTTGTTTGTTTTGTTTATTCATTGTTTCATTGGTTTTTATAGATTACACATAAAAGTTAAATAATATGGTATTTGTCTTGCTGTGTCTGCTGTGACTTATTTCACTTAATGTAATACTCTCTAAGTCCATCCATGTTGTTACAAATGGCAAGATATCATTATTTTTTATGAATCAGTAATATTCCATTTATATCATTTTCTTTATCTATGGATGAAGACTTGGGTTGCTTACATAGTTGGCTAATGTAAATGATGCTGCAATAAACATATGGGTGCATGTAGTGTTTAGTGTATTTGTTTTCTTTCCGTAAGTACCCAGGAGTAGAATTACTGGATCATATAATACTTTTATTTGTAGCTTTTAAAGAACCTCCGTGTTGTTTTCCATAGTAGTTTCACCAATTTACATTCCCACTAATAGTGCACAGTGTTCCCTTTTATCTACATCCACATCAACACTTGTTTCTTTATTTTTTATATAATTTATTGTTAAATTAGCTAACACACAGTGTATACAGTGTGTTCTTAGCCTTTGGGAATAGATTCCCATGATTTAATGCTTACATGCAACACCCAGTGCTCATCCCAATAAGTGCCTCAATGTCCATCACCCATTATCCACTCCCCCATCAACCCTCAGTTTGTTCTCTGTATTTAAGAGCCTCTTATGGTTTGCCTCCCTCTCTGTTTGAAACTAATTTTATCCTTTCCCTTCCCCCATGATCTTCTCTTAAGTTTCTCAAGTTCCACATATGAGTGAAAACATATGATATATGTCTTTTGCTGACTGACTTATTTCACTTCACATAATACCCTCCTGTTCCATCCTTGTTGCTGCATATGTCCAGCTTTCATTCTTTCTCATTGCCAAATGGTATTCCCTTCAATATATAAACCACACCTTTTTTATCCATTCATCAGTTGATGGACATTTGGGTGCTTTCCATAATGGCTATTATGGAAAGCACTGCTATAAACATTGGGGTACATGTGCCCCTATGAATCAGCAAGCCTGTGCCTTTGGACAAATTCCTAGTAGCACTATTGCTGGGTTTTAGGGTAATTCTGTTTTTAATTTTTTGAGGAACCTTGATACAGTTTTCCAGAATAGCTCTGCCAGTTTGTATTCCCACTAACAGTGCAAGAGGGTTCCCATTTCTCCACATCCTTTCCCTCTCCACATCTGTTGTTTCCTGAGTTATTAATGTTAGCCATTCTGACTGGAATTAGGTGGTATCTCAATGTGGTTTTGATTTGGATTTCCCTGATGATGAGTGATGTTGAGCATCTTTTCATGTGTCTGTTGGCCATCTGGATGTCTTCTTTGGAGAAGTGGCTATTCATGTCTTTTGCCCATTTCTTCACAGGATTTTTTTTATTTTCAGGTGTTGAGTTTGATAACTTCTTTATAGATTTTGGACACTAACCCTTTATCTGATATGTCATTTCCAAATATCTTCTCCCATTCCATCAGTTGCCTTTTAGTTTTGTTGATTGTTTCCTTTGCAGTGCAGAAGTTTGCACTGAGGTCCCAACCGTTCATTTTTGCTTTTATTTTCCTTGCCTTTGGAGAATTGTCAAATAAGAAGATGCTGCGGCTGAAGTCAAGAGGTTGCTGCGGCTGAGGTCAGAGAAGTTTTCCCTGCTTTCTCCTCTAGGGTTTTGATGGTTTACTGTCTCACATTTAGGTCTTTCATCCATTTTGAATTTATTTTTGCGTATGGTGTGAGAATATAGACTAGTTTCATCCTGCTGCATGTTGCTGTCCAGTTCTTCCAGCACAATTTGCTAAAGAGACTGTCTTTTTTCCATTGGAGACTCTGTCCTCTGCTTTGTCAAAGATTAGTTGGCTATACGTTTTTGGGTCCAATTCTGGGTTCTCTATTCTATTCCACTGGTCTATGTGTCTGTTTTGTGCCAATAGCATACTGTTTCAATGATTACAGTTTTGTCATAGAGGCTGAAGACCAGAGTTGTGACGCCTCCTGCTTGGTCAATAAAAATTGACCAAGAATCAAATCAGAAAATGCAAAAACACTGGACCAATATCTAATGGTGCTTTGGAACCAGTGACTGTGCTGTTCTGGAAGAGGTTTGGTCAGAGTAATTCTCACTCTGGTAGATTCACAGTTACCGGACACAAAAGGGTGTGGTTTGCTGTAGGTGGGTCTCACCTCCAATGTGGGTCTGCTGTCTATTCCCTGCAGCCTCACCTTGTTGGTGATGGGAATATAAATGGCAACATCTCAGTCTCACTTGCCTGACCGGGTGTCCCAGACCACTCTGTTCAGGCCATCTTTACAGTGTCTTGCAGGGGTGAGCCAGCTGGTTTACCTGCTCCACAGTCTCCTGCACCTTCTAGGCATTTGGCTGGGATTAAAACCCCAATGTCTTAAAGGATCCCACTCCATGTGTCCCAGTTCCAAGGCAGTGCCACTCTCCCCAGCCAGCTGACAAAGAGCCTCTGCCTGGTGGGCACCTGCAAGGTTTTTGTCCTTGGAGCAGCTATTTACCTTCTTCCAACAGCACTCAAGGGAGGGACTGTTGTCTCCAATTGTGCCTCTGAGCTAGCTACCAAGCCCAGGGCTGATTCCCTCCCCCACCCCAGGTGCATGGACAAGGCAGCAGGCCCCAGTCCAGAAAAAGCCCCACAACTCTGGATAGAGTAAGAAATTTGTCTTTCTCCATTTTTTCCATTCCCTGGTCCGTGGTTTTTCTCTTGTCCAAATATACTACTACACTTCCACAGTCTCTCTTTCTCTTCATTTTGTCTCTCCACAGAAGGAGATCCTTCCCCTCTATGCCTATGCCACCCGTTTTATCTCTCCCAATTTGCAATCATGCACCTATGGCCCGCCAAGATGTCCCCATGGGTCTCTGGAGATGTTTCTGTCATTCTGTAGCCTGGATTCCTGGAATCCCAAGTCTTCTGGCCTCAATACTGCTGTGTTTGAGGGATAAGGGATCTTCAGGTCCCCCTATTTCTCTGCCATTGTTATTTCTTGTGTTTTTGATACTAGCCATTTTGACTGGTGTGAAGTGATTTCTTATTGTGGTTTTGATTGGCATTTCCTAATAGTGATTTGAGGGTCTTCACATGTGTCTGTTGGCCTTCTGTCCTTCTGTATTTCTTCTTGGGAAAAATTTCTGTTCAGGTCCTCTTCACATTTTTAACCCAATTACTTATTTTTTTTTTTGATGTTGAGTTCTATGAGTCCTTTATACACTTTGGATATTAAGTCCTTATTGGATATATCATTTTCAAATATATTTCCCCCTTTTGGTTTTATGGATGATTTTCCTTGCTGTGCAATGACTTTTCAGTTTGCTGTAGCCCCAACTGTTTATTTTGTCTTTGTTTCCCTTGTCCAAGGAGATGGATCAGGAAAAATATTACAAAGGTTGTTGTCTAAGAGATTACTAGATATTCTTTTAGGAATTTTATTACTTCAGTTCTTACATTTAAATTTTCATCCAATTTGAATTTATTTTTGTGTAGGGTGTAAGAAAATGGTTCAGTTTCATTCTTTGGAATGAAGCTGTCCAGGTCTTCCCACAATATTTATTTAACTGACTGTCTTTTCCACATTGTATATTTTTGCCTCCTTTGTCCAAGATTAATTGACCATATATGCAAAGGTTAATTTCTGGGCTATTATATTCCTTTGAGCCACTTGTCTATTTTTGTGGCAGTACCATACTATCTTGATTACTATAATTTGAAAGTTTAAAGCTAGAATTGTGATACCTCCAATTTTGTTCTTGTTTGCAAGATTGCTTTGTTTATTCTAGGTGTTTTGTGGTTCCATAATTATATATATATATATTTTTTGTTTCACTTCCGTTAAAAACACTATTGGTATTTTCACGAGATTGCATTGAATTTGTAGATTGCTTTGTATAATAATATGCTAAAATTGAAGTTTTCCAATCCACGAGTATGGTATATCTTTTATTAATTTGTGTCACCTTTTATTTCTTTCATCAATGTCTTACAGTTTTCAAAGTGCAGTTTCTTTCAAAGTACAGTTTCAAAAGTGCATCAGTGTCTTACAGTTATCACCTCTTTGGTTAAATTTACTCCTAGGTATTTTATTATTGATGAAATTGTAAACAAGACTGTTTTCTTTATTTCTCTTTCTTTCATTTCATTAATAGTGTATCGAAACAACCATATTTATGTATGTTGATTTTGTACCCTTCAACATTACTGAATTCATTTATTACATTTAATATTTTTGGAGTCTTTAGGGTTTTCTATACATGTTATGTCATCTGCAAATAGTTACAGTTTTGTTACTTTCTTAACAATTTGGATGTCTTCTATTTCTTTTTCTAGTCTAATGGCTTTGGCTAGGATGTCAAGTACTGCATTAAATAAAAGTAGTAAGAGTGGACATCCTTGTTTTGTTTCTGATCATAGGGGACAAGCTTTCAACTTTTAACTCATTGAGTATGATGTTAACTATGAGTTTCTTATATATGGTCTTTATCATACTGAAGTATGTTCCTTCTACACTCACTTTGTTGAGTTTTTATCATGAATCAATGTTGAATTTTGTCAAACATTTTGTTTTTTTTTCATCTATTGATATAAACATATTGCCCTTATTCTTCATTTGGTTAACATGATGTATCACATTGGTTGGTTTGTATATACTGAACCGTGTTTGCGTCCCTGAAATAAATCCCACTTGATCACAAAGAATAACCCTTGTAATACATTTTTGAAGTTGCTTTGTTAATATTTTATTGAGAATTTTAGTATCTATCTTTACTAGGGATATTGTTGTATAATGTTCTCTTTTGTAGCATCATTTTTTAAATTTTATTATATATTTTTTATTTCTCATTTTAAAATTTTAATGTGAAGATAATGCTCCATAGAATTAATTTGATGCATTCCTTCCTCTTTTATTTTTTGGAATATTTTGTAAAGGATAGATATTAACACTTTAATTTTAATATTTACTTATTTTGGGGAGACAGCAAATATAGTGGAGGCAAAGAGAGGGAGACAGAAGATCTGAACCAGGCTCTGTGCTGACAGGCTGACAGCAGCAAGCCCAATGTGGGGCTTGAACTCACAAACTATGAATCATGACCTGAGTCAATGTCAGATGCTCAACAGACTGAGCCACCCAGATGCCCCAGTGTTAACACTTTTTAAAATGTTTGGTGTACTTCACCTGTGAAGCAATCTGGTTTTGGACTTTTGCTTGTATGGAGGTCTTTGATAACTAATTCAATTTTCTTAAAAGTATTTTGTCTGTTCAGAATTCCTACTCCTGATTCAGTTTTGGAAAATTGTTTCTAGGAATTTATCCATGTATTCTAGTTTGTCCAATGTGTTGGTATGTATTTTATGTAATCTCATAATCTTATGTATTTCTGTGGCATCTTTACTTATTTGAGTGTACTTGTTTTCTTTTTGATTATTCTGGCTAAAGTTTTATCATATTTTTAAGTGTCTAATTCATTTATTTCTCTTTTGCACTATATTATTTCTTTTCTTCTGATAACTTTAGGTTTTGTTTGCTTTTAATTTTCAAGTTTCTTTATGTGTAAATTTAGTTAATTGGAGATTTTTCTCATTTTAAAAGTAAGCCTATATTACTAGAGATTTCTGAGTCTCAGGGATTTTTGACCATTGTGTTTTCATTTTCATTTGTCTCCAGGTATTTCTCGTTTGTTTTTTTTTTCCTTTCCTGTATTTGTTAACCCATTGGTTGTTAGTACTGCTATTTAGCCTACAAGCAATTGTGTTTCTTTCAGTTTTTTTTCTTGTTATTGATTTTTAGTTTCATCCCACTGTGATCAGAAAAGATAGTTCATATGAATTAAATTTTCTTGAATGTATTGAGACTTGTTTTGTGGCCTGTCATGTGATCTTTCCTGAAGAACATTCCATAAACATTTGAAAATAATGTATGTTCTGCTGTTTGGGGATGGAATGTTCTATATATATCTGTTAGGTCTATCTGGTGTAATGTATCACTTAAAGCCAGTTTTCTTTAAAGTTTCTGTCTGGATGATTTATTCATTAATGTAAGTGAAATTACATTAAGGTCCTTTATTATTATGGTATTACTGTCAGTTTCTCCCTTCATGTCTGTTTTTTATTTTATTTTATTTTATTTTATTTTATTTTTTTATATTTTATTTTTTTAAGTACAGCTATGTTGGGTGCATAAGGGTTTACATTTAATTTTATCCATTTGCTGGATTGATTTTTTTTTAACATGATGTATGCTTTGTCTTTTGTTTCACTCTTTCCTTTAAAGTCTCCCTCCCATCCCCCCAGGGGCACCTGAGTGGCTCAGTTGATTAACTAACTTCAGCTCAGATCACAATCTCACAGTACAGGAGTCCATGTCCCATGTTGGGCTCTGTGCCAACAGCTTAGAACCTGGAGTCTGCTTCAAATTCTGTGTCTGCCTCTCTCTCTACCCTCCCCCCACTCACAGTCTGTCTGTCTTTCTCAAAAATAAACATTAATTACTTTTTTAACAAATAAACAAATAAAGCCTTTTTTTTCTGAAATCAATATTGCTACCCAACTTTTTTTTTCCACTTCCATTTGCATGGAATATCTTTTTCAATGTTTTCGCTTGCAGTGTATATGTGCCTGTATGTCTTAAATGAGTCTCCTGTAGGCAGCATATAGATGAGTATTTTAAAAATCTTTTCAGTCACCTATATCTTTTGGCCAGAGCATTTAGTCCATTTACATTTAAAGTCTCTCCATGGACAAAGAAGTCAGCTGGCAACATTTCCCTCTCCCACCCCTCAGCGTAAGTGCAGAACCACCTGCAGAGGGCAGCTTGGCCCCCATACTGGCCACCTAACCTGCCTTCACCAAGTTCCATGCCCCTGAACTTTGACACAACTACCCTTCTCTGTAAAACCTGCCACAGTCCCAGCACGACAAGATTCTCACCCAGAAGACCAGTGTCCACAACACACCCCTAAAGCCTAGAGTTTTAAAAGTCAGCAGGATTGACTGGAACAGAACTGGGAAGGCACTGTGCTTCCCTAGAGAGAAGGTAAGCAAATAACCTGGAGGCAGTGTGGAAAAACCTATCTGAGGAATACTTAGGAAACACAGCAAGGAGATTACTCACTGTTCTGGGAGTGCTTCCCTGAGAGACAGCAGGATGAGAGAGACCCCTCTCCAGGAACAAAGTAGCTGCCTTACACCCCTTCCCTCACCCACACCTCAGCATGAACACAGAGCCACCTGCAATAAACAGCACAGCACCAACACTGGCTACCTAACCTGCTTACATCAGGGCCCACACTTCTGTGAACTGGCCTCACTGCCCTCCTTGGTCAAGTTTGCCTCAGTCCCAAAACAACAGGTCTCTTCCCCAGAAGACCAGCAGAAATACCGGCCCACAACAAGTCTCCTGACTTGAACATTTTATGAGGCTTCAGTTCTAGTGAAAGTAGTATCAGGTCTCATTTTCAAGCTGACTAGAGCACACCTAGTTAAAACTCACCACACTCAGGCCAAGGACCAAACACTGCCCACCTCATGCAAGGAGAACCTTTGCAGATGACTAACCTGAAAGATAGAGCAGCAAAAACACAACCACAGAGTGCATGTAGGGCACACCACAGGCATTTCTGAAGAGCTAGGCTTTAGACATTTTATGACCTTTTCATAAACCCATTACTCTCAGGAGCAGGAAAATAACAGGTTTTCCTAACACAGATTAGACAGAGACTCACATAGAATGCCAAGATAAAAGAATTAATCCCAAATGAAAGAACAGGATAAGTCCACAACCAGATATCTAAGTGAAACAGATATAAAGAACATACCTGCTGGAGAATTTAAGGCAACAATCATAAGGACACTCACTGGGCTTGAGAAAAGAATGGAAGACATCAAGGGAGGCAATTACCACAGAGACAAAAGAGTTAAAAAAGAATCACCCAGAAATGAAAAATGTAATCAGTGAGATTCAAAACAGATTTCTTTCAATGAACATGAAGATGAAAGAAACAGAGGAATGAATAAGTGATATAGAAGATAAATAATGGAAAAAAATGAAGTTGAACAAAAGAGAGAATGAATTAAAGAACATAGATAGAATATGAATACACATAGGGAACTCAGTGACTCCATAAAATGTAATAACATTCATATAACAAGAGTCCCAGAAGAGAGAGAAAAGGGGACAGAAAATAATTAAGAGGAAATAGTAGCTGAAAACTTCCTAATCTGAGAAAGAAAACAAACATTCACATCCATGAGGCACAGAGAACTCCCAGAAAAATCAACAAAAGCAGGTCAAAACCAAGACATATTGTAATAAAATATAGCAAAACATAGTAATAAAGAAAAAAACTACAAGCAGAAAGACAAAAGAAGTCCTTAACTTTCAAGAGAAGACAGATTAGGTTACCTGCAGATTTCTAAACAGAAACTTGACAAGCCAGAAGGGAATGACATGATGTATTCAGTGTACTGGATGGGAAGAATCTGCAGCCAAGAATATTCAATCCAGTCATGCTATCATTCAGAATAGAAGGAGAAATAGTTTCCCAGATAAGTAGAAATTAAAGGAGTTTATAACCACTAAACCAGCCCTGCAAGAAATATTAAAAGGAACACTTTGAGTAGAAAAGAAAGACCAAAAGTGAAAAAGAGAAGAAAGGAGCAGAGAAAATCTCCAGAAACAATGAAAAATCACTCTAATAATCATTCTGAATGTAAATTAACCAAATGTTCCCATCAAAAGAAGAGGGTTTCAGTTGGATTTTAAAAAATGACCATCTATAGACTGCCTACAAGGGGCTCATTTTAGATCTCAAGATACCTGCATATTTAAAGCAAGGGGAAAGGAAAACATTTAACATGAAAAAAAATGTCAAAAGAAAGGCAGAATAGTCAAACTTATATCAAGCAAATTATATTTTAAACCAAACTGCAACAAGAGATGAAGAAGGGAACTATATGATAATAAAGAAGACAATTTCACAAGATCAAATAATTGTAAATAGATATACCCCCAAATTGGAAGAACCCAAATACATGAAACTATTAATAATAAGCCTAAAGTAATACATTGATAATAATACAATGATAGTAGGGGACCTTAGCACCACACTTACATCAATGGACAGATCATCTAAGTAGAAAATCAGCAAGGAAACAGTGGCTTTGTATGACACATTGGACCACATAGACTTGAGTAAATATATTCAGAACATTCCATCTTAAAGCAGCAGAATACACATTCTTACAAGTGAACATGGAACAATCTTCAGAACAGATCACATATTAGGTCAGAAATCAGGACTCAACAAGGACGAATACATTGAGAACACCATGCATATTTTCTGACCACAAAGCTATTAAACATGATGTCAGCAACAAAAATTGGAAAGAGAACAAACATATGGATATTAAAAAACCATGTAGCTAAACAATAAATGTGTCAATCAGGAAATCAAAGAAGAATTTTAAAAATACATGGAAGTAAATGAAAATTGTGCAAATCCTTTGGGATGTAGCACAAGTGGTCCTATGAGGGAATATATAGCAATATAGGCCTACCATAAAAAAAAACAAAAAACAAAAAGACAAAAAAAAACAAGAAAAATCTCAAGTAAACTGATGTTACAAATAAAGAAGCTAGAAAAAGAACAACAAATGAAGCCTAAAGCCAGCATAAGCAGTAAATCATAAATATTAAAGCAGAAATAAATGATATAGGGAGGAGCCAAGATGGTGGAACAGCATGGAAGTTTTTTGTGTGCCTCGTGTCCATAAAATATAGCCAGACCAACAGTAAATCATCCTGCACACATAGAAAACTGATTGGAGGGTTAACACAACAATCTGCACAACTTGAACCACAGAATTCAGCAGGTATGTGGCACAGAGAGGTGAATTTGGGGAGCAAGAAGCCATGAAAAGTAGAGAACTGCTTTTGTGGGCAGAGAGAGGACAGAGACTGTGGAGGGGGTGAGAATACAGGAAAAGCACCCCTCCCCAGAAGCAGCTGGAGAGAAAATGGAAAATTGGTAACACCCACAGGGACTAAACTAAAAAGGGAGAAGAGAGAAGGGAGAAAGGAGAAAGGAGAAAGTAGAGGATTTAAATTCCATTAAGACTGTAAACAAGGGGAGAACAAAGGGTGCAACTCTGCAGCTCGATACCTGGCTGTGCTCTGGTGGGAAGGGTGAATCCCCAGGAACAGAGTGGGGTCCAGGAGGTTCTCAGACCACATGGGGAAAAGCGGTTCCACTGCTGAAGGACATTTGGTAGAGACTGAGTCGCCTGGTCCAAGCAGACCCCAGAAAATGGCCACATACGCTGGTGCTAGAACAAGGTCATTAAGGGTGAAGCCTGGTGCCAGATGTGTATTGTCATTTTCCATAATCCCTGAAAAGCTGCTGCTACACTATCTTGCAAGCTTTTTCTGGGGTGGGCTGGCACCTGGCTGCAGTCTTGGGGCACCAGCAGCAGCAGGGTCCAGCAAGCGTTCCTGGGTGCAGCTGACATTCAGCTATTGCTCATTTGGCCATTGCTTGGTGAGAGTGTCCCATAGAGGGGCAGAACGGGTCAAAGCTGCAGTCCTTCAGAAGTAAAAGGCCGAAGAAAATAGCCTCATCTGAGACAAAACTTGGGAGAGAGGTACTGCCTGGGGCCTGGTCATGGAGAATAAAAAAGCAGGGAGTGGATGAAAGCTGAAGACGAGGACAGGTGCATGATTCCTGATCTGGGAGAACAGACAGGGTAGCTGGGTGGCGCCATTTTCACCTCTCCCGTGCATACCCATACACACCTATGAGCACTGCAACAATCCACCCCAGTAGGCTAGTAGCGCCATCTATTGGAGAGCCGAGCTGTTACACTCAGCCCCGCCCAACTGGGCCAACTTCACTCTTCAAGAACCCAAGTATCACTGCCGGCTTAATTTAGGGACTATAAAGAGCTACATGGACTGACTTCTAAGGTAAAATGAAGCAATTTCAGACCTACTTCAATCTGTTAGCAGGTTCATCTATTCACTTTTCTTTCTTTTTTATTCTTTTTTCCTTTTCTCTTTTGCAATTCTTTCCTTTTTCATGAATACAGAAAAAAATTCATTTTGATTTTCACTTCTTATTAAAAATATTTTCTTTCATTTTTATTACTATATTTTTTTAATTTTGTGTATTTTTTTCAAATTCGACTTGATTTCCATCATTTTATTTTAGTCTACTTCAGTTTATTCACCTTTTCAAATTTTCAAACAATTTCTTTTATTCTAATTTCTTTCTCTTGTTTTATCTTTTTCGTTTCTATTCTTTTTCTTAAATGCAGAAAGAGAAAAACTTCATTTCTACTTTCAATTTCTATTAAAAATATTTTTATTTATTTTTATTACTATATTTTTTGTTTTTATATATATATTTTTCAAATTCTATTTTACTTCCATCATTTTATTTTAGTCTACTACAGTGTATCCACTTTTTCCAATTTTCAAATTATTTTGTATTTTTATTTTTTTATATTTTTCTCTTTTTTGTTTCTTTTCTTTTTCTTAACTACAGAAAGAGAAAAAAATAATATTTATTTTTAATTTTTATTAAAAATATTTTGTTTTAATTTTTTATGCCATATTCTTTACTTTTGTGTATATTTCTTCAAATTCTATTTCATTCCCATCATCTCATTTTAGTCTACTTCAATGTACTCATTTTTTCAAATTATCAAATGGTTTCGTTTTTTTTCTCCCCCCCTTTTTTTCTCTAATATGTCAAACCACTTTCAACACCCAGACCAAAACACACCTAGGATCTAGCATCATTTATTCATTTTTTGTATGTGTGTTTGTGTTTAAATTTTTAGTTTTAATATTTTTTAAATTTAATATTTTTTTAGTTTTAATTTTTGTACCTCATTCATTCATTTTCTCCCTTCAAAATGGCAAAACAAAGGAATTCACCCCAAAAGAAAGCATGAAGAAACGACAGCCAGAGAATTAACCAACACAGACACAAGCAAGATGTCTGAACCAGAATTTAGAATCATGATAATAAGAATACTAGCTGGAGTCAAAAACAGATTAGAATCCCTTTCTACAGAGATAAAAGAAGTAAAACATAGCCAGAATTAAATTAAAAAATGCTATATCTGAGCTGCAATCACAGATGGATGAAGCAGCAACAAGGATGGACAAGGCAGAACAGAGAATCAATGATATAGAGGACAAATGTATAGAGAATAACAAAGCAGAAAAAAAGAGGGAGATTAAGGCAAAAGAGCACTATTTAAGAATTAGAGAAATCAGTGACTCATTAAAAAGGAAAAACATCAGAATCATAGGGGTCCCAGAGGATGAATAGAGAGAAATAGGGATAGAAGGGGTATGTGAACAAATCATAGCAGAAAACTTTCCTAACCTGGGGAAAGACACAGACAGCAAAATCCAGAAAGCACAGAGGATCCCCATTCGATTCAACAAAAACTAGCCATCACTAAGGCATATCATAGTCAAATTCACAAAATACTGAGGCAAGGAGAGAATCATGAAAGCAGCAAGGGAAAAAAGTCCCTAGCCTACAAGGGAAGACAGATCAAGTTTGCAGCAGACCTGTCCACAGAAACTTGGCAGGCCAAGAAGGAGTGGTGGGATATATTCAGTGTGCTAAATCAGAAAAATATGCAGCCAAGAATTCTTTATCCATCAAGGTTGTCATTCAAAATAGGAGAGATAAAAAGTTTCCCAGACAAACAAAAATTAAAGGAGTATGTGACCACTAAACCAGCCCTGCAAGAAATTTTAAGGGGGACTCGCTGAGAGGAGAAAAGATGAATCTATCTATAGATAGATAGATAGATAGATATAGATATAGATATATTAAAATATATATGCAAATACCAAAAGCAATAAAGATTAGAAAGAACCAGAGAACACCACCAGAAATTTCAACTCTACAAGCATCATAATGGTAATAAATTCATATCTTTCAGTACTCACTCTAAACATCAATGGACTCAGTGCTCCAATTAAAAGACATAGGGTAACAGAATGGATAAGAAAACAAGATCCATCACCTGGAGAGTGTTATGCTAAGTGAAATAAGTCATACAGAGAAAGACAGATACCATATCGTTTCACTCTTATGTGGATCCTTAGAAACATAACAGAAGTCCATGGGGGAGGGGAAGATAGACAAACAAAAAGAGGTTAGAGAGGGAGAGAGCCAAAGCATAAGAGACTCTTAAAAACTGAGAACAAACTGACGGTTGATGGGGGGTGGGAGGGAGGGGAGGGTGGGTGATGGGTATTGAGGAGGGCACCTTTTGGGATGAGCACTGGATGTTGTATGGAAACCAATTTGACAATAAATTTCATATTTAAAAAATAAATAAATAAACAAAAACCTCAAAAAAAAAAGAAAAGAAAAAAAATCCATCTAATTCCTGTGTGCAAAAGACCCACTATAGACCTAAAGACACATTCAGATTGAAAATAAGGGAATGGGGAACCATCTATCATCTAATGGTCAACGAAAGAAAGCCAGCCAAAAGCCAAAAGTAGCCATACTTATATCAGACAATCTAAACTTTAAAATAAACACTGTATCAAGAGATGCAGAAGGACATTATATCATAATCAAAGGGTGTATCAACCAAGAAGACCTAACCATTTTAAACATTTATGCGCCAAATGTGAGAGCACCCAAACATAAATCAAGTAATCAGAAACATAAAGAAACTCATCGATAGTAATACATAATAGTAGGAGGCTTCAACACCCCACTCACAGCAATGGACAGATCATCTACGCAAGAAATCAACAAGGAAAAAATGGCTTTGAATGACACACTGGACCAGATGGACTTAAGAGATATATTCAGAACATTTTATCCTAAAGCAGCAGAATATACATTCTTCTCCAGTGCACATGCAAAGTTCTCAAGAATAGACCATATACTGGGACACAAATCAGCCCTAATTAGGTTCAAAAAGATCAGATTCATATGGTGCATATTTTCAGACCACAATGCTATGAAACTTGAAATCAACCACAGGAAAAATTTTGGAAAGGTAACAAATACTTGGAGACTGAAGACCATCCTACCAAAGAATGAATGGGCTAACCAAACAGTTAAAGAGGAAATTATAAAGTATATGGAAGCCAATGAAAATGAAAACACCACAACCCAAAACCTCTGGGATGCAGTAAAGGTGGTCATAAGAGGAATGTATATAGCAGTCGAGGCCTTCCTAAAGAAGGACGAAAGATCTCAGATACACAACCTAACCTTACACCTTAAGGAGCTGGAAAAAGAAGAGCAAATATAACCCAAAACCAGCAGAAGACAGGAAATAATAAAGATTAGAGCAGAAATTAATGCTATCAAAACAAACAAACAAACAAACAAAAACAAATAAACAGTAGAACAGATCAATGAAACCAGAAGCTGGTTCTTTGAAATAATGAACAAATTTGATAAATCACTAGCCAGCTTGACCAAAAGAAAAAGGAAAAGACCCAAATAAATAAAATCAAGAATGAAAGGGAGAGATCACAACCAACACAGCAGAAATAGAAACAATAGTAAGGGAATATTATGAGCAATTATATGCCAATAAAATGGGTAATCTGGAAGAAATGGACAAATTCCTAGAAACATATACACTATTAAACCTGAAACAGGAATAAGTAGAAAAGTTGAATGGACCCATAACCAGGAAGGAAATCAAATTAATAATCAAAAATCTGCCAAAATACAAGAGTCCAGGGCCAGATGGCTTTCCGGGAGAATTCTACCAAACATTTAAGGAAGAGGTAACACCAATTCTCTTCAAACTGTTCCAAAAAAATAGAAATGGAAGGAAAACTTCCAAATTCTTTCTATGAAGCCAGCATTACCCTGATTCCAAAACCAGACAGAGACCCCACTAAAAAGGAGAACTGTAGACCAATTTCCCTGATGAACATGGATGCAAAAATCCTCAACAAGATATTAGCCAACCAGATCCAAGAAGACATTAAAAAATTATTCACCATGACCAGGTGGGATTTATACCTGGGATATTGGGCTGGATCAATATCTGAAAACAATTAACGTGATTCATCACATCAATAAAAGAAAGGACAAGAAACATATGATCCTCTCAATAGATGCAGAGAAAGCATTTAACACAATACAGCATCCTTTCTTGATAAAAACCCTCAAGAAAGTAGCGATGGAAAGAGCATACCTAGAGATCATAAAAGCCATATATGAATGACCCGATGCTAATATCATGCTTAAAGGGGAAAAACTGACAGCTTTCCCCTTAAGGTGAGGAACAAGACAGGGATATCCACTCTCACCACTTTTATTCAACATAGTATTGAAAGTCGTAGCCTCTGCAATCAGACAACAGAAAGAAATAAAAGGCATCCAAATGGGCCAGGAAGAGGTCAAACATTCACTCTTCACAGATGACATGATACTCTATATGGAAAATGCAAAAGATTCCACCAAAACCTGCTAGAACTGATTCATGAATTCAACAAAGTTGCAGGATATAAAATCAATGCACAGAAATTGGTTGCATTCCTATACACGAACAATGAAGTGACAGAAAGAGAAATCAAGGAATCGATCCCATTTACAGTTGCACCAAAACCCCAAATACCAAGGAATAAATCTAACCAAAGAGGTGAAAAATATAGAAAACTTATGAAAGAAATTGACGGAGACACAAAGAAATGGAAAAAACGATTCCATGTTCCTGGATAGGAAGAACAAATATTGTTAAAATGTCGATACTATCCAAAGGAATCCACATATTCAATGCAATCCCCATCAAAGTAACACCAGCATTCTTCACAGAGCTAGAAAAAATAATCCTAAAATTTGTATGGAACCAGAAAAGACCCCCAATAGCCAAAGCAAAATTGAAAAAGAAAACCAAAGGAGGAGGCATCACAATCCTAGACTTCAAGCTATACTACAAAGCTGTAATTATCAAGACAGAATGGTACCGGCACAAGAACAGACACTCAGATTAATGGAACAGAATAGAGAACCCAGAAACGTACCCAAAAGCATATGGTCAACTAATCTTTGACAAATCAGGAAAGAATATCCAATGGAATAAAGACAGTCTCTGCAGCAAGTGGTGCTGGGAAAACTGGACAGTAACATGCACAAGAATGAACCTGGACCACTTTCATACACCATATACAAAAATAAACTCAAGGTGGATGAAAGACCTCAGTGTAAGACAGGAAGCCATCAAAATCCTCGAGGAGAAAGAAGGCAAAAACCTCTTTGATCTTGCCTGCAACAATTTCTTAACACGTCTCCAGAGGCAAGGGAAACAAAAGCAAAAATGAACTACTGGGACCTCATCAAAATAAAAAGCTTCTGCACAGCAAAGGAAACAACCAGCAAAACTAAAAGGTAGCCGACAGAATGGGAGAAGATATTTGCGAATAACATATCAGATAAAGGGTTAGTATCCAAAATCTATGAAGAATTTATCAAACTCAACACCCAAAAAACAAATAATCCAATGAAGAAATGGGCAAAAGACATGAATAGACACTTCTCCAAGACATCCAGATGGCCAACTGACACATGAAAAAATGCTCAACGTCACTCATCATCAGGGAAACACAAATCAAAACCACAATGAGATACCACCTTACACCTGTCACAATGGCTATCATTAGCAACTCAGGCCACAACAGATGTTGGCAATGATGCAGAGAGAGAGGATCTCTTTTGCATTGTTTGTTGGAATGATAGCTGGTGCAGTCACTCTGGAAAACAGTATGAAGACTCCTCAAAAAACTGAAAATAGAACTACCCTACGACCCAGCAATTGCACTACTAGGCATTTATCTATGGGATACAGGTGTGCTCTTTTGAAGGGACACATGCACCCCCATGTTAATAGTAGCACTATCAACAATAGCCAAAGTATGGAAAGAGCCCAAAAGTCCATTGATGGGTGAATGGATAAAGAAGAAGTGGCATATATATACAATGGAGTACTACTCAGCAATCAAAAAGAATGAAATCTTGCCATTTGCAACTACGTGGATGGAACTGGAGGGTATAATGCTAAGTGAAATTAGTCAGAGAAAGACAAAAATCATATGACTTCACTCATATGAGGAATTTAAGAGACAAAACAGATGAACATAAGGGAAACGAAACAAAAATAATATAAAAACAGGGAGGGGGACAAAACAGAAGAGACTCATAAATACGGAGAACAAACTGAGGGTTGCTGGAGGGGTTGTGGGAGGGGGAATGGGCTAAATGGGTAAGGGGCATTAAGGAATCTACTGAAATCATTGCTTCACTATATACTAACTAATTTGGATGTAAATTTTAAAAAATAAAAAATAAAGTTAAATTACAAAGTTAATAAAATGGCAAGGGAAACAAAAGCAAAAATGTACTATTTGGTCCTCTTAAAGATAAAATTTCTTCTGCACAGAGAAGTAAGCAATCAACAAAACTAAATGGCAACGTATGAAATAGGAGAAGATGTTTGAAAATTACATATTGGATCAAAGGTTAGTATCCAAAATCTATAGCCAGTTTCTATGTTAGACTCCTGAATCTGGTCCAGTTTGTAAGCCAGTTTCTGCCTGAACTTGGACCAGTCTGGTTTCTTTGTAGGACTCAGTCCAACCTTGAACCCAGTCTCGTTCTAAGTCAGACCCTGTCCAGTCCCAGTCAGTTTCACGATCCAGTCCAGAAAAAGAAAGTTTCAAAGTCTGAAAGTTCAAAAAGCAAAGGTGCAGAGGATCTGAGAAGTACGTACGACCCTTTGAGGCAGTGAGAGAGCAGTAAGCTCAAGGGGCTCTGCAGGATATCGAATCCCCCATAGGAGGGTTGACTTGTTCTAAGTGGGACTGATCATCTGGGCTACTCCAAGGAATAAATCAAAGCACATCTGGTGGAGGGTCCAAAATATCACTATGAGTTGGGTAATAAAATAACAAAAGTCACAACAACAGACAGCAAGTAACAATCTCTGAAAAAAACACCCCCTGAAGGGCCAAGCCCTGGATAGTGTATGACCCTCCTTTAATATAGCAGCACTCACAGGTGCAGAGCACACAACAAGCGCTTAAAACCCATAAGGGACAGAGAATTAGCCAAAGTGATGAAACGCAAGAATTCTCCTCAAAAGAAATTCCAGGAAATAGCAACAGCTAACAAATTGATCCAAACTGATTTAAGCAATATAACTGAACAAGAATTTATAATAATAGTCATAAAATTAATTGCTGGGCTTGAAAAAAGGCATAGAGGACAGCAGAGAATCTAATGCCACAGAGATCAAGGGACTCAGAAATAGTCGTGATGAATTTAAAAAATGCTATAAATAAGGTGCAAAAAAAATGGAGGTGGGCACAGTGAGGATTGAAGAGGCAGGGGAGAGAATAGGTGAATTAGAAGAAAAATTATGGAAAAAGAGGAAGCTGAGAAAAAGAGATTAAAAAAAATCCAGGAGTACGAGAGAATTAGAGAACTAAGTGATGCAGATAAATGGAACAATATCCATATCACAGGAATTCCAGACAAAGATGAGAGAGAAAGGGTCTGATGGTATACTTGAAAAAATCATAGCTGACAACTTCCCTGGTCTGGGGAAGGAAATAGGCATTGAAACCCAAGAGACACAGAGAACTCCCTTCAGACATAACTTGAATCAATCTTCTGAAGGGCATATAGTGAAACTGGAAAAATACAAGGATAAAGACAGAATTCTGAAAGCAGCTAGGGATAAATGGGCCTTAACATACACAGGTAGAAGCATAAGGGTAATAGCAGACACTATTCTGTCTACTAAACAGTAATTTAGTAGTATTCTGTCTACTAAAACTTGGCAGGACAGAAAGGAATGGAAGGAAATCTTCATGTGATGAACAGGAAAAATATGCAGCCAAGAATCGTTTATCCAGCAAACCTGTCATTCAAAATACAAGGAGAGATAAAGCTTTTTCCAAACAAACAAAAACTGAAGGAATTAATCACCACTAAACCAGCCCTACAAGAGATCCTAAGGGGGATTCTGTGAATGAAATGTTGCAAGAAACACAAAGTACCAGAGACACCACTACAAGCATGAACCTACAGATACCACTATGTCTCTAAACCCATATCTTTGAATAATAACACTGAATGTAAATGGAGTAAATGCGCCAACCAAAAGATATAGGGTATCAGAATGGATAAAAAAACAAGACCCGGGGCGCCTGGGTGGCGCAGTCGGTTAAGCGTCCGACTTCAGCCAGGTCACGATCTCGCGGTCCGTGAGTTCAAGCCCCGCGTCGGGCTCTGGGCTGATGGCTCGGAGCCTGGAGCCTGTTTCCAATTCTGTGTCTCCCTCTCTCTCTGCCCCTCCCCCGTTCATGCTCTGTCTCTCTCTCTGTCCCAAAAATAAATAAAAAACGTTGAAAAAAAAAAAAAAAAAAACAAGACCCATCTATTTGCTGTCTACAAGAGACTCATTTTAGATCTGAGGACACCTTCAGATTGAAAGTGACGGGATGGAGAACTATCTATCATGCTCCTGGAAGTCACAAGAAAGCTGGAGTAGCCATACTTATATCAGACAAACTAGAATTTAACTTAAAGGCTGTAACAAGAGATGAAGAGGGGCATTATATAATAATTACAGGGTCTATCCATCAGGAAGAGCTAACAATTATAAAGGTCTATGCACCGAATTCAGACCACCCAAATATATACAACAATTAATCACAAACGTAAGCAACCTTATTGATAAGATTGTGGTAATTGCAGGGGACATTAATACTCCACTTACAACAACGCATACATCATCTGGATGGAGAATCAATAAAAAAACAATGGCATTGAATGATACATTGGACCAGATGGACATGACAGAGCTCTGCATCCAAAAGCAACAGAATACACTTTCTTCTCAAGTGCATATGAAACATTATCCAAGATATATCACATACAAGGTCAAAAAACAGCCCTTCATAAATATAAAATAATTGATATCATACCATGCACACTTTCAGATCACAATGCTCTGAAGCTTGAAATCAACCACAAGTAAAAATATGCAAAACCTCCAAAAGCATGGAGGTTACAGAACATCTTCCTAAAGAATGAATGGGTCAACCAGGCAATTAGAGAAGAAATTAAAAATTACACGGAAACAAATGAAAATGAAAATACAACAATCCAAACGCTTTGGGATGCAGCAAAGGCAGTCCTGAGAGGAAAATACATGGCAATCCAGGCCTATCTCAAGTAACAAGAAAAGTCCCAAATACAAATCTAACAGCACACCTAAAGGAAATAGAAGCAGAACAACAAAGACACCCTAAATCCAGCAGAAGAAGAGAAATAATAAAGATCAGAGCAGAAATAAACAATATAGACTCTGAAAAGAACTGTAGAGCAGATCAATGAAACCAAGAGTTGGTTTTTTGAAAAAAATAAACAAATTTGATAAACCTCTAGCCAGGCTTCTCAAAAAGAAAATGGAGATGACCCAAATAGATAAAATCATGAATTAAAGTGGAATTTATTTCAACCACTCCCTCATATATACAAGCAATTATCAGGGAATACTGTGAAAAATTATATGCCAACAAACTTTATAATCTGGAAGAAATGGACAAATTCGTAAACACCCAGACACTACCAAAGCTCAAACAGAATGAAATAGAAAATTTGAACAGACCCATAACCAGTGAAGAAATTGAATCAGTTATCAAAAATCTCCCAACAAATAAGAGTCCAGTACAAGATGGCTTCCCTGAGGAATTCTACTAGACATTTAAGGCAGAGATAATACCTATCCTTCTCAAGCTTTTCAAAAAATAGAAAGGGAAGGAAAACTTCCAGACTCATTCTATGAAGGGAGCATTACTTTGATTCCCAAACCAGACAGAGACCCAGCAAAAAAAAAGAGAAGTACAGGCCAATATCCTTGATGAATACGGATGGAAAAATTCTCAACAAGATACTAGTAAATTGAATTCAACAGCATATAAAAAGAATTATTCACCATAATCAAGTGAGATTCATTCCTGGGCTGCAGGGCAGGTTCAACATTCACAAATCAAACAATGTGATACATCACATTAATAAAAGGAAAGATAAGAACCATATGTCAATCGATGTGGAAAAAGCATTTGACAAAGTACAGCATCCTTTCTTCATTAAAACCCTTGAGAAAGTCAGGATGGAAGGAACAACTTTAAACTTCATAAAAGCCATTTATGAAAAGATAATATCATTCTTAATAGAGAAAAACTTAGAGCTTTCCCTGTGAGATCAGGAACAAGACAGGGATGCCCACCCTCACCTCTGTTGTTTAACATAGTGTTGGAAGTTCTAACATCAGCAATAAGACAACGGAAGAAAATCAAGGCATGAAAATTGGCAATGATGAAGTTAAGCTTTCACTTTTGTAGATGACATGATATTATGCATGGACAACCCGATAGACTCCACCAAAAGTCTGCTAGAACTGATAGATGAATTCAGCAAAGTCACAGGATACAAAATTAATGTATAGAAATCAGTTGTATTTTTATACACCAAAAATGAAGCAACAGAAAGACAAATAAAGAAACTGATCTCATTCACATTTGCACCAATAATCGTAAAATACCTAGGAATAAACCTAACCAAAGATATAAAAGATCTGTATGCTGAAAACTATAGAAACCTTATGAAGGAAATTGAAGAGGATACAAAGAAATGGAAAAACATTCTGTGCTCATGGATTGGAAGAATATATATTTTTCAAATGTCAATATCACCCAAAGCAATCTACACATTCAATGCAATCCCAATCAAAATTGCACCAGCATTCTTCTTCAGTCTAGGACAAGCAATCCTAAAATTTGTATGGAATCACAAAAGACCTCGAATAGCCAAAATAATATTGAAGGAGAAAACCAAAGGTATCACAATCCCAGACTTTAGCCTCTCCTACAAAGCCGTAATCAAGACAGCATGGTATTGGCACAAAAACAGACACATAGACCAATAGAGTAGAATAGAAACCCCAGAATTGGCCCCACAAAACTATGGCCAACTAATCTTTGACAAAGCAGGAAAGAATATCCAATGGAAAAAAGACAGTCTATTTAACAAACGGTGCTGGGAGAACTGGACAGCAACATACAGAAGAATGAAACTAGACCACTTTCTTACACCATTCACAAAAATAAACTCAAAATGAATGAAGGACCTGAATGAGACAGGAAACCATCAAAACCATAGAGGAGAAAGCAGGAAAAGACCTCTCTGACCTCAGCCGCAGCAATTTCTTACTTGACACATTTCCAAAGTCAAGGGAATTAAAATACAAAATGAAATATTGGGACCCCATGAAGATCAAAAGCTTCTGCACTGCAAAGGAAACAATCAACAAAACTAAAAGGCAACCAATGGAATGGGAAAAGATATTTGCAAATGACATATTGGATAAAGGGCTAGTATCCAAAATCTATAAAGAATTCACCAAACTCCACACCAGAAAAACAAATAATCCAGTGAAGAAATGGGCAGAAGACATGAATAGACACTTTTCTAAAGAAGACATTCAGATGGCCAACAGGCACCTGAAAACATTCTCAACGTCACTACTCATCAGGGAAATACAAATCAAAACCACACTGAGATACCACCTCATGCCAGTCAGAGTGGCTAAAATGAACAAATCAGGAGACTATAGATGCTGGAGAGGATGTGGAGAAATGGGAACCCTCTTGCACTGTTGGTGGGAATGCAAACTGGTGCAGCCACTCTGGAAAACAGTGTGGAGGTTCCTCAAAAAATTAAAAATAGATCTACCCTATGACCCATCAATAAAACTGCTAGGAATTTACCCAAGGGATACAGGAGTGCCTATGCATAGGGGCACTTGTACCCCAATGTTTATAGCAGCACTTTGAACAATAGCCAAACTATGGAAAGAGCCTAAATGTTCATCAACTGATGAATGGATAAAGAAATTGTGGTTTATGTACACAATGGAATACTATGTGGCAATGATAAAGAATGAAATATGGCCTTTTGTAGCAACGTGGATGGAACTGGAGAGTGTGATGCTAAGTGAAATAAGCCATACAGAGAAAGACAGATACCATATGCTTTCACTCCTATGTGGATCCTAAGAAACTTAATAGAAGACCATGGGGGAGGGGAAGAAAAAAAATAAAAGGTTAGAGAGGGAGGGAGCCAAAACTTAAGAGACTGTTAAAAACTGAGAACAAACTGAGGGTTGATGGGGGGTGGGAGGGAGGGGAGGGTGGGTGATGGGCATTGAGAAGGACACCTGTTGGAATGAGCACTGGGTGTTTTAGGGAAACCAATTTGACAATAAATTTCATATTAAAAATATAAAAATAAAAAGTTTGACACACAAAAAAGTTTCCCTCGAAAAAAAATGTTTTTCCTCCCCCATTGACTTAAAGGTCATCCAAATAGCTTGCTCTCATATTTTCAATATGGAATTTCTTTGATGTTTCTATTTCCATAGAGATAATCAAAACCCAACAGTATCATTTTTCAAGAAAAAGCATAGAATACTGGGCAGTAATTATCTTTCATAAGAGTCTTCTTAGAGCCCTGCACTTATTCTGAGCTTACAATTAATTAAAGTCTGGAGACAAATTCCCATGAGACACTTTTCATGTCTTCCCCATTTTGAGGTACACAAAAGATACAGAACTTGATGAAACACAGAAGATGATATTGACTTCTCACATGCTGATCTCAGACCTAAACCAGGTGTGTAGCAGAAATGTAATTAGTCCTCTTTCAGGGAGTTTGAAATTTCAGAAATTTCAGTCAAGACAGGTATCAACTAATTTATTTTTTATTTTTTTTTTTTAACATTTTTTATTTATTTTTGGGACAGAGAGAGACAGAGCATGAACGGGGGAGGGGCAGAGAGAGAGGGAGACACAGAATCGGAAACAGGCTCCAGGCTCCGAGCCATCAGCCCAGAGCCTGACGCGGGGCTCGAACTCACGGACCGCGAGATCGTGACCTGGCTGAAGTCGGACGCTTAACCGACTGCGCCACCCAGGCGCCCCAGGTATCAACTAATTTAATGTAAAAGAGTGACAGGGCACAAGGAAATGACAGCAGTTACTGGAAGTACACCAGGCAGCAGTAACTATGGGGCTGAAGGCAGGGGTAGGAGAATGTTTTTGTCTATTAATAAAATAATTTCTTTCTAGGCAGGTAGTTAACTCTGTTTTTCTACCCAGCCTCCATACCAAAGGACCTTTGTAAAGCAAAAGCAGATAAATTTGGATTACATGAAAATGGAGTCTGCTTCTCACAGTCAGTCCTTAAATGAAAAATTCAGTGTCTTCAGGGAGGGAGGATCTGTAGGGAAAGGTCTCTGTCTCATTTTGTTCAGCCACTGCCTGACAAAAGACACAGTAAGAACACATTGCACCATTTTTGTCTGCCCCAGTTGCTCAAGATTGCACATAGGGTCCTTACAAGCAGTCAATAGGTTAATGTATGCAAACTACTCTGGAATTTATTGTCTTCCATAAGTGTGAACTACTGTTCTTATAAGGGTCATCGGTGTTAGTATGTCCTCCAATATACTCCATGTACTCCAGCAGCACATATTTTGCAATTACTGCGACTTAGCTTGTGAGGAGCACTGTAGAGTTTAAGGATATTTATTAAGGACAGGATGAGTTACAGATGAGAGCAATCTGCTCACATCTCTCTAATAGGATCTGTGTTTTGCCATTCATACAAATATCTTTTTAGAGTGATGCTTTGATTGTTAATCACTTAGTTTCAAATCTTATGTGATGGAGAAAGTTAAGACTTTCTAGAAATTGAAAGGAAATGTAACTTTCCTTAGAAGAAAATAAAAGAATGACATTACTTTAAGATAAACAAAATTAAATTTATTTTTCTTTATTTCTTGAGTAAATCATGGTAAATCTATTGACCACTTGAAGACAAAACATATATGTTGACAAAAAAATATTTTTCAAAAATTTTTATAATATACTGCTTGTGCATTATTTAGTCAGAGTCTGTATCTAGCTAAATGTATAGTTTATTGTTGAATCATTGTTTCAGTGTAATAAAGTGTGTGCTCAATGATTTTTATCGATACATATTGTCTAATTATAATTTTGAAGAAGGCAAGTGCCGCCCTTATAAATCAGGTAAGTTAACGTTTCCTTTAGCATTTGAAATAATTACATCCTAGAGGTATTCATTCATTTCCAAGTCACAAAGATATTGGTAGAACTAAGGTCTTCCTAACAAAATCACAAAAATCACTTTTACTCCACATTCCTAAAACTAAGAGGATGTAATCGTATGTGATTAATACAAAACATTACAATATTTTCAATATACAATATATCGTAGACCTAATTTGCTAATGTGCAAAATTATTAATATACACTTAAAAGAGGCTTGCATGTAAGCACATAGACTTACAAAACGAGTCATCAGTTAGATGCCAGGCACAATGTTTGATGTTTTATCATTCCTAAAGCAAGATATTTTACAGTGTTTGTATCTATTTCCCATTCCCAGTCTATATTTATTTGAATATACTATAGTTAATAACACTGTTATATTTGTAAACATAATGTCATATTTTACACATAATTATGTGGGACCATGAGACATTATTTTCAAAGATATTCTCCCATTATTTCACTTCCCAATGAACTAAGCTCTGTAGGGAAAGGCTTTATGTCAAAAAACACAGGAAACTAGAGAAACATCATGAAGGATAGTGCCCAGGAAGAGGAGACCAGGATCTTGAGGTGCACAGAGTGGTAACTTAAGAAAACAAATTTCAGGGGTGCCT
Organism: Neofelis nebulosa; assembly: GCF_028018385.1. Classification (NCBI taxonomy): domain Eukaryota; kingdom Metazoa; phylum Chordata; class Mammalia; order Carnivora; family Felidae; genus Neofelis; species Neofelis nebulosa. The sequence continues at coordinate 156,844,128 of NC_080782.1, read as the reverse complement.
GGGTGGCTCACTTGGTTGGGTGTCTGACTTGGGCTCAGGTCATGATCTCACGCTTTGTGGTTCCAGCCCCGTGTTGGGCTCTGTGCTCACAGCTCAAAGCCTGGAGCCTGCTTCAGATTCTATGTCTCCTTCTAGCTCTCTGCCCCTCCCTCACTTATTTTCTGTCTCTCTGTCTCTCAAGAGTGAATAAATGTAAAAAAAATTAAAAAATAAAAAAAAAATTTCCCCAAGACCAAAGTTCTGCCACAAGCTTATTATGACCCAATCATGAATGACACTATTCTATTTCCATTGACAGATGAACATTATACAATGATTTTTTTTCATTATCTCAAATCATGAAAAGCATAATAATGTAGGATTTGATATAAAATAAAATATTTCATGTATATTATTGATAATAAAAGCAAAAATTCTCATTATGATTGCTTCACAAAGAGGAAACATTGCATGTGGACCATCAGGGTTTACAAAGGAAATCAACTCATTGATCCAGGAATTGAATATGTATGAGACCTTTCTCATCAAGCAAAAGAGGATATTTCTTCATTTGTCATTAGTGTCACCATCACTTTTACAAAGATGGGAAATTAAAATTTATTTGCATGACTTTAATCAACACCTTAAAAGTATTTTGAAGAAATTTTTACTCAATGGGAAATGAACAATAACTGAAAGATTAACCAAGAGATATGATTGCTGTCTTTTAGGCTGTTCATTGACAAAGGAAATTATTCAAGTGAAAAAATAAGTTTAAAATGAAGGTAAGACATGAGAATTAAAAAGAAAACTGAAAACGTAAGAATTAAGGAAGTTAGTATGTAAAATAGAATAAACAGTCTATATCATTTCCGTGGCGATTCAAATTTCTTTAGAAAAGCTGTGAAATGGCCACAAGGGACACTTGAGATCCTTTGGGGTGGAGGTGAGCAGAACAGTACAGTCAGGAAAGCAATATGAAAAACACAAGAATGTCAACAGATTGGAGTACATTAAAAAGTTAAATATATGGGAAACATAATGGTCAGGTTTGTAATTATTACCAAAGGGACTAAATATTCATCTGGCCAAGTCAAACCAATCAAATTAGAATATAACATTGCTAATTTCTGAGTAGAAATTTTTCAATTTTCTTTTCAATTTTCTTTTCAGTTTTCTTTTCAATTTCTTTTTTATGAGAATGTACTGTTTTAAAGTCCTAGCTGTAAGTGTACAGAGAAGTGAATGTTGACTGACAGATTATTTTAACAAAGCACCACATCCTTTGTTATATAACTTTTCCAATTTTTCAGTTTGAATAAAGCATTTAAATTAAAACATGGAGCAGAAGAATGAAAACTCAACTGACTTTATCCTCCTGGGACTCTTTCCCTGGTTCAGTTATCCCTACCTCCTCATCCTCCTCCTCCTTTTTATTTACATTATTGCCTTTACTGGAAACTCCATACTAATCCTCCTCATCTGGCTGGACTCCTGCCTCCACACCCCCATGTACTTCCTGCTCAGTCAGCTGTCCCTCATTGACTTGGCTTACATCTCCAGCACAGTCCCCAAGGTGGTTACCAACTATTTCACAGAGAGGAAGAACATTTCCTATTTCGCCTGTGCCACTCAGCTCTTTTTCTTCCTCACCCTTGGTCTTGCTGAGTGCATCTTGCTGACCCTAATGGCCTATGACCGCTGTGTGGCTGTGTGTAACCCCCTGAGATACACAATTCTCATGAATCCCAACGTCTGTCTGCAGATGGCTGCTGCAGCCTGGATTGGAGGGTCCCTTGCAGCCCTTATACACACCATCTACCCAATGAATTTCCCTATCTGTGGTTCCAGGGAAATTAATCATTACTTTTGTGAGATGCCTGCCATCCTGAGGTTGTCTTGTGTGGATATATCAGTCTATGAAATGGTAAAATTTGTATCAACAATTGTGTTTCTCCTCGTCCCATTTTTTCTTATTCTGGTCTCCTACACTCTCATCTTCCTCACTGTTCTGAAGATGAATTCTTGGAAAGGAAGTAACAAAGCACTTTCCACCTGTTTCTCCCACCTGACAGTAGTGAGTCTCTACTTTGGTCAAGCCATCTTCATTTACATGACACCCAGTTCTTCTCACACACCTGAACAAGATCAAATTGCAGCTGTACTTGGCACCATAGTGACCCCCATGCTAAATCCCCTCATCTACAGCTTAAGGAACAAAGAAGTGGTGGGGGCCCTGAGGAAGTGCATGGGAAGATGTGGCAATTGAGAAAATGCTATGTTTCCACAATGTCACTGTAAGAAACGTTTCATACTCAATATTGAAAGTAGCTATTATCATTGGATTGTCATACTGGAAATGTAACATAATAAGGGATCAGAAAAGTATTAGGACTCAGGCATATTGTTATTTGTTTGTTGGTATAAAGTTGTTTCTAGTTCCATAGTCAAGGCTTTCTTAGAGTACAAACTTAATGTGTTTTTTTTGATTAACCTTTTGAGAAATTACGTGGGTTTTGACAATAACGTCTGTGCAGATATAATCTCTATCGTCTTGAGCAGCGTCAGTGTATCAGGACACATGGTCTAAAACAAATTGTCATCCTAGAAATAACTCGTTGATTGATGTTTCTTATTTAAAAACCATCAGGGGCGCCTGGGTGGCGCAGTCGGTTAAGCGTCCGACTTCAGCCAGGTCACGATCTCGCGGTCTGTGAGTTCGAGCCCCGCGTCAGGCTCTGGGCTGATGGCTCGGAGCCTGGAGCCTGTTTCCGATTCTGTGTCTCCCTCTCTCTCTGCCCCTCCCCCATTCATGCTCTGTCTCTCTCTGTCCCAAAAATAAATAAAAAACGTTGAAAAAAAATTAAAAAAAATAAAATAAAATAAAAACCATCATCTCTGTGTTTTCTTTAATTCATATATTAACTATTAATGCTATTGACCAAACCTCCACTCTTCAAAAGATCAAGATCACTTGTTCCATAAAATCTTTGTATATAAAATTTTCATTCAGCAATCTCTTATTGGTAATCATATATTATTTTATATTTTATTGCATATAATTTATGCAAGTTGCATTATTTTGCTTTCTAAATTAAAGAATATATATATCCATATGAGAATAGAAACAATGAGGTACATTCAGGAAATTTTTGATGGATTTTATGGGAATTATTTTTTTTTATTTTTTCCTACTAATTTTCACATTTTTTAAATTTTTTGTTGGTATGTTAACATTAATAATTTTCAAGCTAATAAAATAGGTTAACTTTATAGCTTTAAAATCCTATTCAGTGTACCTTCTTTTTTAAATTCTTTTTTTTTTCAACATATGAAATTTATTGTCAAGTTGGTTTCCATACAACACCCAGTGCTCATCCCAAAAGGTGCCCTCCTCAATACCCATCACCCACCCTACCCTCCCTCCCACCCCCCATCAACCCTCAGTTTGTTCTCAGTTTCTAAGAGTCTCTTATGCTTTGGCTCTTTCCCACTCTAACCTCTTTTTTTTTTTTTCCTTCCTCTCCCCCATGGGTTTCTGTTAAGTTTCTCAGGATCCACAAAATAGTGAAAACATATGGTATCTGTCTTTCTCTGTATGGCTTATTTCACTTAGCATCACACTCTCCAGTTCCATCCACGTTGCTACAAAGGGCCATATTTCATTCTTTGTCATTGCCACATAGTACCCCATTGTGTATATAAACCACAATTTCTTTATCCATTCATCAGTTGATGGACATTTAGGCTCTTTCCATAATTTGGCTATTGTTGAGAGTGCTGCTATAAACATTGGGGTACAAGTGCCCCTATGCATCAGTACTCCTGTATCCCTTGGGTAAATTCCTAGCAGTGCTATTGCTGGGTCATAAGGTAGGTCTATTTTTAATTTTTTAAGGAACCTCCACACTGTTTTCCAGAGTGGCTGCACCAGTTTGCATTCCCAGCAACAGTGCAAGAGGGTTCCCGTTTCTCCACATCCTCGCCAGCATCTATCATCTCCTGATTTGTTCATTTTGGCCACTCTGACTGGAGTGAGGTGATATCTGAGTGTGGTTTTGATTTGTATTTCCCTGATGAGGAGCGACGTTGAGAATCTTGTCATGTGCCTGTTGGCCATCCGGATGTCTTCTTTAGAGAAGTGTCTATTCATGTTTTCTGCCCATTTCTTCACTGGGTTATTTGTTTTTTGGGTGTGGAGTTTGGTGAGCTCTTTATAGATTTTGGATACTAGCCCTTTGTCCAATATGTCATTTGCAAATATCTTTTCCCATTCCATTGGTTGCCTTTTCGTTTTGTTGGTTGTTTCCTTTGGTGTGCAGAAGCTTTTTATCTTCATAAGGTCCCAGTAATTCATTTTTGCTTTTAATTCCCTTGCCTTTGGGGATGTGTCGAGGAAGAGATTGCTACAGCTGAGGTAAGAGGGGTCTTTTCCTGCTTTCTCCTCTAGGGTTTTGATGGTTTCCTGTCTCACATTCAGGTCCTTTATCCATTTTGAGTTTATTTTTGTGAATGGTGTGAGTAAGTGGTCTAGTCTCAACCTTCTGCATGTTGCTGTCCAGTTCTCCCAACACCATTTGTTAAAGAGACTGTCTTTTTTCCATTGGATGTTCTTTCCTGCTTTGTCAAAGATTAGTTGGCCATACATTTGTGGGTCTGGTTCTGGGGTTTCTATTCTATTCCATTGGTCTATGTGTCTGTTTTTGTGCCAATACCATGCTGTCTTGATGATGACAGCTTTGTAGTAGAGGCTAAAGTATGGGATTGTGATGCCTCCTGCTTTAGTCTTCTTCTTCAAAATTACTTTGGCTATTCGGGGCCTTTTGCGGTTCCATATGAATTTTAGGATTGCTTGTTCTAGTTTTGAGAAAAATGCTGGTGCAATTTTGATTGGGATTGTATTGACTGTGTAGATAGCTTTGGGTAGTATTGACATTTTGACAATATTTATTCTTCCAATCCATGAGCAGGGAATGTCTTTCCATTTCCTTATATCTTCTTCAATTACATTCATAAGCTTTCTATAGTTTTCAGCATACAGATCTTTTACACCTTTGGTTAGATTTATTCCTAGCTATTTTATGCTTCTTGGTGCAATTGTGAATGGGATCAGTTTCTTTATTTGTCTTTCTGTTGCTTCATTGTTAGTGTATAAGAATGCAACTGATTTCTGAACATTGATTTTGTATCCTGCAACTTTGCTGAATTCATGCTTCAGTTCTAGCAGACTTTTGGTGGAGTCTATCGAATTTTCCATGTATAGTATCATGCCATCTGCAAAAAGTGAAAGCTTAACTTCATCTTTGCCAATTTTGATGCCTTTGATTTCCTTTTGTTGTCTGATTGCTGATGCTAGCACTTCCAACACTATGTTAAACAACAGCGATGAGAGTGGGCATCCCTGTCGTGTTCCTGATCTCAGGGAAAAAGCTCTCAGTTTTTCCCCATTGAGGATGATGTTAGCTGTGGGCTTTTCATAAATGGCTTTTATGATCTTTAAGTATGTTCCTTCAATCCCGACTTTCTCAAGGGTTTTTATTAAGAAAGGGTGCTGAATTTTGTCAAAGGCCTTTTCTGCATCGATTGACAAGATCATATGGTTCTTATCTTTTCTTTTATTAATGTGATGCATCACGTTGATTGATTTGCAAATGTTGAACAAGGCTTGCATCCCAGGAATGAATCCCACTTGAGCATGGGGAATAATTCTTTTTATATGCTGTTGAATTCGATTTGCTAGTATCTTGTTGAGACTTTTTGCATCCATATTCACCAGGGATATTGGCCTGTAGTTCTCTTTTTTTACTGGGTCTCTGTCTGGTTTAGGAATCAAAGTAATACTGGCTTCATAGAATGAGTCTGCAAGTTTTCCTTCCCTTTCTATTTCTTGGAATAGCTTGAGAAGGATAGGTATTATTTCTGCTTTAAACGTCTGGTAGAACTCCCCTGGGAAGCCATCTGGTCCTGGACTCTGATTTGTTGGGAGATTTTTGATAACTGATTCAATTTCTTCGCTGGTTATGGGTCTGTTCAAGCTTTCTATTTCCTCCTGATTGAGTTTTGGAAGTGTGTGGGTGTTTAGGAATTTGTCCATTTCTTCCAGGTTGTCCAATTTGTTGGCATATAATTTTTCTAGTATTCCCTGATAATTGTTTGCATCTCTGAGGGATTGGTTGTAATAATTCCATTTTCATTCATGATTTTATCTATTTGGGTCATCTCCCTTTTCTTTTTGAGAAGCCTGGCTAGAGGTTTGTCAATTTTGTTTATTTTTTCAAAAAACCAATTCTTGGTTTAATTGATCTGCTCTACAGTTTTTTTAGATTCTGTATTGTTTATTTCTGCTCTGATCTTTATTATTTCTCCTCTTCTGCTGGGTTTAGGCTGTCTTTGCTGTTCTGCTTCTATTTCCTTTAGGTGTGGTTTTAGATTTTGTATTTAGAATTTTTCTTGTTTCTTGAGATAGGGCTGGATTGCAATGTATTTTCCTCTCAGGACTGCCTTCACTGCATCCCAAAGCGTTTGGATTGTTGTATTTTCATTTTCGTTTGTTTCCATATATTTTTTAATTTCTTCTCTAATTGCCTGGTTGACCCACTCATTCTTTAGTAGGGTGTTCTTTAACCTCCATGCTTTTGGAGGTTTTCCATATTTTTTCCTGTGGTTGATTTCAAGCTTCATAGCATTGTGATCTGAAAGTATGCAGAGTATAATTTCAATTCTTGTATACTTATGAAGGGCTGTTTTGTGACCCAGTATATGATCTATCTTGGAGAATGTTCCATGGGCACTCGAGAAGAAAGTATATTCTGTTGCTTTGGGATCCAGAGTTCTAAATATATCTGTCAAGTCCATCTGATCCAATGTGTCATTCAGGGCCCTTGTTTCTTTATTGACCATGTGTCTAGATGATCTATCCATTTCTGTAAGTGGAGTGTTAAAGTCCCCTGCAATGACCACATTCTTATCAATAAGGTTGCTTATGTTTGTGAGTAATTGTTTTATATATTTGGGGGCTCCTGTATTCGGCGCATAGACATTTATATTTGTTAGCTTTTCCTGATGGATAGACCCTGTAATTATTATATAATGCCCTTCTTCATCTCTTGTTACAGCCTTTAAGTTAAAGTCTAGTTTGTCTGATATAAGTATGGCTACTCTAGCTTTCTTTTGGCTTCCAGTAGCATGATAAATAGTTCTCCATCCCCTCACTCTCAATCTAAAGGTGTCCTCAGGTCTAAAATGAGTCTCTTGTAGGCAGCAAATAGATGGGTCTTGTTTTTTTATCCATTCTGATACCCTATGTCTTTTGGTTGGCGCATTTAGTCCATTTACATTCAGTGTTATTATAGAAAGATACGGGTTTAGAGTCATTGTGATGTCTGTATGTTTTATGCCTGTAGCGATGTCTCTGGTACTTTGTCTTACAGGATTCCCCTCAGGATCTCTTGTAGGGCTGGTTTAGTGGTGACAAATTCCTTCAGTTTTTGTTTATTTGGGAAGACCTTTATCTCTCCTTCTATTCTAAATGACAGACTTGCTGGATAAAGGATTCTCGGCAGCATATTTTTTCTGTTCATCATATTGAAGATCTCGTGCTAATCCTTTCTGGCCTGCCAAGTTTCAAAAGAGAGATCAGTCACGAGTCTTATAGGTCTCAATTTATATGTTAGGGCACGTTTATCCCTTGCTGCTTTCAGAATTTTCTCTTTATCCTTGTATTTTGCCAGTTTCACTATGATATGTTGTGCAGAAGATTGATTCAAGTTAAGTTTGAAGGGAGTTCTCTGTGCCTCTTGGATTTCAATGCCTTTTTCCTTCCCCAGTTCAGGCAAGTTCTCAGCTATTATTTCTTCAAGTACCCCTTCAGCACCTTTCCCTCTCTCTTCCCCCTCTAGGATACCAATTATGCGTATATTATTTCTTTTCAGTGTATCACTTAGTTCTCTAATTTTCCCCATACTCCTGGATTTTTTTAGCTCTCTTTTTCTCAGCTTCCTCTTTTTCCATAATTTTATCTTCTAGTTCACCTGTTCTCTCCTCTGCCTCTTCATTCCGAGCCGTGGTCGTTTCCATTTCATTTTGCATCTCGTTTAAAGCGTTTTTCAGCTTCTCGTGACTGTTCCTTAGTCCCTTGATCTCTGTATCAAGAGATTCTCTGCTCTCCTCTATACTGTTTTCAAGCCCAGTGATTAATTTTATGAGTTTTATTCTAAATTCACTTTCTGTTATATTATTTAAATCCTTTTTGATCAGTTCATTAGCTGTTGTTATTTCCTGGAGATTCTTTTGAGAGGAATTCTTCCGTTTGGCCATTTTGGATAGTCCCTGGAGTGGTGCAGACCTGCAGGGCACTTCCCCTGTGCTGTGGTGTATAACTGGAGTTTGTAGGCGGGGCCCCAGTCAGACCTGATGTCTGCCCCCAGCCCACTGCTGGGGCCATAGTCAGACTGGTGTGTGCCTTCTCTTCCTCTCTCCTAGGGCGGGATTCACTGTGGGGTGGTGTGGCCCGTCTGGGCTACTTGCACACTGCCAGGCTGGTGGTGCTGGGGATCTGGCGTATTAGCTGGGGTGGGTAGGCAAGGTGCACGGGGGCAGGAGGGGCAGGCTTAGCTCGCTTCTCCTTAGGTGATCCACTTCAGGAGTGGCCCTGTGACAGAGGGAGGGAGTCAGACCCGCTGCCGGAGGGGTGGCTCCGCAGAAGCACAGCGTTGGCTGTTTGCACAGAGCAAGCAAGTTTCCTGGCAGGAACTGGTTCCCTTTGGGATTTTGGCTGGGGGATGGGTGAGGGAGATGGCACTGGCGAGCACCTTTGTTCCCCGCCAAATTGAGCTCTGTCCTCCTGGGGCTCAACAACTCTCCCTCCCTTTGTCCTCCAGCCTTCCCGGTTTCTGAGCAGAGCTGTTAACTTATGACCTCCCAGATGCTAAGTCCCGCTTCCTGTCAGAACACACTCCGTCTGGCCCCTCTGCTTTTGCAAGCCAGACTCGGTGGCTCTGCTTGGCCAGCAGGCCGCCCCTCTGCCCTGGCTCCTTCCTGGCAGTCCGTGGAGCGCGCACCACCTCGCAGCCCTTCCTACCCTCTTCCGTGGGCCTCTCGTCTGTGCTTGGCTCTGGAGACTCCCTTCTGCTAATCCTCTGGCGGCTTTCTGGGTTATTTAGGCAGGTGTAGGTGGAATCTAAGTGATCAGCAGGACGCGGGGTGAGCCCAGCGACCTCCTATGCTGCCATCTTCCGACGATCCCTTAATTCTTTTTTAAATTTTATTTATTTATTTTTGAGAGAGAGTGTGAAAATCAGCTTATCAAATATAAATAACATATTATGCTTGAGATATAATTTTCAAAAAATAAACAATAAGAGAGAAATGAAAAGCAAAAGATCCCTGCTTATCTCATTCCTTCTCTATTCCCAGAATTCATCACATTCTGTGATTCACATACATCATGACTAAAGTTGTATATATGTTGCAAAAATGATGTTTGATGACAAATAATCATAATCCAGATTACATGCACAAGGTGAGGTGAGCTTCACTGTGTTAATAGTTTAATTTTTACTGCTTTAAACTAACAGACAGTTTTGGACAATAAATTATGTATATATGTTTTTTAATGTTTATTTATTTTTGAGACAGAGAGAGACAGAGCATGAACTCAGGAGGGACAGAGAGAGGAGGAGACACAGAATCTGAAACAGGCTCCAGGCTCTGAGCTGTCAGCACAGATTGATTGATGTTTCTTATTTAAAAACCATCATCTCTGTGTTTTCTTTCATTCATATATTCACTCTTAATGCTATTGACCACATCTCCACTCTTCAAAAGCCCTCCCCCACCGATGTGGGGCTCGATGTGATGGCGAGATCATGACCTGAGCCAAAGTTGGATGCTTAACTGACTGAGCCACCCAGGCACCTCTAAATTATATTTTTAAAAAGTAACAGATGATACACTTACAAATAATTCTAAAAAATATTAATTTAATATTCAAAAATATCAAGTTAGAAATTCATGGTGTTAATACTCTTTTACACTGAGTCCTAATACACCTGAAAGCAACATATTCTCTCCAGCCCATAGAAAACACTTCATATAAATCTACATATTATCTTAAAAAAAGCCAAAGAGTTTTAATTTCTGATATTGTAGTTTACAGATTTTGAATATCTATTTAATTTCTATTTATAAAATCTCATATTCTGATAAAATTCTCCTTCATTTTGCCTTTTTTTCTATTTCTCTACATAAACATAGTAAATGTTAGAATATTTTTAAGCTCTTATTTTCTTACTCCAGTAACTAGGTCACCTACAATGTTTTTCAAAGGTCTTTTTTTCTTTTGTTTTCAATTATATCTCACTCAGCATATGTAGAAATTTATGATTGAATGATTGGCATTTTGTATCAATATATAGAAGACCATGTACATAAATATGTAAAGAAAATACTAACAGACAAAAATAAAGAAATTGATAGTAATATAGTAATAGTAGGGGACCATAACACCCCACATCAATGAATAGATCATCCAGATAGAAAATTAAGGAAATAGTGCCTTTCAATTACACACTAGACAAGTTGGAACAAACAAATATATAGAGAACATTCCACTCACAAACAACAGAATGTACAATTTAATTTTATTCTGTTTTAATTCCATATAAATAACATACAGTGTTATATTAGTTTCAGGTGTAAAATATAGTGATTCAAGAATTCTATGGTACTCAGTGCTCATCAATATAAATACACTCTTTTTTTCCAATCTTTTATTTAAATTCTTGTTAGTTAACATAACAGTGTAATATTAGTTTCAGGAGTATAATATGGTGATTAAATATTTCTGTACAACACCCAGTGTTCATAACAAGTGTACTCCTTAATCCCCATCACCTATTTAACACATCCACCCACCCACCTCCCTTCTGGGAGCCATCAGTTTGTTCTCTGTACTTAAGATTCTCTTTCTTGGCTTGCCTCTGTCACCATTTTCCCATTGGCTCATTTGTTTTGTTTCTTAAATTGCATATTGAGTGAAATAGCCTGATACTTGTCTTTTTCTGACTGACTTATATCGCTTAGAATAATACTCTCTAGCTACATCTGTGTCATTGCGAATGGCAAGATTTTGTTCTTTTTTAAGGTTGAGTTGTATTCCACTTCTTCATTATCTATTCATCAATTGATGATCACTTGAACTGTTTCCATAATTTTGCTGTTGTAGAAAAGGCTGCTATAAGCATGTATCCCTTGGAATTAGTACTTTGTATTCTATGGGTAAATACCTAGTAGTGCAATTGCTTGATCATAGAGTAGTTCTATTTTTAACCTTTAGAAGAACCTCCACACAGTTTTCCATACTGGTTGCAACACTTTGCATTCCCACAAACAGTGAAAGAGCATTCCTTTTCTCTACATTGTCATTAACACTTTTTTTCCCTCTGTTGTTTATTTTAGCCACTCTGATAGATATGAGGTGAAATGATGTAGTTTTGCTTGTATTTTCCCCATGACTGGTGATGTTGAGCATCTTCAGTGTCTGTTGGCCATCTGAATGTCTTCTTTGGAAATATGTCTATTCATGACTTCTGCCCATTTTTAATTGGATTATTCATTTTTATGTATTAAATTTTGTAAGTTTTTAAATATATTTTGGATACTAACATTTTATCGTATATGTTATTTGAAAGTATCTTCTCTCATTTCACAGGTTGCCTTTTAGTTTTGTTGACTGTTTCTTTTGCTGTAAACAAGCTTTTTATTTTGTGGATGTACAAATAGTTTATTTTTGCTATTGTTTCCCTTGCCTCAAGAGACATATCTAGAAAGACGTTGCTACAGCCAATGTCAACGAATTTACAGCCTGTATTCTTCTCTAATATTTTTATGGTTTCAGGACTCACATTTAAGTCTGTAATCTATTTTGAATTTATTCTTGTGTATGGTGTAAGAAAATGGTCCAGTTACACTTTTTTGCATGTTCTGTCCAGTTTTTACCAACACCACTTGTTGAAGAGACTGTCTTTTTACCTTCAGATATTTTTTTCTGCTTTGTCAAAGATTCATTGACCATATAATTATGGGTTCATTTTTGGGTTGTCTATTCTGTTTCATTGATCAACATGTCTATTTGTGTGCCAGTGCCATACTGTTCTGTTGACTATAGCTTTGCAATATGACTTGAAGTTCAGAATTGTAATGCCTCCAGTTTTCCTTTTCTTATTCAAGATTGCTTTGGCTATTTATAGTCTTTTGTAGTTTCATACAAATTTAGGGTAGTTTCTTCTAGGTTTGTGAAAAATTATGCTGGTATTTTAGTAAGGATTGCATTAAGTGTGTAGATTCCTTAGGGTAATATTTTAACAACATTTGGGTATCATTTTAACAATATTTGTTCATCCAATCCATGAGTATGAAACGTCCTTCCATTTCTTTGTGTCATCTTCAGTATCTTTCATCAGTGTTTTTATAGTTTTCAGGGTACATGTCTTTCATCTCTTGAGTGGATTAATTTTTTTAAGATTGTATTTTTAAGTGATCTCACCCAAAAAGGAGCTGAAAACTCACAACCCTAAGATCAAAAGTTGTATGCTGTACCAACTGAACCAGCCAGGTGCCTCTGGTTAAGTTTATTACTAGGTATCTTATTATTTTTGGTGTGATTGTAAGTGGAATTGTTTTCTTAATTTCTCTTTTTGCTGCTTCATCATTGGAGTATAAAATGCAACAGATTTCTGTATTCTGATTTGTATCCTATAATTGTACTGAATTTGTGTATCAGTTCTGGCAATTACGTGGTGGAGACTTCGAGTTTTCTATGTAGAGCATCATGTCATCTGCAGATAGTCAAAGTTTGACTTCTTCCTTGTCAAGTTGGATGCCTTTTTTTTTTCCTTTTTGTTGTCTTATTGATGTGGCTAAGGATTTTGAGAACTGCGTTAAAATTAAAGTGGTGACAGTGGACATCCCTGTCTTCTTCCTGAACACAGAGAAAAAGCTTTCAGTTGTTCTCCATTGAGGATGATATTAAGTGAGTGTGTTTTATACATGACATTTATTATATTTAGGTATGCTCCCTCTAAACCTACTTTTGAAGGTTTATTTTTTGTTTTGTTTTTTTTTTAATTATATTTTGTTTTTTATCATGGATGGATGTTTTACTTTGTCAAATGGTTTATTTTCATCTATTGAAAGGATCATATGGTTATCTTTTTTTTATTAATGTGTGAAAAAGTATTTGCAAATGGCATATTTGATATAATGTTAGTATCCAAAATATATAAAGAACTTATAAAACTCAACATCCAAAAAATGAATAATCCATTTAAAATTGGACAGAAGACATGAAAGTCATTTTTTCAAAGAATATATACAGATGGCCAATGGACATATGAAAGGATGCAAAACATCACTGATCAGAGAAATGCAAATAAAAACTACAATCTTGTATCAACTTACATTTTTCAGAATGGCTAAAATCAACAACACAAGAAACAACAGTTTTTGGTGAGGATATGGGGAAAGGGGAACTCTCTTGCACTGTTGGTTGAAATGCAAAGTGGTGAAGCCACTATGGAAAACAGTATGAAGTTTCCTCAAAAAGTTAAAGATAGAAATACCCTACAACCCAGCAAATGCACTCCTAGGTATTTACCCATCGAATATAAAGTACTAATTCAAAGGGATACATGCACCCCAATGTTTACAGCAGCATTATTTATAATAGCCATGTTATGGAAACACCCCAAGTGTCTATCAATTTCTGAATGTATATATATATATATATGTATATATATATATATATATATATTCCTGAACATATATCCTATATATATATACACACATACACACATATATATATATTCAGTAACATATATATATATATATTCAGTAATATATTCAGTTATATATATAATGTATATTCAGTTATATATATAATGTATATGTATATATATATATATATATACACATTATATATATATACAGTAATAAAAATATATTCCAGTCATTAAAAAAATGAAATCTTGTACTTTGCAATGACATGGATAGAGCTAGAGAATATTATGATAAGCAAAAAAAGTCAGTCAGAGAAAGACAAATATCATATGATTTCACTCACATGTGGAATTTAGGAAAGAAAACAAATGAGCCAAGAGAAATAAGAGAGGCAAACCAAGAAATAGAGACTCTATAAGAACGAATTCTGAATACCAGAAGGGAGATTAGTGAGCAGATGGGTTATATAGGTGATGGGAATTAAGGTGTACGCTTGTTGTGATGAGCACCAGGTTTTATATGGAAGTATTGAATCACTATATTGCACACTTGAAACTAATATTACACTGTATGTTAACTAACTGGAATTTAAATATAAATTAATTTAAATAAAAATTTGAAAAAATGTTACAGAAAAGAAAAACTTATAAGAAAGATAATGCTGTATCTGCATCTACTGTATTGCTTAAGACCACAATTTAAGCTGATACGAAAAGTAAACTGAAAGGCAGCTTTGAATAGATGTTAAGATAATAAAGGCATCTTCAAAATGAATTTAACTCTTCTGTTTGCTATACATTTTTTTGTAATTTACATTTTTTTAAAAAAGGGGATATTTTAGTAAATGTTTATTAAGGCAGTAAAACCCTTGAGGTTTATAATTACTACTTAGACATAATGAAAGATGTTTTGTGGAAAATACTTGCTCAAAATATGTCTTTTATGCATAAATGTACACATCACTATTTCCTCTTCCTGTTTATACTTTCCAACAAGCTATAAAAAAATCAGAGTGTCTTTAATTTAAAATTTTCATTGTGATCTATTATTTTCCTTTTGTGAAAGTATTACAAAATATTATAAAGGAATTATATGGTTCATTTTTTACAATTTTAAACTATGTGTAAATCAGGTCTTTGTTTATACTTTGGTATTTGCAAGCAGGAAAATGCAAATTTAAGAAAAAATGAATCAACAGTTCATTCCCATTATTGGTAAGAATATGGGGAAATAAATCCTATGCCGCAAGTAGGAGTGGAAATTGGTAATGCAATTTAGAAAGCAATTTAACAATAGGGCACCTGGGTGGTTTGGTCAGTTAAACATCCAACTTCAGTTCAGGTCATGATCTCGTGGTTTGCAGGCTCAAACCCCGTGTTGGGCTCTGTGCTGACAGCTTCAGATTCTGTTTCCTCTTTCTCTGTCCCTCCCCTGCTCACTCTCTGTCTGTCTGTCTCTCTCTCTGAAAAACAAATAAACATTAAAAATTTTTTAAATAAAGAAAAAGAAAACAATTTGACATTATTTAAGTAAAACGTGTGAGAAGCAAAAAAGAGACACTTGCTCTAGGTAATGCACATTTTCTCTTATAAGGGGAAATTAATCCATAGATTGTTACCAAGCAAGGGCAGTCTAAGTTTATTAAATAAAAATAATATGAAAGTGATACTAACAAGAGAATAAAAATCACATTTTAAAAGGAGTAAAATTAGGTATTTTGAACCTGGGTTAAAACTACCATGAACTTTTGGCAAGGAATTGAGGGTTTTTTCAAAAGGAAACTTTGATGTAACCAGAAACTTACAAACTTGTAAAACACACTAAAGATTTATAATTTGAACAAGTACATCTTGATAAAAATTTAAATGGAGAAGCTTTTTTTTTTTTTTTTTTTTTTTTTTTTAAATTTTTTTTTTTTTTCAAGGTTTTTTATTTATTTTTGGGACAGAGAGAGACAGAGCATGAACGGGGGAGGGGCAGAGAGAGAGGGAGACACAGAATCGGAAACAGGCTCCAGGCTCCGAGCCATCAGCCCAGAGCCTGACGCGGGGCTCGAACTCACGGACCGCGAGATCGTGACCTGGCTGAAGTCGGACGCTTAACCGACTGCGCCACCCAGGCGCCCCTGGAGAAGCTTTTTTAGAGCCTTCACATTTACCCTGATGTTGTTTTCAGAATTATGATAATTACTAAAAAGGCAACATAACTTATTAAGCATCACAGGAAAATTTTTCCACTAATATGTATGTTTGCAATTTTGAACAGGCATTTCTATCATTGCCTAGAGAAGGGCTTGACGGACAACCAGTGGTAATTTTGGTTTTTAAAATGTCAGCTTAAGAGTGAACTTAAATATTAATAAAGTTTTTTGGACAACATATTGTCTCTATTAAGTCATTAAAATTTCTCAATTTTAACTGGGATGTCTACAGAAAGTAAAAATTAACTTTATCTCTAGAATATACTTATAAAACAAACAATGTCAAAGATATCTCTACTAAAAGTATAGCTATAACTGCCTAAACCATTGTCTACTAGACAGGCTTTGGATGGAGACTTACATTTAATCACTCACATACTACTTAGTGACAAATAGAATGAGTTGTAGATTTTTTTAAGATGCATCTATAACAAAGTGTTTAGAAGTTATGGTATATCTCGTCAATAGTAAGCTTCATTTTAATCATTCTTAAAATATCATCACTCAAAATTAATAGTCTAAAGTACCATCCAGCATTTGAACAGCCATTTAAAAAACAAAAAAACAAAAACAAACATGGGGTTTGCCTTCATAAGGAAAAAAAAAAAGGTACCTGGATTTAGATTTAGGGCAGATTAACAGTTCTTTGGAAGTTAGAAAGAAAATAATGGAATTTCAAAATTATAATGTAGCCAGATAATAGGTGTTTAGTATTAAGTAGAAAGTCCATTAGTCCAGGAAAGTTAAAAGTAAAAAAAAAAAGCTTAAATATGAACATATCCAAGAAGTATTTGCACATTTTTAACCTTTCACTTAATGACAACAATATAGTACATTGTATTTCAACATCAAACCAGGGATTTCAGAAATTATGTTAAAGAACACCTATCACACTTTTAAGGGAGATGACAGGATAAGAGGATCGTAAGCATCCCTTGTCCCATGGATGCATTGGATAACACCCACATTAGAAAATGACTCAAAGACTGGCAGAACAAGCTCTCCACAGTTAATCATAGAGAGGACGCCACATCAAAAATAGTAGGAAGATTGAAGATGTAGTTGGGAAAAAACCTAACCTGTGAGACTAACCACAAAAAGAAGGGAAGCCACAATCATGAAGAATGACGAGGAACAGACCCCATACCAGTCACCCCAGACACGGGGGACCTGCACTGGGAAGAGGAAAGAGGAGTCTTCATAACATTTGGTTTTGAAAACCACAAGAGCTTAATATCACCAGTTTTGACAGTCAGTGGGTCTTAACACTGAGAACCTACAGACTTGGCTGTGGGGGAGCAAGAAGGTGACAGGAGACAGTTCCTACCCTTAAAGAGACAGTACACACACAAAAATAATCTTCAGGAGATGCAGCATAGAAGCAGCAGTTTGAAAAGCACATGAGGTATATAGGAGAATTTATTTAGTAATCTCAGAATATGCACTGGAAAGGCAGAGATCTTTAGGAGGCTTCCCCAATAGCAAAAGAGCTGGTGACACTATTGCTTTTTCCTGCCTCCCAGCCAGGAAATCCAGACACATGTGACTCCAGCATGAACATTCACCAACTGGTGTGCTAACACAATGCACCTTGACTCCACATTCCCCTGAAGACTGCCACATCCAACCTGCCCTATTCAAAAGTTCTTCCAAAGAAGCTCCAGGTCCCATCATGCAAGCAGCCTGGCACATACATTGTGAATACCATGTGTCTTGCCTCCAAATTCTCTTATGGACAAGACTATCCAACACACCCACCTGAAAGGATTCTATTTAAGCAGCATCATGAGCATCTCATTGTACAAAGAGCTGTAGGAGTGGCCAACACTGCTCTAAAATGACTCTTTTCCCTAACATAAAAATGGGCATATAGAGGGCCCATAGATAAGTCCATAATTATATATCCAATTAATCCATAACAAAAAACAAAAAACAAAAAACAAAAGAAAGAAAGACTACACCAGGGAAAAAGACAGTCTCTTCAACAAATGGTGTTGGGAAAATTGAAAAGTTACATGAAAAGAATGAAACTGGACCCCTTTTTACACCACACAGAATTAAGTGAAAATGCACTTGTGATAAGCACTAGGTGATGTATGGAATTGTTGAATCACTATATGTACACTTGAAATTAATACAATACTGAATATTAACTATACTGGAAATAAAATAAAATAAAATAAAATAAAATAATATATTAGATAAAAACAAAACATAACGTGTTAGCATTTACCTTGAATTTACTAGATTCAATTTTTCTACCATCAGAGGGAATAATAAGGCCTAGAAAAAAAAGTGACCAGTTACAGAAAATAAAGTTATAATTCAGACATACAAAAAAAATCAAAATGAATTAAAGACCTAAATTTGCGACCAGAAACCATAAAATTCTTATAAGAAAACATAGGCAATAATCTCTTTAACATGAACCACAGAAACATTTTTCTAAATATGTCTCATCAGTCAAGGACAACAAAAGCAAAATTAAACTATTGGGATAAAATAGTTAGAAAATACCAAATAAGATTAAAAGTTTTTGCACACAAAAAGAAGCCATCAACAAAAGCAAAAGAGAACACAATGAATGAGAGAAGATATTTGCAAATGATTGCAAATATATAACTTACTCATATGTAGATTTAAGAAACAAAAATAAACAACAAAATAAAGAGACAAACAAACAAACCAAAAAACAGCATCTTAAATATAGAGGAGAAAGTAGGGGTTACCAGAGGAGAAATGTATGGGGGATGGCTGAAATAGGTGAAAGGGATTAAGAATACACTTACAGTGATGAGCCCTGAGTAATGTGTAGAATTGTTGAATAATGATATTACACACCTGAGACTAATATAACAGTGTGTTAACTTAAAAATTTTTAAATAATTTAAATTTAATTTAAATAAATACATTTTTTAAAAGAAGACAGGTTCAAGAAGATGGCAGTGGAATAGGAGGACTCTAAGGTCATCTCATTCCATGAACACAACAAGATAACTATCAAGTCATTATAAATATCCCAGAAATCAACCTGAAGAATAATAGAACAAACCCCACAACTAAAGGTAAAGAAGCCACATCAAGAGCGTGAGAAATGCAGAGACATGATTTAGGGGAGAAAGGAATCACAGGTGGGAGGGAGCCAAGATTGTGGAGAAAGGCAAAAGAGAGGGGGGCACACAGGGGAATACACAAGGAAAAAGAAAAGGACTGATTTTAACGAGTTTTGTTTCCAGTGGGGTTTAACCTGGAGTGTTGTTTTGTTTTAATGAATGTAATTGTTGTCAAATTGACTTCTATACAACACTCAGTGCTCATGCCAACAAGTGCCCTCCTCAATGCCCATCACCCATTTTCCCTCTCCTCGACCCCTCCCCCATCCACCCTTAGTCTCTTGTGGTTTGCCTCCCTCCCTCTCTGTTTGTATCTATTTTTCCCCTTCCCTTCCCCCATGGTCTTCTGTTCAGTTTCTCAAGATCCACATATGAGATAAAACATATGATATCTGTTCTTCTCTGACTGATTTATCTCACTCAGCATATCTTTCAGTTCCATCCACATTGCTGAAAAGGGCATGAATTCATTCTTTCTCATTGCTAAGTAGTAGTCCATGGAATATATAAACCACATTCTCTTTATCCATTCATCAGTTGATGGATATTTAGGCTTTTTCCATAATTTGGCTATTGTTGAAAGTGTTGCTAAAAATCTTCTGTAGTGCAAAGGAAACAATCAACAAAACTAAAAGGCAACTGACAGAATGGGAAAAGATATTTGCAAATGACATATCAGATAAAAGGATAATATCCAAAACATATAGCCTGGAGTTTTAAAGATCAAGGAGATTGGCTGAGATAGAGCCATGGGTTCACTGCCCCATTCCTGGAAAAAAAGACAGGCAAACAATATGTGGGAACACAGAATGTAAACAGTGATCTGGAAAATGCCTGGAGTGCACAGTGGGGAGATCATTTGCTCTTCACAGAGCTGAACATTGAGAGGCAGTGTTCACAGACATTTCTTTAGGGACAAAGAAGCTGGCTGGCTCCATTTCCCTCCCCATCCCTCACCATAAACACAGGCCCACCTTCATAAGTTCAGCGCTGACATAGACTATCTATCTTGCTTACACCAAGACCCACACCCCTGTGTTCTGATGCAACTGCCTTTCTATGTCAATTTTGCCTTAGTCCCAGTGCAGTGGGCCCCTCCCCTAGAACACCAGGAGAAATTCTTGCCCCCACCACATTTCCCCACCAGAGTATTCTGTAGGGATTCGAGTGTGGTGATAGCAGTATCAGGTATAATTTAACAAGCAGACAAGAACATAAAACACACTGCATTCTGACCAAGGACCAAACACTGCCCATTGTGGGCAAAGAGAGCTTCTGTAGATGACTGGCCCAAAGGAAAGAGCAGCCAGATAACAGTATAGTGCATGAAACATACACCAAAGATACTCCCTGAAATGTAAGGTCCTGGACAGTATATAACCTCTTCTTCATAAAGCCCTTACTCTCAGGAACAAGAAACATAACAGGCTTTGCTAACATAGAGAAGAAGGCAGACACTTAGGCAAAATGCTAGGACATAAGAATTTATCCCAAATGAAAGAACAAGATAAAGTCTGGGCCAAAGATCTAAATGAAACAAATATAAGTAGGATGCCTGATACAGAATTTAAAGCACAATCATAAGGATACTAGATGGGCTGAAAAAAAAAAAAGGAAGACATCATGGAGACCTTTACCTGAGAGATCAAACAGTTAAAAAAGAAGCAGTCAGGAATGGGCAATGAAAAAACTGAGATTGGAAGCAGACCTAATGCAATGAGCAGCAGGATTGAAGAAGCAGAGGGATGAATAAGTAATGTACAAGACACAATATGGAAAATAATGAAGCTGAACAAAAAAGAGAAAGAAGAATAATGAAGCATGTGACCAGACTGAGGGAACTCAGTGATTCCATCTAACATAATAACATTTTTATAGGAGTCCAGAAGAAGAAGAAGAAAAAAGGGGGACAGAAAATTTACTTAAGGAAATATAACTGAAAACCTCCCTAATGTGGGGAAGGAAGCAGACATACAGATCCAAGGTACACAGAGAACTGCCATTAACATCAACAAAAGAAGGCAAACACCAAGACCTATTGTAATTGAATTTGCAAAATATAGTGGTACAGAAGAATTCTTAAAAACAGCAACACAAAAGAAGTCCTTAACTTACAAGGGGAGACCCATAAGGCTACCTGAAGAGTTCTCAACAGAAACTTTGCAAGCCAGAAGGAAGTGGCATGATATATTCAACTTGGAGAAATCTCCACACAAAATGTTCTATCCAGAAAGACCATCATTCAGAATAGAAGGAAAAATAAAACTTTCCCAGAAAAACAAAAACTAAAGGAGTGTATGACCAATAAATGAGCCCTATAAGAAATATTAAAGTAGACTCTTTGAATGGAAACGAAAGACCAAAAGTGACAAAGATGACAAAAGAACAGAGAAAATCTCCAGAAACAATGACAAAATAAGTAATAAAATATTAAAAAAACAATGTTTATCCATAATTATTCCAAACATGAATGGAATGAACACTCCAATCTAAGACATAGGATAAAGTCAAAATGGATAAAACAACAAAACCCACCTATATACAGCCTAAAAAAACCCCTCATTTTAGACGTAAAATCACCTGCAGATTTAAGGGGAAGCGATGGAGAAACATGGGATTCAAAAGAAATCCAAAGTAGCAATACTTATAGCTGAAAAAGTAGATATTAAACCAAAGACTGTAGGGGTTCATGGATGCCTCAGTCAGTTAAGCGTCTGACTTCAGTACCAGTTATGATGTCATGGTTCATGAGTTTGAACCCCACATTGGGCTCTGCACTATCAGTGTGGAGTCTGCTTGGGATTCTCTCTCTCCCTCTCTCTCTGACCCTCCCCAACTCGCGCTGTCTCTCATTCTAAATAAATACATACATACATACATACATACATACATACATACACAAACAAACCAAACTGTAAAAAGAGATGAAGAAGGGCACTTATCATAATAAAGGGAACTATCAAAGAAGATCTACATATTTATGCCCCCCACCATGAAAACACCCAAATACATAAAATTATTAACAGCAAAGATTAAGAAAACATCATTCCTAATAATACAATAATTGTAGGGGACTTTAACACCCTAGTTACATCAATGGAAAGATCATCTAACAGGAAATCAACCAAGAAACAATGGCTTTGAGAATCATTCACCATGATCAAGTGGGATTTATTTTTGTGCTGAAAGGGTGGTTAAATATTCATAAAGCAATCAACTCAATACCCCACATTAATAAAAGAAAGGATAAGAACCATACGATCCTTTCAACAGATGCAGAAAAAGCATATGGCAAAGCACAGCATCCATTCATGATAAAAACCCTCAACATAGTAGGGATACAGGGAACATACTTCAACATAATAAAGGCCATATGTGAAAAACCCACAGCTACTATCATCCTCAATGGGGAGCAACTGAATGCTTTTTGTTTATGATCAGGAATAACACAGAGATGTCCACCCTTACCACTGCTATTTAACAGATCTCGACGTTCTAACCACAGTAATCCCACAACAAAACGAAATAAACGGCATCCAAATCAGAAAGGAAGAAGTCAAACTTTCATTATTTGTAGATAACATGATACTCTATATAGAAAATCTGAAAGACTCCACCAAAAATTTACGAGAACGGATACATGAATTCAGTACAATCACATGATATAATCATCAACATATAGAAATCTGTTGCATTTCTATACACCAATAATGTATACTTAAAAAAAGCAGAAAGAGAAATCAAGGAATGAATCCCATTTACAACTGCACAAAAAACAATAAGATGCCTAGGAACAAACCTGACCAAATAGGCACAAGATTTGTTCTCTGAAAACTATAGGATACTTATGAAAAAAATTGAAGAGAAAACAAATAAATGGAAAGACATTCCATGCCCATAGATTGGTGGAACAAATATTACTAAAATGCCTCTATTACCAAAAGCAACCTCCACAGTTAATGCATTCCGCATCAAAATGCCAACATTTTTCACAGAGCTACAACAAGCAATCCTAAAATCTGTATGGAACCACAAAAGACCCCAAATAAACAAAGCAATCTTCAAAAAGAAAGTCAAAGCTGGAAGAATCACAATTGCGGAGTTGAAGTTATATTATAAAGCTATAATGATTAAGACAGTATGTACTGGCACAAAAATACACACATATATCAATGGAACAGAATGGAAATACCAGAATTGAAACCATAACTATATGGGCAATTAGTCTTCAACAAAGCAGGAAATAATATCCAATAGAAAAAGACAGTGTCTTTGGGGCGCCTGGGTGGCTCAGTTGGTTAAGCATCTGACTTCGGCTCAAGTCATGATCTCGCGGTCCGTGAGTTCGAGCCCCACGTCGGGCGCTGTGCTGACTGCTCAGAGCCTGGAGCCTGTTTCAGATTCTGTGTCTCCCTCTCTCTCTGACCCTCCCTCGTTCATGCTCTGTCTCTCTCTGTCTCAAAAATAAATAAACGTTCAAAAAAATTAAAAAAAAAAGAAAAAGACAGTGTCTTTAACAAATGGTGTTGGGAAAACTGCAACATGCAACACAATGAAGCTGCAAACAATGCAAAACAATACAAATGCAAAACAATGAAAGCTGGACCACATTCTTACACCACACACAAATATAAATTCAAATGGAGTAAAGACCTAAGTGTATAACAGGAAACCATCTAAATCCTCAAGAAGAACACAGGCAGTGACGACATTAGCTGTAGCAACTTCTTTCTAGATATGTTTCCTGAAGCAAAGGAAACAAAAGCATAAATGAACTATCACAACTTCATCAAGATAAAAAAATCTTCTGCACAGTGAAGAAAACAATCAACCAAACTAAAGGGTACCCTATGGAATGGGAGAAGATATTTACAAATGGCATATTTGATAATGGGCTAGTATTCAAAATATATAAAGAACTTATAAAACTCAAATTCCAAAAAACAAATAATACCATTAAAAAAGTTCATGAATAGGCATGTTTCCAAAGAACATACAGATGGCTTCTAGACACATGAAAAGATGCTCAACATCATTCAACATCAGGGATAGAAATATCAAAACTACAATGAGACATTACCTCACACTTATGAGATTGTGGTTTATATACACAATGGAATACTACGTGGCAATGAGAAAGAATGAAATATGGCCTTTTGTAGCAACGTGGATGGAACTGGAGAGTGTTATGCTACGTGAAATAACTCATACAGAGAAAGACAGATATCATATGTTTTCACTCTTATGAGGATCCTGAGAAACTTAACTGAAGACCATGGGCGAGGGGAAGGAAAAAAGGTTAGAGAGGGAGGGAGCCCATACATAAGAGACTCTTAAAAACTGAGAACAAACTGAGGTTTGATGGGGGGTGGGAGGGGGGAGGGTGGGTGATGGATATTGAAGAGGGCACCTGTTGGAATGAGCACTGGGTGTTGTATGGAAACCATTTTGACAATAAGTTTCATATTTAAAAAAAAAACAATTATAAGAGAATAATATGAAAAACTATATTCCAACATATTGGACAACCTTGAAGAAATGGATAAATGCTTAGCAACATATAAACTACCAAAGTTTAAAGAGAAAGACAAAGAAAACTTGAACACAACTATACACAGTCAAGAAATTGAACCAGTAATTTGAAATCTAACAAACAAAAGTCCACGGCCAGATGGCTTCACATGTAAACTCTTCCAAACTCTTCTTAAAGAAGAGTTAATATCCACTTTTCTCAAACTATCTCAAAAAGTAGAAAATACAGGAACACTTCCAAACCCATCCCATAAGGCCTGCATTACCATAATACCAAAACCAGATGAAGACAACATTTAAAAGGCAACTATAGTCCTATATCCCTAATGCACATGGATGCAAAAATTCTCAAGAAAAAAAAATAGCAAACTTAATCCAACAGTACATTAAAAGAATCACTCACCTCAATCAGCTGGGATTTGTTCCTTGGCTGCAAGGATGGTTAAGTATTCACAAATCAACCAGTGTGATACACATTAATAAAAGAAAGGATAAGAACCTTATAATCATTTCAATATAGCAGAAAAAGCATTTGACAAAGTACAGCATCCATTCTTGATAAAAACCCTCAACAGTGTAGGGTTACAGGGAACAAACATAAACATCATAAAGACCATATATGAAAAATCCACCTCTAATATCATCCTCAATGGGGAAAAAAAACTGTGTGCTTTTCTTGTGAGGTCAGGGACAAGACAGGGATGTCCTCTGTCATCACCGTTATTTAGCATAGTACTGGTAGTCCTAGCCTCAGCAATCAGGCAATAAAAAGAAATAAAGGCATCTGAATTGGCAAGGAAGAAGTCAAACTTTCACTGTTTGCAGATAATATGATACTCTACATATAAAACCCAAAATACTCCACCAAAAAATTTCTGTGATTGATACTTGACTTTAACAAAGTCACAGGATATCAAAATCCATGTACAGAAATTGGTTACATTTCTATACACCAATAATGAAAATGAATAAAGAGAAATCAAGGTATCATCCCATTTACAATTGCATCAAAAACAGAGACCTTGAGGGGCGCCTGGGTGGCGCAGTCGGTTAAGCGTCCGACTTCAGCCAGGTCACGATCTCGCGGTCCGTGAGTTCGAGCCCCGCGTCAGGCTCTGGGCTGATGGCTCGGAGCCTGGAGCCTGTTTCCGATTCTGTGTCTCCCTCTCTCTCTGCCCCTCCCCCGTTCATGCTCTGTCTCTCTCTGTCCCAAAAATAAATAAAAAACGTTGAAAAAAAAAAAACAGAGACTTTGAAATAAATGTAATCAAAAGGTAAAAGATTTGTATTCTGAAAACTATAGAACACTTAAGGAAGAAGTTGAAGATGACAAAAGAAATAGAAAAACATTCCATGCTCAATATTGGAAGAACCAATATTGTTAAAGTGTTTATACTACCCAAAGCAATCTATACATTCAATACAATCCCTATCAAAATACCACCAACATTTTTCACAGAGCTAGAAAGAGCAATCTTAAAATTTCTATGGAACCACAAAAGACCATAAATAGCCAAACCAACCTGAAAAATAAATGCAAATCTGGACATCACAATTCTGAACTTCAAGTTATATTACAAAACCGTAGTGATGAAGACTGTGGTAGTGACACAAAAATGGACACTTAGATCAAGGCAACAGAATAAAAGACCCAGAAATGGACCCACCACTATACAGTCCACTAATCTTCAACAAAGCAGAAAAGAATATCTATTGGGAAAAAGTCTTCAAAAAATGGTTTTGGAAAAACTGGACAACGACATGCAAAAGAATGAAACTGGACCACTGTTTTACTTACACCCTACACAAAAGTAAATTCAAAAGAAATAAAGACCAAAATGTGAGACAGGGAACCATAAAAATTCTACAGGAGAACACAGACAGTAACCTCTTTGACATTGGTTGTGGAAGCTTCTTTCTAGATGTCTCCTTAGGCAAGGGAAACAAAAGCAAAATAAACTACTGGGACTTCCTCAAAATAAAAAGCCTATTTACAGCAAGGGAAACAATCAACAAAAATAAAAGGAAACATACACAACCGGAAACAATACTTCAAATGTCATATCTGATAAAGGGTTAGTATACAAAAAATACAAAGAACTTAGAAAACTCAACACCCAAGAGATGAATAATCCAGTTGAAAAATGGGGAGAAGACGTGAGTAGAGACTCTTCCAAAGAAGACAAAGAGATGACTTACATACACAAGAATAAATGCTCGCCATCACTCATAGGGAAATATAAATCAAAACTACAATGAGATACCACCTCACACCAGTCTGAATGGATAAAATTAACAACACTAGAAACGAGGTGTTGGTGAGGATGTGAAGAAAGGGGAACACTCCTGAACTGTTTTTGGAATACAAACTGGTGCAGCCACCCTCAAAAACAGTATGGATTTTCCTCAAAAAGTTAAAAATAGGACTACCCGCTGATCCAGAAGTTTCACTACTAGATATTTACCCAAAGGATACAAAAATACTTATTCAAAGGGATAAATGCAATCCAATGTTTATATAAGCATTATCAAACAATTGCCCAAGTGCCTGTATTTTCATTTTATTTCACACGATGAATATAAAAAGTATATTTTCTCAAACTCTATACAAAACAAAGGTTCTATTCAAATATTGAAGTGGCATAAATTTATAGAAAATTTTTGAAAATATCTTGTTCTTGTTGCTTATAGATAACTAGAGGATAACATCCTTTAATGTACTTATTTTCTCTCTCTCTCTCTCTTTCTCTCCCTCTCTCTCTGTCTCTATCTCTCTCTCACACACACACACACATGTAACTGATACAGAATCACATACATTCCAGGCCTCCAAATTCCCAGAAAATCATGAAAGCAATCTAGTTACTTTCCGCAATAAATCTTCTACAGGTATATATTTACATACAAATGTACACACATAAAACAAGCTTTTTGTAAATAATACTACAATAAATACAGGGATAAATTAGTGGTTTTGTTTTCTTTGGTTAAATACTCAGTAGTGGAATTACTGGATCATAGGTATTTATATTTTTAATTTTTGCAGGAACCTTCATACTGTTTTCCACAGTGACCACGCCAATTTGCATTCCAACCAATAGTGCACAACTGTTCCTTTTTACCAACAACTTTGCCAACACTTGTTATTTCTTGTGGTTTTGATTTCTATAAATGGATAAAGAAGATGTACTGTGTGTGTGTGTGTGTGTGTGTGTGTGTGTGTGTGTGTATGAAATCTTAGAATTTGTAGTATCGATGCACTTAGAAGGTATGATGCTAAATGAAATAAGTCAGCCAGAGAAAGACATATATACCACATGATTTCACTCAGGTGTGGAATTTCAGAAACAAACAAACAAACCAAAAACAAATAAAGAAAAAAAGACAAACAAAAAACAGACTTAAAAACAGAAAACAAAATGGTGGTTGCCAGAAGGGAGTTGAAGAGGGGATGGGGGAAATAGATAAAAAGCATTGGGATACAATTGTCTTAACAAGCAGAGAGCAATATATAGAATTGTTGAATCATTATATTGCAAATCTTAAACTAATGTAACACTGTTAAGTATACTTGAAAATATATAAATAAATAAATAAATAAATAAATAAATAAGAAATAAGCTTTGAGTTGCTGTTTATTTTATTTAAAAGGGACACTTATTATATACATTTCTCCATAATTCTTGTTTCTCAAAAATTGTGCAGTTCCTTCTGAGTATCTGGCACAGTTTTCATTCATTCTTTTTTTTTTTTTTTTTTTTTTTAAATTTTTTTTTTTTCAACGTTTTTTATTTATTTTTGGGACAGAGAGAGACAGAGCATGAACGGGGGAGGGGCAGAGAGAGAGGGAGACACAGAATCGGAAACAGGCTCCAGGCTCCGAGCCATCAGCCCAGAGCCTGACGCGGGGCTCGAACTCACGGACCGCGAGATCGTGACCTGGTTGAAGTCGGACGCTTAACCGACTGCGCCACCCAGGCGCCCCAGTTTTCATTCATTCTTTATAGTGGTTTTGTACATCCCTATTATAAATACACCACAATTTATCCAGCTCTTATTACCCTGGTTGTTGCCAATCTGAAAAGAAACAATTTAAACAAACAAACAAACAAAAAGAACAGGCTTTACATTATTATGCAATAACATTTTTATTGAAAAGTTATAAGCAGAATTCCTGAAAAGCAAGGCAAGCATTTCATTTAAGTAGAGAAAGCCATAACATTGCACATTTCTTCCAGCAATACACAGAGTGCCATTTTCCACATATTCTATGCACCAATAGATTTTTGAGTGATTTTTGGTTTTGATGGGTAATCAGATAATAAATAATATATACTGTACTGTAGTTTATCTTTTCTGTGGGGCCACAACTGATTGTTGTTAACAGTGGATACAGTGTTATATCAGTTGTAAAGTGTTATTGTGATTTATGTGGGCTAACATCCCTGAACCATTTTCTTTGCCACAAATAACTAAAGAAAATCTTTCTCAAATAAGAAAATCTTGACTAGGTTCCTAGCATTGGAGTCACAATTTCAACAAGGTTTTATTCTCTTTTGTCATGAGAAAAATGAGATTGTCCAAGATGGAATTATCACAAAGTCACAGAAACAAGCCTCTCCTGATGCACCTCACAGCGCTTGATCTCAGGAACAGCTGGCCAGCTTTCCCACCTGTGTTTTTTTTTTTTTTTTGAGAATGGTGAAAGCATTTTTCTCTTTGGTTTCATGCAGCAACCTGTGTTTGTGTGTGTTTCCACATGCAGTCACAAATCTTCTCCTAAGAACGCCAACACAATACCTCTTTAATACTTATATAACCAGCTGTTAAATTGTACTCATTTCTGTTGGTCACATAAACCTTATTCATAGCTCTCTATTTTCCTCAATTTGTTCTCTTCTATGGTGAACCTTATGACTGTTTTACATTGGCTGTTAACCTCCCCCAACCCAAGTTCCCATCAGTTTAATCTCTACACATCCATAATGACTTATTGGTATCTTTATATAGATGAATTATAGTTTTATAAGGACACAAATTACCCCATGAGAATGAAGACTTACCTCTGAACATGATCTGAGCTGAGAAAGTCTGTTGAATATTTGCCGTGGCTTGTCAATTTCTTTGACAAGAAACACTTTATGTACCAGTACCATTTGACTTTCCTAAAAAGTTGTTTTTTCCCACAATGAAAATTAACAATATCCAGATTTCCAATGATAATTAACAAAGTTGAGCCCCAAAGGACAGTGAGAAATGTTTACAGAAGGTGTTTTCGTCCCTTTAGGCTGCTATAAGAGATTATCATGGACTAGGTGACATAACACAAATTCACTTTTCATAGTTCTGGAGAATGGAAAATCCAATATCAAAGTACTGGAAGATTCAGTGTCTGATGAAGGCCCATTTCCTAATTTACAGTTGGCCATCTTACTGTGTACACACGTAGCAGAAGGGAAAAGGGAGCTCTCTGGGGTGTCTTTTATAAGGGTATGAAATTCATCTATGACCATGGGAACTAGAGACCCATCTCCTAATACCATCACATTAGAAGTTAGGATTTCAAGATATAAATTTGAGAGAGACACAAACATTCAGCCCACATCAGCAGGTGTAGGAAGAGAAAACTGAAATTTTTTTAAGTTATCAGCTGATTTCAAGAATAATGGCAGTTGAGTTTAGCCACTTGGAAACAACTCATTAGAAACTAACTAACGTCCTTAAGCTTTTTGATTGAGTTAATATTAAAGATTGAATCTAACCACATGGTGCTTCGAGAGGGATAGAATAAAGTTCTTCATGCCAGAAAAAGTGACTGTGGAGACTTCTGGGGTCTTTGCCTCTTGGCCCTCTACATAATTTTCCGCATAATTTTCCATATGTTCTGTTTAGAGACTGAATATTTCCCAGGACTATCTAAAGAGCCCCAACCACATTCTTGTTTCTCAGACTATAGATGAGGGAATTTAGCATGGGAGTGAGAACACTGCAAAATACAGACACAGCCTGCTCCTGTTCTGGGGTGTGGGAAGAATCAGGTGTCATATACATATAAACATATGGTCCTAGAAAACAACTTACCACCATAAGATGGGAGGAATAGGTGGCCAAGTCTTTGTTCCTGCCTTGGGGAGATTTCATATGAAGGGCATATACCCTCTAAATGAGGGTATAGGAAGCCATGATAAATCCAAAGGGGATAATCATAAATGCAATTCCCATCACAAAGGCCACTAGTTCATAGGTGGAAGTGTCTTTGCATGAGAACTTCATGATTCCTGGCATCTCACAGTAGAAATGGTGTATTTCTCTGGAGCCACAGATTGGCAGACTCATGGTATAAGATGTGTAAGTTATAGAAGCTAAAATGTCCCCAATCCAAGACACTGTATGTGAGGAATAAGCTTAGAAATTCCCTGGCTTACATCAATGGGTTAACAAGGCATAAAAAGTACAAAGTCATAGGATGCTCACACCCACGTTTGGGGTAAACAAGATTAGGTAAATAAGTATAGAGAAGGCGGGGTGTAATGCCCCCGATTTCAAATCCGAGAGACCACCAAGGAGCTGATACCGATGCAAATGCACGAGGGTTTATTTGCAAGCTTGAGCTTGGGCCCAAGTATACCCGACACAGTGGAGCAGGGACTTGAACCCCTAGGTTAAAAGTCATAGCAGTTTTATAGGGGCCAGTGGCCAATGAGATTGTAACACACACAGAAAGTTGCATAGTCATGTCAGTCCACACGCAGGTGGCCAATTGAATTACAATTTACCCTATAGTAGCTGTTTGAACTAGCCTGTCACTCTGGTCAGAATTGGCACGCAAGTTTGGCGGGCAAAAGGCAGGGTTTAAGAATTGGCGTGCAAGTTTGGCGGGCAAAAGGCGGGGTTTCCATTCTTTGGCGGTTAGGGGTTCCGCATTCCTATATGAGCCGGTTTCCAGTAAGGGTGTGCTCAGCGGCTTGACTAGGGTGGGGGAGTGTCTTAAGCAATAAGTAGGTCATGTGGGGGTTATACATGAGATGGTGGGTGTAGCACAAAATGGAGTTAGTCTTGCTCTGCTTTTCCAGGGGTAAGGGATTTTTGTTAAATTCCTTGGGTCCCACAGGGTGCAGAGGCTCCCGTAGAGAACATAGGTATATGAAATAAACAAGATTAGGTATTCAGGGCGTATTACTCAACTCCAGTATTACTGGAGTAATACTCCATTGTATATGGATACCACATCTTCTTTATCCATTCATCCATCGATGGACATTTGGGCTCTTTCCATTCTTTGGCTATTGTTGATAGTGCTGCTATAAACATGGGGGTGAATGTGTCCCTTCAAAAGAGCACACCTGTATCCCATAGATAAATGCCTAGTAGTACAATTGCTGGGTCATAGGGTAGTTCTATTTTTAGTTTTTTGAGGAACCTCTGTACTGTTTTCCAGAGTGGCTGCATCAGCTTGCATTCCCACCAACAATGCAAAAGAGATCCTCTGTCTCCACATCCTTGCCAATACCTGTTGTTGCCTGAGTTGTTAATGTTAGCCATTCTGAAACGTGTAAGGTGGTATCTCATTGTGGTTTTGATTTAGATTTCCCTGATGATGAGTGATGTTGAGCATTTTTCATGTGTCTGTTGGCCATCTGGATGTCTTCCTTGGAGAAGTGTCTCTTCATGTCATTGGCCCATTTCTTCACTGGATTATTTGTTTTTTGGGTGTTGAGTTTGATAGTTCTTTATAGATTTTGGATAATAACTCTTTATCTGATATGTCATTTGCAAATATCTTCTCCCATTCTGTTGGCTGCCTTTTAGTTTTGCTGTTTCCTTCACTGTGCAGAAGATTTTTATTTTTATGAGGTCCTAGTGGTTCATTTTTGGTTTTGTTTCTCTTGTCTCCAGAGACGTGTTAAGAAGTTGCTGTGGCCAAGATCAAAGAGGTTTTTGCCTGCTTTCTCCTCGAGGATTTTGATGGCTTCCTGTCTTACATTGAGGTCTTTCATCCATTTTGAGTTTATTTTTGTGTATGGTGTAAGAAAGTGGTCGAGGTTCATTCTTCTGCATGTCTCTGTCCAGTTTTCACAGCACCACTTGCTGAAGAGACTGTCTTTATTCCATTGGATATTCTTTCCTGCTTTGTCCAACATTAGCTGTCCATAAATTTGTGGGTCCGTTTCTGGTTGCTCTATTCTGTTGCATTGATCTGAGTGTCTGTTCTTGCGCCAGTACCATTCTGTCTTGATAATTACAGCTTTGTAGTATAGCTTGAAGTCTAGGATTGTGATGACTCCTGCTTTGGTTTTCTTTTTCAAGATTGCTTTGGCTGCTCAGGGTCTTTTCTGGTTCCATACACATTTTGGGATTCTTTGTTCTATCTCTGTGAAGAATGCTGGTGTTACCCTGATAGGGATTGCATTGAATATGTAGATTACTTTGGGTAGTATCGACATTTTAACAAAATTTGTTCTCCTTATCCAGGAGCATGGAATCTTTTTCCATTTTTTTTTGTATGTGTCTTCTTCAATTTGTTTCATAAGCTTTCTATAGTTTTCAGCGTATAGTTTTCCACCTCTTTGGTTAGATTTATTCCTAGGTGTTTTATGTTTTTTGTGCAACTGTAAATGGGATCAATTCCTTGATTTCTCTTTCTGTCACTTAATTGTTGGTGTATCAGAGTGCAACCAATTTCTGTGCATTGATTTCATATCCTGCACTTTGCTTAATTCATGAATCAATTCTAGCAGTTTTTGGCGGAATCATTTGGGTTTTCCATATACATTATCATGTCATCTGCAAAGAGTGAAAATTTGACCTCCTCTTAGCCATTTGGATGACTTTTATTTCATTGTGTTGTCTGATTGCAGAGGCTACGGCTTCCAATACTATGTTGAATAACAGTGGTGAGAGTGGACATCCCTGTCTTGTTCCTGACCTTAGGGGGAAAGCTCTCAGTTTTTCCCCATTGAGGATGATATTAGCGTTGGGTCATTCATATACAGCTTTTATCATCTCCAGGTATACTCCTTCTATCCCTACTTTCTTGAGGGTTTTTATCAAGAAATGATGGTGTATTTTGTCAAATGCTTTCTCTGCATCTATTGAGAGGATCATATATTTCTTGTCCTTTCTTTTATTGATGTGATGAATCACGTTAATTGTTTTGTGAATATTGAACCAGCCCAGAATCCCAGGTATAAATCCCACTTGGTCATGGTGAATAGTTTTTTTAATGTACTCTTGGATCCGGTTGGCTAATATTTCGTTGAGGATTTTTGCATCCATGTTCATCAGGGAAATTGGTTCATAGTTTGCCTTTTTAGTGGAATCTCTGTCTGGTTTTGGGGATCCATGTCATGCTGGCTTCATAGAAAGAGTTTGGAAGTTTTCCTTCCATTTCTATTTTTTGGAACAGTTTCAAGAGAATCAGTGTTACTTCTTCCTTAAATGTTTGGTAGAATTCCCCTGGAATGCCATCTGGCCCTGGACTCTTGTATTTTGGCAGATTTTTGATTATTAATTTGATTTCCTTCCTGGTTATGGGTCTCTTCAAATTTTCTATTTCTTCCTGTTTCAGGTCTAATAGTGTATATTTTTCTAGGAATTTGTCCATTTCTTCCAGATTATGCCATTTTATTGGCATATATTGCTCATAATATTCTCTTACTATTGTTTTTATTTCTGCTGTGTTGGTTGTGGTCTCTTCTCTTTCATTCCTGATTTTATTTATTTGGGTCCTTTCCTTTTTCTTCTTGATCAAACTGACTAGTGGTTTATCAATTTTGTTAATTCTTTCAGAGAACCAGCTTCTGGTTTCATTGGTCTGTTCTACATTGTTTTTTGTTGTTGTTTTGTTTTGTTTTGTTTTTTGGTTTCAATAGCATTAATTTCTGCTCTAATCTTTATTATTTCCTGTCTTCTGCTGGTTTTGGGTTTATTTGTTGTTGTTGTTGTTGTTCTTGTTGTTGTTTTCCAGATCCTTAACGCATAAGGTTAGGTTGTGTATCTGAGACCTTTCTTCCTTCTTTAGGAAAGTCTGGATTGCTATACTTCCTCTTTTGACCACCTTTGCTGCATCCCAGAGGTTTTGGGTTGTGGTGTTATCATTTTCATTGACTTCCATATACTTTTTAATTTCCTCTTTAACTTCTTGGTTAGCCCATTCATTCTTTAGTAGGATGTTCTTCAGTCTCCAAGTATTTGTTACCTTTCCAAATTTGTTCTTGTGGTTGATTTCGAGTTTTATAGTGTTGTGGTCTGAAAATATGCACGGTATGATATCAGTCTTTTTGTACTTACTTAGGGCTGATTTGTGTCCCAGTATATGGTCTATTCTGGAGAACATTCCATGTGCACTGGAGATGAATGTATATTCTGCTGCTTTAGGATGAAATGTTCTGAATGTATCTGTTAAGTCCATCTGGTCCAGTGTGTCATTCAAAGCCATTGTTTCCTTGTTGATTTCTTGAGTAAATGATCTGTCCATTGCTGTGGATGGGATGTTGAAGTCTCTTATTATTATGTTATTACTATTGATGAGTTATTTATGCTTGTGATTAATTGATTTATATGTTTGGGTGCTCTCACATTTGGCGCATAAATGTTTTAAATGGTTAGGTCTTCTTGGTTGATACACCCCTTGATTATGATATAATGCCCTTCTGCATCTCTTGATACAGTGTTTATTTTGAAGTCTAGATTGTCTGATATAAGTATGGCTACTCTGGCTTTCTTTTGTGGACCATTAGCATGATAGATGTTTCTCCATTCCCTTATTTTCAATCTGAAGGTGTCTTTAAGTCTAAAGTGGGTCTATTGTAAACTGCATATAGGTGGATCTTGTTTTCTTATCCATTCTGTTACCCTATGTCTTTTGATTGGAGCATTGAGTCCATTGACATTTAGAATGAGTACTGAAAGTTATGAATTTATAGCCATTATGATGCTTGTAGAGTTGGAGTTTCTGGTGGTGTTCTCTGGTCCTTTCTAATCTTTGTTGCTATATATATATATATATATATATATATATATATTCATCTTTTCTCCTTTCAGAGACTCCCGCTTAAAATTTCTTGCAGGACTGGTTTAGTGGTCACAAACTCCTTTAATTTTTGTTTGGGAAACTTTTTATCTCTCCTTCTATTTTGAATGACACCCTCGCTGGATAAAGAATTCTTGGCTGCATATTTTTCTGATTCAGCACACTGAATATATCCCACCACTCCTTCATGGCCTGCCAAGTTTCTGTGGACAGGTCTGCTGCAAACCTGATCTGTCTTCCCTTGTAGGTTAGGGACTTTTTTTTCCCCTTGCTGCTTTCATGATTCTTTCCTTGCCTAAGTATTTTGTGAATTTGAGTATGATATGCCTTATTGATGGTCGGTTTTTGTTGGATCAAATGGGGGTCCTCTGTGCTTTCTGGATTTTGATGTCTGTATCTTTCCCCAGATTAGGAAAATTTTCTGCTATGATTTTCTCACATAACCTTCTCCTATTTCTCTCTCTTCCTCTTCTGGGACCCCTATGATTCTGATGTTGTTCCTTTTTAATGAGTCACTGATTTCTCTAATTTTTAAATCATGCTCTTTTGCCTTAATATACCTCTTATATCCTGCTTCATTATTCTCTATAATTTTGTCCTCTATATCACTGGTACTCTGTTCTGCCTCATCCATCCTTGCTGCTGCTGCATCCATCCATGATTGCAGCTCAGTTATAGCATTTTTAATTTCATTCTGGCTTTTTACTTCTTTTATCTCTGTAGAAAGGGATTCTAATCTATTTTTGACTCCAGCTAGTATTCTTATTATCGTGATTCTAAATTCTGGTTCATGCATCTTGTTTGTATCTGTGTTGGTTAAATCCCAGCTGTCATTTCTTCATCCTCTTTCTTTTGTGGTGAATTCCTTCGTTTTGCCTTTTTGAAGGGAGAAAAGGAATTAATGAGGTAGAAAAATTAAAATTAAAAAATATGAAACTTTAAAAAATACTAAAACTAAAAAGTTAAACATACACATAGCATACAAAAATCGAATAAATGATGCTCGATCCTAGGTGTGTTTTGGTCTGGGTGTTGAAAGTGGTTTGACAGATTAGAGGAAAAAAAGTGGGGGGGAAGGAAATCATTTGAGAATTTGAAAACATGAATACACTGAAGTAGACTAAAATGAGATGATGGGAGTAAAATAGAATTTGAAAAAATATACACAAAAGTAAAGAATACAGTAGAAAAAAGATAAAGAAAAATATTTTTAATAAAAATTAAAAATAAATATGATTTTTTTTCTTTTTCTGTATTAAAGAAAAGAAACAAAAAAATGTTAAAAAAAGAAAAAAAAAGAAATCGTTTCAAAATTTGAAAAAGTGAATACACTGTAGTAGACTAAAATATGTGGAAGTAGAATAGAATTTGAAAAAAAAATTACATAAAAGCAAGAAATATAGTAAAAAAATAAATAAAAATATTTTTAATATGAATTGAAAGTAAAAATGAAGTTTTTCCTTTTTGCATTCAAGAAAAAGAAAAGAAAAAGAGAAAAAAAGAAAGAAAAAAAGCAAATAGTTTAAAATTTTGAAAAGGTGAATACACTGAAGTAGACTAAAATAAAATGATGGAATTAAAATAGAATTTGAAAATAATTACACAAAAGAAAAGTTATAGTAATAAAAATTAAAGAAAATATTTTTAATAAAAATTGAAAATAAAAATGATTTTTTCTCTTTCTGCTGAATTCTGTGTTTCTGGTTGTGCAGATTGTTGTGTTAATTCTCCAATCAGTTTTCTAGGTGTGTAGGAAGGTTTAGTGTTGGTCTGGCTGTATTTCACAAAAACTTCCATGCTGTTCCACCATCTTGGCTCCTCCGTGAAGCATTATTCTGTAGGCTGTAGTTCAGGTACAGGTTGAATCCACATAGGTCTCATTCTGTGATCTGTGGCTATCTAGAACTTGCTCTTCACATGGAGCATGGCAGAAGCACAAAGGGACTGATAATAACTATGTGATTCCTCTTAATGCCTGAGCTCATGCTGACTCTCTTACTGTCACCTACATTCAGTTGATTAAAACAAGTCATACATGAAATCCATCGTCAATGTGGTGTGGAAGAAAACTCCACTCACAGTGAACCATAACAAGTTTGGGGAAGGAAGGATTTGAAAGCAACTAAAATGACATTACTATGATTCTCAAAACTTGTAATGCTACACTCTTTTAATTCTTGCTGAGTTTTCAAATATTTTATGTTTTGGTTTCTTACTATTCTATTTAATGTGATCCATTAGGCACCATGAGAACTGAGTTTCCTGTCACCACAAACAAATTATAATGGCCAATAACTTGAGGTCATTTGTAGCCACTGAATATATACTTGGCTAGACATACATTAGGTAAACACATAAGCTCTTTTTACATAGGGACTTCTGCCTGTGAATCAGGTTATCTATATCCAAGAAAATGAACCAGAGATGGAAGAGAAATACAGTGTAATAAATCCGTGTTCCCTGTATAGAAGTGGAAACTGGGAAAACATTTTATTTAAGAGAACACATTAAATGAAGATTTAACTAAAATTGCCAGTTTTGGTGAAAGCTAAATGGTGAGGTACTAGGAAGTCGTGAGTCGCATCTTGTCCCTCAAACACGATTAAATTTCAAATCATTCTGAATACTCCAGAAATCAGCATGAAGACTGAAAGAACAAACTCCACAACTAAAGGGAAAGAACCTACATCTAAGAAGGTAGGAAGTGTGGAGATATAGTTTGGGGGAGAAATAGATTGGGGGTGCTATAGAGAGGAAGGAGTCATGGTCATGGAGAAAGGCCAGAGAGAAAGGAGCACACTGAGGAATGCACAAGGAGAATAGTTCCCCAAAACTATTTCTTAGAAACATGAAAAAGGTGTTTTTGTTTTTGTTTTTGTTTTTGTTTTGTTTTGTTTTTTTACTTTTTGCAACCAGAAAGTTTAATGACTAGAATTCTAAAGTTCAACAGGTTCATCTGGGATATAGTCCTAAGAGTGCTACCCTGCTCTTGGAGAGAAGGCAGGCAAACAAGCTGGGGGCAGTCTGGAAACAATGGTCTAAAGAATTCCTGGGACACACGAGAAGGATATTGTTAGCTCTTCTTGGAATGTGTTCCTGATAGGCAGTGTTCACAGAGATGCCTCTCTAGGGACAAAGGAGCCAGATGGTGTCACTTCTATCCTCCATCCCTCAGCATAAATGCAGAGCCACCTGTGGGAAGCATCTAACCCAGACACTAGTTGCCTAACCTTCTTACTCCAAGTTCCACACCCTTGCATTGTGCTGTGACTGCATTTGTCAATCAAACCTGTCTCAGACCACTGCAGTACCTCCCTCAGAAGACCAGAACCGGCCCTTGCACACACTACACACCTAAAGCCTGGAGTTTTAAAAGTCAGCAGGCTTGGCTAGGATAGAGCCTGGAGGGTAATGTGCTGCTCCTGGAAAGAAGGCAGGCAAACAACCGAGAAGTAGACAGTAGTGTTGAAACAGCAAACAAAAACACCTGGGACACGGAGAAGGAAGATTATTTGCTCCTCTTGGAGTACTTCTCTTAGGCACTGTGAACAGAGATGCCTCTCTAGGGACAAGGGAAATGGCTGGCACCATTTCCCTCCCCCAGCCTTCAGCCTAAACACAGAGCAATCTTCAGGAAGCAGCACAGTATGAACACTAGCTGCCTAGCCTGCTTATGCTATGATCCACACCCCTGCACATTGGCATTACTGCCATATAGGTCAAGCTTGAATCAGTCCCAGCAAGGTACCATCAGAAATGCCTGCCTACACATTATCTACCATCCAGAGAGTTCTGCAGGGCTTCATTTCTAGTGGAAGCAGTATCAAGTCGCATTTAACAAGCAGACCAGAGCACATCTAGATAAAACTCGTTGGTTTGTGGCCAGGGCTAACACTGCTTAAAGCAGGCAAGGAGAGCCTCTGCAGACAACTGGTCTGAAGGATAGAGCAGCCAAAACACCACAGCAGAGTGCACACAGCACTCACTAGAGATACTCCCTGAAGAACAGGGCCCCAGACATTATATGACCTCTTATTCATAAAGGCATTGCTCTCAGGATAAGGAAAATAACAGGCTTTTCTAATACACATGAGAAGGCAGAGACTTAGAAAAAATGTCAAGATGGAGGAATTCATCCCAAATTAAAGAACAAGATAAGGTCAAGGCCAGAATTCAAAGTAAAACAGATATTAAGTAATATGCCTGATGGAGATTGTAGAGCAACAATCTTAAGGTTATTAGCTCTGCTTGAGAAAAGAATAGAAGACTTATGGGAGGCCTTTGTCACAGAAATAAAAGAAGAAACAATAAGAAAAGAAAAATGCAATAACTGACATTTTAAACATACTTCTTGCAATGAACACAAGATGGAAGAAACAGAGGAACGAATGAGGGATATAGAAAAAAAATGGGAAATAATGAAGCTGAACAAAAGAAACAAAGAAGTATGGAATACGAGAACAGGCTTGGGGAACTCATTGACTCCATCAAATGTAATAACATTTGTATGATACAAGTCCCAGAAGAAGAGAGAGAAAAGGGGAAGAAAATTTATTTGAGGAAATAATAGCTGAAAACTCCCCTGATCTGGGAAAGGGGAGATATCCAGATAACCAGATCCAGGAGGGAAAGATAACTCCCATCAAAATTAACAAAAGCAGGCCAACACCAAGACATAGCATAGTAAAATTTGCAAAATAGAGGGATAAGGAAAGAATCCTGAAAGCAGCAAAGGAAAAGAAAACCATAACCTACAAGGGAAGAAAAATAAGGTTAGAAACTTGTCAGGTCAGAATAGAGTGGCAGGATATATTCAACATGATGAATGGGAGAAATATGCAGCTAAGAATATGTCATTCAAAATAGAAAGAGAGATAAAGAGTTTTCCAGACAAACAAAAACTAAAGTAGCTTATCACCTGCTACCCCAGCCCTGAAAGAAATTTTAAAGGGAATTCTGGGTGGGAAAGAAAGACCAAAAGCAGCAAAGGCCAGAAAGGAAAAGAGAAAATCTTCAGAAACAAGGACAAAACAAGTAATAAAATGGCACTTAGTTCATATATTTAAATAATTACTCTGAATGTAAATAGACTTAATGCTCCAGTCAAAATACATAGGGGTCATAATGGATTAAAAAACAAAACTCATCTATATGCTGCCTACAAGAGACTCATATTAGACATAAAGACACATGCAGATTGAAAGTGAGGAGATATAGAACCACTTATCATGCAAATGGACATCAGAAGAAAGCCAGAGTAGCAATATTTATATCAAACTAGATCTTATGCCAAATGCTGTAACAAGAATTGAAGAAGGGCACTATAACATAATAAAGGTGTCTATCCAACAAAGTCTAAAAATTATGAATACTTATGCCTCTCATTGTAAATACCTATGTCTCCAACATGGGAACACCTGAATATATAAAACAATAACAAACATTAAGGAATTCAATAATAATAATACAATAATAGTAGAGGAATTTAGCACTGCACTTACATCAATGAAGAGATTATCTCACCAGAAAATTAACAAGGAAACAATGGCTGTGAATGACACACTGGAACAGATGGACCTAACAGGTATATTCAGAACATTTCATTGTAAAGTAGTGAAACAGATATTTCTTCTTGAGTGCACATGGAACATCCTCCAGAGTAGATCACATACTAGGTCACAAATCAGGCCTCAACAAGTACAAAATTACTGATATCATACCATGCATATTTTCCAACAACAACACTATGAAACTTGAAGTCAACCATAAGGAAAAAAAATGGAAAAAACATAAATACATGGAGGTTAAAAAAATCCAATTAAAGAATTAATGGGTCAACAAGGAAATATAAAGAAAAAATACAGGAAAACAAATGATAATAAAAACATGATGGTCCAAAACGTTTGGGATGTAGCAAAAGTGGTCTTATGAGGAAAGTATATACAAATATAGGCCTACTCAAGAAGTCAGAAAA
This sequence comes from Neofelis nebulosa, assembly GCF_028018385.1. Classification (NCBI taxonomy): domain Eukaryota; kingdom Metazoa; phylum Chordata; class Mammalia; order Carnivora; family Felidae; genus Neofelis; species Neofelis nebulosa. The sequence goes on along the minus strand of NC_080782.1, from coordinate 156,802,522 downwards.
ATCTCAAACACACCCTAAACTTACACTTAAAGAAGCTAGAAAAAGAACAATAAATGAAGCCTAAAGCAAGCAGAAGGGAAATAATAAAGATTAGAGCAGAAATAAATGACATAGAAACAAACAAACAAAAAATACCAGTAGAACAGATCAATGATATCAGGAGCTGGATCTTTGAAAAAATTAAATAACCATAAAACTCCAACCAATACTTATCAAAATGAAAAGAGAAATGACCGAAATAAAATCAAAAAAAGGGGAGGAGAAATAACCAACACCACAAAAATAAAAACATTTATAAAAGAATATTATGAAAAATTATATGCCAACTAATTGGGCAATCAGGAAGAAATGGATAAATTCCTAGAAACATAAACTACCAACACATAAACAGGAAGAAACAGAAAACTTGAACACACCAATAACCAGCAAAGGAAGTAAATCAGTAATCAAAAAATCTCTCAACAAACAAAAACCCAAGGTCAGATGCCTTGCCAGGGGCATTTTACAATACATTTAATGAAATCTGTTGTATTTCTATATACCAGCAATGGAGCAACAGAAAGAGAAATCAAGGAATCAGTCCCATTTACAACTGCAGCAAATACCACAAGATACCTAAGAATAAATCCAACCAAAGAGGTAAAAAATCTGTACTTGAGACACTCTTTACATACAGAGATAGAGATGATTGAGATAGAGATAGAGATATTATAGATAACATAGATATAAATATGGATGATATATAGAAATAGATAGCTATGGATACATTTAGATAGATATAGATAGATATAGATATAGATATAGATATAGATATAGATAGATAGTTTAACTTTACTACCGAAAATATAGAGTATATTAAGAATTTCTTCTAAGTATATATTTCTAAATAGCTTTATTTAAAACACTTTACAATAACATTCTTTTAATGAGGCTAAAAATCATTAAAGAAATATTACAAAGGAAACAAAACCGAAAAGAACAAAATTACAGTTTTATCTTACTTCATGAGAGATTTTTCTATAAACTTATCTGAACTACTATACACTAATATTTAAATAAACCCATTTGTTTTATACAAAAGAAACACCCAACACAGTACAGTCTCATAATGCCTTGATAAACAATTTCATGCTTTGTGATTTTAATTTGTTAACAAATTTTTAAACTCAGACAGGTTTAGAAATGTCTTCATATTGAATTCCTTCAACTCTTGTCCTTTTAAAAGGCCAGTTTCTTTGGGGTTGTCCAGTTTGTCGGCATATAATTTTTCATAATATTCTGTAATAATTGTTTACATTTCTGTGGTGTTGGTTGTAATCTGTCCTTTTTCATTAGTGATTTTATCTGTTTGGGTACTCTCTCTTTTCTTTTTGAGAAGTCTGGCTAGAACGTTATCAATTTTGTTTATTTTTTCAAAAAAACAGCCCTTAGATTCATTGATCTGTTCTGTTTTTTTTTCTTTTTATTCTATATTGTTTATTTCTGCTCTAACTTTATTATTTCTCTTCTGCTGACCTTGGGATTTCTCTGCTGTCCTGGTTATGGTCCCTTTGGGTGTGCTGTTAGATTTTGTATTTGGGATTTTTCTTGTTTCTTGAGATAGGCCTGGACTGCAATGTATTTTCCTCTTAGGGCTGCCTTTCCTGCATCCCAAAGGCTTTGGACTGCTGTGTTTTCATTTTCATTTGTATTCATGTATATATATGTATATATATATATATATATATATATATATATATATATATTTTAATTTCTTCTTTAATTACTTGGCTGACCCATTCATTCGTCAGTAGGATTTTCTTTAGCCCCCATACATTTGGAGGTTTTCAAAACTTTTTCTTGTGACTGATTTCAAGTTTGATAGCATTGTGATCTGAAAATATGCATGGTATGATCTCAATTATTTTATATTTATTGAGAGCTTTTTTGTGACACAGTATATGACCTATCTTGGTGAATATTCCTTGTGCACTCAAGAATAATATGTATTTTGCTGCTTTTGGATGAAAAGTTCTGAATATATGTGTCAAATCCATCTGGTCCAGTGTATCATTCAGGGCCATTGTTTCTTCATTGATTTTCTGCCAAGATGATCTGTCCATTGCTTTAAGTGGAATATTAAAGTCATATTCAATAAAGATAACTTATGTTTGTGATTAATTGATTTAGGTGTTTCATATTGGGACAAAAACATTTATAATTCCTAGACACATACACACTACCAAAACTCAAATTATAAGAAAGACAAAATTTGAACAGACCCATAACCAGTGAAGAAGTTTAATCAGTTATCAAAAATCTCCCAAAAATAAGAGTTCTGGGCCAGATGACTTCCCAAGGGAATTCTACCAGACATTTTTAAAGCAGAGTTAATACCTGTCCTTCTCAGGGTGCTCCAAAAAATAGAAATAGAAGGAGAGCTTCTGGGCTCATTTTATGAAGCCAGCATTACCTTGATTCCCAAACCAGACAGATACCCGCCCCCCCCCAAAAAGATAATTAGAAGTCAAGATCTCTGATGAACATGGATGAAAAATTCTCAACAAGATGCTAGCAAATTGAATTCAACAGTATATTAAAATAATTATTCACCATGATCAAGTGGGATTCATTCCCGGTATGCAGGACTGGTTCAATATTTGCAAATCAATAAATGTGATACATTACTTTAATAGAAGAAAGAATAAGAACCATATGATCCTGTAATTTGCAGAAAAATCATTTGACAAAATACAGCTTTCTTTCTTAATAAAAACCCTCAAGAAAGTCAGAATAGAAAGAACATACCCTAACATCATAAAAGCCATATATGAAAGCCTGCAGCTAATATCATCTTCAATCAAGAAAAACTGAAAGCTTTCCCCATGAGATCAGGAACACAACAGGGATGTCCACTCTCACCACTGTTGTTTCACATAGTGTTGGAAATCCTACCCTCAGCAAACAGACAAAAAGTGAAATAAAAGGCATCCAAATTGGCAAAGAAGAAGTCAAACTTTCACTTTTTTCATATGACATGATACTCTACATGGAAAACCCAAAAGACTCCACCCAAAAGGTGGTAGAACTCATACACTAATTCAGCAAAGTTGCAGGATACAAAATCAAGGTACAGAAATCAGTTCTATTTCTATACACCAATAATGAAGCAACAGAAAGAGAAATCAAGAAATCGATCCCATTTACAATCACACCAAGAACAATAAAATACCTAGGAATTAATCTAACAAAGATGTAAAAGATTTGTATGCTGAAAACTATAGAAAATTATGGAGAAAATTGAAGAAAATATAAAGAAATGGAAAAACATTCCATGCTCATGGATTGAAAGGACAAATATTGTTAAAATGTCAATATTACCCAAAGCAATACACACATCCAATGCAATCCCAATCAAAATTGTACTAGCATTCTTCTCAGTGCTAGAACAAACAATCCCAAAATTTGTATGGAACCACATAAGACCCTGAATAGCCAAAGTAATGTTGAAGAAGAAAACCAAAGTGGGAGGCATCACAATCCCAGACTTTACCTTCTACTACAAGGCTGTAATCATCAAGACAATATGGTATTGGCACAGATACATAGGCCAATGGAATATAATAGGCAACCCAGAATTGGACCCACAAATGTATGGCCAACCAATCTTTGACAAAGCAGGAAAGAGCATTCAATGGAAAAAAAAAAGGCCGTCTCTTTAGCAAATGGTGTTGGCAGAACGGAATAGCAACATGCAGAAGACTGAAACTGAACCACTTTATTACACCATACACAAAAGTAAACTCAAAATGGATTAAAAAAAAAAAACCTAAAGGTGAGACAGGAAACCATCAAAATCTTAGAGGAGAAAACAGGCAACAACCTCTTTGACCTCAGCTGCAGCAATTTCTTGCTGGACACGTCTCCAAAGGCAAGAGAAATAAAAGCAAAAATAAACTATCGGAACCTTGTCAAGATAAAAAGCTTCTGCACTGCAAAGGAAACAATCAACAAAATTAAAAGGTAACCAGTGGAATGGGAGAAGATACTTGCAAATGATATATCAGATAAAGGGTTAGTATTCAAAATCTATGAAGAACTCAACACCCAAAAAGAAATGGGAAGAAGACATGAATAGACACTTTTCCAAAGAAGACATCCAGATGGCCAAAAGACACATGAAAAGATGCTCATTATCACTCATCATCAGGGAAATATAAATCAAAACCACCTTGAGGGGCACCTGGGTGGCTCAGTAGGTTAAACGTCCAACTTCACCTTAGTTCACAACCTCATGGCTTGTGAGTTCAAACTCCATGTCAGACTTTGTGGTAATAGCTCAGAGCCTGGAGCCTCCTTCGGATTCTGTGTCTCTGTCTGTCTGTCTCTCTGCCCCTCCCTCAATCATGCTATGTCTCTTTCTCCTTCAAAATAAATAAACATTAAACAAAAACTTTTTAAACAAAACCACAGTGAGATACCACCTCACACCAGTCAGACTGACTAAAATTAACAACTCATGAAACAACAGATCCTGGCAAGGATGTAGAGAAGTGGGAATCTTCTTGCACTGTTGGTGGGAATGCAAACTAGTGCAGTCACTCTGGAAAACAATGTGAAGGTTCCTCAAAAAATTAAAAATAGAACTACCCTATGACCCAGCAATGGCACTACTAGGAATTTATCCAAAGGATGCAGGAGTGCTAATTCATAGGGGCACATGTACCCAATGTTTATAGAAGCACTTTCAGCAATAACCAAATTATGGAAAGAGCCTAAATGTCCATCAACCGATGAATGGGTAAAGAAGATGTGGTTTATATATACAATGGAATACTATTTGTCAATAAGAATGAAATCCTGCCATTTGCAGAAACATGGATGGAATTGGAAAGTATTATGTTATGTGAAATAAGTCAGTCAGAGAAAGACAGATATGATATGTTTTCACTCATATATGTAACTTCAGAAACTTAACAGAAGACCATGGGGGAAGGGAAGGGGAAAAACTAGTTTCAAACAGAGATGGAGGCAAACCATAAGAGACTCTTAAATACAGAGAACAAACTGAGGGTTGATGGAGATGGTGAGGGAGAGGGGAAAATGGGAGAAGGACATTGAGGAGAGCACTTGTTGGGATGAGCACTGGGTGTTGTATGTAAGCGATTAATCATGGAAATCTACCCCCCAAATGAAGAGCACACTGTATACACTATGTTAGCCAACTTGACAATAAATTATATTTTAAAAAATAATGTTTAGCCATTTGAACAGTAATGTTTTAAAATTATGTAAGCATCTCATTTTTGTTGCCAATGATGCTACATAGTCATATTTTACCACTAGTAATGCCATTTCAGCATACCACATGGGAAATTTTTAGTTTATTCTAATATTTATGTGCAATTGTTTAACAGATGGGTACTTTTGATTTTATTTGTATGCTTTGGAATATAAATTATAATTTAGTCTAGTTAAAAAATTATTGAAAAAATTAAAATGACAAAAAAAGTTTTAAAAATGCCAGTTTCAATAACTATAGTGTCTGAAAAGGTTTTCTCATTGATGGAATCTAAAGTACCTTCATTTCCTCTGTAGCCTCCATTTAAAAAGAATTATTTTTCCTGGTGCTGGAATTACTGTTTCTAAATGAGTCTCGTCAAGTTTCAGCTTGTCTACAGAGTAATCATCTTTACAACAGCTGTATATTTGTCAATTACTTCCTTGAAAACTCTACATGCTCCTTTATTCAAATTAAATGTAAACTTTTGTTCATCATTTTCTCTGCTTAATTATGCAAGAATAAGAGCCTCTGGTTCATTCCCCTACAAACCTCTTCTCAATTGTTCTTCAACAAATTTGGCTTATTTTTCCTCATCATTAAGGTCCTGATTCTTATTTTTCTCTAGTTCCAATTAGTTTCTTTGTCCCTGTCAATATACTGAATATACCAGCCTTCTGGCACAAGCCTTCTAACACAAGAAGGTACCAGCCTTCTAACACAAGACTTCTCTTTCTGGCCTTTTAGTAAAATTAGTCAGAGTCTCCCACTGAGTGACATTCATATGGATGTGCTCTCAATAACTGATATAATTATAATAATTGATGTTTTTGTAAACTCTCTTAGTGTCAAAGTATCTCCTGAGAAGTTCTAGAAAGTCATTTCAGAATTCCTCTGAAAAATAATCCATAAACTGGTGCAGATTCTGAGATGCTAGAAAATTCTTATGAAAAAAAAATTGAAGAGGAGACAGAAAAATGGGAAAACATTCCATGTTCACGGGTTGGAAGAACAAATTGTGAAAATGTCTATACTACTCAGAGCAATCTACACATTTAATGCAATCCCAATAAAAATACCACATTTTTCACAGAGGTAGAACAAACAATTCTAAATTTTATATGGATTCATAAAAGATCCTAAAGAGCCAAGAATTCTTTTTTTTTAATTTTATTTATTTTTGAGAGAGGGAGAGAGAGCACAAGTGGGGGGAGGGCAGAGAGCAGGATTTCAAGCAGTCTTCACACTGTCAGCACAGAGCCCAGTGTAGGGCTCAAACTCAAGACTGTGAGATCATGACCTGAGCTGAAATCAGGAGTGGGATGCTTAACTGACTGAGACAACAAGGTGCTCCAGAGCCAAACATTCTTGATAAAGAAAAGCAAAGCTGGAGGCATCACAATTCTGGACTTCAAACTATATTACAAAGCTGAAATCAACAAGACAGTATGGTCCTGGCACAAAAGCAAAACAAAACAAACAAATAAACATAAAACAGACAAATCAATGGAACAGACTGTAAAACCCAGAAATGGACCCACAACTATGTGGTCAACTAAACTTCAACAAAATAGGAAAGAATAACCCATTGAAAAAAGTCTCTTCAACAAATGGTTTTGGGAAAACTGGACAACAACATGCAGAAGAGTTAAACAGGACCACTTTATTATGCCATACACAAAAATAAACTCACAATTGTTGGAACACCTAAATGTGAGACAAGAAACCATCAAAATCCTAGAGGAGAATACATTCAGCAGCCTCTTTGACATTGGAAGTAGCAACCTCTTACTAGAAACTTCTCCAGGGGCAAGGGAAACAGAAGCAAAAATGAATTATTAAAGGATGGTTGGTAAAATTGCAGAGCAGTAGGGTGACCCTGAGCTTGCCTCCTCCCTCAAGCACTGCTAGATAAAAATCAAATCATTCAGAACACCCAAGTGATCTATAAGAAGTCTTAGAGAATAACGCTGCACATATGTAAACCAGAAAAATGACCTGTGGAAAGTTGGAACTGCATAGAGTTTGTGGGAGAAAAGCACCCTGGATGCTCCCCCGGGGAGGGAAGTCTGACCACTCTGGGAGTAGCCAGAAAGAAGGACGAGAGAAAGAACACACACACAAACACACACACAAAGAGAAAACACACACAAAGGACTACACAAGAAAATTATTCCCCTAAACCTTTGACGGGGGAAAAAAGGAGTTACATTAAATTTTTATAAATACTTTTCCATAAACTGTTTATAAAACTACTTTCTTATACATAGCAAGGAACATATTCTGAAGTTTTGAAGGTCTGAGACATTGCCAGGTTTGCACCTGGGAAGGTGAGCAGTGCTCCAGTGGGAAAGCAGAACAAAGCCCCTGCAGTGGGCGGCCTAAGGATCCTGAGGGTCACATAGAGAGAAGCAGTTGCCCTGCTTGGAGTGCTTTCGGTAAATGGTAATGGCCTCTCTGAGGACAAAGGACCCTGCAGGAGCTATCAAACTGTCTGACTCACTAATAGAGGAACAAAGACCCAGGTGGAGGTCTGCACACCCTGGCATTGGCTGTGTGTTGTGATTTACCATAAACTCTGATCCACTGCACTGTCACATGTTTGTCTTCTGTGATAAGACAGCACAAGACATAATGCAGGGAGGTCACCCTCCAGAAGATCAGGGCAGATCCATGCCCTGGGATCTTTAAACTCTGGAAATTTGAAACACAGCCACACCTGAGTTAAAACACAGAGTGTGGCACCATTTGGCAGATGACATGATACTCTATGTAGAAAATCTGAAAGACTCCACCAAAGCATTGCTAGAACTAATACATGAATTTAGGAAAGTCACAGGTTATAAAATCAACATCCAGAAATCTGTTGCATTTCTATACACCAATAAAGGTTCAGCAGAAGAAGAAATCAAGAAATCAATCCCATTTGCACTTGTGCCAAATACAATTAGACACCTAGGAATAAACCTCACTAAAAAGGTAAAAAGGTCTGTACTCTGAAAACTATAGAATACTTATGAAAGAAACTGAAGAGGACACAAAGAAATGGCAAAACATTTCATGTTCATGGATTGGAAGAAAAAATATTGTTAAAATGTCTATACTACCCAAAGCAATCTACACATTGAATGCAATCCCCATGAAAATACCACCAGCATTTTTTGCAGAGCTAGAACAAACATCCCTAAAATTTGTATAGAACCACAAAAGACTCTAAATAGCCAAAGCAATCCTGAAAAATAAAAATAGAGGCATCACGATTCCAGACGGAAAGCTATATTACAAAGCTATAGTCATTAAAACAGTATGATACTGACACAAAAAGACACATAGATCAATGGATCAGAATAGAAAACACAGAAATGGACCCACAACTCTATGGTCCACTAATCTTTGACAAAGCAGGAAGAAATTACCAATGAGAAAAAGACAGTCTCTTCAACAAATGCTGTTGGGAAAAGTGGACAGCGACATGCAGAAACATGAAACTGGCTCGCTTTCTTACACCATACACAAAAATAAATTCAAAATGGATGAAAGACCTAAATGAAAGACAGGAAACTATCAAAATCCTAGAGAAGAACATAGGCATCAAACTCTTTTACCTCAGCTGGAGTAATTTCTTGCTAGACACCTCCCTGAAGGCAAGAAAAACAAAATCTATTGTGGACTATCAAGATTTCATAAGATAAAAACTTTCTGCACAGTACAGGAAACAATCGACAAAACTAAGAGGCAGTTTATGGGATGGGAGAGGATATTGCAAATGACATATCTGATAAAGGTCATTATCCAAAATCTATAAAGAACTTATCAAACTCAACACCAAAACCTAAATAATCCAATTAAGAAACAGGCAGAATATATGAATAGACATTTTTCCAAAGTAGGCATACAAATGGCTAACAGACACATGAAAAGATGTTCACCATAACTCGTCAGGGAAATACAAATCAAAATCACAATGAGATACCACCTAAAACCTGTCAGAATGGCTAAAATTGACAACATAAGAAACAACAGGTCTTGGCAAGAATGTGGAAAAAATGGAATCCTCTTCCATTGCAGGTGGGAATGCAAACTGATGCAGTCAGTCTGGAGAACACTGTGGAGAACCATTAAAAACAAAACAAAACAAAACAAAACAAAACTAAACTAAACTAAAAACTAAAAATAGAACTTCCCTATGATCTAGCAATTGCACTATTAAGTATTTACCCAAAGGATACAAAAGCGCAGATTTAAAGGGATACATGCACCCCAATGTTTATAGCAGCATTATCAATAATAGCCAAACTATGTAAAGAGCATGAACATCAATTGGCTGACAAATTGATTGTACACACACACACACACACACACACACACACAAATGGAATATTACTCAGCCATGAACAATAACTAAATCTTGCCACTTTCAACAATGTGGATGGAGCTAGAATGTATTATGGAAAACAAAATAAGTCATTCAGGGAAAATCAAATACCATATTATTTCATTCATTTGTGGAATTTAAGAAACCAAACACATGAACATATGGGAAGGAGGGGGAAGAAAAAAAGGCAAACAACCCACAAGAGACTCTTAATGATAGAGGAAAAAAAGTAAGCGTTGATGGGAGGAGGTGGGTGTGAATTGGGCTAGAAGGGAGTGTGTATTAAGGAGAGCATTGTAATGAGCACTGGGTGTTGTATGTAAGCAATGAATCACTGAATTCCACTTCTGAAACCAATACTGCACTGTATGTTAACTAACTAAAATCTAAATTAAAAAAGAAAGAAAGAAAATGAAAGAAAGAAAGAAAGAAAGAAAGAAAGAAAGAAAGAAAGAAAGAAAGAAAGAAAATGAATTATTGGGACTACATCAAGATAAAAAGCTTTTGTACAATGAAGAAAACAGTCATAACTAAAAGGCACCATACAGAATGGGAGAAGATATTGGCAAAGAACATATCTGATAAGGGGTAGTATCCAAAATCTATAAAGAACTTATCAAACTCAACACCCAAAAAACAAATAACTCTGTTAAGAAATGGGCAGAAGACATGAAGACACATTTTTCGAAAGAAGACATCCAGATGGCTAAAAGACACATGAAAAGACACTCAATATCATTCATCATTAAGGAAATACAAATAAAAACCACAATGACATACCACCTCACGCCTGTCAGAATGGCTAAAATTAACAACACAGGAGGTAACATGTCAGTGAGGATGCAGAGAAAGGGGAATCCTCTTCCAATGTTGGTGGGAATGCAGACTGGTGCAGTCACTCTGGAACACAGTGTGGAGGCTCCTCAGAAAGTTAAAGACAGTGCTACCCTACAACCCAGCAGTTGCACTACTAGGCATTTATCCAAAGGATATAAAATACATTTATCCAAAGGATATAAAATATTTAATTTGAAGGGGTACATGCACCCCAATGTTTACAGCAGTGCTATCAATAGTTAAATTATGGAGAGAGCCCAAATGTCCATTGACTGATGAATGGATAAAGAAGTGGTGGAGCTGTGTGTATATATATATATATATATATATATATATATATACTTAGTCATCAAAAAGAGTGAACCTTGCCATTTACAATGGCAAGGATGGAACTAGAGTATACTATTCCAATCAAAATAATTCAGTCAGAGAGAGACAAATACCATATGATTTTACTCATATGTGGAATTTAAGAAATAAAACAGAGGAACATAAGGGAAGAGAAGGAAAAACAATATAAGATAAAAACAGAGGGAGGCAAACCATAAGAGACTCTTAACTATAGAGAACAAACAGGATTGCTGAAGGGGAAATAGGTGGGGGGATGGGGTAAATGGGTGATGGGTATTGAGGAGGGCACCTGTTGTGATGAACACTGGATGTTATATTTAAGTGATTAATCACTAAATTCTACTCCTGAAAACAAGACTATACTATATGCCAACTAAATTGACTTTAAAAAAAATCTTGGAAAGAAAAAAAAACTGTTTTTTGACTAAAAAGGTATGAAATTAGAAATGAATTTCAGGAAAAATCTGGAATAAAATGAAAACAAATGGAGGCTACACAGCATACTAGTAATGAATGAATGAATGAATAATAAAATTTAAAAATACATGAAAACAAGTGAAAATGTAAACAAAATGATACATAATCTTTGGAACATAGCATAAGCAATTCAGAAAGGTAGTTTATACTATACAGGTTTACCAAAAACTGGAGAAATCTCACATAAACAACTTAACCATACCTCTAAAAGAACTAGGAAAAAGAGGAAACAGAGCCTAAATTTAGTAGAAGGAAAGAAATAATAAATATTATAGTAGATATATATGTAATAGAGACATATAAAAGAGCAATGAAACCAATATCTGATTCTTTGAAAAGATTAACAAAAATGACAAACCTTTATTCACTCTTATTATGAAAAAAAAAGAGAAAGGACTTAATTTTTAATTAAAAAATCAATACCACTGAAATACAAGCAATTATAATATATTATAAAATTTGTATGTCAACAGATTAGACAATCTAGAAGAAATGAATAAATTTCTAGAAACATGCAATATTCCAAAACTGAAAAGGAAACGGTGGAGAATTTGAACAGATCAATTACTAGTAATGAAATTAAATTGATACTCAAAAAAACTACTAACAAACGAAAGTCCAGGACCAGATAGCTTAACAGTTGAATCTACCAAGCTTTTAAAGAAGAGTTAAATTGTACTATTCTCAATATTCCAAGAAATAAAAGAGGAGGGGAAAACTTCCAAATTCATTTTATGAGGCCAGCATTACCCTGTTGCCAAAACTAGATGAAGACACTAACAAAAGAAGAGAAAAAAAGAAAAGAAAAGACAAAAGAAGAAAGGAAGGAAGGAAGGAAACTACAAGCTAGTATCTCTGATAAAGTCGATGTGAAAATTCTCACCAAAATGTTAACAAAATGCAATCAACAATACATCACAATTATCATTTACCACAGTCAAGTGGAATTTATTCCAAGGATGCAATGGTGGGTCAATATCACAAATTAATCAATGTGATACATCATATTAAACAGAGAAAGGATAAAAAAAAATCTCACCAGGGGCGCCTGGGTGGCGCAGTCGGTTAAGCGTCCGACTTCAGCCAGGTCACGATCTCGCGGTCCGTGAGTTCGAGCCCCGCGTCAGGCTCTGGGCCGATGGCTCGGAGCCTGGAGCCTGTTTCCGAGTCTGTGTCTCCCTCTCTCTCTGCCCCTCCCCCGTTCATGCTCTGTCTCTCTCTGTCCCAAAAATAAATAAAAAATGTTGGAAAAAAAAAATTTTAAAAAAATAAAAAAAATAAAAAAAAAAATCTCACCAGAAGCAGAAAAGCATTTTACAAAATACAGCATCCATTCATGATAAAAACTGTCAACAAAGTGGGTTTATAGTAAACATACTTCAACATACCAAAAGCAATATATAAAAACCCACAACTAACATCATACTCGAAGAAAAATTGAAATCTTTCCCTCTCAGGTCAAGAATAAGACAAGGATGTTCACTCTCACCACTTTTATTCAATATGGTACTGGAAGTTCTAGGAGCAGCAATCAAGAAAAAAAAATTCAAATTGGTAAGAAAGAAAAAAACTCAGTTTCAGATGACATGATATTATCTATAGTAAACCCTGAAGACTTTACCAAAAACTATTATAACTGATGAATAAATTTGGTAAAATTTTGAATAATGGGGCACCTGGGTGGCTCAGTCAAGCATCTAACTTTTGGTTTCAGCTCAGGTCATGATCTCACAGTTTAGGGGATTGAGCCCCATGTCAGGCTTTGTGCTGGCAGTGCAGAGCCTGCTTGGGATTGTCTCTCTTCCTCTCTCTCTCTACCCCTCCTGAACTTCTGTGCACACTTTCTCTTTCTCTTTCTCAAAATAAATAAACAATCTTTAAAAATTAAAAATTAAAAATTTTATACAAAAATCTGTTGCATTATTATACACTAAGAAGAAAGTAAGAGAAAGAAAAATTAAGAAAACAATCACATTTATAATTTTACCAAAAAAAAATATACCTAGAAATAAATTTAATCAAGGAGATGAAATACCTATATGATGAAAACTATAAGACGTTAGTGAAAGAAATGGTACAAATGGAAAGACATATCATACTCATGTATTGGAAATATTAATATTGCTAACATGTCAAGAATACCAAGACAACCCACAGAGTCAATGCAATCCCCATAAAAATACCAATAATATTTTTAAGAGAACAGAACAAATAATCCTGAAATTTGTATGGAACCACAAAAGTCTTCCAAAGCCAAAGAAATCTTCATAAGGAAGAAAAAAACTGAAAGTAATAACAATCTCACATTTCAAGAAATATTGTAAAGCTATAGTAATCAACGCATTATAGTATTATAACAAAAATAGACACAGATAAGTGGAACAGAATAGAGAACCCAGAAATAAACTCACACCTATATGGTCAATTAATTTATGACAAAGGAAACCAAATATACAATGGGGGAAAGACAGTCTCTACAATAAATCGTGTTAATACAATGAAACAAACACATGAACAAAAAAAAAAACAAACAAAAGTTGACCATACTCTTACAGCACACACAAAAATGAACTCAAAATGTATTAAACTCCTAAATGTGAGACCTGAAATCATAAATCTCCGCAAAGAAAACATAGATGACAATCTGTTGAACATTGGCCTTGCAACATATTTATGGACAAGTCATTTCAGGCATACATACATACATGATGAGGAGTAAAGAGTACACTTGTAATGAGCACCAGTGTTGTATCTAAGTGTTAAGTCACTAAATTGAACACCTGAAACTAATATTACACTGTAAGTTAACTAACTGGAATTTAAATTAAATAAATACATACATAAGTGACGGGATGCACTTGCAATGAGCACTGGCTATTGTATTTAAGTCTTGAATAATTAAATTGTACACCTGAAACTAATATTACACTATATGTCAACTAACTTGAATTTAAATAAAAACTTGAAAAAACAGATAAATAGATAAATAAATATTTAAAAAACAAACTGGACTACATCAAAATAAAAAGCTTCTGCACAGCAAAAGAAACAGTCAAAAAAAAAAAAACTAAAAGGCAACCTACCGATTGGGAGAAGATATTTGCAAATGACATATCCAATAAAGAGTTAGGATCCAAAATGCATAAAGAACTGATGCAACTCCAAACCCCAAAAAATAAATAATCCAACTAAAAATGGGCAGAAGACAACACGTGTTTCTTCAGAGAAGACATCCATATGGCCAACAGACACTTGAAAAGGTGTTCAAAATCACTCATCATCAGGGAAATGCAAATCAAAACTGCAATGAGATGTCACCTACACCTGTTAGAATGGTTAAAATCAACAACACTAGAAACAACAGGTATTTGTGAGTATGTGGAGAAAAAGGAACCCTCTTTCACTATTGTGAATATAAAGTGATGCAGGCACTCTGGAAAACAGTATGGAGTTTCCTCAAAAAGTTAAAAATAGAAGTAGCCTATGATCCAGTAATTGCACTACTGGATATTTACCCCCAAAATACAAAACCACTAATTCAAAGGGATACATGCACCCTAATGTTTATAGCAGCATTGTCTACCATAGCCAATCAACAGAAACAGGCCAAGTGTCTATCAATAGATGAATAAATAAAAAAAAAAAGAGGTCCTAGAGATTGGACCTTGTTTTTGTGCAGAAATTTATTTGAAATTTAAAAATTAATTATTCTTTGCCACTCAAATTTTGGTGAAAAACAGTGTAATTTTATTATCATCTTGTTCAAGAAGAGAACCAGGCAGAATCAAACCTAAACCCCACTGTTAAGCTATCTGGTCCTGGACTTTTGTTTGTTAGTAGTTTTTTTGAGTTTCAATTGAATTTCATTAATAGTAATTGATCTGTTCAAATTTTCCATCATTTCCTTTTCAGTTTTGGAATATTGCATGTTTCTAGAAATTTATTTCTTGTAGATTGTCTAATCTGTTGAAATACAAATTTTATGATATATTATTATAATTGCTTGTATTTCGGTGGTATTGATTTTTTAATGTTTTTTTTATTAAAAATTAAGTCCTTTCTCTTTTTTTCACCCTTATGTAGTTCTGGAATATCTTTGTCACCTCAAAAACTGGGGCGCCTGGGTGGCTCAGTTGGTTCAGCGTCCAACTTCAGCTCACATCATGATCTCATGGTTCATGAGTTTGGGCCCCGCGTCGAGCTCTGTGCTGACAGCTCAGAGCCTGGAGCCTGCTTCCGATTCTGTGTCTCCCTCTCTCTCTGTCCCTCTCCCCCTCACACTCTGTATCTTTCTCTCAAAAATAAATAAACGTTAAAAAAAAAGAAGCAACATATATATGTACAATGGATTATTGTTCTGGCATAAAAAAAAGGATATCTTGCCATTTGCAATTACATAGATGAAGCTAGAGAATATACTGCTAAGCAAAATAAGAGAAAGACAAATATGGTATGATTTCGCTCATATGTGGAATCTAAGAAACAAAACAAGCAAAGGAAAAATAAAAGAGAGAGATACAAACCAGGAAACATATTCTTAACTATAGAGAAAAAACTGATGGTTACCAGAGGGGGAGGTTGGTGGGGGATAAGTGAAATAAGTAACGGGGACTAAGGAGTACACTTGTTTTGATGTGCACCAGGTCATGTATGGACTTGCGGAATCACTTTATTGCCTATATAAAACTAATATAACACTGTATGTTAACTATATTAGAATTAAAATATTTTGGGGCACCTGGGTGGCTTGGTCGGTGAAGCGTCCGACTTCAGCTCAGGTCATGATCTCACGGTCCGTGGGTTCGAGCCCCGCGTCAGGCTCTGTGCTGACAGCTCAGAGCCTGGAGCCTGTTTCAGATTCTGTGTCTCCCTCTCTCTGTGACCCTCCCCCGTTCATGCTCTGTCTCTCTCTGTCTCAAATATAAATAAACGTTAAAAAAATTAAAAAATTAAAAATAAAATAAATAAAATAAAATGTTTTTTTAAAAAGCTTTTGCTTGGCAAAGGAAATCATCAACAAGCAAAAAAGCAATGTAATAAATGGGAAGTGTTATTTGCAAATGGCATACACAATAAGGGATTAATATCCAAAGTTTAAAAATAACTATACAACTCAGCACCAATACAACAACCTGAATATAAAATGGGCATAGGACCTGAATAAACATTCTTTATGTCAAAGAAGACATTCAGATGGCCAACAGAAACATGGAAAGAAAACTGAACATCACTAATCTTCAGGAAAGTGCAAATCAAAACCAAAATGAGATATCACCTCCCACCTGTATGAAAGGCTAATATTAAACACAAGAAATAACAAAGTAGTAAGGATGTGAAGAAAATAAAAATATTTGGTCTCTTGGTGAAAATGTAAACTGGTACAACTTGTGGAAAACAGAATGGATGTTCTCCAAAAAGCTAAAACTGGAAATACTATATGATCTAGTAGCTCTTCTACTGGGTATTTATTACAGAAAATCAAACGCTAAATATTTATTTTATGTTTATTTATTTATTTATTTTTAAATATTTATTTAATGTTTATTGCCACATTATTTGCAATAGCCAAAATTTGGAAGTAACCCAAATGTCCACTGGTAGATGAATTCTACAGAAGATGTAATATATAGCTA
This sequence comes from Neofelis nebulosa, assembly GCF_028018385.1. Taxonomy (NCBI): domain Eukaryota; kingdom Metazoa; phylum Chordata; class Mammalia; order Carnivora; family Felidae; genus Neofelis; species Neofelis nebulosa. The sequence continues at coordinate 156,785,589 of NC_080782.1, read as the reverse complement.
CAATGGAATATTAAAAAGCCAGAAATAAATAAGAAAGAAAAAGAAAGAAAGAAGAAAGAAAGAAAGAAAGAAAGAAAGAAAGAAAGAAAGAAAGAAAGAAAGAAGAAAGAAAGAGGAAGGAAGGAAAGAAGGAAGGAAGGAAGGAAGGAAGGAAGGAAGGAAGGAAGGAAGGAAGGAAGAGATCTTGCCATTTGCAACAATATGGATGGAGGATATTATGCTAAGTGAAATAAGTAAGATAGAGAAAGACAATTACCATATGATTTCACTTATATGTAAAATCTAGGGAAAGAAACAAAAGCAGACTTTCAATTACAGAGAACAAACTGGTTGTTGCCAGTGAAGTAAGGGGATGAGCAAATAAATAAAGATATACTTAGGTACAAACTTCCAGTTATAAAATAAATAAGTCATGATATTAAAAGTACACCTTAGGGAAGGTGGTCAATAAGATTGTAATAACGATGTATGGTGACTACCCTTACATGGTGAACATGATCAATGTATAGAATTGTTGAATGATCATGTTGTAAACCTGATACTCAAAAAAACTACTAACAAACAAAAGTCCAGGACCAGATAGCTTAACAGTGGGGTTTAGGTTTGATTCTGCCTGGTTCTCTTCTTGAACAAGATGATAATAAAATTACACTGTTTTTCACCAAAATTTGAGTGGCAAAGAATAATTAATTTTTAAATTTCAAATAAATTTCTGCACAAAAACAAGGTCCAATCTCTAGGAACTCTTTTTTTTTTTTTATCTATTCATCTATTGATGGACACTTGGCCTGTTTCTGTAGTTTGGCTATGGTAGACAAAAAATTGAAATATAATTGACATACAATTTTTTTTTAAAAAAAGGTTTCTTACTCTCCCATTTACTGCAGCCTCCATACTCTATAATGATCCCCACTGACCATATCACTTTTTTTTTCTTAATTCTGTCTGATCCATGAAGATACATGAATTTATTTCATGATATACACTATTTCAACATATCCAAATGAATAGGAAACATGTGAAGCTAATTTGGATAAATTTTGACCACATGGAAGCCTGCACATGGGTAATGTTAACCATTTGGATGAGTATCAGTATGCTCTTATGACCCTGGTTGTAATTGTAGAGACTTCTAGTGCTAATATAGATGAAATAGAATTTGGCCTCCTTCTCAAAATTGGGATGATGAGATAGGGATATAAGTATCTGGCCTCTGTTGTCCTTTCTCCTTTGTATCCTGTGTCGACAAGAAACCCTTCTAACTCCGCTGGCTGTCCTGTGTCTTTTGTAGGACTCTTTTCACTCTTGCTCTGCCTCTCTGGTCTTAGAGTCTGATTTATACAGTTATCTCTCTAAAGAAAGAGCTTATGAGGTATTTCCTCCAAGATCAATTCCATTTTCAAATAATATTACATGCTAATATGGAAAAGCCCTTTGGAAGTATTCTACAAAGGATGTCTTTAACTTTTAAGAAAAACTAGTTTTGACCAAAAATACTGACTGGTTTTTGAAATTACATATTCTTAGGTAGATGGGCAGCCCACAATAACTATACAAGGTATTAGTCTCCATCTAGACTCTCATAGAACCTAACTATACATAGGTAATAGTCATTTATGTCATTTGTTCACTATCTCATCTCCTGAGCCCAGACTAAGAGAAATTTGACTGATTTATTCATCTTTTAATCTCAGTGCTAATAAATACTGGCTGAAACACAATAATATCTCATACTTAACAGGGAGGGGAGTGGGAAGAGAGAGAGGAGGATATATAGTGTAAAAAAGGGAGGAAGCAAACCCATTAGGGTTCTCTCCTAAGAATCCCAGAAAAACTATCTTAAACACTAACCTGTGAGTTATAATTGTGGTATTTCTTAAATCCACTTATGGGGAAAATAACTCTTGATTTTCCCAGAACATAACCATAAATTGGTCTTAAATGAGCCAGGATTGATAGATGCTAAAATGCATGAAGATCTATTATCTAATCTTCTCTGGAGGCTAATTTTCATTTTATTTGGATGGTTTAGGTTTGATTCTGCCTGGTTCTCTTCTTGAACAAGATGATAACAGAATTACACTATTTTTCACCAAAATTTGAGTGGCAAAGAATAATTAATTTTTAAATTTCAAATAAATTTCTGCACAAAACCAAGGTCCAATCTCTAGGACAGATAAGAGCTGAAATAGTGATAGTTAACTATAGTTATAGTTAGTTAACTTACAGTTAACTTATAGTTATATGTTAACTACAAGATCGTTAACTTAAGAGGAGGTCATTGTTTTAAGTACTTTGCACATACTAATTACTCTCATAAATAGTGTGTAGGTGTTATTTTACAGATGGAAGATTCCAGCACAAAGGTTACCTCATGTGACTAAGATCAGGTGGATGACAAGCACTGAGTTCCATTTGGACCAGTAACTCCCAGAGTCCATGTGCTGTAACCTACCTGTGATAGACCAACATAGCTATGATTTCCTCTTTGTCCCTCTCACCCAGGCTTTCTGACCCCTCCAGCTCCCATTGCATCCAGGACCACCTACACCTATAATCATACTACCCTTTCTCATCTTGACTGAGAATCAAGTTAGGAATGTAGCATATGAGATGATGTTGAAGGAGTAAATGTGCGGCAGGTGGGATGGACATGGCTTGGCGGTCTTTCCTCCCTGTTTGCCCCAATGCCTGTCTTCCAGCCGAGGCCCAACCTACAGATGAGGTCTCTAGTCCCGACTCGACTCCTGTTTACTGTCTCCATAAAGAACCAATACTTTGTTCAGATTACAGGTCTGGAATCCCCTAATTGAATCTTTAGGGCCTATGGAAATGAAAACCATGTAAAATGCTGAAGAAAGTACAGCTAACTCCTGATCTGAATGTGAACTTCACTTCCTGCTGGGCAAAGACCAGATTATCCGTTCCAAGATAACAGCCAGTTTATAAACATGCTTATGCTCAGTAAGTATTACCTCAGAAAAAGTAGCCTCCTTATAGGAATCAGGCCTATACTTTGTGGAAAACATACCCTGTGATTTACATAATATTCATGGAAGAAAACACAGCCTGACTGATGGATGCCACATTATAGCTGGGCTGTGACTCTCCAGGAAATAAAGAATAAATACAACAGTGTGCATCAGGCAAGGGAAATGTCTGATGAAAACTGTCTTCAGTTATGTAGCTGATGTGGGGGTCTTGTGACATTTGTCCTTTGGGTATTTTTCCCCAGACATTAATTAATTCTGTTTTCTGTTAGTTGCTTGAATTTCTTCCAGATTTCAGCATGACTGTCTAATCATGTGAGAGGAAAACAGTGATCATGCCTTTAGTGCTGCACCTGAGGGAACAGGGGACAGAAATGATCAGGAGAAGTGCCAAACAGGGACATGCAACACTTCCAATTACAGCTTAGGATTGGCTCCCTTTATTTATTATTATCATTATCTTTAATGTTTAATGTTTTGAGAGAGAGAGAGAGAGAGAGAGAGAGAGTGAGATCGTGAGCCAGGGAGGGGCAGAGAGAGAGAGAGACACAGAATCAGAAGCAGGCTCCAGGCTCTGAGCTGTCAGTGCAGAGCCTGATGCGGGACATGAACCCAGGAACCACAAGATCATGGCCTGAGCTTAACCAACTCAGCCACCCAGGCTCCCCAGGACTGGCTCCCTTTAAACATAGACCTATGTCTTTACCCTCTTCCCTCCTTCATACAAGGATGTTCACTAAAGTTTCTTGCCCACCTGCCCATCAGGATTCCTAGGAACGCCCACTCACCAAGGCTCTCTCAGAATAAAGATAAAAACACAGAATGTGCATAGAAGAGATGGGAGAGCATGTCATGTCTTTAAACCTGGGAATGATGCACTTGTTGTTTTGACAGTCCTTTAGAAAGGGAGCCCAATGTTCCCAAGGTAGGTAGGTCAGCAACAACAAGATGCTGTGACAGCAAGAGATTCCCCATTGCAGTTATGGACATGGGTGTGGAGAGAATTTATTAGATGATTGAGCTGTTATAGCTTACCTCAGTCTAAGATTGGTGTAGCCACCAGATCAGGTGTCCCTCTGGATCAGAGTAGTTGTGCTTTGGGAGAACATGTGGTGAGTCCTGGATATTTACAGCCAACCTGGAGTTCAGAAAGCCCTGAGGTGAAATGGTGTAGTACAGTAGGATAACCCCTATTCTACAGCCCTTGGTCCTATGGCACAGTTGGAAATCTCACACATATCCCAGAAGGTAGGTATCATCCAAGCCATAAGAAGACAGTTTATTGTGTGGTTGACAGACTGAGGTTAGGACATTGATAAAACCACTGTCTGAGTTGATAGGAAATGAAAGTGTTAGGCATACAGTTCCTAGCAGTTTGGATGAAAGGAAAGTTCTGAGGAGCCCAGATCGTTTCCCTACCTGTTACATCCTTTATCTGAAATAAGTAAATGTTGGCTGAACTACATGTATTTACATGTGTCATTTCTGCTGAGCCAATTTTCCATGGGGTTCTTGTGCTCCAAAATTTACATGGTAAATATGTCAACCACAATTATGCATTGTTTAAAAAGGGGGTTCTTAGAGAAATATAAAGAAAAAAATAACTTCATTGGGTAGTTAGAAACAAAGCAGCAGTGTTTGTTAATGCAATAACTGTTGCCTACATGGTGGTAAATTTGGTGTATGGGTGAGCTACAGGTATCTTTAGGTTTATACAGAAGGGAAATCAAAGAGCATGCAAGTTTGGAAAGAGGTTGATGGCCACTTGGAGACAGGGGAATTGGAGATAAGACTTTTCCTTTCCTGTAAATGATGGAGATGTTTGCTTACAGATGGATGTGGAGTAGTGATCATCTCAGCCTACAGGGAGTTGGTACCCACTCACTTCCCAAAGTTGGCTTTCATTGTCACTCTGTGGCTTGCCTCTGGATCATGTACATACAGACCATCTAAAAGTTGCAAAGACACTAAAGGAATCATCTTGAACAGTTCCATGTGTTGTACTTCCAGAAATTAGGGGTCTTCTTGACCCCAGGTAAATATAGAGAGGAGAAACATAGAAGGCATTCTAAGAAATAAGGAAAGGTTCTGCCAGGCTGGGAAGATGGCGGCATAGGAGGACGCTGGGCTCACCGCGTCCTGCTGATCACTTAGATTCCACCTACACCTGGGCGCCTGGGTGGCACAGTCGGTTAAGCGTCCGACTTTAGCCAGGTCACGATCTCACGGTCCGTGAGTTCGAGCCCCGAGTCAGGCTCTGGGCTGATGGCTCGGAGCCTGGAGCCTGTTTCCGATTCTGTGTCTCCCTCTCTCTGACCCTCCCCCGTTCATGCTCTGTCTCTCTCTGTCCCAAAAAATAAATAAAAAACGTTGAAAAAAAAAAAAGATTCCACCTACACCTGCCTAAATAACCCAGAAAACTGCCAGAAGACTAGCAGAACAGAGTCTCCAGAGCCAAGCACAGACGAGAGGCCCACAGAAGAGGGTAGGAAGGGTGGTGAGGCAGTGCATGCTACACAGACTGGCTGGAGGGAGCCGGGGCGGAGGGGCAGCCCGCTGGCCAAGCAGAGCCCCTTGAGTCTGGCTTGCAAAAGCGGAGGGGCCAGACAGATTGTGTTCCGATGGCAAGAGGGACTTGACATCTGGAAGGTTAAAAGCTAACAGCTCTGCTCTGAGAATGGGAGGACTGAAGGACAACAGGAGGGAGAGTTGTTGAGCCCCGGACAACAGAGCTCAGCTTGGCGGGGAACAAAGGCACTTGCCAGCACCATCTCCCTCACCCATCCCCCAGCCCAAATCCCAAAGGGAACCAGTTCCTGCCAGGGAACTTGCTTGCACCTCACAAACACCCAACACTGGGCTTCTGCGGATCTGTCCCTCTGGTGGGTCTGACTCCCTCCAGGTGCCACAGGACCCCTCACAAAGTGGATCTCTGAAGGAAAAGTGAGCTGAACCTGCCCCTCCCACCCCTGTATAACTTGCCAATCCACCCCAGCTAACAAGCCAGATCCCCAGCACCACAAGCCTGGCAGTGTGCAAGTAGCCCAGACGGGTCACGCCACTCCACAGTGAATCCCGCCCCTAGAAGAGGGGAAGAGAAGGTACACACCAGTCTGACTATGGCCCCAGCGGTGGGCTGGGGGCACACATGAGGTCTGACTGCGGCCCCGCCGGCCAACGCAAGTTAGTCAAGACAGCACAGGGGAAGTGCCCCAAAGTCCCACACCAGTCCAGGGACTATCCAAAATGATGAAACGGAAGAATTCCCCTCACAAAAACGTCCAGGAAGTAACAACAGCTAACGAACTGATCAAAAATGATTTAAACAATATAACAGAAAGTGAATTTAGAATAATAGTCATAAAATTAATCGCTGGGCTTGAAAACAGTATAAAGGACAGCAGAGAATCTCTTGCTACAGAGATCAAGGGACCAAGGAACAGCCAGGAGGAGCTAAAAAAAGCTATCAATGAGCTGCAAAATAAAATGGAGACAACCACAGCTCAGATTGAAGAGGCAGAGGAGAGAATAGGTGAACTAGAAGATAAAAGTATGGAAAAAGAAGAAGCTAAGAAAAAGAGAGATAAAAAAATCCAGGAGTATGAGGGGAAAATTAGAGAACTAAGTGATGCACAAAAGAGAAATAATCTATGAATAATTGGTATTCCAGAGAAGGAAGAGAGAGGGAAAAGTTCTGTAGGTGTACTTGAAGAAATAATAGCTGAGAACTTCCCGGATCTGGGGAAGGAAAAGGGCATTGAAATCCAAGAGGCACAGAGAACTCCCTTCAGATGTAACTTGAATCGATCTTCTGCACAACATATCATAGTGAAACTGGCAAAATACAAGGATAAAGAGAAAATTCCGAAAGCAGATAGACATAAACATGCTCTAACATATAAAGGGAGACCTATAAGACTCGTGACTGATCTCTCTACTTAAACTTAGCAGGCCAGAAAGGAATGGCAGGAGATCTTCAATGTGATGAACAGAAAAAAAATATGCAGCCGAGAATCCTTTATCCAGCAAGTCTGTCATTTAGAATAGAAGGAGAGATAAAGGTCTTCCCAAACAAACAAAAACTGAAGGAATTCATCACCACTAAACCAGCCCTACAAGAGATCTTAAGGCAGATCCTGTGAAACAAAGTACCAGAGACATCGCTACAAGCATGAAACCTACGGACATCACAATGACTCTAAACCCATATCTTTCTATAATAACACTGAATGTAAATGGCCTAAATGCGCCAACCAAAAGACATAGGGTATCAGAATGGATAAAAAAAACAAGACCCATCTATTTGTTGTCTACAAGAGAATCATTTTACACCTGAGGACACCTTCAGATTGAGTGTGAGGGGATGGAAAACTATTTATCATGCCACTGGAAGTCAAAAGAAAGCTGGAGTAGCCATACTTAGACAAACTAGACTTTAAATTAAAGGTTGTAACAAGAGATGAAGAAGGGCATTATAGAATAATCACAGGGTCTATCCATCAGGAAGAGCTAACAATTATAAATGTCTATGCGCCGAATACAGGAGCCCCCAAATATATAAAACAATTACTCACAAACATAAGCAACCTTATTGATAAGAATGTGGTAATTGCAGGGGACTTTAACACTCCACTTACAGAAATGGATAGATCATCTAGACACGCGGTCAATAAAGAAACAAGGGCCCTGAATGATACATTGGATCAAATGGACTTGACAGATATATTTAGAACTCTGCATCACAAAGCAACAGAATATGCTTTCTTCTCGAGTGCACAGGGAACATTCTCCAAGATAGATCACATACTGGGTCACAAAACAGCCCTTCATAAGTATACAAGAATTGAAATTATACTCTGCATACTTTCAGACCACAATGCTATGAAGCTTGAAATCAACCACAGGAAAAAGTCTGGAAAACCTCCAAAAGCATGGAGGTTAAAGAACACATTACTAAAGAATTAATAGGTCAACCAGGCAATTAGAGAAGAAATTTAAAAAATATATGGAAGCAAATGAAAATGAAAAAACAACAATCCAAATGCTTTGGGATGCAGCGAAGGCAGTCCTGAGAGGAAAATACATTGCAATCCAGGCCTATCTCAAGAAACAAGAAAAATCCCAAATACAAAATCTAACAGCACACCTAAAGGAAATAGGAGCAGAACAGCAAAGACAGCCTAAATCCAGCAGAAGAAGAGAAATAATAAAGATCAGAGCAGAAATAAACAATATAGAATCTAAAAAAACTGTAGAGCAGATCAATGAAACCAAGAGTTGGGTTTTTTTGAAAAAATGAACAAAATTGATAAACCTCTAGCCAGGCTTCTCAAAAAGAGAAGATAGATGACCCAAATAGATAAAATCATGAATGAAAAGGGAATCATTACAACCACTCCCTCATATATACAAGCAATTATCAGGAATACTATGAAAAATTATATGCCAACAAATTGGACAACCTGGAAGAAATGGAGAAATTCCTAAACACCCACACTCTTCCAAAACGTAATCAGGAGGAAATAGAAAGCTTGAACAGACCCATAACCAGCAAAGAAATTGAATGGGTTATCAAAAATCTCCCAACAAATAAGAGCCCAGGACCAGATGGCTTCCCAGGGGAGTTCTACCAGACGTTTAAAGCAGAGGTAATACCTATCCTTCTCAAGCTATTCCAAGAAATAGAAAGGGAAGGAAAACTTCCAGACTCATTCTATGAAGCCAGTATTACTTTGATTCCCAAACCAGACAGAGACCCAGTAAAAAAAGAGAACTACAGGCCAATATCCCTGATGAATATGGATGCAAAAATTCTCAATAAGGTACTAGCAAATAGAATTCAACAGCATATAAAAAGAATTATTCACCATGATCAAGTGGGATTCATTCCTGGGATGCAGGGCTAGTTCAACATTCGCAAATCAATCAATGTGATACATCACATTAATAAAAGAAAAGATAAGAACCATATGATCCTGTCAATCGATGCAGAAAAGGCCTTTGACAAAATCCAGCACCTTTCTTAATAAAAACCCTTGAGAAAGTTGGGATAGAAGGAACATACTTAAGCATCATAAAAGCCATTTATGAAAAGCCCACAGCTAACATCATCCTCAATGGGGAAAAACTGAGAGCTTTTTCCCTGAGATCAGGAACATGACAGCGATGTCCACTCTCACTGCTATTGTTTAACATAGTGTTGGAAGTTCTAGCATCAGCAATCAGACAACAAAAGGAAATCAAAGGCATCAAAATTGGCAAAGATGAAGTTAAGCTTTCACTTTTTGCAGATGACATGATATTATACATGGAAAATCTGATAGACTCCACCAGAAGTCTGCTAAAACTGATACATGAATTTAGCAAAGTTGCAGGTTACAAAATCAATGTACAGAAACCAGTTGCATTCTTATACACTAATAATGAAGCAACAGAAAGAAAAATAAAGAAACTGATCCCATTCACAACTGCACCAAGAAGCATAAAATACCTCGGAATAAATCTAACCAAAGATGTACAAGATCTGTATGCTGAGAACTATAGAAATCTTATGAAGGAAATTGAAGAAGATATAAAGAAATGGAAAAACATTCCGTGCTCATGGATTGGAAGAATAAATATTGTCAAAATATCAATACTACCCAAAGCTATCAACACATTCAATGCAATCCCAATCAAAATTGCACCAACATTCTTCTCAAAACTAGAACAAGCAATCCTAAAATTCATATGGAACCACAAAAGGCCCCGAATAGCCAAAGTAATTTTGAAGAAGACCAAAGCAGGAGGCATCACAATCCCAGACTTTAGCCTCGACTACAAAGCTGTTATCATCAAGACAGCATGGTAGTGGCACAAAAACAGACACATAGACCAATGGAATAGAATAGAAGCCCCAGAACTAGACCCACAAACGTATGGCCAACTAATCTTTGACAAAGCAGGAAAGAACATCCAATGGAAAAAAGACAGTCTCTTTAACAAATGGTGCTGGGAGAACTGGACAGCAACATGCAGAAGGTTGAGACTAGACCACTTTCTCACACCATTCACAAAAATAAACTCAAAATGGATAAAGGACCTGAATGTGATACAGGAAACCATCAAAACCCTAGAGGAGAAAGCAGGAAAAGACCTCTCTGACCTCAGCCACAGCAATTTCTTACTTGACACATCCCCAAAGGCAAGGGAATTAAAAGCAAAAATGAACTACTAGGACCTCATGAAGATAAAAAGCTTCTGCACAGCAAAGGAAACAACCAACAAAACTAAAAGGCAACCAATGGAATGGGAAAACATTTTGCAAATGACATATCAGACAAAGGGCTAGTATCCAAAATCTATAAAGAGCTCACCAAACTCCACACCCGAAAAACAAATAACCCAGTGAAGAAATGGGCAGAAAACATGAATAGACACTTCTCTAAAGAAGACATCCGGATGGCCAACAGGCACATGAAAAGATGCTCAACGTCGCTCCTCATCAGGGAAATACAAATCAAAACCACACTCAGATATCACCTCATGCCAGTCAGAGTGGCCAAAATGAACAAATCAGGAGACTATAGATGCTGGAGAGGATGTGGAGAGACGGGAACCCTCTTGCACTGTTGGTGGGAATGCAAATTGGTGCAGCCACTCTGGAAAGCAGTGTGGAGGTTCCTCAGAAAATTAAAAATAGACCTACCCTGTGACCCAGCAATAGCACTGCTAGGAATTTACCCAAGGGATACAGGAGTACTGATGCATAGGGGCACTTGTACCCCAATGTTTATAGCAGCACTCTCAACAATAGCCAAATTATGGAAAGAGCCTAAATGCCCATCAACTGATGAATGGATAAAGAAATTGTGGTATATACACAATGGGGTACTATGTGGCAATGAGAAAGAGCAAAATATGGCCCTGTGTAGCAACATGGATGGAACTGGAGAATGTTATGCTAAGTGAAATAAGCCATACAGAGAAAGACAGATACCATATGGTTTCACTCTTATGTGGATCCTGAGAAACTTAACAGAAACCCATGGGGGAGGGGAAGGGAAAAAAAAAAAAGGAGGTTAGAGTGTAAGACAGCCAAAGCATAAGAGACTCTTAAAAACTGAGAAGAAACTGAGGGTTGATGTGGGATGGGAGGGACGGGAGGGTGGGTGATGGGTATTGAGGAGGGCACATTTTGGGATGAGCACTGGGCGTTGTATGGAAACCAATTTGACAATAAACTTCATATATTGAAAATAAAACAAAACACAACACAAAAGAAAACAAAAAAAGAAATAAGGAAAGGTTCTAACAAAGGCGTGTTTTCTGGAAATGACTATCACAAACGAATTAAATAGGGGAACCTCCCGACGAGTAATTAGATCAATTTATCTGCCCTACATAAAACGTGTCCCAATACAGACTGCTTATGCAACACTCGATTACCAAATGGCATAATGGCATATAGGAAACATAGAAAAGAGTTGTGCCTAATAGCCAGTATTAGGTGTGACTAATACCAATATCCAAGTACAATGCCAAAATTGTTGTGGCTGGTATTCACATCTGGTCATGTTCTGGTACTTCCAGGAAGTATTTGCTCTATCAGTGTGAAAAAAACTTCAAATCGAGAAAGAATGGTCTAGGAGGTGATATCAGCCAGAATAGTACAAGAAGAAGCTCCAATGGCCTGCCCTTCTACAGAAACGCTGAAAAAACTGGTTAAAAAAAAAAAAACCTGCTGGAATATGGGAAAACAGTCAATGGTTTACAACAACCAAGCAAATGCTTCATCAAGATGAAGGTGACTGGATCTCAATGTCAAGGATTTGTAGTGTCTTAACTTACCCTATCCCCATACTCCTCCCCAGAACTCAGCAGCAGTCTTGAAGATGGCAGGCTATTTTCTTAGTCTGAAGTCCTGATTCAAGAGGGAACTAAGTGGACTTTATTCAAAAGAAATTGTGTCTTTGTGTTTTGGTCTGTCTGGAGTCTAGTCTCCTTGAAGTATCAACACATGAAATTCTCTCAGGAGAAAAAAGCAGTATTTGATGAAACTTGTTGCAGTAGCTTTGTCAAAAATAAATGAATGACTTTCTACCACTTTAAGCAAAATTTATAACTTGGGGAAAACAATAGAGTCATCAAAATGGCTGAGAGGAAAAACTGGACACTGAGATACCTTCAGGAATAAGGGTTTGAAAATGTCCAATATATATTTAAAAATCTATAATATAATGCTATTTTAAAGCTTACATAAAAATTTAACATATTTATCAGTAACACCAAAAGTAGGTGGATAGGAGGAAAGTTTTATTGAAGGAGGAAATAATAGAAGACAAAATGAATCCATAAAGAAGTGAAGAAAGTCAGAAGTGGTAAATAAGAAAGTTATAAAAGGAACTCCATAAATTTATACTTGTTATACATTGTTGGTTTTCTACTACACACACACCAAATCTGTGTGTGTGATAATAATGTCAAAACTGTGTAAGTGGATAGGAACTATATAGAAATAAAATTTCTACCTTTTATTGGAATATTGATGTATGTCTGAAGTAGGATTTTTTATATTTTTTTTATTTAAATCCAGTTAATTTAGCATTTAGTGTGATTTTAGTTTCAGGACTACAATCTAGTGATTCAACACTTCCATTACAATATCGTGTGCTCATCACAAGTGCACTCCTTAAATACTCATCACCTATCTCCCCTCTAATAACAATCTTTTTTTTTTTTTTCTCAATAGTTGAGTCAGTTTCTTGGAGCCACTGGGTGGCTCAGTCAGTTAAACATTTGACTCTTGGTTTTGGCTCAGGTCATGATCTCATGGCTTTGTGGGTTTGAGCCCCACATTGGGCTCTGTGCTGGCAGTGCAGAGTCTGCTTAAGATTCTCTCTCTCTGTCTCTCTCTCTCTCTCTCTACCTTCCCCTTTCCCACTCATGATGTCTCTGTCTCTCTCAAAATAAATAAATTTTAAAAAAATTAAATGTTTGGTAGAATTCCTGTGGAAAGCCATCTGGCCCTGGACTCTTGTTTCTTGGGAAATTTTTGATTACTGATTCAATTTATTCACTGGCTATGGGTCTGCTCAAATTTTCTATTTCTTCCTGTTCCAGTTTTGGTAGTTTATATATTTCTAGGATTTGTCTAATTTCTTCCAGATTGCCCAACTTGTTCCCATATAATTGCATATACTATTCTCTTATTATTATTTTTATTTCTGTGGTGTTGGTTGTGATCTCTCCTCTTTCATTTGATTTTCTTTATTTGGGTTCTTTTTCTTTTTGATAAATCTGGCTAGGGATTTTTAAAGTTTGTTTTGTTTTTGTTTTTAATTTTTTTAATGATTATTTTTTGAGAGATAGAGACAAAGTGTGAGTGGGGGAGGGGCAGAGAGAGAGGGAGACACAGAATCTGAAGCAGGCTTCAGGCTCTGAGCTGTCAGCACAGAGCCCAATGCTGGGCTCAAACTCACAGACCATGCAATCATGACCTAAACCAAAGTCGGACTTATAACCGACTAACCAGCCAGATGCCCCTATATATTTTGTTAATTCTTTAAAAGAACCAGCTCCTGGTTTCTTTGATCTGTCCTACTGTTTTTTGTTTGTTTGTTTGTGGTTTTTTTAATGATATCATTGATTTCTGCTCTAATCTTTATTATTTCCCTTCTGCTGGTTTTGGGCTTGTTTAAGTGTAAAGTTAGGTTGTGTGTATGAGACCTTCCTTCTTTTTTTAGCAAGGCCTGGATTGTTATATACTTCCCTCTTAAGACCACCTTTGCTGCATCCTAGAGGTTTGGGGCTGTTGTGTTTTATTTTCATTGTCTTCCATGTATTTTTTAATTTCTTGGTAAACCCATTCATTCTTTAGTAGGATGTCCTCAAATCTCCAAGTATTCACAGTCTTTATTTTTTTTTCCCTTGTAGTTGATTTCAGGTTTCATAGTATTGTGGACGGAAAATATGCAAGGTATGATCTTGATTTTTGTGTACTTTGTTGAGGGCTGATTTGTGACTGAGTATGTGATCCATTCTGTAGATTGTTCCATGTGTACTTGAGAAGAATGTGTATTCAGATGCCATAGGATGATATTTTCTGAATATATCTATTAGTCCATCTGTGTGTGACATTCAAAACCATTACTTTCTTGTTGATTTTCTACTTTCTGTCCATTGCTGTAAATGGGGTGTTGAATTCCCATAATATAATGGTATTATTATCAATGTGCTTATGTTTGTGATTAATTGATTTATATATTTGGGTGTCACATGTTGGGGCATAAATATTTATAATTGTTAGATCTTCTTGGTGGATAGACACCTTATTATATAATGCCCTTCTTCCTTCTTGTTACAGTCTTTATGTTAAAATCTAGATTGTATGAAATAATTGTGGCTACTCCAACTTTCTTTGGATGTCCATTGGCTTGATAGATGGTTCTCCATCTCTTAATTTCAACCTACAGATGTTTTAGGTCTAAAATAAGACTGTTTGGAAATCAAAGAAGACACAAAAAATGGAAAAAGATTCCACGCTCCTGGATAGGAAGAACAAGTATTGTTAAGATGTCGATACTACCCAAAGCAATCTACATATTCAATGCAATCCTTATCAAAGTAACACCAGCATTCTTCACAGAGCTAGAACAAAGAATCCTAAAATTTGTATGGAACCAGAAAAGACCCCGAATAGCCAAAGCAATCTTGAAGAAGAAAACCAAAGCAGGAGGCATCACAATCCCAGACATCAAGCTATACTACAAAGCTCGAATCATCAAGACAGAATGGTACTGGCACAAGAACAGACACTCAGATCGATGCAACAGAATAGAGAACGCAGAAATGGACCCACAAACATATGGCCAACTAATGTTTGACAAATCAGGAAAGAATATCCAATGGAATAAAGACAGTCTCTTCAGCAAGTGGTGCTGGGAAAACTGGACAGAGACATGCAGAAGAAAGAACCTCGACCACTTTCTTACACCATACACAAAAATAAACTCAAAATGGATGAAAGACCTCAATGTAAGACAGGAAGCCATCAAAATCCTCGAGGAGAAAGCAGGCAAAAACTCTTTGATCTTGGCCACAGCAACTTCTTCCTCAACACATTTCCAGAGGCAAGGGAAACAAAACCAAAAATGAACCACTAGGACCTCATAAAAATAAAAATCTTCTGCACAGTGAAGGAAACAATCAGCAAAACTAAAAGGCAACCAACAGAATGGGAGAAGATATTTGCAAGTGACATATCAGATAAAGGGTTAGTATCCAAAATCTGTAAAGAACTTATCAAACTCAACACCCAAAAAACAAATAATCCAGTGAAGAAATGGACCAATGACATGAAGAGACACTTCTCCAAGGAAGACATCCGGATGGCTAACTGACACATGAAAAAATGTTCAACATCACTTATCATCAGGGAAATACAAATCAAAACCACAGTGAGATATCATCTCCCACCTGTCAGAATGGCTAACATTAACAACTCGGGAAACAACAGATGTTGGCAAGGATGTGGAGAAAGAGGATCTCTTTTGCATTGTTGGTGGGAATGCAAGGTGGTGCAGCCACTCCAGAAAACAGTATGGAGGTTCCACAAAAAATTGAAAATAGAACTACCCTACAACCCAGCAGTTGAACTACTAGATATTTATCCAAGGGATACAGGTATGCTCTTTCAAAGGGGCACATGCACCCCAATGTTATTGTTGATAGCACTTCTATCAACAATAGCCAAAGTATGGAAAGAGCCCAAATGTCAGTCAATGGATGAATGGATAAAGAATATTATATTTATATACAAATAAATTTATATATATAAATAGTTATATTATAATAAATTTATATATAAATATTTACATTATAATAAATTTATTTATAAATATATAAAATATGAATTATATATATTTATAAAAAAATTATATGTATATAAATATATATATAGGGGTATATATAATGGAGTATATTATATATATATATATATATATATATATATATATAATGGAGTATTACTCAGAAATCAAAAAGAATGAAATCTTGTCTTTTGCAACTACGTGGATGGAACTAGAGGGTATTATGCTAAGTGAAATTAGTCAGTCAGAGAGAGAAATCTCATATAACTTCACTCATATGAGGACTTTAAGATGCAGAAAAGAAGAATACAAGGGAAGGGAAGCAAAAATAATATAAAAGGAGGGAGGGGTACAATACATAAGAGACATTTAAATATGGAGAACAAACAGGGTTACTGGAGGGGTTGTGGGGGGGTGGATTAAATAGGTAAAGAGAATTAAGGAATCTACCCCTGAAATCATTGTTGCACTATATGCTAACTAACTTGGATGTAATTACATAAATAAAAATATTTTTAAAAATAAAAATAAAAAAATAATATCTACACATATGTAATATACATAATAAAGTAAAGTAATTATCACAATGATACTCTCTAGACATAATGAAAAGGTGGAAGACATGAAGGAGAGCCTAAACACAGAGGTAAGGAATAACATAGCTGAGATAATTGACTCAATAAATAAAAAAATAAAAAAAAAAGAAACATGCTTGATAGAATGAACAGCAGGCTGGAAGAATCCAAGAAACAAATCAGTGACATATAAAGGATCAAGCTGAACAAAAGAGAGAAAATAATTATAGAAAATCAGAATAGACAGTGACTTCAGTGACTCCATCATATGTAATAACAGTTGTATTAAAGGAATCCCAGAAAAAAAAAAAAGAAGAGAAAAGCAGTCAGAGAATATATATGAATAAATAATAGCTGAAAACTTCCTTAATCTGTGGAAGGAAAACTTCTGCACTGCAAAGGAAATGATCAACAAAATGAAAAGGCAACCAACGGAATGGGGAAACATATTTGCAAATGACATATTGGACAAAGGGCTAGTATCCAAAATCTATAAAGAGCTCACCAAACTCCACACCCGAAAAACAAATAATCCAGTGAAGAAATGGGCAGAAAACATGAATAGACACTTCTCTAATGAAGTCATCCAGATGGCCAACAGGCACATGAAAAGATACTCAATGTCGCTCTTCATCAGGGAAATACAAATCAAAACCACACTCAGATACCACCTTATGCCAGTCAGAGAGGCCAAAATGAACAAATCAGGAGACTATTGATGCTGGAGAGGATGTGGAGAAATGGAAACCCTCTTGCACTGTTGGTGGGAATGCAAACTGGTGCAGCCACTCTGGAAATCAGTGTGGAGGTTCCTAAAAAAAAATTAAAAATAAATCTACCCTATGACCCAGCAATAGCACTACTAAGAATTTACCCAAAGATACAGGAGTACTGATGCATAGGGGCACTTGTACTCCAATGTTTATAGCAGCATTCTCAACAATAGCCAAATTATGGAAAGAGCCTAAATGTCCATCAACTGATGAATGGATAAAGAAATTGTGGTTTGTATGCACAATGGAATACTACTTGGCAATGAGAAAGAATGAAATATGGCCTTTTGTAGCAACATGGATGGAACTGGAGAGTGTTATGCTAAGTGAAATAAGCCATACAGAGAAAGACAGATACCATATGTTTTCACTCTTATGTGGATCCTGAGAAACTTAACAGAAGACCATGGGGGAGGGAAAGGAAAAAAAAAGTTAGACAGGGAGGAAGCCAAACTATAAAAGACTCTTAAAAACTGAGAACAATCTGAGGGTTGATGGGGGGTGGGAGGGAGGGGAGGGTGGGTGATGGATATTGAGGAGGGCACCTGTTGGGATGAGCACTGGATGGTGTATGGAAAGCAATTTGACAATAAATTTCATATAAAAAAAAACAGCAAGGCAAAGAAAAGAGTAACAAACAAGGGAATTCTTGTAATGTTATCAGGGCGAGATTTACCAAGCCAGAAGGTAGTGACATGATATATTCAAAGTGTTGAATGGGAAAATCTGTAGCCCACAATACTCTCTCCAGAAGGGCTATCATCCATAATGGAGGAAGACATAAAGAGTTTCACATACAAGCAAAAACTAAAGGAGTTCATTACCACTAAACCAGCCCTGCAGGAAATATAAAAACAGACTATTTGGGTGAAAGAAAAGACTATAAGTGACAATATGAATGTAGGAAACACAAAAGCAGAAAAAAAATGAATATTTCTGTACAATATCTGTTAAGGAACTGAAAAATAAAAGGATATAAAATATAACACCATTTACCTAAAATGTGGGGAGGAAAAGAGTTTTTACTCTTTTAACTCCTTAAGGGTTCAAACATAAATGACCATCAGCTTAATATAAACTGCCATATGCAGATATTATATACAAACCTAATGTAATCACAAATCAAAAATCACTAATAAATAGGCAAAGAATATAGATAAAGGAATCCACTACACCCATAAAGTAAACTAGCAAAGTATTAAAGAAAGCAAGAGGAAAAAGAATTTGGGGAAAAGCAGAGGAAAAAAACCACAAAACTAGTAACAAACTAGAAATAAATACACATCTACCAACAATTTCTTTGAAAATAATGGAGTAAATGTTCAAATCAAAAACCACAGAGTGATAGAATGGATAAAAAGACAAGACCCATTTATACATTGCCTGCAGGAGACTCATTTTAGACCTAAAATCTGCAAAATGAAAGTGAGAGGATGGAGAAACATTTATCATGCAAATGGATGTCAAAAGGAAGCTGGAGTAGCAATAGTCATATCAGACAAATAGATTTGAAACAAAGACTTTAACAAGAGACAAAGAATACCATATAATAATAAAAAGGACAATCCAACAAGAAAATATGACAATTGTAAATATTTATGCACCCAACATGAGAGAAACCAAATACATAAAACAGTTAATAACAAACATAAAGGAACTAGTTGATGATAATACAATAATAATAGGAGACTTTAACATTACACTTATATCAAAGGATGTATTGTCTAGTGAGAAAATCAACAAGGTTTGAATGATACACTGCAACATATGGATTTAACAGATACATTCACAACATTCCATCCTAAAAGAGCGTAATACACATTCTTTTCAAGCGCACACTGGATATTTTCCAGAATAGACCACATATTAGGTCACAAAACAAGCTTAACAAAATTCAAGAAGTTTGAAGTCAGACCACGCACATTTTCTGACCATAATGTGATGAAACTTGAAGTCAACAGCAAGAAAAAATCTAGAAAGACCACAAATACATAGGGCTAAATTACATGCTATTAAACAATGAATGGGTCATCAGTAAATCAAACAAGAAATTTAGAAGTACATGGAAATAAAATGCAAACACAATTGTTGCGAACCTTTGAGATGCAGCAAAAACAATCTTAAAACAAAAGTATATAAGAATACAGACTTATGTTCAAGAAGCAAGAAAAATGTCAAATAGATAACCTAATCTTAACCTAAAGGAGTTAGGAAAAGAACAGCCAAAGCCTAAGACAGCAAAAGGAAGAAAATAATTAATACTATAGAAGAAATAAATTATCTGGAAACTAATAAAACACCAGAACAGATCAATGACACCAGTAGCTGCTTCTTTGAACAAATTAATGCAATATGTAAACCTTTAGCTAGAATTATCAAAACAAAAAGGAATAAGGAGATGGGGTCTGGGTGGCTCAGTGTGTTGAGTGTCTGACTCTTGATTTCAGGTCTGGTCATGGGATCGAGTTCCACGTTGGGCTCCAGGCTGAGCATGGAGCCTGACCCTCTACCCCCAGTCACATGCACTCTCTTTCTCTGAAACAAAACAAAACAAAAACAAAAACATAACAAAAAAAAATAGGAGAAAGTACTCAAATAAATAAAATCACAAGGAGAGACAAGAAAAATCCACTAGCACCACAAAAACACAATTAGAATATTATGAAAAAAGCTATATGCCAACAAGTTGTAAAAATGGGAAGAAATGGATGAATTTCAAGAACATATAGAGAAGGAGGGAAGATGGCGGTGTAGGAGGACGCTGGGCTCACCGCGCATCCTGCTGATCACTTAGATTCCACCTACACCTGCCTAAAGAACCCAGAAAACCGCCAGAGGATTAGCAGAACGGAGTCTCCGGAGCCAAGCGCAGACGAAAGGCCCACGGAAGAGGTTAGGAAGGGCGGCGAGGCGGTGCGTGCTCCACGGACTGGAGGGAGGGAGCCGGGGTGGAGGGGCGGCTCGCCGGCCAAGCAGAGCCCCCGAGTCTGGCTGGCAAAAGCGGAGGGGCCGGATGGACTGTGTTCCGACAGCAAGCGTGACTTAGCGTCTGGGAGGTCATAAGTTAACAGCTCTGCTCAGAAAGTGGGAAGGCTGGAGGACAAAGGGAGGGAGAGCTGCTGAGCCCCCGGACAGCAGAGCTCAGCTTGGCAGGGAACAAAGGCGCTCGCCAGCGCCATCTCCCCCGCCCATCCCCCAGCCAAAATCCCAAAGAGAACCAGTTCCTGCCAGGGAACTGGCTCGCTCCGAGCAAACACCCAACTCTGTGCTTCTGCGGAGCCAAACCTCTGGCAGCGGATCTGACTCTCTCCCACTGCCACAGGGCCCCTCCTGAAGTGGATCACCTAAGGAGAAGCGAGCTAAGCCTGCCCCTCTTGCCCCCGTGCACCTTGCCTACCCACCACAGCTAATACGCCAGATCCCCAGCACCACAAGCCTGGCAGTGTGCAAGTAGCCCAGACAGGCCACGCCACCCCACAGTGAATCCCACCCCTAGGAGAGGGGAAGAGAAGGCACACACCAGTCTGACTGTGGCCCCAGCGGTGGGCTGGGGGCAGACATCAGGTTTGACTGCGGCCCCGCCCACCAACTCCAATTATACACCACAGCACAGGGGAAGTGCCCTGCAGGTCCTCACCACTCCAGGGACTATCCAAAATGACCAAACGGAAGGATTCCCCTCAGAAGAATCTCCAGGAAATAACAACAGCTAATGAACTGATCAAAAAGGATTTAAATAATATAACAGAAAGTGAATTTAGAATAATAGTCATAAAATTAATCACTGGGCTTGAAAACAGTGTAGAGGAGAGCAGAGAATCTCTTGCTACAGAGATCAAGGGACTAAGGAACAGTCACGAGGAGCTGAAAAGCGCTTTAAACGAAATGCAAAACAAAATGGAAACGACGACAGCTCGGATTGAAGAGGCAGAGGAGAGAATAGGTGAACTAGAAGATAAAGTTATGGAAAAAGAGGAAGCTGAGAGAAAGAGAGATAAAAAAATCCAGGAGTATGAGGGGAAAATTAGAGAACTAAGTGATACCCTAAAAAGAAATAATAAACGCATAATTGGTATCCCAGAGGAGGAAGAGAGAGGGAAAGGTGCTGAAGGGGTACTTGAAGAAATATAGCTGAGAACTTCCCTGAACTGGGGAAGGAAAAAGGCATTGAAATCCAAGAGGCACAGAGAACTCCCTTCAGACGTAACCTGAATCGATCTTCTGCACGACATATTATAGTGAAACTGGCAAAATACAAGGATAAAAAGAAAATTCTGAAAGCAGCAAGGGATAAACGTGCCCTCACATATAAAGGGAGACCTATAAGACTCGTGACTGATCTCTCTTTTGAAACTTGGCAGGCCAGAAAGGCTTGGCACGATATCTTCAGTATGCTAAACAGAAAAAATATGCAGCCGAGAATCCTTTATCCAGCAAGTCTGTCATTTAGAATAGAAGGAGAGATAAAGGTCTTCCCAAACAAACAAAAACTGAAGGAATTTGTCACCACTAAACCAGCCCTACAAGAGATCCTA
Organism: Neofelis nebulosa; assembly: GCF_028018385.1. Lineage (NCBI taxonomy): Eukaryota > Metazoa > Chordata > Mammalia > Carnivora > Felidae > Neofelis > Neofelis nebulosa. The sequence continues at coordinate 156,763,868 of NC_080782.1, read as the reverse complement.
AGGCAGATCCTGTGAGACAAAGTACCAGAGACAACACTACAAGCATAAAACATACAGACATCACAATGACTCTAAACCCGTATCTTTCTATAATAACACTGAATGTAAATGGATTAAATGTGCCAACCAAAAGACATAGGGTATCAGAATGGATAAAAAAACAAGACCCATCTATTTGCTGTCTACAAGAGACTCATTTTAGATCTGACAACACCTTTAGATTGAGAGTGAGGGGATGGAGAACTATTTATCATGCTACTGGAAGCCAAAAGAAAGCTGGAGTAGCCATACTTATATCAGACAAACTAGACTTTAAATTCAAGGCTGTAACAAGAGATGAAGAAGGGCATTATATAATAATTACAGGGTCTATCCATCAGGAAGAGCTAACAATTATAAATGTTTATGTGCCGAATATCGGAGCCCCCAAATATATAAAACAATTACTCATAGACATAAGCAACCTTATTGATAAGAGTGTGGTCATTGCAGGGGACTTTAACACTCCACTTACAGAAATGGATAGATCATCCAGACACACAATCAATAAAGAAACAAGGGCCCTGAATGACACATTGGATCAGATGGATTTGACAGATATATTTAGAACTCTGCATCCCAAAGCAACAGAATATACTTTCTTCTCGAGTGCACATGGAACATTCTCCAAGATAGATCATATACTGGGTCACAAAACAGCCCTTCATAAGTTTACAAGAATTGAAATTATACCATGCATACTTTCAGACCACAATGCTATGAAGCTTGAAATCAACCACGGAAAAAGTCTGGAAAACCTCCAAAAGCATGGAGGTTAAAGAACACACTACTAACGAATGAGTGGGTCAACCAGGCAATTAGAGAAGAAATTAAAAAATATATGGAAACAAACGAAAATGAAAATACAACAATCCAAACACTTTGGGACGCAGCGAAGGCAGTCCTGAGAGGAAAATACATTGCAATCCAGGCCTATCTCAAGAAACAAGAAATATCACAAATACAAAATCTAACAGCACACCTAAAGGAAATAGAAGAACAGCAAAGGCAGCCTAAACCAAGCAGAAGAAGAGAAATAATAAAGATCAGAGCAGAAATAAATAATACAGAATCTAAAAAAACTGTAGAGCAGATCAACGAAACCAAGAGTTGGTTTTTTGAAAAAATAAACAAAATTGACAAACCTCTATCCAGGCTTCTCAAAAAGAAAAGGGAGATGACCCAAATAGATAAAATCATGAATGAAAATGGAATTATTACAACCAATCCCTCAGAGATACAAACAATTATCAGGGAATACTATGAAAAATTATATGCCAACAAATTGGACAACCTGGAAGAAATGGACAAATTCCTAAACACTCACACTCTTCCAAAACTCAATCAGGAGGAAATAGAAAGCTTGAACAGACCCATAACCAGCGAAGAAATTGAATCGGTTATCAAAAATCTCCCAACAAATAAGAGTCCAGGACCAGATGGCTTCCCAGGGGAGTTCTACCAGACATTTAAAGCAGAGGTAATACCTATCCTTCTCAAGCTATTCCAAGAAATAGAAAGGGAAGGAAAACTTCCAGACTCATTCTATGAAGCCAGTATTACTTTGATTCCTAAACCAGACAGAGACCTAGTAAAAAAAGAGAACTACAGGCCAATATCCCTGATGAATATGGATGCAAAAATTCTCAATAAGATACTAGCAAATCGAATTCAACAGCATATAAAAAGGATTATTCACCATGATCAAGTGGGATTCATTCCTGGGATGCAGGGCTGGTTCAACATTCGCAAATCAATCAACGTGATACATCACATTAACAAAAAAAAAAGAGAAGAACCATATGATCCTGTCAATCGATGCAGAAAAGGCCTTTGACAAAATCCAGCACCCTTTCTTAATAAAAACCCTTGAGAAAGTCGGGATAGAAGGAACATACTTAAAGATCATAAAAGCCATTCATGAAAAGCCCACAGCTAACATTATCCTCAACGGGGAAAAACTGAGAGCTTTTTCCCTGAGATTAGGAACACGACAGGGATGCCCACTCTCACTGCTGTTGTTTAACATAGTGCTGGAAGTTCTAGCTTCAGCAATCAAACAACAAAAGGAAATCAAAGGCATGAAAATTGGCAAAGATGAAGTCAAGCTTTTGCTTTTTGCAGATGACATGATATTATACATGGAAAATCCGATAGACTCCACCAAAAGTCTGCTAGAACTGATACAGGAATTCAGCAACATTGCAGGATACAAAATCAATGTACAGAAACCAGTTGCATTCTTATACACTAATAATGAAGCAACAGAAAGAAAAATAAAGAAACTGATCCCATTCACAATTGCACCAAGAAGCATAAAATACCTAGGAATAAATCTAACTAAATATGTAAAAGATCTGTATGCTGAAAACTATAGAAAGCTTATGAAGGTAATTGAAGAAGATATAAAGAAATGGAAAGACATTCCCTGCTCATGGATTGGAAGAATAAATATTGTCAAAATATCAATACTACCCAAAGCTATCTACACATTCAATGCAATCCCAATCAAAATTGCACCAGCATTCTTCTCAAAACTAGAACAAGCAATCCTAAAATTCATATGGAACCACAAAAGACCCCGAATAGCCAAAGTAATTTTGAAGAAGAAGACCAAAGCAGGAGGCATCACAATCCCAGACTTTAGCCTCGACTACAAAGCTTTCATCATCAAGACAGCATGGTATTGGCATAAAAACAGACACATAGACCAATGGAATAGAATAGAAACCCCAGAACTAGACCACAAAAGTATGGCCAACTAATCTTTGACAAAGCAGGAAAGAACATCCAATGGAAAAAAGACAGTCTCTTTAACAAATGGTGCTGGGAGAACTGGACAGCAACATGCAGAAGGTTGAGACTAGACCACTTTCTCACACCATTCACAAAAATAAACTCAAAATGGATAAAGGACCTGAATGTGAGACAGGAAACCATCAAAACCTTAGAGGAGAAAGCAGGAAAAGACCTCTCTGACCTCAGCCGTAGCAATCTCTTACTCGGCGCATCCTCAAAGGCAAGGGAATTAAAAGCAAAAGTGAATTACTGGGACCTTATGAAGATAAAAAGCTTCTGCACAGCAAAGGAAACAACCAACAAAACTAAAAGGCAACCAATGGAATGGGAAAAGATATTTGCAAATGACATATCGGACAAAGGGCTAGTATCCAAAATCTATAAAGAGCTCACCAAACTCCACACCCGAAAAACAAATAACCCAGTGAAGAAATGGGCAGAAAACATGAATAGACACTTCTCTAAAGAAGACATCCGGATGGCCAACAGGCACATGAAAAGATGTTCAACGTCCCTCCTTATCAGGGAAATACAAATCAAAACCACTCTCAGATATCACCTCACGCCACTCAGAGTGGCCAAAATGAACAAATCAGGAGACTATAGATGCTGGAGAGGATGTGGAGAAACGGGAACCCTCTTGCACTGTTGGTGGGAATGCAAATTGGTGCAGCCGCTCTGGAAAGCAGTGTGGAGGTTCCTCAGAAAATTAAAAATACACCTACCCTATGACCCAGCAATAGCACTGCTAGGAATTTATCCAAGGGATACAGGAGTACTGATGCATAGGGGCACTTGTACCCCAATGTTTATAGCAGCACTCTCAACAATAGCCAAATTATGGAAAGAGCCTAAATGTCCATCAACTGATGAATGGATAAAGAAATTGTGGTTTATATACACAATGGAATACTATGTGGCAATGAGAAAAAATGAAATATGGCCTTTTGTAGCCACGTGGATGGAACTGGAGAGTGTGATGCTAAGTGAAATAAGCCATACAGAGAAAGACAGATACCATATGGTTTCACTCTTATGTGGATCCTGAGAAACGTAACAGAAACCCATGGGGGAGGGGAAGGAAAAAAAAAAAAGAGGTTAGAGTGGGAGAGAGCCAAAGCATAAGAGACTGTTAAAAACTGAAAACAAACTGAGGGTTGATGGGGGGTGGGAGGGAGGGTAGGGTGGGTGATGGGTATTGAGGAGGGCACCTTTTGGGATGAGCACTGGGTGTTGTATGGAAACCAATTTGACAGTAAATTTCATATATTAAATAAATAAATAAATTTTAAAAAAATAAAAAATAAATAAAAAAAGAACATATAATGTACCAAAAATGAAAAATAAAGAAATAGAACATTTGAACATACTGATAACTAGCAAAGAAATTGGATCAGTAATCAAAAATCTGCGAACAAACTGTAGTCCAGGGTGAGATGTCCTCCCAGGTAGATTTTACCAAACATCTTTTTTATGTTTATTTATTTATTTTTGAGAGAAAGAGAGCAGGGGAGGGTCAGAGAGAAAGAGATAGAGAAATTGAATCTCCAGCAGTCTCTGTGCTGAGAGCACTGAGCCCAATGCAGGGTTTGAACCCACGAATTGTGAGATCATGGCAGCAGCTGAAATCAAGAGTAGAATACTTAACTGACTGAGCCACCCAGCCGCCCCTCTGTCAAACATTTAAAGAGATATCTATTCTCAAATGATTCCAAAACGTATAAAAGGAAGGAAAACTTCCAAACTCATTCTTTGAGGCGAGCATTACCCTGATACAAAGCCAGAAAAAGATTCCTATAAAAAAAACTACAGGCCGATATCCCTGATGAATATAGATGCAAAAATCCTCAACAAAATACTAGCAAATTGTATTCAACAATACATTAAAAAGTAGGCTTTATTCCTGAGCTGCATGGGTGGTTCAATATTTGCAAATCAATGAACATGATATATCACTTCAATAAGAGAAAGGATAAGAACCATACGATTATTTCAATAGATGCAGACAAAGCATTTGACAAAGTACAACATCCCTTCATGATAAAACATCTCAACAAATTAGGTTTAGAGGGAACATAACATAATAAAGGCCATCCATGAAAAACCCACAGTTAATATCATCATAAATGAAGAAAACCTGAGAGCTTTGACTCTATGGTCAAGAACAAGACAGAGATGTTAATTATCTCCACTGTTATTTAACATAGTACTACATATCCTAAGCCATGGAATCAGACAACAAAAAGAGATAAAAAGAATCTAAATTGTCAAAGAAGAAGTCAAATTTTCACTTTTCCCAGATGACTTGACTCTCCACCAATAAACTGCTAGAACTGATATACAAATGTAATAAAGTTGCAGGATACAAAATCAATGTACAGAAATCTTTTGCATTTATATACACAAATAATGAAGCAGCAGAAAGAGAAATTAAGATATCAACCCCATTTACAACTGCATCAAAAACCGTAAGACCCCTGGGAATAAACCTAACCAAAGATGTGAAAGATCTGTACTCTGAAAACTATAAAACATTGATGAAAGGAATGAAGATGACACACAAAAAATGGAAAGGCATTCTTTACTCATGGATTGAAGTAACAAATATTGTGAAAATGTCTATACTGACCACAGCCACCTACACAATTAATGCAATCTGTATCAAAATACCAGCAGCATTTTGGATATAGAAAGAACAAACAATCCTAAAATTGGTACAATACCACAAAAGACTCTGAATAGCCAAAACAATTTCAAAGAAGAAAAGCAAATCCACAAGCATCACAATTCTGGACTTCAGGTTATATTAAAAAGCTGTAGTAATAAAAACAGTATGATCCTGGCACAAAAATGACACATAGATCAATGAAAAAGAATTAAATACCTACAAATTAATCCTCAACCATATGGTCAATTAATCTTCAACAAAGCAGGAAATAATTTCCAATTGGAAAAACACTCTTCAAAAATAGTGTTGGGAAAACTGAACAGCAACATGCAAAAGAATGAAACTGGGCCGCTTTCTTACACCATACACAAATATAAATTCAAAATGGATTAAAGACCTAAAAGTGAGACATGAAATATAAAAAGCTGGGAAGACAACGCAGACAGTAACCTCTTGACATCAACCACAGCAATTTTTTTTTCTAGTTATGTCCCCTAAGGCAAGGGAAACAAAAACATAAACAAGCTATTGGGACTTCATTTAAAAAAAAAATCTGCACAGTGAAGGAAACAATTAAAGCCAAAAGGAACCTATGGCATCGGGGAGTATATTTGCAAATGACATATCTAATAAATGATTAGTATCCAAATTTTTTGAAGAACTTATAAAACTCAACACCCAAAAGACACATAATCTAATTTAAAAATGGGCAGAAGACATGAATAGATATTTTTCCAAAGAAGACATCCAGATGGCCAACAGACACATGAAAAGATTCTCAACATCACTCATAAACAGGGAAATACAAATTAGAACTACAATGAGATATCATCTCACATCTGTCAGGATGGCTAAAATCAATAACACAAAAAACTACATGTGTTGGCAAGGATACAGAGAAAAGGGAACCCTCTTGCACTATTGATGAATGCAAACTTGTGTATTCACTGTGGAAAACAGTATGGAGATTCTGCAAAAAGTTAATAACATAACTACCCTACAAACTAGCAATTGCACTACTAGGTATTTACCCCAAAAACAGAAAAAAATGCTACTTTAAAGGCATATAGGCACTGATGTTTTTAGAAGCATTTTATGCAATAGCGAAATTATGGAAACAGCACAAGTGCCCATTGACTGATTAACAGATAAAGAATATATATATATATATATATATATATATATATACATGTACATAAAAAATAATGTTGTTGCCATTTGCAATGACATGGATGCAGCTAAAAAATATTTTGCTAAGTGATTTCAGTCAGAGAAAGACAAATACCATATTATTCCACTTATATGTGGAATTCAAAAACAACACAAGGGAGTAAAAGGAAAGAGAGAGAGAGGCAAACCAAGAAACAGACTCTTAGCTATAGAGAATCAACTGATACTTACCAGAGGGGAGGTAGGTGGAGAGATGGGTTAAATAGGTGATGGGAATTAAGGGAAACACTTGTTGTGATGACACTAGGTGTTGTATTGAAGTTTGAATTCCTATATTGTAGACCTGAAACTAATATAACACCATATGTTAACTAATTGGAATTTGCTAATAAATTTAAAATAGTGCTATCCCACTTCGGGGTAGCTAAAGGAAATGAAATTTGGTTCAGAGATATGTACAATCCCATGTTCACTGAAGCATTATTCACAATAACCAAGATATGGAAACATCTTAAGTATTCATTACAGGTGAACAAAGAAAAAAATGTCATAAGGTGTTTATTATTCAATCTTAAAAATTAAGTAAATCCTGCCATTTGCAACAACATGAATACACAATAGGACATTATACTAATAAAATAAACCAGATACACAAAGACAAATATGCATAATTTCATTTATATGTACAATCTAAAAATAGTAAAACTCATAGAAGCAGAGGGTTTAATGATGGTTCCAGGGTCTGGAAGAAGGGTGAAGATGTTTATCAAAGGGTACAAAGTTTCAATTATGCAAGATGAATAAGTTCTGGAGATCTAATGTACAGCAATTATGACATGAGTTAACAAACTGTATTATGTACTTGAAATTTGCTAAAGGGTAGATCTTAAGTATTCTTTTCATACTCACAAAAAAATGGGAACCATGTTAATTTATGATTATATTAATCAACTTGATTGTGGTGTTTATTTAACAATGTATACATATGTGAAGTCATCAAGTTGTACAACTTAAATATGCACTATTTTTGTTTGTCAATAATACTGCAATAAACCTGGAAAAATTCATTTTTTTAAAAACATTCTCATTTATTAAAAAGAAATCTCATGTTCTCCTCACATTAAAAAAAATGGGGGTCCTCATATATTTCTGGTGGTAATATAAAATGTTGCAGCTGCTGTGGAAAATTGTTTGGTATTTCTCAAATGTTAAACATAGAATTACCAAATGATCCAGCAATTGCAGTCTTAGATATATACCCAAAAGAACTGAAAATAAGAACTCAGATACTTCTATGCCTTTGTTCATAGCAACGTTATTCAGTAGTCAGAAGATTGAAAGGACCTGATAGTCCATCAACAGATGACTAGAAAAACAAAATGTGGTACAGACATACAAAAATGTGGTAGAGTATTATTTGCCTTTAAAAAGGATGAAATTCTAATACATACTACAACATGGATGAAACTTGAAAACAAGCAAAGTGTAATAAGCTAGGCATAGAAGGACAAATATTGTATGATTTTGTTTTTATAAAGCATCTAGAATAGGCAAATTCATAGAGTCAGAAAGTAGAACAATGTTTATAGAGGGACCAAGATGAGGGAAAAATTGGGAGTTATTGCAGTTTTCACATGGGATGATGAAAATATTTGGAAATGGTAGTAATGATTTCAAAACATTGTGAATGTAATTGATGCCACTGAATTGTGCATTTTAATATGGTTAAAATGACAGTTTTATGTTATATATATTTTACTACATTAAAGATATTATAACAAGTAGCACTGTATCTTATATCAGTCTCCAGTGGCATTATGTTTAGTAATTCTTGAGCACTTATGTATCTAACTGTGAACAGGATATATATATAATATTAATTCTTCCATTCTATGAGCATTGAATCTTTCCATTTGTTTGTGTCATCTTCAATTTATTTTATCAATATTTTATAGTTTTCAGAGCATAGGTCTTTCATCTTCTTTGTTAAATTTATTCCCAAGTATTTTATTCCTTTTGGTAAAACTGCAAATTGTATTTTTGTAAACTTTACTCTTTGTTACTTTGCTATTAGCATATAGAAATGCAACAGATTTTGCATATTATTTTTTTTTCCTACAACTTACTGAATTTATTTGTTTGTTCTAGTAGTATTTTGGTGGAATCTTTAGGATTTTCTAGTGTGGTATCATATTATCTGCAAATAATGACAATTTAACTTCTTTACCTTTTTGATACATTTTACTTCTTTTGTTTGTCTCATTGCTGTGGTAGGTCTTTCAATACTATATTGAATAGAAGTGGTATGAGTGGATATCTTTGTCCTGTTTCTGATCTTAAAGGAATAGTTCTTAGCTTTTCTTCACTGAGTAGGTTAGATGTAGATTTATCTATATAGTCTTTGTTATGGTGAGATAGAGTTCTTCTAAACCCACTTTGTTGAGTGTTTTTATCATGAATGGATGCTGAACTTTGTCAAATGCTTTTTTCTGCATCATAATGATCATATGATTCTTATCTTTCCTTTTGTTAAATGATGTATCACATTGATTGCAGTAAGTTGTTAAATAAAAGGTACAATCAAAAAAAGATTCAGAGTACACTTATCTCCATAAGCACTGAGAAATATATAGAATTGTGAAATCTTTATATTTCATTCCTGAAACTAATATAACAGTATATTAATTATATTTGAATAAAATAAATAAATAGTGAGGTTTTTTTGAGAGAAAGAAAATAAGAGATGAATTCTCTATCAGGTGCTTAGGTACTTATAAAGAGAGAATAGGGTCCCTGTGTGACTCAGTTAAGCATCCAACTCTTGATTTCGGCTCAGGTCATGATCTAATGGTTCATGAGATTGAGCCCCTTCATTGGGCTCCATGTTGACAGTGAATCCCTGCTTGAGATGCTCTCTCTCTCACCCCCCCCCCCGCCCTTCCCTGCTTTCTCATTCTCTCTCTCTTTCTCAAAAATAATAAGTAAACTTTTAAAAAGAGAGAGAGAAGATAATAACCACATAATTAAATATACATTTTTAAAAAAGAAATAACAGGTGTTGGTGAGAATTTGTAGAAAAAAGAACCCTTATGTACTTTGATGGAAATGTAAATTGGTACAGCCATTATGCAAGAGTATAGAAAACCCTTAAAATTTGGGGGCACCTGGGTGGCTTAGTTGGTTAGGCATCCGACTCTTGATTTCAGCTCAGGTAATGATCTCACAGTTGTTAAGATCAAGCCCCACATCAGGCTCTACACTGAGCGTGGAGTCTGCTTAAGATTCTCTCTCTCTCTCTCTCTCTCTCTCTCTCTCTCTCTCTCTCTCTCTCTCTCTCTCCTTTTCCCCTCTCCCCTGCTCACATTCTCTCTCTCTCTCTCTCTCTCTCTCTCTCTCATACAAAAAAATAGAATTTCCTTTAAAAATTAAAAATAGAACTACCATATGATCCAGTAATTCCATTACTAGGTATTCACCCTCCAAAAGTGAAAACATTAATTCAAAAATATATATGAACCTCTGTGTGTTTTGCAGCATTATTCACAGTAGCCAAAATATGGAACAATTCAAGCATCCATCAATAGATGAATGGACAAAGATGTGAGATGTACATATACATACAACACACAATGGAGTATTACCCAGGCATAAAAAATAATGAAACCTTCCTATTTGCAACAACATAGATGGACCTAGCAGGTCCATGGAGGATATAATGCTAAGTGAAAAAAATCAGTCAGAGAAAGACAAACCATGTGATTTCACTCTTATATGGAATTAAACAAAACAATTTAAAAAAAAAAAGAAAAAAGAGGTAAAAAAAAAAAACCACTCTTAAATGTAGAGAACACATTGTGGTTGTCAGAGAGGAAGAAGGGTGGGGATGGCAAAATAGATGAGCACTGAGAAATGCATAGAATTGTTGAATCATTATACTGTACACTTAAGACTAATATGACACTACATGTTAATTATACTTCATTTTTTTAAAAAAATCACTTGATTATCCATATGAAAGCATCAATATATATTGAGTTTTCTGATTATACAGGTGCCCCAGGAGGGCCTTGGAACTATGTGTTCAGTTCCTCAGGTCCTCAGTGGTGCTGGCTCCCAGGGGCATGCTCTAATAATGCCCTCCACACCATGATTCTCAGTGGAAGCTGATTATCTTGAATTTGTGCTGCCTACTCAGGGAATATTTCTGTGTCTCAGAGCCACCCTCCAGGTGTAGTCCAGCAGCACGGGCTAGGAGGGAGTGCTCTAAAGTCACCTCATGACTTCTCCAAAAAGCACACGGTTCAGAAAGCTGGACATGTCCATGGGTCTGTGTGCATTATGATTCAACTTCCCTCATTCATTTTATCAAAGACCAGACAGAAGTGACAGGTTCTGTCAGTTCTCTGTAGACACAGCCTGAACCACCATGGAAAATTCACTTTTCTGGGGTTTAGTCCTCTCACCATTAATTCAAAGTCTGGAGAGCAATTTCATACAAATAAAAATAATTATCTGAACTCTCTCCAATAAGACAGTGTGAAAATCAGCTTTAAGTTTTCCTCAATTCCTTAGGGATGAGATAGAGCCAAAACACCTTTTGTGGCAGATTATAACTAGAGTTAAGTCCAGATAAACAGACTGACATTTTAAATATTGTTAATGATTGAATGAATGAAAATAATCAATGTACATTATATTTACTATTTAATAAGTATTATGGTAATAATAATGGAAATAAAAGGTGAAAGAATAACCCATCACTCATCATCTCAAGATTTAAATCCTCTTCCATATCTTTTCTGTATAAAATATGCAATTTTTATCATTGCAATTATAGTTTCATATTCTGCTTTATGGTTTCATTATTTTCATAAGATTCCTTTCACATTGCTAGATATTTTAAGTATATGTCATTTTCAAATGATTAATGATGCTCCATGGGGTGAACCTAACAAAATTTGTTTACTTATTTCCCTATAGCTAGGCATTTGTTTTATCCCATTTTGTACTAATTTAGGCTAAGCTATATGGACTATATTTATGCACATAACTTTACCATCCTTATTAATAATTTATTTAGCATAAATTTCCAGAAATGAAACTAATGGATCAAAATGTTTTGTGAATGTTATGTTAATTTACACAGCTACAAGCAAAATTTGAATGTGTACACAAAATTTATGTGTGTACAATATTGGCTTAGATATTTAAAAAACAGTACTTGGGGGTTGTTCCATCTGCAGGCTTATTTGAAAGATCAGGACTGTTCCAGCTGTCTACTGTTTTGATGGGTTTGATGGACCTGAACATTCCAGCTCTTAAACTAGTCAGCTGAACTCAGAATGAAATGATTACTCTTGAAAACTCTCAATTCTTCACTAATCATTTGAGTAAGTGGTTTTCATTGTTGGTGGTGATGTAGTGGTAAAATATGTGTTTTCTGATTTGGTTTGGAAATGCAAACCCAGTGAAAAATCCCCAAGACATTCTAGAGTCAGTTAGTGGAAAACACACCTCTAACCAAATGAGGCTTTGGGGAACGACATTCCTTGCTTAAAATCCTGGCTCTGCCTCCTGCTGATAGTGCAGGCTTGAGAAAGTTGCTTAAACTTTCCAGGCCTCCATGTTACCCACAGATGTAATAACCCATACTTCTTTATGGTTGGTGTAAGCATGTAAAAATCATGGCTCAATGACTGACACATGGCTCAATGACTGACAATGACAATGACTGTGACTGAAGTGCACAACAAATGGTAGTTATTAATATTATTGGCGTCCAGAATAATAATAGAAGTGATCAAAAGGCTTATAATGTATATTTTAAAATATCATGGTGACAAAAATATTTCAATGTGTATAAAAAATATGAGAAACACTGTATTTTATATAGGAATGTTCAGTTACTCACCTGTGAAGAAATCCAGTAGTAATTAATGTAAGAGTGTAGACATAGGTTCAGAAACCTGGCAATGCAAAAATGGGATAAGGACAATTGGAATAAGTACAAGTAATAAAGCAAATAATCAGGGACATATATAGGCTACCATAAGCTAAATAAGCCAAATTATGCAATGGAAGAATTAAAAACAAAAACAAAAAACTTGAAATTCAAAAGTGCAGAAGTCACCATTGTTTCTCTCAACATCAAAAATGATTTAGGCATTGTGTTTAATTTAGGCAACCAAAACATACAGATATTATAAAGAAATTAAGGTTTATTGAGGTGAGTAGGAATGTGTTGAAGGACAATGGAAAAAAGGCTTGCAAAGACAAGGTTTAAAATGTATTGGTGTTCAATGTCAGAAGACAGAAGCTGACTTTGTTACTCCCTCCTAAGCCGATCTGTCCTATTAAGATCAAAGCAGGGAATATAAAAGTAATGGAGAAAGCAAGACTATGGCTGGATAATATTCCACTGTATATATAAACTGTTTTTTTAATCCTTTTATGATAGGAAAAGATAGTATTCAAGAGGCAGAAAGGGAAAGGATAGGACCTGAGGGAAAGGGAAACGATAGGGTCCCTGCGTGGGGAAAAACACATATTTGTAATAATTTTGGGAGGTCCCACACAGAAAAATCTCTCAGGCTTAAGATTCCTCTTAAAAATGTAACAGACATCTGGGGTACCTGGGGGGTTCAATCTCTTAAGTGTCCGACTTCGGCTCAGGTCATGATCTCGCAGTTCGTGGGTTGGAGCCCCGCAACGGGCTCTGTGCTGAGTGCTTTCTCAGAGCCTGGAACCTGCTTCAGATTTGGTGTCTCCTCTCTCTGCCATTCATGCTCTGTCTCATTGTCTCTCAAAAATAAATAAATGTAAATTAAAAAAAATAAAAATTAAAAAAAAAGAATGTAACAGACATCACCTACTCCTCCTCAGGTTCCCCTCAGGAATTTGACAGTCAAAATACCATTAAAAAAGTAAACCATACAAAACAGAAAAGACTCATAAGTATTGAGAACAAACTGAGGGTTGCTAGAGGGGTTGTGGGAGGGGGGATGGGCTAAATGGGTAAGGGTCATTAAGGAATCTACTCCTGAAATCATTGTTTCACTATATGCTAACTAATTTGTACATAAATTTTAAAAAATTAAAATTAAGAAAAAAAGTAAACCATAAAACTTGTGCTATGTGAGGGACAGTATGACCAGTCTGACTCCTCACACAATGGAGTCGAGCCAATCAGGAATGGACAACCCAGCACCTAGGGCTATCCAGCCAGTAAGGGTAGAACCTGAGAAAGAACAAGGGGTAAGGAGGTCTGACCATAACCTTATAAAGCAAGGACCTTTTACTATAGTCTTCAGCCATTCACTTTTGAATGTCCCCTCTCTGTAAAGAGAGCTTTCCTACTATTCTTCCTTTCTGATCTTATACTCTAATAAACTTCTGCCTGCTGCTCATTCTGTGTCCACCTCTTCATTGTCAAAGTGGTGAGACTATGAACCCCAGGGGCTAGAGGTAAAAAATCCTGCAACACTTTCATTCAATGGACACTCAGGTTGTTTTCATATGTTTGCTATTGTGAAGAACACTGCAATGAACACAGAGTGCAAGCATCTGTTCAAGATCCTAACTTCAATTCCTTTGCATAAATACCTAAAAATGGCATTGCTGGGTCATAGGAGCTGGGAGTATGAATGGAGAGATGGGGCACAAGATTTTGGTTATTCATGATTAATAAATTCTGGAGTTCTAATGTGTAACATGGTCACTATAGATAACAATCCTGTTACCTGGCTAATTAGCTTGATTGTGGTGATTATTTCACAATGTACACATATATCAAATAATCAAGTTGTGCACCTTAAATAATATAATAAATTTTGAAAAGACTGTGGCTGGACATAACAGCCAAAGGAGACTCTGGAATGCACCAAAACAGCCCCCTCTTAAGGTAGCTTGGGTTTCCACGTGCAGAGAACTGAATCATATGATTTTGTGGTATATTGTCTCATGATTCCTCCCAGACTAGAACAGCTCAAAGATATAGTCCATAACTCCCACAATATAAGCCCACTCTTGGAGATACTAGTAAGCATTGTTGGATTAAAAAAAAAAAAAAGAGTAGGATCACATATGAAAAACAGAGATACCATGTGAAAAGCAACAAACAGACTTCCCTGATTTAGTTGTAGACTAGTCTTAAACATAAGTCATGTACATGTAGGTTATTCAGTGGGATTATTCAGTGGATAGAGAGCAGCATGCATGAAGCCTGTTAATCACTGTTATCTCACTTATAGTTCCTTTGATCTCGGGTTACATCATGATGATGGAGACTGAGAATAGCTGAGGCTGAGGATAGAAGAACCACAATAAAGTAGAAAGAAATATGAGGGAATAGAGAAAACATACCAATGAAAAGCTGACTTCATGATCTTAGCTATGGTGATGCCCACAGCACTTTAAATATGAAGGGAAGTTTGACAATGAGGCAGACAAAAAGATCATGAACTTTTGGAAAATAAATTCATATTATTTCATTTCCCACTCAAAATTCATGGTGACATCAGTGTGCATAGATACAACAGTTGCTGGTTGTACTTTTTCTGTGTCCTAAACAATAAATGAGACCTATCTCTGAATAGTATAAAATATATTACAAAATACGGTCCACATCCAATATCTCATTACCTGATTACTTCATTTTTTCTTTAGTCAACTGTACATCAGAGAGTCAACTGTTTACTGCTGCCAGTTGAATATGCACAGATTACAAAGACTATTGTGCTCTCACAGTTTATAATTTTAATTAATACAACAACAAAGTAAAGTGAATATTATTATTCCATATTGTTATCTCTACTGTTAGAACAATACAGCAGTGGTCAGAAAATCACAGAAAATAGTCTGACAAGGCCTATGCTTGATGAAGAAAAAAGATTCTTTATCTATGGTCCTTAGCTTACACACTCTCCAGGACTATTTGAGCACTTGGAACCTTGGTACAGGTAAGACCTCAATATATAAATGATAAAAAAAGAAACACAATAGTTGCTATTAGATCTCTTAGGATCAAAAGCAGAATGTTCCATAAGTAACTTCCATCTTTAAGAGTCAGAAGATCAATAATGCATCAGGACATGATAAGTGGTAAATAAGTATGTTTTGAATGAGTAAAAGCAAGAATGAATAAATAAAAATTCCTCAGCAACAATATAGGTTTAGGTCTGGTTCAAAAATAAAGTTGTCAGATTTGGGAGCCTTTACTGAACATAAACTCAGTGCTCCTGAGCAAGATGCTTTTCTTTTGAAGTCTCAATTTTTATGTCTGCAAAATGGAATAATAATATTCACCGTACTTTGTTGTTGTATTAATTGAAATTATAAATTCTGAGAGCACAACAGTCTCTATAATCTGTGCATATTCAATTGATGTACAATCTGATGTACAATTGCCAAAAGAACAAACTGAAGTAATCAGGGAATGAGATATTGTATGTGGACCGTATTTTGTAATATTTTTTATACTATTCAGAGATAGGTTCTCATTTATTGTTTACAGCACAGATATCTGATGATTTTTTTGAGAAATAAACCAATTTCATTGTTTTCACTCAACTAAATCCAAAATGTCAATTCATTAGGCTTGTGTAGACACAAACACCAAACAGTCATGTTGTGGGGGTCTGTGCATATTAACATGACCTAAATTCCCACATATATATCTAGGGCTAGCAGAGTGCACATAGTACATGCTGGCCACATGGTAGACCATGGAGGTCACAGGCTTCACTATGACACAGACTTGGGATCACACCCCAAGATGATCTTCAACACTAAGCTGGTTAACCTTCTGAACTTCTATTTTTTATGTGTAAAATAATGATTTAGTATCTCTTTTATTATATAAGGATAAAATGAGATAATGTGTAAAGTGTTTAATGCAAAATGAGAGATAAAAAAATATTAGTTTGATTCCCACTCTGATTACTCTTAGAATTGAGGAATAAAAACCTATTGCCATAGGACACAAAATAACTATAACTAAAATCAACTTCAGTAGATATTTTGAAGGAAGGGAAGGCAGTAGGGAAGGAGGGAGAAAGAAGGGAAGGAAGCAAGGAAGGAAGGGAGGAAGGAAGAGAGGAATGAAGGAAGGAAGGGAGGAAGGAAGGATGCTTCTCCACATCGCTAACTGCTGACTAGGGAGCAGTTTTCCCTAGACACAGAGATGACGTTATGTTGATCTAACCAATGATATCTAAGGCCTCTCACAAATACCCTTTGTATATAAGGCTTTGAAATAATAGTGTGGGGACCCTGGAGCTCCTGCAGACATAGCATTATGGCTGAGGAAGTATTCATGTGTTTTTCCATAGAAGCCATCATTTGTCCAGAAACCAAGAACTTTATCTCAGCCCTTGATACTTGTGCTTATTTGGAATTCTTTTCAGTCTATATCATGTCTCCTTTTTGAAGCCATTTAATTGCCTACACAATTTCCTAAGAAATATTTAGGAGCCCGCAAGGAGAGAATCACTGGTTCTCAGTTTTGGGAAACATCCTGTCCCACTTCAGGGCCTCAAGTGTCCACACAGGTAAGGAGCTTGTTCCCCTATTTGTAAAGAATATCAAAGAATGAAGAGCCACAATCTTCATCAATCAGCTATTTTAGAAGAAAACAAACCTTCTCTGCTAGGACATCCTTCCTGTAACCCATCTCATTTTATATTCATTAATCATAGGGACTTTGTTAAAGTGCTAGTGGGGGAGAACTAAGAAGTGTGGTTAATTGCCCTTCACCTTCTTTTCTCTTGATCATATATAAGAAGTTTCTTTAAATGTTTCCCTCTAGATTTTATTTGAGCAGAGTGTATAAATTACTTGGATTGTAGTTAAAGTAGGTCTACTAACTGGCATTTCTACAATTAATTAGTTGAGTTACACTGGCATTTGGTGGCCAGTTGCACAGCACTGTTGAAAAGGTGGGATTTCAGAGAACTATAAGAATGTTGTCAAAACAAAATGACATGGCACAACCAGTAGTAGCTTCTGGTCAGACTGAATTTGAACCCTTCAGTCTTGTATTTGTTATCTCTGAATCTTGGCTTTTTACTCTGTAAAATGAAGATAATAATACCTAGAACACATGCATTTAGCACACTGAACACAATCCTGGCACATAGTAAAATAGTGGGTAGAAATATTAAAGCCATTTGTATATCTAGATGAAATCCCAATGCTGTGTTAAGCGGTGGAACAAAGAGATTTTTACCTCTCCCCAACCACTCCTCCCTGGCCTGTTTTAACAGCTGACAAAACTGCTCACAGGTCAGTCACTCTCATTGTCTCCCTTGCACTGAGTCCATATTTTAGCCATGAACATCAAACAAGTCTGCAGAACTTTGGAAGTTTCATCAATAAAATAGTCCAATAGCAAGAAACCGCAGAGTGGCAGTTTTTCCTTCATAGAGTCTGAGCCACATCCAGGAGCCACCACCACCCCTGTGTTATAAAAGAAAAACACCCGCCAGTGCTTCTGTGTATGTCTTGCAAATCTAAATACTCATCAGAAGAATTGACTGTGCCAAGTTTGTCCATTGTTTAGGAAACACCCGACCATGTCTGTTTGGCTCCTATAAAACCAAGCTTAAGATTGTTTTAATGCTCTAAATAAACGTGAATTTTCACTACATCAAAAGCTCCTCCTTTAGTCAATTGTATGAGCTTTGGCCTTTCCCTTCACTTCTATCATGAGTCTTGTTCATTCACTTAATCATTCAACAACCTCATGCAGCTGCCACAATATGCACTATTCATCTTACTGCTCCATGGGGTACAGAATAAAAATACCCTCAGGTAACATAAATTTAGGCCATAATTGCCTAGGAAGCCAACACAGTTAAGGAGCAAACTTTTCCAATCTTGGCACTATGGATGTTTTGGGCTGGTTAATTTTCTGTTTGGGGGCTATCCTGTGCACTATAGGATGTCTAGAAGTATTCCTGGCTTCTCCCCACTATATGCCATCCCTACTTCTGAGTTGTGACAACCAAAAATGTCTTCAGCCACTGACAAATATCCCATGGGTGAGGGGGAAATCACTCTGGTCGAGAACCTCTGTGCTACAGAATAGTGGTTCTCAAACTTGAGCAAACATTGGACCAATTGGAGGTCTTGTTAAAATAGAGTTCTGAGCCACCACCCAGAGTTTCTGATTTGATAGGTCTGTGCGAGGCCTGAGAATTTGCATTTTGAAGAGGTGGCTGATCCATTTTTCTCTAAGGAGACCTAGGTGTTAGCCATTGGCATATTTGTTATTCCTCTGCCTGTGAAATCCTTATTCAATGGTTTCCAGATTTGTCTGATTAGAATCACCTGGAAACCTTTTAAACCTTCCAAAGACCTAGCCATAACCCAGACCAATTAAATCACTAATTCAGAAGATGGGGCACATACATCAATATTTTTGAAGCTCCTTAGATAATTCCGATGTGCAGATTTGGGGACCAAATATAAATGCCATTACCTCATCTGTGATTTGAAGTTTTGGGGCTAAGTAGCTTATGGCTGCAGCTCACCCTAATTATTGTAACTGTGGCTAAGTCACGCTGTAGAAAACAGGACTCTAGGGGGAAATGAGAAGCTATTAGGGGTGCCTTGTTGAATGGAGATGGATTATGGCCTCAGATTTCACAGCTTTCTATATGGACTCCCCAAGGGTCTGTTTCAGTTTCTGAGCCACAAGCTCGAGCCCAGGAAGGACATGAAGAAGGAGAAAAGTCAATAAGAGACTGAGCCTTCTAATGGAGACTGCACATTGGGACAATGTGAGGTGAGTGAGAGAAAGATGAGAGGTCGAGAGATAGGGAAGTAATTTAAAAACTTCACCCCCATTTATGCAGCCCCACAATTGGCAACGGGCAATTCCACAACTTGTCTTCTGTCAAATTTTCCAGCATTTAAAATCTCTGACAATCTGAAAGTTGTTTGATTTTTGTTTTTGTTTTTCAACACTATCTTTCTCCATAAATGAGAGGTTTTAAATTGTAAAAATCATTGTGTGCTCTACTTTAAAAGAAAAAAAGTGGGCGACTGGGTGGTTCAGTTGGTGAAGCATCTGACTTCAGCTCGGTCATGATCTCACAGTTTGTAAGTTCGAGCCCCATGTTGGGCTCTGTGCTAACCGCTCAGAGCCTGGAGCCTGTATTGCCCTCTCCCTCTCTACCTCTCCCCAGCTTGTTCTCTCTCTCTCTCTCTCTCCAAAATAAATAAATAAACATTTTTTTTAAAAAAAGCAGTTAAACTGTAGGGGAATAGAAAAAAAAAAACATACCAGTAAGAAAAGTCATAGGGAGAGAGAATGAAGACTAGGTCTAGATATACCCAACAACACAAAATGTGTTGTTTACATTGAAGATTTCTTTTTTGTTCATTCTAGTGGTTTTCCTATGCCTACTGGGTACTAGTTCACATCTAAGTAAGCTAGAGGTGGCAGGAATAGAAAAACATATCCTCTTCCTCCTGAGAATAGTCTAAAAGAAAAGGAACCATCCTAAAAATTTATTGAGACACACATGTGCACACACATGCACTTTATACACTGCAATGCAGATGGGTATGTGTGTTAATATTGAAAAAACTGCCATGAAAAGAAAAATCAATAATGTCAGAACAAAGAATAATTTCTAAGAATAATTGCTTATGCACAGCTCCACAAAGTGGGTGTTAAATTCAATTGGCCATACCAAAAGACAGCCATAGAGGTAATAGTGTGTATGTGGGCAATCACACATCCGGGACCATATGAGCTGACTTCTGTGGAGAAATATACTCTGTGGCCAGAGTCCTTAGTCACAAGTAATACCCAGTGTAGGTGGAGAGATCCAGTGTTCATGGGAGGAGCTCTTCCCATCACAACAAACACAACCCCTTCCAAGGTTTCTGAGAACAAAATCTATGGAAGGGAAATTTCCAAGCAAGATGCATTAGGAGTTCTTTGCAGGTGGGTACAATTATTGATTATATGATTATTTTGCAGAATTAATTTGCTTAAGTGAGGAAGAGAACTGTTCTAACATTTACTGAATACCTATCATGCAAAAGGCATAACCTCAACATTTTTCTTATTCAATACTCATAACAATCCTGAGAAGTGAGTATCATGACTCCATTTTATATAGAGAGATAAGCAGCAGCTCAGGGCTATAAAAGTGGTAAGAGTTGTGTTGTTAATAGCAGGTGACAAACAGCATATTTTTCCTGCCTGACTGTTCTGCAAGCACTCTACCTGTATTAACCACTATTACTCCCAACAGATCCAACAATTTTGAGACAAGGAACCTGAAGCTGAGTAGTCTAAGTTGCAGAGCTGGTGGAGCTGGGTCTTGAACCCAAGCAACCTGACTCCAGAGACTAGGTCCTTACTCACAATGGCTTAAACTTGGTGAAATCTGCAAAGAACATTCAGCTGACTCTGGGTCAAATTATTACAGATTCTGAACATGTGAGTTCCTATTGTGAGTTCCTTTTGCTTTTGTGGGGAAGAAAGGAGGAAAAGAAAGGTAACTGATAATAGAGCTCTAGGGAACAGGTCTTCAATCAGGGGTAATTTTCCCCAGCAGGGAATATTTGGCAGTCTGCAGACATTTTGTTTGTTTGTTTGTTTGTCACAACTGTAGGGAAGGCTATTGGCATCTAATGGGAGAGTTCAGAGATGCTGCTAAATGTACTGCAGTTTACAGGGTAGCCTTTCATAGCAAAAAATTATCCACAATAAAATGTCCATTATGCCAGGCTTGAGAAAGCCTTCTCTAGAACAGTTAGGAGGATTTTGGATCTTGCCTGGAAGTTCAAAAATTTGTTGTTCGGGGCTCATGCTCCTTATGGATAAAATTGGGATGATGGCTTAGGTTTCCTCCACCTATAAAATCTCATGGTTATGAGACTTTTGAGATACCAAACAACACAAAGTTTGCCTACAAGGTGACAAAACAGGGAAAACATGAGAAAATTCTCTTCAGAGGAATGTTTTCAAATGCACCTGGAATCTTGCTTTATGTCAGGTTGTGGTTTTGATTGCCATTAAGAAGGTAATCTACAGTTTGCAAAAGGAGGGGGCATGCCACATCATACAGGGCCACAGGGGGAAGGAAGCATCAGGGTTGGTAAGGAGGCAGAATTAGTGAGGGGAAAACATAGGTAAAAGTTTTACTGTAATTTTTGTGGGAAGGACTGGGTCAGGCACAGCTGAGCACATTTAGGATTGAGTAGTTTGAATAATTTTAGTTGGCTTTGAGCTATGAGGTTGTCACTAGTTGTCTGGAACCTGTCCCTGGGGTGATTACAGCAGAGGGATAGTGTCCCACACTGATAAAGAGAGGCAGATGGGGGGGGTATGTACTCAGGATTTGTTGGTTTTAACACCGAAGACATTAATTCTTGTAAGTTGTTCACTATGTCTATGAATTAGCAAATCTGAGAGGGGCAGTCCCTTGCAGGGTCTGCAAGGCCTCAAGATGTCAGAGCATTATAAATATAGAAAACATATGCAGTATATTATATCTTCACTAAAAGCTCATGTTGAATGTTTAGGTTTAACACTGTTAACTTCTTGTGGTCAGCTCTGGAGACAAGCTTTAGGATGGGCCCTGCTATAGTCTGAACACATTTGATTCATTTCTAAGGAATCTGTATGTGTGGAATGAGCATCCTGGAAACAGTGATGTTTAAGGCCCTATGCATAGCAAGAAATTCCAGGATGAGCACTGCGGAAAACCTTTTCCTGGCAAAGCTTACTGAGATCTACCTGTGTGAGACCTAGGAAAAAACCTGGATTCTAAGCTCCTATATACTTTCAATGAAAAGTTATACTTTCATCCCAAAAGTTCCAGGCACTGGATCTCAGCTCAGATCACATATCAGACTAGCCTGGGAGCCTTAAGAAGCAGAGATGCTCAGGGATCACTGCCAAGAATTAGATTCAGGGAAACAGTAAACAGATGACCAAAAGATTGCAAAGCTCTGCTGGTGATTTTAAAGGATATGCAGATTAGGGCCACAGTCTATCACATCTCTGACATGTTGTACCTCCAAAACACTTTGCTGCCCCTCCAGTCCTTTCCCAGTGACCCAATGGTATCAGCCAGTCCCAACATTCTCTCATATTCTCAACTCATTATAGAATTCTGGGAAGTTCATTTTATTTATCTTTCATTTAAGTCATTTGTTATCATACACAAGCCCAAAAATATAAGCTAGAATTCAAAACATTCCCTAGGATTTTGGGTACTGGAACCAAGAAAGGCAACAGGCCATGAAGTCTCAGGGATTTTGACTAGTGGGAAGTTCTCTGCCAGCTGTCTTACCATGGAATGTGTGGTCTGAGTTTGTCCCTCATCCACATCTTCTAAAACTGCCTTTGACTGACTTCTTTCTCATCATAGCTTAATTTGACATTCACAGAGATTGACTTTACTTGAAGAAAAGTAATTTGATAAGGGAGAATTTTAAGGGCCTCTGATACTTCCAAAAGCAACTATTGAAACTGGTTTACCTACTCCTATTATGAAGTTCACAGATTTATAATGAGTCCCATTCTCTATCAAACAAGTTAATAAACTTCTTCACATGAGATAACAGTACAGGGATGAGGACAACGGACTTTCAGAAATCTACTTAAGAGCAATTCCTACATCTGAGCACAAAGGGCATGTTTAGGACTCCTGGGAGTCAAGGTGACAAGGGAAAGATGCCATGGCACAACTTCGCTAGCTGATAAAATGCACCTGTCAGCCATAGCAAAAGATCTCACCTATTTCTAAGAAAAATTCATCACATGGATCCTCATGTAAATAAGAATTTTGAAATATATAATTCATATATTTGTAGAATATAAACTACAAATTTGTAGAATATAAAACTAGATTTGTAGATCTAGTTCTTAGATTAGGCATGAAAGTAAAGGTTTTATTTTTAATTTTTTTTTCTTGTGTGCATATTTACTCATTTGTGTATTATTAGAAATATTGCTAAGTATGTATATTTCACAAAACATGTGCGTTCTAATTTTTTTCATGTTTATTTATTTTTTATAGAGAGCAGGGGATGGGGCAAACAGGGGAGAGAGAGAGAGAGAGAGAGAGAGAGAGAGAGAGAGAGAGAGAGAGAGAGAATCCTAAGCAGGCTCCACACTGTCAGTACAGAGCCCAATACCAAGCTTTAAACCATGAGATCATGACCTGAGCCAAGTTCAAAAGTTAGATGTTTAACTGACTGAGCCACCCAGATGCCCTAAAACATGGAGTGTTCTAATGTATTGTGGTTCTTTTTCTGGGTTTTACGATGGAAACTTTGATCATCAGTTTTTAGTCTTTCCTCTTTTTTAACACATACATTTTACATTACAAGTTCTCCTCTCAAGGCGCCTGGGTGACTCAGTCAAACATCTGACTTTTGCTCATATCATGACACACAGTTCCATGGGTTCAATCCCTGCTCAGGCTCTCTGCTGACAGCTCAGAACCTGGAGCCTACTTTGGATTCTGTGTCTCCCTCTCTCTTTGCCCCTCCTCTGTTTGCATTCTGTCTCTCTCAAAAATAAATAAACACTAAAAAAAAATGGGAAAAAAGTCTCATCTAAGCACTGCTTTGGCTGCATGACATGTTTTTTATAGTACTTTTTCACCATGAAATAATGCCAAACCTACAAAAACTTTAAAAAATTTTAGGAAGAACTCCCACAGCCCCTCTGTCAGCTCACTTAATTGTCACTGTCTGCTGTTTTCATCCATCACCCCACTCTCTGACTCAGAGTGGATACTTTACAGCCCATGATGAGTTGGTTTACTTCTTCCCCACAGCGAGGCTTGGCAAGAGGCAGGCAGAGGGCCCTGGAACCAGTCCTCCACCGGCGGCTTTGTCCTCACAAGCCTTTTTAATGACAGCCCAATGCACCTGTTCCTCTTCAGCATGGTTGTGGTAGTCTACACACTTGCCATGGCTGGCAACACTGCCATGGTTTTCCTGATCTGGGCAGATGCCCGGCTCCACACACCCATGTATTTCCTCCTCAGCCAGCTGTCTTTTCTGGACATCTTCTTCACCTCAGTCACCATCCCCAAGATGATAGCAGGCTTCCTCTTTGGCTGGACTAGCATCTCATTTGTGGGCTGTGGGGCACAAATGTTTTTCTTCATGTTCTTTGGGGCCACAGAGTGCCTCCTGCTGGCCCTCATGGCCTATGACCGTTACCTGGCCATCTGCAACCCTCTGCGCTACCCATCACTCATGAGTCACCAGACCTGTCTGCTCATGGTGGCTGCCTCCTGGCTGGGAGGGTCTCTCAATGCCTCCATCCAGACTGCACTGACCCTGCAGTTCCCCTATTGTGGCTCGAGGAAGATTGCACACTTTTTCTGCGAGGTGCCTTCACTGCTGAGGCTGGTTTGTGCTGACACAGCCTCCTATGAGCACGTTCTTTTTGTGACAGGTGTGGTAGTCCTTCTGCTGCCCATTGCCTTTATCACTATGTCCTATGCCCTCATCTTGGCAGCAGTGCTTGGGATGCACTCTGTGGAGGGGCGTCGGAAGGCCCTAGCCACCTGCTCCTCCCACTTAACAGTTGTCAACCTCTTCTATGGACCCCTCGTCTATACCTATATGTTACCTGCATCCTACCACTCTCCTGGCCAGGATGATGTAGTGTCCATCTTCTATACAGTCCTCACACCCATGCTGAATCCTGTCATCTACAGTCTCAGGAACAAGGAAGTGACAGGAGCAATGAAGAATGTCATAGGGAAGTGTGGGATGGGTAAGATTGCTTAACACTCAGGAGAGGGGGCCTTCCACCTCTAGGACATCTCTGTGGCTTCAGGAGCCCATTCTAGGATTTCCTCCTGAGAAGAGAAGTGGAGTCCCAAATCCACATAAATGGAAGTGAAAAGGCAACCCCTTATTCCCCTCCATCCACTGCCTTTCTCTTCAAAGAGTTGCCCATATTGTCAGTGTCCACTTTTCACTCCCCTACCTCACCTCAACAAACTCCAGTCTGGTTTCTGTTCCAGCCATCCTTTGTCCAAAGTGCAATATTTCATCACCTCTGTCACTAAATGTCCAAAAGCATCTCTTCTCCCCAAAGGGCCCCCAAAGCCCTTCTTCTCTGGCTATTTCCCCAAATTTCTCCTTCATCCCTGTCCTCCAGCCACACTGGCTGCCTTATTGATTAGAATTCCTAAGCACAATCCCAGCTTGTGGTCCTTCAACACAGGGTTCCTGATGCCTGGGTGCTTTCCTCCACACTTTTGCATGTTTGCATGAGGAACTTCTCAAATATGATTATATCAGAGATGCCTGTACTGGCCACACTGTCCAAGATGGTATCTTTATCCCATTCCACCATCTCTTTCTAACTAAATTTGTGTATTCAATGTTTCTTTTTCCCTTTAGAATGTGCAGTTCAGGGGAGTTGAGGTTTTGATTTATAGTGTTGTACCCTCATCTCCCCGAAGAGTGCCTGGCACACAGTCCATCAATAAATATTTGCTGAATAAATGGATAAACCCAATGAACATTTCTTACCTAATCCCAAAAGTGTTGGCACTGTTGCTAGTTCCTCCTTGAAAATCTTTTTTCCTTTGGTAGTGATATCACATTTCTGTTTTGTTTTGTTTTTTCCTACTTTGGCCCATGCCTTCCCATTAAGTTACGAATGACTTAAAACATGGTGGTAGACCCTTCTCTTGTCAGTCCACAGTCTCTCAGGTCACTCTCATTCAGGGCGATGGTTTCAGTTACCACCTAACACCAAAGTCTGTCATACATATTATAGGCCAGCCAGATGTCTCCTCCAAGCTCAATATCCACACTGGATGTTCCAGAGGCACCTCAAATTCATCAAATCAACAAAAAAAATCATTATATCCCCTCTAGGGCTGGTAACTGAGTGAATGCTCCACAAGGTCAGCAGGACTCTGTCACCACCCATGCCTAATCCCTCACCAAATCCTATGCATTTGACCATCACTGCTTACCTTTTGATGAGATGCAATCCTCGGTGTTGCAACTACCAACACCAGAGTCAAAAGATACAGTCAGTCTTGACTGGGATGATGCAGGAACTTCCAAACAGGTCTCCTTGCTCTCTTTCTCACCCACCCCACATATACAACTTGTTTTCCAAGAGAGCCAAAAGAGTCTCTAAACACAAATCTATTCACATGCCACCAACTCCAATCCTTAAGTTCCCCTTAAATACCTTTAGAAATTCTTATTCCTTTTACATGTATCACCATCTAACATAGAAGGAAGGCAAAAGGAAGGCAGGGAAAGAGGAAAGGACCGTTCCTGATTGCAGTCTTGTACATTCCAGCTAGACCATACTTTATCATCCCAAGTCTTTATTATATAAAGTAATCTTCATAAGAGATGCCAAAATAACTTCTTGTTTTAAGACATCCCTAAAAGTCTTCAGAGACCAGAAGTCATCCTTAAAGTTCAATCTACATCCCTTTTACTGCAGTTGGATTAATTTTTTCTAAATTGACTCTTCATAAAAATCAAGAACAGAATAGAGAACTGCATTTCCACTTGAACACTTCTACCACATTTTCTCTTCAAAGAAGACATTTACTCAGGGGAGAAATATTTCTATTCCTGAAATATTTCTATTACAAGGAGTTATGTGGCCAAGACTGTATAGATACATACCCACCATCTGATTCCAGAACAGGATTCCTTCACCACCACAGTCCCCGACCTCATGTTTCATATGCATGACCTTACACATCCTTTGACTCCTTAGCACTTACCCAAATAAAGAAGAAAGCCATAATTTGCCTTTAGTCACGCATCTTACCTCATGTCCATTAAACAAGTGGACAAGCTTTGAGAAATGACATGTAGGAGGTCATGCTTACCTCTTCCTGTGATACAGGGAGCGAGTTGTTTCTTAATATATAGTTTTACTTTCTTTAAAAATAACCCCAACTTTAACTGAGAATGCACTGCCTGAAATAAATATATTTTCCAGTCACCAATACAGGTGGGTATGGCTATATACCCATACACAAGCTGTGGCCAGTGGACAGTAAATGTATGCGCTTTCCAGTAATGTCTTTAGACATCAGGGTGGGATCAAACTCTTTACTTCACCACTCTTTCTTATTGGATGACATGGTGTAATGACAACTAGGGCTTCAGCAGACAGCTAGTACAAAAGGCAGCAGCAAGGAAATGAGAATGGCAAATTAACAACATATTGAAAACATAGAGTTAAACAAGTATTCTGTGATTTTTATTTTTTGTCTTTTTTTAAAATATGAAATTTATTGTCAAATTGGTTTCCATACAACACCCAGTGCTCATCCCAACAGGTGCCCTCCTCAATGCCCAACACCCACTTTCTCCTTCCTCCCACACCCGCCATCAACCGTCAGTTTATTCTCTGTTTTTAAGAGTCTCTTATGGTTTGCCTCCCTCCCTCTCTAACTTTTTTCCCCTTCCTCTTCCCCATGGTCTTCTGTTAAGTTCCTCAACATACACATAAGAGTGAAAACATTTAGTATCTGTCTTTCTCTGTATGACTTATTTCACTTAGGATAACACTCTCGAGTTCCATACACGTTGCTACAAAAGGCCATCTTTCATTCTTTCTCATTGACAAGTAGTATTCCATTGTATATATAAACCACAGCTTCTTTATCCATTCATCAAATGATGGACATTAAGGCTCTTTCCATAATTTGGCTATTGTTGAAAGTGCTGCTATAAACATTGGGGTACATATGCCCCTATGCATCAGCACTCCTGTATCCCTTGGGTAAATTCCTAGCAGTGCTATTGCTGGGTCATAGGGTAGATCTATTTTTAATTTTTTGAGGAACCTCCACACTGATTTCCAAAGCAGCTGCACCAGTTTGCATTCCCACCAACAGTGCAAGAGGGTTCCTGTTTCTCCACATCCTCTCCAGCACCTATACTCTCCTGATTTGTTCATTTTAGCTACTCTGACTGGCATGAGGTAGTATCTGAGTGTGGTTTTGATTTGTATTTCCCTGATGAGGACTGATATTGAGCATCTTTTCAGGCGCCTGTTGGCATTCTGGATATCTTCTTTACAGAAGTGTCTATTCATGTCTTCTGCCCATTTCTTCACTGGATTGTTTGTTTTTCAGGTGTGGAGTTTGGTGAGTTCTTTATAGATTTTGGATACTAGCCCTTTGTCTGATATGTATTTGCAAGTACCTTTTCCCCTTCCATCAGTGGCCTTTTAGTTTTCTTGATTGTTTCCTTTGCAGTGCAGAAGCTTTTTATCTTTATGAGGTCCCAATAGTTCCTTTTTGCTTTTAATTCCCTTGCCTTTGGAGATGTGTCAAGTAAGAAATTACTGTGGCTGAGGTCAGAGAGGTTTTTTCCTGCTTTCTCCTCTAGGGTTTTGATGGTTTCCTGTCTCACATTCAGCTCCTTCATCCACTTTGAATTTATTTTTGTGAATGGTAGAAGAAAGTGGTCTAGTTTCATCCTTCTGTCCAGTTCTCTCAACACCATTTGTTAAAGAGACTGTCTTTTTTCCACTGGATACTCTTTACTGCCTTGACAAAGATTAGTTAGCCATACTTTTGTGGGTCCAATTCTGGAGTCTGTATTCTATTCCATTGGTCTGTGTGTCTGTTTTTGTGCCAATACCATACTGTCTTGATGATTACAGCTTTGTAGTAGAGGCTAAAGTCTGGGATTGTGATGCCTCCTGCTTTGGTCCTCTTCTTCAATATTACTTTGGCTGTTCGGGGTCTTTTATGGTGCCATACAAATTTTAGGATTGCTTGTTCTAGCTTCAAGAATGCTGGCGCAATTTTGATTAGGATTGCATTGAATGTGTAGATTGCTTTGGGTAGTATTGACATTTTTGCAAGTTTTATTCTTCCAGTCCATAAGCATGGAATGTTTTTCCATTTCTTTATATCTTCTTCAATTTCCTTCATAAGCTTTCTATAGTTTTCAGCATACAGATCTTTTACATCTTTGATTAGGTTTATTATTGGCATTTTATAACCTTGGTGCAATTGTGAATAGGATCAGTTCTTTCTGTTGTTTCATTATTAATGTATAAGAATGCAACTTATTTCTGTACATTGATTTTGTATCCTGAAACTTTGCTGAATTCATGTATCAGTTCTAGCAGACTTTTGGTGGAGTCTATCGAATTTTCCATGTATAATATCATGTCATCTGCAAAAAGTGAAAACTTGACTTCATCTTTGCCAATTTTGATGCCTTTGATTTCCTTTTGTTGTCTGATTGCTGATGCTACAACTTCCAACACTATGTTAAACAACATCGGTGAGAGTGGATATCCCTGTCCTGTTCCTGATCTCAGAGGGAAAGCTCTCAGTTTCTCCCCATTGAGGATGATATTAGCTGTGGGCTTTTCATAAATGGCTTTTATGATGTTTAAGTGTGTTCCCTCTATCCCGACTTTCTCGAGGGTTTTTATTAAGAAAGGATGCTGAATTTTGTCAAATGCTTTTTCTGCACCAATTGACAGGATCATATGGTTCTTCTTTTCTTTTATTAATGTTATGTATCACATTGATGGATTTGCGAATGTTGAACCAGCCCTGCAGCCCAGGAATGACTCCCACTTGAGCATAGTGTATAATTCTTTTTATATGCTGTTGAATTCGATTTGCTAGTATCTTATTGAGAATTTTTGCATCCATATTCATCAGGGATATTGGCCTGTAGTTCTCTTTTTTTACTGGGTCTCTGTCTGGTTTGGGAATCAAAGTAATGTTGGCTTCATAGAATGAGTCTGGAAGTTTCTCTTCCCTTTCTATTTTTTGGAACAGCTTGAGAAAGATAGGTATTATCTCTGCTTTAAATGTCTGGTAGGATTCCCCAGGGAAGCTATCTGGTCCCGGAGTCTTATTTCTTGGGAGATTTTTGATAACTGATTCAATTTCTTTGCTGGTTATGGGTCTGTTCCAGTTTTTTATTTCTTCCTGTTTGAGTGTTGGAAGCGTGTGGGTGTTTAGGAATTTGTCCATTTCTTCCAGGTTGTCCAGGTTGTTGGCATATAATTTTTCATAGTATTCCCTGATAATTCTTTGTGTTTCTGAGGGATTGGTTGTAATGATTCAATTTTCATTCATGATTTTATGTGTTTGGGTCATCTCCCTTTTCTTTTTGAGAAGCCTGGCTAGAGGTTTATCAATTTTGTTTATTTTTTCAAAAAAAACAACTCTTGGTTTCATTGATCTGTTCTACAGTTTTTTAAAATTCTATATTGTTTATTTCTGCTCTGGTCTTTATTATTTCTCTTCTTCTGGTGGGTTTGGGGTGTCTTTACTCTTCTGCTTCTATTTCCTTTAGTTGTGCTGTTAGATTTTGTATTTGGGATTTTTCTTGTTTCTTGAGATGACCTGGATTTCAATGTATTTTCCTCTCAGGACTGCCTTTGCTGCATCCCACAGCATTTGGATTGTTATATTTTCATGTTCATTTGTTTATATATATATATATATATATATATATATATATGTGTGTGTGTGTGTATATATATGTATATATATATATATATATATATATTTTTTAATTTCTTGTCTAATTGCCTGATTGATCCATTCATTCTTTAATAGGGTGTTCTTTAACCTCCATGCTTTTGGAGGTTTTCCAGGCTTTTTCCTGTGGTTGATTTCAAGTTTCATAGCATTGTGGTCTGAAAGTGTGCATGGTATGATCTTAATACTTGTGTCTTTATTGAGGGCTGTTTTGCGACCCAGTATGTGATCTATCTTGGAGAATGTTCCATGTGCACTCGAGAAGAAAGTATTTTCTGTTGCTTTGGGATGCAGAGTTCTACATATATCTGTCAAGTCCATCTGATCCAATGTGTCACTCAGGACCCTTGTTTCTTTATTGATCCTGTGTCTAGATGATCTATCCATTGTTGTAAGTGGGGTATTAAAGTCCCTGCAATTACCACATTCTTATCCATAAGGTTGCTTATGTTTGTGATTAATTGTTTTATATATTTGGGGGCTCCCATATTTGGCACATAGACATTTATAATTGTTAGCTTTTCCTGATGGATAGACCAGTGACAGGGAGAGAGCAGACACTTTTTGTGGCACAGAAGGAATTAGTATGTTGGCCCCAAAATGGAATGGAAAGAAAAAGCTTGCTGAAAAGTAGGTTAAAGTACACTAGGAAGCATACCAGGAAGCACACATCAGAATGCAACTCAGGGACTATCAGAAGATCAGTAGCTGTGAAAATTTGATCTCCACCTGGAAAAAATGGCAAGCTCCAATTAGACCTTGAACTTACTTAAGAACATACATATCTCATAATTTCCAGTTTATGATGTAGGCCACTATCTTTTTTCCTCCTTTTATTAGAACCTGAAAATGCAAAAATGGAAATATTTGAAAGCTGAGTTATCAGGGGATATTTGTCAAGTGACATGGTGAAGCTACCAAAATGAAGTGGAGAAGCTTGTGGGTAAATTTTGGGAACAATAAGGGGAGACCTGGGGCAAATACTTTTACCTGGGAATAAAATGGAGGAAGGATAGTAACAACTCAGGAGAAAGTGACAAAAGTACTTAATTACCAAACCCTTCCCAAAGCAAAGGACATACAACTAATATATTATAAACTTTCCCATCATTTAACTCTATCCTTATCAACATCTTTCATTTGAGCTCCCTGTGTGAGTTTCCCATCCCCCTTGGGAATATACTTCTGAATTTGTGAGTCCAGTTGATGAGACAATGAGACAAATACAAGTTGTTTGCACACATTCTCCTTACAACAGGTTTTCTAAATGCATTTAATAAGGCAACACCTACCTAGGGCTGTAGGCTCTGTTTTTTCATTGATTAGCCTCAATTTTTAGATCATCCTGGCTCAAAGGAGATAATAAATAAGTAGCTCTTTAATTAGTTTAAATTATCTGTCTGGCCAGTTTTTTTTTTTTTATCTTTTTAAAGATGAGATTGGAACAAATTCTTAATTATAAACTTGAAGATAATACTTTTTTTTAATAAATATACAGTTTGAAATCACTCTGCTGCTATGTAAAAAGTTTGGTGGTTCCTCAAAAAGCTATACATTCTTGGGTATACATCCAAGGTAACTGAAAAAGTGTGTTCAAAAAAACAATTGTACATGAATGCTCAAGGCAGTATTATACACAGTAGCCAAAATGTGGAAGGAACACAAGTGTCTCAATTGATGAATGGGTAAACAAAATGTGGTATACTGATACAATGAAATATTATTCAATGATAAAAAAGAATGAAGTGTTGATACATGCTACAACAGCTTTCAAGGATGAAACTTGAAAATATTTAGCTACATGAGAGAAGCCAGACACAGAAGACCACATATTGTAGGATTCCTTTTTATTAAATGTCCAAAATAAAGATAGATAGAGAAAATTCATAGAGACATAGATCAGTGCTAGAGGTTGGAAGGGCAGGAGAATGAGGTGTGACTGCTTAATCAATATAGAGTTTCCTTTTGGGGTGATGAAAAAGTACTGGGACTAGGTAGTGGTACTGGTTGCACAACACTGTGTGTTTACTAATGTCACTGGTGTGTACTTTAAGATGGTTGAAATGGTGAATTTTATGTTATGTGTATTTTACCACAATAAAAATAAGGCACTGTTTTATTTAATCCTCACATCCAGGGCTGATGTCCTGATCTCTGACTACAAAACCCATAAAACTTCCACCTTGTCCAAATGATGACTCCAAAATGGAGCACTAATCATTGGACTAAAATGAGGGCCACCACAACCAGGCCACCATTTATCACCTCATTCCTTCTCAAGATCTCATGCTGACTCTGCCATCTGGAGATGACATCTTAGTCTGGTGTTTATAGCCCTTCTCAACTGGCTAGCTTCTCACCAATGCTCTGCCAGCATTTGCCTTCCACTCCAAGTAGACATATCACTGTACCACCTTACATACCTCCATTATTGCCTGACTATACATGTTCCCCTTTCCCTTTTCTATCTTTGAGAGCCTGCCACTCAATCTATAAATATCACATAAAAGGCAACATTCTACCTCCCAGAATCTTTCATCATAAGGCCTATATTGTGAAATACATACTGTGTGAAAGTACAGATATGTCTATAATCTCATTTTCCTAGTATGTTCTTTAATCTTTCCTCTAAGCACACCCAAGTAAATTATAAAATGAATAAATCTTATACTCTGTGCATTTATCTATATCCATATCAATATCTATGTTTATATCCATATTTATATCTCTATTTCATCACCCCTTGGAGTGACAGAATTATACAATTTTGAAAATCATACATAATTGTATTATTTACCTGTGTAAAGCCTACAGTAGTTCAAAGCAAAGAAACTTATCAATGATAAATAAAGGACATTACATAATGATACAATGGTCAATTTTCCAAGAAGAAATAATTCTTAACATGTATGTGCCTAATAACAACACTAAACAATATGAAACAATAGTAACTGATAATTTTTCTAAATTATTGTTAGACCCCAAACCACAGAACCAGGAAGACCTGAAAACATCAAGCATGATAAATGCCATAAACATTATCATTTTATTTTCAAACTATAGAAAATGACAGGTAAAGAAAAAAATCTTAGAAGACAGAGAAGAAAAATAAAACTAGACCACTTTCTTACACCATATACAAAAATAAATTCAAAATGGATGAAAGACCTAAACAAGAGACAAGAAACCATCAAAATCCTAAAAGAGAACACAAGCAGCAAACTCTTGACCTCGGCCAGAGCAATTTCTTACTAGACACATCACTGAAGGCAAGGGAAACAAAAGCAAACATGAACTACTAAGACTTAATCAAGATAAAAAGCTTCTGCACAGTGAAGGAAACAATCAGCAAAACTAAGGGGCAGCCTATGGAGTAGGAGAAGATATTTGCAAATGGCATATCTGATAAAGGGTTAGTATCCAAAATCTATAAGGAACTTACCAAACTCAACACCCCCTAAAAAAAAAAAAAATAACCCAGCTAAGAAATGGGCAAAAGATATGGATAGACACTTTTCCAAAGAAGATTTCCAGATGGCTAACAGACACATGAAAGGATGCTCAACATCACTCATTATCAGGGAAATACAAATCAAAACCATGATGTGATATGACCTCACACCTGTCAGAATGGCTAAAATTTACAACACAAGAAATAAGAGGTCTTGGTGAGGATGCAGAGAAAAAGGAACCCTCTTGTACTACTGGTGGGAATGCAAACTGGTTCAGCCACTCTGGAGAAAAGTATGGAGGTTCCTCAAGAAATTAAAAATAGAACTCTCCTAGGATCCAGCAATTGCACTATTAGGTATTTACCCAAAGGATACAAAAATGTAGACTCAAAGGGGTACATGCACCCAATGTTTATAGCAGCATTATCAACAATAGCTAAATCATAGAAAGAGCCCAAATGTCCATCAACTGATGAAGGGATTAAGATGTGGTATATATATATATATATATATATATATATATATACACACATATATGCGTATATATATATAATATATATATACACACACATATACACAATGGAATATTAGCCTTTGTAAAGAATGTCACCTTGCCATTTGCATTGATATGAATGGAGCTAGAACATATACTGAGTGAAATAAGTCAGAGAAAGACAAATTCCACATGACTTCACTCATATGTGGAATTTAAGAAACAAAACAGATGAACATATGGAAAGGGGGGGAAAGAGGAGAGAGGGAAGCAAACCACAACAGACTCTTAATGATAGAGAATAAACTAGGGGTCGATGGAAGGAGGTGGGTGGGAGATGGGCTAGATGGGTGATGGGGATTAAGGAGGGCATATGTTGTGGTGAACGCTAAGTGTTGTATGTAAATGAAGAATCACTGGATTCTACTCCTGAAACCAACTGCACTGTATGTTAACTAACTAAAATTTAAATTAGAAAAAGAAGAAGAAAAAAGAGTAAAAAACACTACCTATAAAGGAGAAAATAATTACATCTGTCTTCTCTTTAGAAACAATGCAAGCAAAAAAGTAACGGAGTGTTGAGAGGGAAAAAATACTAATCTAAAATTCTGTACCATGTGAAATTATCCTTCAAAATTGAAGGAGAAATAAAGACTTTATAGGTAAACAAAAATTGTAGGAATTTGTTGCTACTAGACCTGTCTTGCAAGAAATGCTTAAAGAAGTTCTTAAAAGAAAAGGAATATTATTTAAGTTAGAAACAGATCTACACAAAACAAGCAAGAGCATCAGAGAATAAACAAGTAAAGGTAAAATTAAAGTTTGTGTATCTCTTATTCTTAATTGATCTAACAAATAAGGATTTCTTCAAAATAATATAACAACAACGTATTTGATCATGTATGTGTTATATATATGAATATATGTTTATGCATGGTTATGTATAAGTAAAATGAATGCAGAAATGATAAAAAGGACTACAAAGGAGGAATCAGAAATATTTGCTTATTATAAAGTACTTTCACTACCCATGAAGTGTCACGGTTTTATTTGAAGTGAACTTGGATTAATGCATATTTTTATGTAAATATTATGTAAAGGTATATTGCACACTCTAAAACAATCTGTTTAAAAAGTAAGAATATTTATAACTAATATGATAAGAAGAAAGAAAATGGAAACATATAAAATACTTAAAATTACAAAATGCAGAAAAAACAGTGGAAAACAAAAATAGAAACAAAGAACTAAAGCAAAAAGAATACAAAGCAGTCACCACAATGTTAGATATTAATACAACTATATCAATAATCACTTTAATGTCAATGGTTTAAATATGCCAATTAGGGGCACTTGGGTGGCTCAGTAGGTTGAGCGTCCAACTTTGGCTCAAGTCATGATCTCGTGGTTCATGAGTTTGAGCCCCGCATCAGGCTGTGTGCTGTCAGTGCAGAGCTCACTTTGGATCCTCATGTTGGATCCTCCGTCTCACTCTCTCTCTTCCCCGCCATGCTCTCACATGCATAAGCACATGCCCTCTCACTTAAAAATAAACATTTAAAAAATGGATGTCATGGCACTGGGTGGCTCAGTCAGTTGAGTGTCTGACTCTTGATTTTGGCTCAGGTCACAATCTCACAGTTGGTGGGATCAAGCTTTGCATCAGGGTCTGCACTGACAGCATGGAGACTGCTTGGGATCTCTTCCTCTCTCTCTCTGCCCCTTGCCTACTTGCATGCTCTTTTTCTCAAAATAAATAAATGAACTTAAAAAAAATGGAGACTGTCTCTTAAAATTTGTATGGAGCCACAAAACACCCTGAATAGCCAAAGCAATCTTGAAAAGGAAAAACATAGGGGCGCCTATGCAGCTCAATCAGTTAAGCTTCTGACTCAGCTCAGGTCCTGATCTCACTGTCCATGAGTACAAGCCCCGCATTGGGCTCTGTACTGAGAGCTCAGAGCCTGGAGCCTGCTTCTGATTCTGTGTCTCCCTCTCTCTCTGCCCCTCCCCTGCTCTCACTCTGTCTTTCGCATTGTCTCAAAAACAAATAAACATTAAAAAAAAAAAAGTTGTACACAATCACAGTTCTGGACTTCAAGTCATATTGCAAAGTTGTGGTGATCAAGACACTACAAAAAGAGACACATAGCTCAATGGAACAGAATAGAAAACCCAGAAATGGACTGTCAACTATATGATAAACTAATCTTCAACAAAGCAGGAAAGAATATCCAATGGAAAAAAAGTCTCCTCAACAAATGGTAGGAAAATTGTACAACAATGTGCAAAAGGATGAAACTGGACCACTCTTTTACACCATACACAAAAATAAACTCTAGGGGCACCTGGGTGGCTCAGTCGGTTGAGTGGCCAACTTTGGCTCAGGTCACAATCTCGCCAGTCTGAGAGTTCGAGCCCCGCATCGGGCTCTGTGCTGACAGCTCAGAGCCTGGAGCCTGTTTCCGATTCTGTGTCTCCCTCTCTCTGACCCTCCCCCGTTCACGCTCTGTCTCTCTCTGTCTCAAAAATAAATAAACGTTAAAAAAAAAAAAAGAAAAAAGAAAAAGAAACTCAAAATGGTTGAAAGACCTAAATGTGAGACAGGAAACCACCAAAATCTTAGAGGAGAACACAGGCACTAACCTCTTTGATATCAGCTGTAGCAACTTTTTTCTAGGTATGTCCACTGAGGCAAGGGAAACAAAGGCAAAAATAAAATATTGGAGCTTCATGAAAACATAAAGCACAGTGAAGGAAATAACCAACAACACTAAACAGCAGCCTATGGAATGGAAGAAGATATTTGCAAACAACATATTTGATAAAGGGTTAGCATTCAAAACATTTAAAGAACTTATCAAACCCAACACCCAAAAAACAAATAATCCAGTGAAGAAATGGGCAGAAGACATGTACAGACATTTTTCCAAAGATATACAAATGGCCAACAGACATATGAGAAGATGCTCAACATTACTCATCATCAGGGAAATACAAATCAAAACTACAATGGGCTATCACCTCACGCCAGTCCGAATGGCTGAAGTTAACAACACAGGAAATGACAGATGTTGGCAAGGATGTAGCGAAAGGGGAACCCTCTTACACTGTTAGTAGGTTTTCAAACTGGTGTAGCCACTGTGTAAAACAGTATGGAGATTCCTCACAAAGTTAAAAATAGAAATACCCTACAATCTAGCAATTGCACTACTAGGTATTTACCCAGAGGATACAAAAACAAGGATTCAAAGGGATACATGCACCTGATGTTTGTTTACATTATTTACAATAGCCAAATTATAGAAAGAGCCTAAATGTCCATCAAGTGATGAATAGATAGAGAATATAAATATAAAGTGAAGTATTACTCATCCATAAAAAAAGAATTAAATCTTGCCATTTGCAACAACATGGATGGAACTACAGAGTATCATGCTAAGTGAAATAAATCAGAGAAAAACAAATACCATATGATTTCACTCATATGTGAAATTTAAGAAGCAACACAAATGATCATAGGGACTGATAGAGAAGCAATACAAGAAACAGACTCTTAACTATAGAGAACAAGCTGATGGTTACCAGAGGGATGGTGGGTGGAGGGATGGGTTAAATAGTTGATGGAGATTAAGGAGTGGACTTGTTTTGATGATTACCGGGTGTGGTATGGAAGTGTTGAATCATTAAATTGTACACCTGAAACTAAAAAAAATATCAGAGTGAACCAAATTCAAGACCCAATTATGTGTCATTTGCAAGAAAGTGACTTTATTTTTTTTATTTTTTTATTTTTTTATTTATTTTTGGGACAGAGAGAGACAGAGCATGAACGGGGGAGGGGCAGAGAGAGAGGGAGACACAGAATCGGAAACAGGCTCCAGGCTCCGAGCCATCAGCCCAGAGCCTGACGCGGGGCTCGAACTCACAGACTGCGAGATCGTGACCTGGCTGAAGTCGGACGCTTAACCGACTGCGCCACCCAGGCGCCCCAAGAAAGTGACTTTAAACATAAAAACATATATAAATTGAAAGGACACAGATGGACAAGAAATTTTATATATATATATATATATATATATATATATATATATATCATGCTAAAACTGATCAAAGAAAATAGAACTAGACAAATTAATTTCAGAAAGAGCAGACTTCATAGCAAGGAGACTTGTCAGGAATAAAGAGGGTATTACATAATAATAAAGGAGCCAATTCTCCAAGCAGACATGACGATCCTTAACATGTATGTATCTAACGACCCAGCATCAAAATACATAAGCAAAAGTAATACAACAGCATGGATAAATAAATGAATCCACATTATAATTGAAGACTTTAAAACTAGTCTCTCAGAAATAGACTGAGGCATAAATCAGTAAGGACATGGTTGAACTCAACAACACCATCAGCCAACTGGATATAACTGACATCTACAAACTACTTTCTCTAACAACAGCAGAATACACATTCTTCTCAAGTTCACACAGAACACTCACCAAGATAGACCACATTCTTGACTATAAAACACACCTTAAATTTAAAGGAAAAGAAATCATACATTATCTGCTTCCAGACTACAATGAAGTTAAACTAGAAATCAGTAACAGAAACACAACTGACAAATCCCGAAATACATGGAGATTAAAAAACACACTTCTAATTGTCAAAGAAGGAATCTCAAGAGAAATTTTAAAAAAAGAAATTAGAACTAAATGAAAATGTGACAATTTGTTAAAATTTGTGGAATGCAGAAAAAGCAGGTCTTTTTACTTTTTTAATTTTTTTTAATGTTTATTTTTGAGAGAGAGACACAGTGCAAATGGGGGAGGAGCACAAAGAGAGGGAGACACAGAATCTAAAGCAAGCTCCAGGGTTCAAGCGGTCAGCACAGAGTCCGATGTGGGGCTCAGACTCACAAACTGTGAGATCATGACCTGAGCAGAAGAAGGATTTATAACTGACTGAGCCACCTAGATGCCCCTTAATTTTTTTTTAAGTTTATTTATTTATTTTGAGAAAGAGAGAGAGAGAGAGAGCATGCACAAGCAGGAGAGGGGCAGGGAGAGAGAGAATCTCAAGCAGGCTCCACACTGCTGGCATGGAGCCCAAGGGCTCAAATCCACAAACCATGAGATCATGACCTGAGCTGAAATCAAGAGTAGGATGCTTATCTGACTGAGGCACCCAGGCGCCCCATGAAAAAACAGATCTTAAAGGAAAATTTTATATAACTAAATGCATATATTAGACAATAAGAAAGGTCTAAAATCTATAATATAAGCATGCATGTTAGTAAAATAGAAAAAGAAAAACAAATTAAATCTCAAGTAAGGAGAAGAAAAGGAATAATGAGATAGATACAGATATTTAGATAGATATAGATATGATATGTATTGATATGTAGATGATAGATATATCACATATCGAGATCTGGATAGACAGATGGTAAGTAGATGCTAGATTAGATGATGATAGATGACAGATAGAACATATATATATATACACAACAGAGATGGAGATAGATATCTAGACAGATATAGATCTATATCTAAATATAGCTATAAATTTATCGTATAAATATATCACATGTATATTGATAAATGATAAATGATACATACATAAATACATACTAGACATATTTAGGTTGATCTCTATCTTTATCTAGATACACATATATGTATCATATAGATATATCACATGTATATATTGATAACTAAAAGATAATAGATATATGATATCACATTTTCTTTATCCATTCATCCATTGATGGACACTTAGGTGATTTTCATATCTTGGCTATTGTGAATAATGTTGCAATGAACATGAGGGTGTATGTATCTCTTTGAGATACTGATTACATTTCCTTTCAGTATATACCCAGAATTGAGAATGCTGGATCATACGGTAGTTCTATTTTTAGTTTTATGATGATGTTTGTTTGCACAGGTGCAAATGGTCTTTCCATCTTCTTCATCTTCTGTGATACTCCTCTGGAAAAAGAATTTATGATAGGTTTACTCTCAATCATCTTCCCAGGTGTAGTTCCTCCCCAAAGAGGGGAGTGTTGCCAGACAGATTTCCCAGAAGCTGCTGCTTTTAGTCATACAAAGGAAGCTCTGAAAAGGCTTCTTTCTGTTGAATTTGTGAATATCAAATCTCTTCAGCTTAAAAAAACCTTCATACCAATTTTGTGGTTCTGAATGGGCCCCATACTTCCTTGAAAAAAGTTTAGACATAAAGATCCCTCAATTCCTTACCAGCTGGCATTTTCTCATCCTCAGCAATGTGAGTATCTGACCTCAGCAGCTGTCCTCACTATTCTACCTCGAAGCAGCAACAGCCCTGAAGTTTGAGCTGAAATCCTGTGCATAATTGAAGTTCTGTTAACTCGATTTGAGGCATTTCTTCCAAAAATCCTCTCCTGCCTATTATTTTTCCCTTTATTTTTGAGATTCCCACCTATCTTCATACCTGGAAGAGAACCAGGAGGACTGCACCCAAGAGGCAGGTGGATTGGTGGCCTTTATATACTTCATCCCTAATCTGCCCAGTCCCAGGGACATAGTCCATACCCCCTTGAAGGGCTTTTTTTTTTTTTTCAACTGTCTTCTCACAGAGACTGTCACTCCCCTTGATCACTTAAGTAGTGTGCCTATGGACAACCTCCAAGACTTGTGGTAGAGGAAAGCAGATGTTTAGAACAGGGAGACAGAGGGCTGATGGAGCCATGTGTCCCTCCGTTACTTGCTGTCCATCTGGGAAAACAGGCAAAGCAGTGTTATCTCAAGGACTCCTGGCCTGTTCCCCCTATAACCTTCACCACATCTTTCCACCTCTGATATCATTTCCACATCAGTGATTTTAGAAAAATAAATTCTCCCCTCCTATTCCCCAGGATCCTGCACAAATCAGAAGAAATGATAAATGTTAAATCAATATGATAAGTCAAAAAACTTTGTGCAAGTGGTGAGGAAAGTAGGTTCTAGATCAGTGGTTCTCAACCAGGGTGCAGTTTTGCACCCAGGGACGTTTGGCACTGCCTGAGACATTTTTCACTGTAATAACGTAGAATGGATACTACTGGCATCTAGCAGATAGTTGCCAGAGAAGCTGCTAAACATCTAACCATGTACAGGAAAACCTCCCACAACGAAGATCTTGTCTAAAACATCAACACTGCCAAGACTGAGAGACCCTGCTTTAGACCCAGATTTCTTGGGCTAGATCCCAACTTTGCCCTGACTAGCTGTGTGACAACAGGAAAATTATTTAACATCTCTATGCCTCATATTCCTCATTCATAAAATATGGATATTAATACTCATGTGTAAAATAGGGATATCATTGTATTAATAAATGAAGATGACCAAAATGAGAACAGACAAAAGTTATTTATTTAGAGCTTGCTATAGCAAGGGAGTTTTCCAGCATCACTTATATTTTGGCAGGTCTCAAAGGCAGGCAGAAGAGTGGAAGAGATTTACAATAGAAAAAAGGGAAGGCTTCAGATATGCCCTGGTTGGATCTTGTTGACATGAGGGAAGCTTGAGGCAGGATAACTAGACATGTGTCCTATGTGATTTGGCTTTCTCTGGTTGGTCCTAAGTTGAAAACAAGAACAAAAATTAGGGAAGCTCTCAGCTATTGACCAAGTCTTATTTGGGTCTTTAATTCTACAGAGGTTGTGCTTTGGCTTCCTGGACTGATATTCTGCAGACTTTTATTTTATATATAGTCTAGCCATTGTTTACATATTCAGTGACTTGTTATTATAAGTCCTTGAGAAAGTAGTAAAGAAGGTTTTAAAAATAGGTCATATGCAAAGATGCTATATGGTATCCAAGGGCTGAGGAGAGAATTTAAGAAAGAACACACTTAGAAGAATAGCTCTTTTCAAGGCTGGAGTTCAGGCCTCATTGGGGAAGATGCAGTTACCCACTGGAGAGCAAAAAAAGTTCACTGTTTTTCCCAGGCCTGAGCTAGTCTGCAGTCACCAGGAAAGTAGGTAGCAACTGGGACACAGGTGAGCTGCTGCTGGTTGACAGAACATGGACATGCAGGGGGTGTTGGGGCCTGGAGCATGTGGTGTCTATATTGGGAGGACTTCCAAAAGGTGATCACCAGACTGGGTTGTAAAGTGACTAGGGGACCACCAGATGTTCTCCCATACACACCACTGAAACCTTCCTTCTAGAGGGCCCTCCAGTACCCTGTGCTGAGAAAGGTTAACATCACACTCACTCTCAAAGGAGAAATACTTAAAAGAATACATCCACCATCACAAAGCATGTATTAAAGAATAAATTGAGGGCGCCTGAGTGGCTCAGTCGGTTAAGTGTCTGACTTCGGCTCAGGTCATGATCTCATAGTTTGTGAGTTCGAGCCCCACATTGGGCTCTGTGCTGACAGCTTAGAGCCTGGAGCCTGCTTCAAATTCTATGTCTCCCTCTCTCTCTGCTCCTCCCCTGCTCATGCTCTCTCTCTCTTTCAAAAATAAATTAAAACATTAAAAAAATTAAAAAAAAAGAATAAATTGAGAGCTGACACATTGAAGAACCGGTAAATGGAATAAATACATATTTGTGCATATCCCTTAGGGTTATCATAAGAATAAAGTTTAAAAATAAAAAAAAAAATCTTGCTAACCAATCAAGTCCAAGCTCCTTATGCCAGCATTTAGTGAAACCCAACACATCTCCTGCCTTTTTAGGTATAGCATTTAGGATCAGCCTGGAGCACAGTGGGCAGTCACCATCATCAGGAATGGCCCCTCCCCAAATATCCATCACCCCTAAGAAGTCTTAACACCCTGGCTACTTCTTATTTGAAAACCACTCATGCCACCTGTTGCTCATGATTCAGGTGGGAAGCTGTCTTCAATCTCATTAAGGTAAGACAGCTTCTTTACCTCTGTATCTTCCAAAGATACCCAGCACAGCATCTGAACAAAGCAGTCACTTAGCCAAGACTTTTTGGCCAAGAAAAATAGTGAGTGACTCCTAAATTCAGTGCAAATAGCACTTTTTCATAGGCTACACTAAGTGTGTTCCTGAAAGTTCATTCAATATAGGAAATTATCACAAATATGATGGAAGAGGTTGAAGTGTAAGGGACTCTAATGAATGCAGACACTTTATGAAGTAAATAATTACTTCTGCTTAAAAAATTGGAAATTGTCATTTTTTTATGTGTGAAAACCAACTTATATATTCCCACATTATATGATCTTAAGTGAAACATACATGTCCATGTAATTGTTTTGCTCTTTAATGAAAGGTGGGGGAAGAGTTGTATGGGCAGCTGTTTTATAGAAATGCCCATTTTGTTACCTTATTTTGTTTAAAATCCTCTAGCAGCTTCCTACATTCTTCAGAGGACCATCCAAAGTCTTCCCAATGGCCCAAGGGGCCTTTCCACACCTGCTTGGCCATGTTACCCATTCTCTTCCAATTATGTTTCCACCATCTAACTTTATACTACTGGCTCTTCTGCAGCCATGCCAGGCATAGTCTCGACTTGGGGTGTTGGCATTCATTGGTCCCTCTGCCTAGAGGCTCCTCCCTAAAT
The DNA here is from genome assembly GCF_028018385.1 of Neofelis nebulosa. Taxonomy (NCBI): domain Eukaryota; kingdom Metazoa; phylum Chordata; class Mammalia; order Carnivora; family Felidae; genus Neofelis; species Neofelis nebulosa. Next base: position 156,719,168 of record NC_080782.1, on the reverse strand, counting down.
ACTGCCATATATTCCTCTTGTCCTTAGTCCCCACTCAGTGAGGCTTCTTTGATCTGACACATGATGGGGCAGAATTCTCCCTGATTGGAACTCTAAACACCTTGCCCTAATTTCTTTCTTTTCTTCCCTAGCACAAATCATCTTCATATGCACCATATATTTCCTTGGTCTTTTGTTCATTGTCTCTCACTCCTATAAGAAAATTAGGTCTATTGGGATGCCTGGGTGGCTTAGTTAGTTAAGTGTGTGACTTCATTCAGCTCAGACTGTGATCTCGCCATTCATGAGTTTGAGCCCCATGTCAGGCTCTGTGCTGACAGCTCAGAGCCTGGATCCTGCTTTTTCACATTCTGTGTGTCCCTCTCTCTCTGCCCTTCTCCTGCTCATGCTCTGTCTCTCTGTCTGTCTGTCTCTCTCTCTCTCTTAAAAATAAATAAACATTAAAAAAATTTTTTTAAAGAAAATAAGGTCTATGTTGGGAATAGTTTCACTAACTACTATATCTCCAGTGCTCAGAATAAGCACTTCAAACATAATACTTTTGCTTAAAATTGTAATATATAATATTACAAACATAATAAATATACTATATATATTACAGTATATGCAGTATACATGCATATATATATATATATATATATGTATATATTTATAATGGGGACATTGGAAGCCTAAATGTTTGATATTAATAAATTATTGTTATATTTTAAATAAAAAGAAAAATAGGAAGTCATACAGTTTTGACAGCTGAGACTCATGTAACACACACACGGGAGGCAGTAGAGAGGAGAAGAGCTGACCTTTCAGGGAAAGTGGGAGTGCGGTGCTCAGGAAACCAAGGATACAGGTCTACAAGAGGACAGGGGGTGAAATGAGGGCAGGCCCTGGGGGGACAAACAGTAGAGGCAGGGTGGACCCTGGTGTGGGGAACACAGGTGGCAGCCTTTCCTACAGGCAGCAGCCATTGCAGCACTGGCCATTGGTGCCCCCTCCTCCCCTGAAACAAGGTCTGAAAAAATTCCCACAATCTGCTTCTGCCCTCTGATCCTGTCAGTGCCAGAAGGCTACCCTGAACAATGAGGGTCTGAGCTGTGCCTATGCACTGTATATTTGTGCTGGCCTGGAGGTCCTCCGTTGGTGTGGGAAAGATCACAGGGGGGTCTCTGCTGGTCAGATTGCACTGTGGCACCACCAGCTTGTCCCTGAAAAACCCATCTGAGATAATGTGGGCAGATCATGGGGGTCACCCTAAGAACCCTTTCTGCCCACTTATGGCCTTACCAAGGCTGGAAGTGTTTTCCATTTCAGCCTCAGCTCTTTCCTCCACAGCAACCTCAGACAAAATGTCAGAGACCATGAGCTGCTGCAGAGCTACTGGGTCCTGGTCTTCATCCCCACCCTCATTGTCCCACATGAAAGCTGTCCTGGGCTGGGGGGAGGGGAGGTGCTTAAGGTGCAAGGTCCTCTGGTCCTAGGTGAGGTCCTAGGTGAGTACCTGTCAGTGCCACTCCCCAGTCACACATTCGGAATCTTTTTGGGTGTCCACTCTATTTTCTGGTGTTAAGAGTGTGTCATACATAAAAGAGAGGCAGGATCTCCAGTGTCTGCTACAGCTCAGATTCCTACTAGGTTCTTTAGGTTAATATGCTTCCCAATAGGAGACCAGTAGAACTCTAGAGAACATTGTCTGCCTGTCCCCTCTGGCTCTCCACTGAAGCTTCTCCTAGTTAAGCACAATGGCAACACGGTCACCCCAGCCCTCCTGACCCCAGCTTTCTTTGAGTCCTAGACAGTAATATTCATCTTATTTTTCAAATGAAGAGACTAAGGTGCAGAGAGCCTAGAGACCTTCCCACGATCATGTGGGTGGGAGATGGCAAAGACAAGGCCTGAGGCTGTGGGTTTTACTTCTAATGGGACCTTTTCAACCAGAGCAGGGAGCTCAGGACCAATACTGACAATGCTGGTAGGTTTCATTTCGTGGACCAGTAACTCCACACTAACAAATCTGAAGAAAGGAAGGTCCAGTGTTACAAGTGAAGGCTCTGAGAAAATCATAGGCAGTTTATTTTACTCACTCTGCAGGAAGTTTTTTCATTGTCCCTACACCCTAGACTGGGGTCATTATGGCCCTGGGCTGTCTTTCAGCATGTCTTGCTGAGCTGTTGCAAACTACTGTCCCTTCTCCACATCTTCTAGATCCCAGTCCAAGACCAGGATAGAAACAGTGTTTAGAGAGTGAAGCCTGCTTGAAGCAGGAACAAAAAGGCAAAGAATAATCATCTGAATACCCATTCCCACCTTAGCCTTGAACAGGTTGCAAAATATTCTCTCCATACATTGTCCCATTGGAACCACTGGCTGCTTTTTTCCCCTTCTTTCTATTTTGAATCTCTATAGCACAAAAATTGTGTGACTTACTCAATTCAAGGCAAAGCTAGGTAAGACCCCTTTTAGTTTTATTCTCTTATCACCCTTCATCTCCCTTCCTTTTTTCTCCATCCATATTCATCTTTCTTAGTGTATTTAATATAGATCCTTACAATCAACCTTCCACACAGTAACTTAAATTTTCCTTGAATGATATTTAGTGTTGTGTGCATTTTTAATTTGTCAAAATATCATTGTTTTTTTAGTTTCTTACTCAGTGCTACATCTGAGATCTGTATACGCTTCTGTGTGTAAATCTAGTTCACCATTTCTTACTGTGGTAACATTTATCACCCTTGACTTCTCCTTCCCCTGAATGATGGGCATCAAGGCTCCTCCAGGAAAATTGGCATACTTGTCTCCTGATGTATTTGTGGGAGAAATTCTCTAGGCTACACATTCCAGAGTGAGACTTCATGATTAATATTCCCATCACCAGATTGTACCAGTCTGGTTCTGCCATATCCCTGCAAGCACTAAAGCCAGAATTTTAAATTATACTAAATGATTATGTGGTTGTATGCATTTGCTTTTCTCTGCTGATAAGTGAGGTTTGCAGAGGCTTCCTGACCTCCAATAGATTGGTCAGTTCAACCATAGAAGCTTATTTTACTTTCCTTTTTGCAAAAAGTGAATATCAGTTTCCTCTTGGTTTAGTTGAGAAAGCTGATCTTCTTCTATATTATTTCAGTGAATGGTAGTGAGGAAAGATTCAGGCTTTTTTTTTTTTTCTCTCAATTCTGTGTGGATGGGAATCAAACATCACCAGGAATGAAAAATAAATGGTACAGTCTGAGTTCTATGTCATGGCAATTGCACAGGAGGCTTTTGGTCAGTATTAGTGTAGCAACTGGGGGCATCTCTTTTTGCAGTAGGGTTGAGAACTTTTCAGAGTAGAAGGTCTACATTACTCCAATCTTTAGAGCACATTTCTCTATGTGAGAATTTTAAATATTTGCAGATTTCAGATATATGGATTACAGATCTGTCTCTATCAAATTATGACAAAACTCCTCTGTCAGGCCTTTAAGGTTTTTTTTTTAATTGTCATAAAATTTACCCCTTAACCATTTTTAATCATTATCCTATACAATTGAGTGGAATTAAGTACATTTACAATGTTGTGCAACTATCACTACTATCCATTTACATAATTTTTTCATCACCTCAAACAGAAACTATACCATTAAGCAATAACTTCTGATTCTTCAATTTTCCTAGCTCCTGGCAATCACCATTCTACTGTCTGTCTCTATGAATTTGACCACTCTAGATAGTTTATGTAAATGGAATCATAAAATAGTTGTCCTTTTGTGCCTGGTTTATTTCACTTAGTATAATGTTTTCAGGGTTCATCCATGTTGTAACATGTATCAGAGTTTCATTCCTTTTCAAGGATAAATAATATCCATTGTATGTATTTACCATGTTTTGTTTATCCTTTCATCTTTTGATGGACCTTTAAGCTGTTTCCACCTTTGGACTATTGTGAATAACAATGCTATGAACATTTACATACACATATCTGAGCGCCTGCTTTCAATTCTTTTGGGTATATACTCAGAACTGGAATTTCTGGATTATATGGTAACAGTCAAACTGGTTTCCACAGGGGCTACACCATTTTACATTTCCACCAGCAAGGCACAAAGGGTTCCAATTTTTTCCCATTCTTTTTAAAAAACATTTCATTTTATTTTTTTTTAAGAGAGAGAGAAAGTGAGGAAAAGGACAGAGAGAGAGAGAGAGAGAGATTGAGAGAGAATCTCAAGCAGACTCCATGCTCAGTGCAGAGCCCAACATAGGCTTGAACCCATGGCCCTGGGATCATGACCTGAGCCCAAATCAAAAGTCAAGCACTCAACCGAGCCAACAAGGTGCCCCAACTTTTTCATGTTTTTACCAACACTTGCTATTTTCCCTTCATAATAGTCATCTTAATGGATGCAAAGTGGCATCTCATTGTGACTTCGGCTTGCACTTCTTTAATAACTGGTGATATTGAGCCTCCTTTCATGTGCTTACTGGCCATATGTACATCTTTAGCGAAATCTCCAGACCCTGTGCCCATTTTTAAATAAGGCTGCTTTCTGTTGTAGTTTTTATGTTATTATTGTTGAGTAATGAGAATTCTTCATATATTCTGGATGTTAATACCTTATCACATGTGTGATTGGCAAACACTTTCTCCCTTTCCATGGGTTGCCTTTTCACTCTGTTGATAGAGTGCTTTTAATGCACTAAGTGTGCTTAGTTTTTATAAAGTCCAACATATCTACTTTTTCTCTTGTTGCCTATGGTTTTTATATCGTAACCAAGAAATCATTGCTAAATCCAATATCATTATTATTTCCCTCTATGTTTTCTTCTATGAGATTTATAGTTTTAGCATGGTCCTTAATCCATATTGACATAATTTTTGCATACAGTGTAAGGAAAGAGTCCGGGGGTGCCTGAATGGCTCAGTCGGTTAAGCATCCGACTTTGGCCTATGTCATGATTTCACAGTTTGTGAGTTTGAGCCTGCGTCGAGCTATGTGCTGAAAGCTCAGAGCCTGCTTGGGATTCTGTCTCCCTCTCTCTCTGCCCCTCCCCCACTCATGTTGTCTCTAGCTCTCATTAATAAATAAACTTAGAAAAAATTTAAAAAAACAAATTAAAAAAAGGAGAGTCCAACTTCATTTTGTTACATGTGGATATCTATTTTTTTTAATATTATTTGTAGAAAAAACTATCCTTTTCTCATTCAATGAGTCTTGACACGCTTGTTAAAAATAAATTGATCATGTACTGGAGGGTATATTTCTCAACTCTCTATTCTATTCCAATGTTTTATATGTCTGTCGTTATGCCAGTACCAAACTATTTCGATTATTATAGCTTTCTAGTAAGTTTCAAAATAAAAAGTGTGAGAGTTTCACTTTTGATCTTTATCAAGATTGTTTATGGAATACTTTGGGTTTCATGTGGATTTGGGGATGGGTTTTGATGGGTTTTTCTATTTCTACAAAAAAAATGCCATTGTGATTTTTATAGGGATTTCATTGATTCATTTTTTTAATGTTTATTTATTTACATTTGAGAGAGAGAGAGAGAGACCAGGGGAGGAGCAGAGAGAGAGGGGACAAAAAATTCAATTACCTGTCCCTGTGCTCCCAGTATGGGGCTCAAACTCACAAACTGTGAGATCATGACCTGAGCTGAAATCAAGAGTCAGACACTTAACTGACTGAGCCACATAGGTGCCTGGGATTTCATTGATTTAAAAGGCTTTGTCTGCAGGAAATAATGATCCAGAAATTATTCTTAGGCAACTAAGTTCTTTGTTTTATTCTCCCTGCTTGTGCCAAACTTGCTAAAAATTGTGGTTAGAGAAAATTTATAATAGCAAGGGATTTCACATGTGGAAGCTAGCTTCATCCTTTTGTTTACAATTAGGAAACTGGCTGAAAAAAGTCAATGACTTTCCAGCATATCCACTGAGTAAGTGGATTAAAATCCTTATCTCTTAATGTTCAATACTGAGATGTTTCATCATGTTAGGATGTTTCTTCAAACATTGTTGCCTTATATTCCTAGATGTATTCTTCATTTTCAAAGCATTCAGATGTAGTATTTTTTTTTTCTATTGATGAAAGCTCTCCACTTCTGCACGACGGGTTGAATGTAACAGGAGAATTGTAGATTGGGATTTGATATTGCTGGATTTGGCTTATATTTCCAGTGAGGTAAGGATAGAGGTGATGTGCATACAGAATTGTGGTTATCATGCAGAAGAAACCAGACAGAGGAGCAGCATGAGGAATACTGAGAAAACACTTGGTGAGTGTAGGACAGCTGCTCCACCATGGCAACCTGGCAAACTTTCAAGTATCCAGTCCATATAGTGTGTCTGAGCTGAGTCTTAGCAGAACATCTCATGACCCTCCTAGAGCAAGAGAATGTGGGAGTCCTATGGGAAGCTGCTTTGAGGTGGTCTCTCAACCACCTCCCCACTTTCCCTGGGAGGTTGTCACAAGATGGTTTCTCATTACTTTTCCAGTTTTGAAATGGTCCAAGGTCTCCAGTACCACCCTCTTTAGGGTACATCTGCAGATTGGCATGGGCCCCTCAGCAGCAGAGTGCCTTGTTATTCAAGTTGCGGTCATTAGGCTCCTATTGTTTCCTTGTCATCCTTGGAAGGGCCACAGGGAGCTGACACCTTTGGCTGATCTTTTTGCTATGTAAGTCATAAATTGAATGTAAAAAGGGCCATTTCTTTGCTGGCTAAACCTGCCAGTCCTGGTCCTTCCTTGTCCTTGACAGAGACCATGACCTATTCACCCATTATTTAGCAAATCCCAGAACTCTTAACCTGGGAGTTCTCCTTACTTATTAGAAGGGGTAGTTTTAAACCTAAACAATGCATATTCCTCAAGCAGGCCCAAGAAGTATTGAGATATATAGCAGGGTTTCTAGAGCCACGTGGAGTTTTTAAGGCACTCCAAATATTTTACACATAAGGCTTCCCTCTGGCAAAAAAAACATTACCTGCTCTTCCCCGGGAGGTTCTGGGTATACTTTCATAGAAACTCTACCTTAGAGAAGAGGACTTGTTAGGTAGGAAAACTCTCAGAAATGTTTTTACTTACAGTGATGTGATGCCAAAAAAGATGGTGAAGAACTTTTCCAAGACATAAGAGGTTATCCCTTTACAGTGGTGATGAAGGTGTGCAGGCCATTCTTACATTCAGAGTGCATCACAGAACCATCCATCCCAGCCCCGAGATTTCTGAAGTAGGTTTCATGCCCAGTGCAGAGCCCAGTGTAGGACTTGAACCCACAACTCTGAGACCAAGAACTGAGCTGAGATCAAGAGTCCCACGCTTAGCTGACTGGGCCACCCAGGTGTCCATGTTGTGTTTTTTTTAATCATTCCCTTACAGTGCGTGTGTCTGTGTATGTGTGTGTGTTTGTATGAGTGTGTTTCATTCTTTGGTTTATATGTTCTGAAAGTAATCAAATTTTATTTTCCACTCATCTTATACGTTCAGCTAGCCTGTGGTGAGCATCTATGTCCCATCTCAAAGATTAGGGTTTTTCAAACTTTTTTGAACCGATCCACAGTAAATACCTTACAACATAGGACAGTCATATGAGTCGCTTTATGTTTTGGTTGTATATGTTATATATATGTTTCTATCTTGCTTCCCAGGGCTACTCTTTGACCATAACTCCTCCTATCTCTTGTGGAAAACTCTATTCTTTTTGAGGATCCAACCGTTGGCTAATCCACCCTCTGCATGCCCTTGTCAACATCCTCTATTGAGCTGATTGATATAGCAAGTATTATAGTAACTACTTACAATCTTTCTTCCCACCCAAAGTCCTACAGTGATTCTGGATATCTGATTTAGGATCCTTATGAGTTCTCCACCAAATATCCCAGTCTCGAGTGATCTTTATAATTCACTTCAGTCATTGCCTTCTATGCTCATACTAAAGATTATGCCATGACCAAGGATAATTTCCTTCTGAAATCTTTCCTTCAGACATCTCAAATAAAATCACTGGGAGCATCCATTTTCTTAACTAACCTTGTGTACAGTATGTTCAAATAAAACCACCTGTCTTTCCAAAAACATGGTGTTTTCAGGACTGTTCTTCCTCCTCACTACCATAATTTCCTGCTTATCTCATGTTTCTACTTACTGCAGTTAGACTCTTAAGCCAATTTTTTCCACAAGTTAGCTAGGTACTGCTATAAACAACTTTGTTCTGTGCTATTTAAGCTATACTCATCTAAAAAACAAAAACAAAAAAAAAAACAAAAAACTCCAACACTGCACTAAACAGTGTTCTAACTTTCTCCCAACTATACCTGGCTACCAAACTCCGCTAGGGAAAAGTCACGCAGTCTTTTAGCCAATACTGGAACATTTCAATAGCCATCACATAAAGCTTCAAGTGGGAGGCTAACATTCCTTCTTCATAAGTCTTGTAGATTTTCCTAGTTAGAAGTCTTGTAGATTTCCTTGTAGATTTTCCTAGTCTTGTAGATTTTGTCTCCCATTCTAAAAAAGCATTACCCAGTTCCAACTTCCAATCCTACCATTTCCCAGTTCCTGTTAGATTGTAGGATTCTAAGTTGAACCCAAGATTCTTGATTACTCATATATACACACTGCATAACACCCTCCATATGAGGGTCAACAGAACCTGTGAGTTTGATGAGATTATCAACACTTTAATTAGGTATTAAGCAAGGTGATTAGATAGTCACTCCCATGATTATGTGATGTTGTACATGACTTCATCATAGCAGACTAGAGATTATCCTGAGGCTCTGAAGAAGTCATTGGCATGTTTGAGAGTGTCACATACCTAGGGCATAAGGGTGTCTTCCAAGAACTAAGAGTAACCCCTAGCCATCAGGCAAAAAGAAAACAGAGACCTCAGTCCTAGCAAGAAACCAAATTCTGCCAACAACCAGAGTTAGCTTGGAAAAGGACCCCAAACCTCGGATGAGACTGCAACCTGACCAGTACCTTGATTTCACCCCAGTAAGGACCCAGCTAACTGGTGCTGGACTCTTGCTTACAGAAACTGTGAGATAATAAATGTATATTGTTTTAGGCCACTAAACTTGAAATGATTTCTAAACAACAATAGAAAACTAGTACAGAAGACTTAACTTCTACTTTATAGGAGCACAAACCAGCCAAAGGAATCTTTTTTTTTTTTTAACTTATTTCCACTTACTTTCAACTTTCACTTTTCCTCCTCTGCCCCATATCCTATTTAAATAAAAGGCACATTTCTCATACTCCTTACAGGCTTTCTCAGACAAATATTTAAACATGCCCTCATCTGTCTTAGTTTAACACAAATTCCTTAAATCCCAATTCTCCATCCAGTTTCCTCCCTTTATTTAAGACACAGTCAAGATTTCTAAATTTGGGACAACCTAGAGTCAACATATTCCTATTATGGAATATATGTACATAAAATTGTAGCACATATTTGCCATACTGAGGTAAACTTGTGAGGCTGCTTATAGGTGGAGATGACTTGTTTAAGTGTACCACACATCCCTGGCAGTGGTCCTCCATGTGTGTTTCCTTAATAAGAAGCATCAGCATCAACTGGAAACTTGTTAAAAATGCAAAATCTGGGGTCCTATTCTGGAACTGTTTAGTAAAACTCTGGAATCAGGGCCCAACAGTCTGTGTTTAACAAGCTCTTCAAGTGAGTCTGATATACTCAAGTTTGATTCTGAGTAAACCCAGATTTGGGGCAGTGAGAGTGGGAGAGGATTGGTATCCCCCCTTATCTGTAACCCATTTTTAGTACACTGTTTGAGAAGCACCAGACCACTGAAATTATTATGGCTGTAATTACCAGTAATTATCAGATCCAAGGGACACAAATTAGTTCCAAATTAGGCACATTTTAAGTATTCCATGTTTGTCATAAGAGATTAACCTGGTTCAGTTTAGCTCCTAAGAGTTTTGTGATGGGTGAAAACAAAAAAAAAGGGCTGGAAATCTGAACTCATGATGGACTTCTATCTGGAAGGAAACAGTCTCCATTCTCCTTATTTGCTATGTTCTCTGACTCACCAATAGAGATATTCACTAATCCTTCTTGGTCATCTTTTAAAAGAAATAAACATCCTTGAATATGTATGTAGTACATGTTACCTATAATAGGAATCATTAGATGTTGTAGTTGTTGGATTGAATGTAGATAATGATGTTTAAATATCAAATGGCTGTTGGGATTATTAAGGGTCCAGAAAAAGTATGCTGAGAGGAGGATCTCGGAGGACATGACAAATGTTGGCAATGTTGGAAATATGCTTTGATGCCTAACAAAGATCACCAGGAACACATTTGTAGCCAACAAGGGTAGGTTTATTTATTACTTTCTGCAACAAGGAACACAGTCACCATAAGGAACCATGGGAAGTCTCACAAAGGATGAATTAAGGATAGAGTATTAATAGAGTTATTTGTAGGAGTTAGTCATAGAACAGTAGATTGATCTGAGTTTGGAAACCAGAGAATTGTTGACACTGTAAACAATCATATCTTTAGAACACCTGTATACAGTTACTGCTAGATTTGTTTGTGTTATCTTGAAATACATGGATCTGAACTCAGTGGTGTTAAAAAGACCTTGAGCTTGGATACTCACTGACAGTCATGATGTTTTGAGACAGTGTATCTGCTTTGCAAGTCATAGTGCAGTCCATTTTCAAAAACTCTGTTTTCTTCTTCAAGTGGTTTTCCCCTAATAACCTGACAGGTGGGCAATTTTCCACTTTATTACATGTGTATTGGAAAACTGTGCCCAGAATACCTGGGGACTTATCTGAGTAAAGCCAGACCTATGAAAATGGTGAGGTATGGAGATCATAGACACTAAAATCCAATTTAGAGTTAATCACAGGTTTCTTGGGGGGATTGGAACAGAAAGAAGTTAGGACAATAACAGAGTCAAGTGAAGACACAGCCAATGGGACAATTGGAGCCAACTATCAAACTCTTTAATCACAGTCAATGTAATGGTCAGATACCAAGTTGGGATGAGGCGGTGCCTGGTCTCTTGATATGAGAATGAATCCAGCAGGCCTCAACTCGACTTGGAGTCTGGACTGGCACTGACCCTCCTATGTCCTCATTACCCTATGATGATCTGTCTGTCTCAATAAATCATTTGATTCCAGTCTTACTAGGTAGTCTCACCTGAATTTTTTGTATTTCCTCTCTTCATTTATTACACATAGAGTTTCTACTCATAAAATGCTAAAGAGGCTCTTTACAGTAGCTATTAACCATATGTGACAAGTGCTTCTAAGGACCTGATTTTTTATTTTATTTATTTAGTTTAAATTTAAAAATGAACACTTTACTCAGTGACTGGGAAAATTTTTAGTATGTTTCAAGCATCTTCAGCATGTGAATCTCCCTTTCAACCATAAATTTTACAAGATCAAAATACAGAGTAAGGATTTCCCCTGAAAATTAAATGCTCCCATGAAAATTGAAATGTTTTCTATGTGTAAAATACTGAACTTTGAAGACTTAGCACAAAAGGAAAGAAGTTTAACCTATTTCACTAGTATTTTATATTTGATCACATATTGAAATGGTAATATTTTGGACATATAGGGTTAAATAAATATATTATTAAAGTTAATTTCACTTGTTTCTTTTCACTTTTCTTAGTGAAGCTACTGGAAAATTTTAACATACAAGTGTGGCTTACATTGCATTTCTATCAGACCCTGCTGGTCTAGATTACCAAAAGTCCAGTGAGATATTTACCTTAGACATTTTATATTTTCTCCCTTGTAAGGTGGTATCTACCGCTTCACTTAACATTTTATGTATCGTCACTCTTAAGAAAAAAATTTTTTATGGGTATTGAGGAGGGCACCTGTTGGAATGAGCACTGGGTATTGTATGGAAACCAATTTGACAATAAATTTCATATTTAAAATAAATAAATAAACAAAAAAAAAATTTTGTTTGAAAATAAAGTTAAAAGCTCTCCTTTCTTACTAAAGAGAAGAAACAAGAAGTGGTCCAAGTGCTCAAACATAGTCTGATGGGAAACAGGAGTGAAAATGTTGGAGAGACCTGGAGTGAGAGTTAAAGCATTAGTAATGGTGAATCCTATTCAGGGACCGCTGTCTGGGAGTTAGGAATTTTATTGCGTGATTGTGTGAAAGTAGACAGGCAAAGGCACAGTAGAGCAAATCAATATGATAGCTCCAGAATTTGGGCTATTTAAGTTTATTTTTTAATGTTTTATTTATTTTTGAGACAGAGAGAGACAAAACATAAGCAGGGGAGGGACAGAGAGAGCGCGAGAAATAGAATCCGAAGCAGGCTCCAGGCTCTGAGATGTCAGCACAGAACCCGATGCGGGGCTCGAACCCACAAACCATGAGATCATGACCTGAGAGGAAGTGGGACGCTTAACTGACTGAGCCACCCAGGCGCCTCTGGGCTATTTAAGTTTGAATTAATTAAAATTAAATTTTCAGTTTCCCATTCTAACTAGCCACATTCCAAGTATGCGATTACTTGATTACTTCAAGAACCAAGTGGGTTACTTGTATTATTTTTCTAGGGCTACTGTAACAAAGTACCAGAGCCTGAGTTACTTAAAACAATGGAAATGTACTCTCTCATAGTTCTGGGGGCCAGCAGTGTGAAATTGGTTTTGGCAGGCTGTAGGGGAGAATCTGTTTCTTGCCTCTTCCAGCTTCTAGTTGCTGTCAGACAACTAGGTTGGTTGTGGGGACATTACTTGGCTTGTGGGGATATTACTACAACCTCTGGTTCCATGGTCTCATAGCCTCCATTTTTCTGTGTCATCTCCTTTGTTTGTCTCAAAACTCTCTCTGCTTCTCTGAATAAAGATACACGTGATTGGATTTAGGCCCACCCAGATAATCTAGATAATATTCCTCTTCAAGATCTTTAACTTATTTACATCTTTTGCCATATACAGTAGTCTTCACAGGTTCTGGAGATTTGTATGTGGACATATCTTTGGGGCCACAATTCAACCCATTATAATATGTATTGGCACAAATATATAACATTTTCATCATTGAAGAAATTTATTTTTCACTGGAGGAGAGTTAGAGGAGAGTTATGAATCAAGAGTCAAAACACTTGATAAATTGTCAGAAGTAACCCAGTAGCTGGTGAATCTGTCACAAAGAATTAAGGCAGTAGAAGCAAATGTCGAAGGAATGTGAGTATGTTAATTATAGTAAAAAAATAAATAAACACATAAAATTTTCCAACTTAATCATTTTTAAGTGTGTGTACAGCCCTGTTAATTATATGCACATACTTATACAACAGATCCCCAGAACTTTTTTATCTTTCAAAATTGAAATTCTATACCTCTTGAATAACTCCTCTTTTTCATCTCTCCTAGCCGCTGTCAATCACCATTCTACTTTGTTCCTAAGACTCCGACCACTTCAGTACCTCATATAAATGGAGTCAAGCCATATTTATCTTTTTGTGACAGAATTTCTTTTTTAAGGCTGCATAATATTCCACTGTGTGTGTGTATACCAAATTTTGCTTATCTATTCATCCTTCAGTGAGCATTTAGGTTGCTCCCACAAAGAAGTTGGGTTTCTGCAGCTGTTGCAAAAGCAAGTCCTGAAAACATAGATGAGAGAACAGCATAGCTATTCTCAAAACAGTTATTCAACACATACTGACAGTGCATTTATGTCCTAGATGCAGTGCTAGGGAGTCAAGATACAGTGAATCACACATGTGCACAAAATCTCTGACACTCAAAGTGCTCAGTCCAGGGTTTCACTGTCAAGGAGGTTTGGCACGGGTTAGAAAATGTTCTGAGGTGCCAGAATCACTCCAGATACATTGATCACTTGGAGGCGAGGTTGGCAGCTCTGGTCAGAGATTTAAGCATCTAAATACCTTCTCCTCAGAGTTTTTTAGATTAGGTAAGGAAGGTGCTTGAACACCACAGAACCAGGAAAACAAGTATTCCAGTCTTTCTGGGTTTTCCCAGTTGTTTGAACTGCGGAACCGTCTATCAGACATTTTCCTGTCACGTGGTACCTCAAATATCAGCATCTCATTGGCCAGGACTCTGGGTGGGCGGGAAGAACAGGAGAGACCAATGGGGATGGGCCAAGTGGGAAGCGGAGGCTCTGCTCACACGCATGCTCAGTGCCCTTTGGCTGACCGCAGGAAGAGCTGTGTCCTAGATCGCCGCAGCGGGTGTGGGTGTGGGGTACCTGTGTGCTGGCTTGCCTGGCTACACAGCCAACCTGCATTCTGTGGAAACTGGCAGATAGGCCGGTATCTGCCTCAGGCTTGCAAGGATAGGCCATTTCAGAGTCACAGGTACCTCTAAAACCCAATCTCGTGGCAGTCCACCTGGCTCTAAGGGGCTGAAAAGGCTTCACAGGTGCCAGAAGGGCCCTTTGGGTGAATGGCGAGCCTGGTGTCCCGGCTATACCTTCCCACAGACCTTGACTGACTGGCTCTCGTTTTTCACAGAGAACAAACCGTGGCCTCAGCCATGAGCCCAGCAGCTTCAAGCAGTCTCTTCTTGGCCTGCAGCCTAACATTGGCAACATTGTTTGCAGGTGAGAGAAGGGGTGGGCCCTGGCCATTCCCCCATTGTTCCTGCCCAAATTACTACACCCTCCACCCCCCTCGCCTCCCCCCCCACCTCCCCCCCACCCCTCCCGTATTCCCGCATTCCGCCTTGCATTCCCGCATTGCTCCATTCTAAATTAGGTTCCATAGACCTTCAGTGACATTTTCTTTGCCAAGGCCTGCTCTGCATGGCATCCAAAGTGAACGAGCAGACGTGGTTCCTGCCCTCATAGCTCTTACAGTCTCCTGACTAGTACTGGGCACAGAGTCTTGATTTACTCAGTTGGGCAAACATCGAGCGCATCCTTGTCTTATGTATTCTTATGCGAGAACAGGGAAAATTGGTTCCCTATTCTTGGAGTTGTGAGCAATATGGGACATAGTGAAGTGATGGCACTTAATTAGCTTTTGTTAAAGGATAGCTTTTTGTCTGTTTTTCTCCAGACACCACCTCATGTTGGGGGAAAGGAGAAGAGAAAATGTTCACCACTAAAACGCAAATCATGGGCCCTGTGGAATTGTCAGATACTGTATGAACAGATACTGTATGAACAGCCACTAAGTACCCTTGATTATTCACCAGATGCAGGATGTTCTGTATCCTGCATCAATTAGTGGGCAGGAGTCATTCAATTAGTGCCACAAAATATTTTTAAGTTTATCAGTTATGGGATGTTCTCAGGAAAAAGCACAGTAAACAAGGATAGGGTTGTTATGCAGATTTAAGTCATCTTCTTATCCATTGATAAGAATTTCTAGAGATCTGGAGTCATCTCCTTTCTGGTAGGTGGAAGACACCCTTACAAGGGTGTCTTTTTTTTTCTTAATGTTTATTTATTTTTGAGAGAGAGAGAGACAGAGACAGAGCATGAGCGGGAGAGGGGCAGAAAGGGAGACATAGGATCTGAAGCAGGTTCTAGGCTCTGAACTGTCAGCACAGAGCCTGATGCAAAGCTTGAACCCATGATCCATGGTATCATGACCGGAGCAGAAGTCAGATGCTTAATGGACTGGGCCACCCAGTGACCCCTTACAAGGGTGTGTCATAAGGAGATTTCCCTTATAAATACAATTTACGTATTTCCCATATAGATGTCTCTTACAGAAGAGTAACTTCTACTTGGTTTTCAGAGCTTCTCCTATGTTTGCAGTTTCTACAAAAATAACCTAAAATAGTCTTTATACAGAAGAGACTTTTTTTTTCAAGTAAACTCCACACCCAACATAAGGCTCAAACTCATGATCCCAAATCAAGAGTCACGTGCTCTACTGACTGAGCCAGCCAGTCATATTTTGGAGTGGCAAATTTTGCTTTCCTACAGTAACTTACCTCACTTAGTGTAATGGCCTCAAAGTCAATCCATGTTGTCACAAATGGAAAAATATCCTTGTGGTTATTGTTGTTCTTTTTTAAATGTCTAAATAATATTCCATTGTGTATGTATATACCACAATTTCTTTATCCACTCATGTATTGATGTACACTTAGGTTATTTCCATGTCTTGGCTATTATAAAAATGCTGCTGTGAACATGGGGGTGCAGATGTCTTTTCAAGTTGCTATTTAGGTTTTCTTTGTATTTTTTATTGTTTTTAATGTTTGTTTATTTTTGAGAGACAGAGTGTGAGCAGGGGAGGGGTAGATAAAGAGGGAGACACAGAATCCGAAACAGGCTCCAGGCTCAGCTGTCAGCACAGAGCCTGACGTGGGGCTCAAACCCACAAGCTGCAAGATCATGACCTGAGCCGAAATTGATGCTTGACTGACTGAGCCACTCAGGCGCCCCAGATTTCCTTTGTATATATTCCCAGAAGTGAAGTCACTGGATCATATGGTATTTTTAAAAATACATATATAAAAAGTACATTTGAAGATCTAATTGGCTTTATTAAATGTTTCATGAATTGGGCAGCATTCATTCCAAGAAGCACTTGGGAGCTCCACTGAGCTGCAGAAAAGGAAAGGTTTTTAAAGGCAGTGAAAATGCATTTGGTTGGCTCAGTTGGTTATGTGTCTGACTCTGACTCTTGGTTTCAGCTCAGGTCATATCTCATCTTCATGAGCTCAAGCCCCATGTTGGGCTCTGCACTGACAACATGGAGCCTGTTTGGGATTCTTTCTCTCCCTCTCTCTCTCTTCCCCTACCCCACTCATGCAGGAGTGCTCTCTCTCTCTCTCTCTCAATAAATAAATAAATAAATAATAAACAATAAATAATAACACACAAACAATAAATAAATAAACAAACTTTAAAAAATGAGGGAATTTATTAGCAAATAATGTATTGTTTAGGCAAGGTCATCTTCCTAAAGGGAAAAGAAAGACTGTTTCAGGGGATTGCCTCCTACAATTGAACAGGAAATTTTTTGGCTAGTTATAGGTTACATTTATGAAGGGTTGAAACTGTATAGTTAGATTATGTATTAAATCTTGGTTTACTGATGTGGGGCCTTAAAGTAAGTTACTCCACTTGGGGCCTATTGGTTTTTTTCACAATTCTTCTTTTGATCCCATGCTTAGCTGAGAGATGTGACCAAAATTTAAGGCATTAATGCCACTCTCAGCTACCACTTTTTAGTTTTCACAGCTTAGGTTGATCCTTTTTATGGTATTCACAGGTCATGACGTTTTTGTTTAATTTCTTTGGTATGCACGGGTTACTTCATGCTCACAATTTTTAAGTCATCATCTTCTTTTTTTTTTTTCTTTCCTGACAATTCAGTCCTAGGGAGATCATTTGGTGGTGCTTAGTGGCTACAAACATGCTTTGAAAGCTTTTGAGAGAATATAATGCACAAGGGAGATTTTTATGATTATGGTAAGCAAGATAATTCCCAATATTTAGAGTGCACTTTGGAGCCATGGTTTCGAAGGCTGAAATAACCAAAATCAAATAAGATAAAGAAAGACTCTGTGGAATAATTCTCTTTTTTAAGTCAAGTTGCTTGTTCTGTGATCTTATGTAATTGAGTTTCAATTTCCCTAAAAGCATCAATCCAAGTACAACAAATTGTGTTGGCCACAGTATCGACACCTCCTTACTCAGTTAAAAGACAACTAAGAGTGATGTGGTTTGAAGGAGTGGGGTTCAGAGCCAATGGCCAAGAAAGAATTCTTGAGATGTTTTTGGTGCAAAAAGGTATTTTTATTATAGCACAGGGACAGGAACTGTGGTCAGAAAGAGCTGCTCTGGGTTTGTGAGGAGTTACTGATTATATATTTTCTATCCTTTGGAGGGGAGGTGACATTAGGGCTCTAGAAAATTGAGTCTACAGGTTTCTGAAGATTGTTTTTTTCTTATAAACCATTAAGACAGTTGCAAGATGGAGACTCATGTCCTGCATGACTGTAATCTCTATCAGTTAGCCATTTGTTTTTCACTTTCCTTTGTTCTTGGGCAGCCATGGAGTACCTGAGGAATGTCACACATACCCCACCTGGAGGGGTGGTGGGTTCCTGGTATTAGCTTGTGCTTTGCCCTCAGCTTACCTTTTGCTCCCTTATCAAAGAGCTACTCTATTATCAAAAACAACTTTGGCCAGAGAATCTAAGGACCTTTGTTGACTAGCCATTGAACAACAGATTCTGCAATGTTTTTAAGAATTGAGGAGAGGTGTGGTTTTTTTTTTTGTCTTTTTAAAAAATTATTTTCTTATTTACATTTATTCTTAACCAGGAAAGTTTGGTCCTGCCAACGGAAGCAAATTGTGATTCGTAAGTGCCTCCTGGTAGTCTCTTCCAACTTGATGATGTAAATCCAGGGGAGCTGACCAATGAGATATCTTATTTCACCTGTAAAAAGTTAGGAGCACAGTTAAATAACCTAAGAGGTATTGCCAGGCTCTGTGCCAGCTATCTAGGCATTTATAGACCGAAGAAGAATGATGACCACTGCAAAAGACAAACCGGTTTAGGACATAAGCCACTTCCACTAGGTGGCACTGTTAATGGACAGATAGGGTGTTTTGTTTTGTTTTGTTTTGCTTTGTTTTGTTTTGTTTTGTTTGTCTTGTTTTGTTTTCTAATGACAGATCCAGCAGTCTGAAAGGCAAAGGTTTTCCCCCTTTGAATGTCCTGGGAGATAATATATGATGACATTATCTTGCCAGTCCAGTGTCAGAGTAAAGCAAAGAAAGAGAGGAAAGGGTTTTGTGTTATAGTATAAATTCTTGATCCAGCACCTTGGACAGAAGTAGTTTACCTCAGTATTTATACCTAGCTAATTTGATTTGGAGGTCTTCAATGCCTGTATAAGACCAGATGTCATGTGGACCCTTTTTCATATGTGAGATTCATATCCAAGTTAATAAATCCCTGAAATTTGGCTGCCATCTGGGTAGTGGATCTCCCTTCCAAGGAGATTCAGGGGCTGTTTTTGTTCGTAGCAATTCCAAGTGAGAAGGGTAGGAGAGAATTGGAGACATTGGTTTGGAGAGTTATAGCCACATTTTTTAGAAAACTAGAATTCAGGATCCATCCAACTTACAGGAATATAACAGAACTTCAAAAGACAGTTAACAGGATTAAAATCTGATATAAATAAAGATGTAGACATAATTTCTTTTCTTATCCTCATTTTTGGGGCACCTGGATGGCTCAGTTGCTTCAACATCTGACTCTTGATTTCAGCTGAGGTCATGATCCCAGGGTCTTGAGATCCAGCTCTATGTAGGGCTCTCCAGTGAGGGTGGAGCCTGCTTACGATTCTCTCTCTCTTTCTCTGCCCCCTCCCTTGCTCGTGTGCTATCTCTCTCTAAAATAAAAAATTAAATAATAGAATCACCCTAATGTTTTAATTTTTTTTATGTTTTATTTATTTTTTAAAGCAAGAGAGAGCATGAGTGGGGGAGGGACAGAGAGAGAGGAGGAGACAATAGAATCTGAAACAGGCTCCAGGCTCTGAGCTGTCAGCACAGAGCCCAACGCAGGGCTCAAACTCACAGACTGTGAGATCTTGATGTGAGCTGAAGTCGGACACTCAACCGACTGAGCCAACCAGGCACCCCTATATACATCTCCTTTGAATATGATATTCCAAAGTTTTGTCCTATTATGAAGAGAACAGATTCTCATTGAACTTACGTAAACAGCTAATTATCTTGCCATAAAAAGAATAGTCAAGTTTTTGAATTTTGGAGAAATCAAGGAGGGAGAGAAAAAAAGTAAATGTTTCATCTTTGTTCACACAGTATATCTTACCAAACTGTTGATAGCTTAAGAGAAGAGAGAAAAACATTTTCTAAAATCTGCAATAACAAAACATTAGAGAATCATCAATTTTTAAACAAGTCATAAAATAATAAGTCATAAAATAAGATCATTATAATTATCTTCTTCAGTGTATTTTTAATCTGTTTGAATCCAGTTTTTCCACTAGTTTTAGAAATTTTTACCCAGTTCAGTTTTTTTTTTTAATTTTTTTTTTAACGTTTATTTATTTTTGAGACAGAGAGCATGAACAGGGGAGGGTCAGAGAAAGAGGGAGACACAGAATCGGAAACAGGCTCCAGGCTCTGAGCGGTCAGCATAGAGCCTGATGCGGGGCTCGAACTCATGAACCGCGAGATCATGACCTGAGCCGAAGTCGGATGCTCAACCGACTGAGCCACCCAGGCGCCCCTACCCAGTTCAATTTTATGAGCTGGAGTTATCAGAAATCTATGTTCTAGAGTATTTATCAGATTGTTTTTCATGAATTTCTCTGAAGATAAAATACATTTGCAGAAAGCTTCTGTAAAAACTTCTGAGTAAAACAATAACTGAAAATGATAAAAGACTTAAATATGGCATAAAGGTCTGATTAGGGGCACCTGGGTGGCTCAGTCGGTTAAGCATCCGACTTCAGCTGAGGTCATGATCTCACAGACAGATCTCATGTCGGTCTGTGTGCTTACAACTCAGAGCCTGAAGCCTGCTTCTGATTCTGAGTCTTCCTCTCTCTCTCTGCCCCTCCCCCACTCACACTCTGTCTCTCTCTCTCTCAAAAATAAATAAACATTATTTTTTTTAAAAAAGGTCTTATTAGAGCTCATTACAATGCAGGTGACAATGGAATTTGGTTATTTTTGTGATGTGTAACATTGTAAGATAATAACTAGAGTAATGGCTGATAATATTATATCAGGACATATCACAGTTTTAGATGTTTTACAAAATTTGTAGAATACTTATTAATAGTATTTACCTATACAATGTAAGATTTAATATCACCTATTTGATAATGCTTCCCATATAATTTAACATAACAAATAAACCTAATTAGGTTAGCATCTTCCTTTTTATAATGAGAAAGAATAATCCTTTGAAATGTTCAGTGACCCTTTGGAAATTTCAAAATTAATTTGTGGCCAAAAGACTTCATTTTAAAATTCGATTTGGGGAAGTTTGTAAAAAAAAAAAAAAATCAAAAGGTTTTGAACACTTGACTAGTAGGGTAATAGGTGGCTGTGAAACAATAGTTGGTTGTCTGTTTAACCAAAGTGACAAAGACTTCAGAGGCAAATATAGAATGTTATATAATTGTGAGTAAAATTTCACTTCTTTAATATTAAAAAGACTTAGTTTTCTTAAAGAACTGATGATAAAGATATCATGAAGCACAGAATATTATTTTGATAAAATACAAAATGCTTGTTTTCCAGAGAGATAACTTTGAAAGGGAAAAAACAAATTAAAAAGTTTGTGATTTTTTATCAAGAGCAAACCAATAGTTCAAAAAACTGTCCTTTTAGAAAGAGAAAACTACATTTTAACTTTGCACCAGTGTACTTTTGATATTGAAATTCATTCTTCAATAAATTCATTTTATTCTTAGCCAGCTGAACCACATATCAAAATTCCTTTTTAAAGAATCCTTTTCCACAAATTTCCTAAGGTGTTTCTTTTTTTTTTTTTTAATTCAGATTTTGTCTGAAATTTTTCCTTCTTTAAATAACCAGCTTTATTTTAGGACAAAATTATTTTTTCACCACCACCCACAAAATGCATTTCCATTTGTCATACCTTCTTTTACTGAAAGCATCTCCTCCTTTACTTGCATATGGAGATGTTTTCCTTACTATTTTTAGTAGTTTTAATTAGAATTCTTAACTATTAAAAACTTTAATTTCTATCAAAAACTAAGTAGTAAGAAATTGTGACCTGTTATACCACAAATCTTTAATTGGCATATTTATGAATACATGTCATAATTTCTGAAAATGTGCTTTCTTATAGTACAGTCTTTCAATAAAGCACAAAAAAATGTCTGCTAAGAGATCTAAATTTATCCTTAATTTCTGTGTAAATAAACCTGTGTTTAGTAATTAATACTTCATTATCTTATTTGGAAATGATGTAGATTTTC
Organism: Neofelis nebulosa; assembly: GCF_028018385.1. Classification (NCBI taxonomy): domain Eukaryota; kingdom Metazoa; phylum Chordata; class Mammalia; order Carnivora; family Felidae; genus Neofelis; species Neofelis nebulosa. Next base: position 156,697,240 of record NC_080782.1, on the reverse strand, counting down.
AGTAAATTTAACTAAACTCATCACTTAACTCAGTAAAACTTTAAAATTTCAAGTTGCCAAAAAGATTTAGGAAGCTGTTTTTAAGTAAGTTTTATTATACCAAGTTTTTATTGACAAATTTTATAACAGAGATAACATGAGCTTACTTTAGTAAACCTGGGTAGAATAAGTATTTTATATTTAATGTTGATGACTCTAAAGACAATCCAGTTTTAAGTAAACTGATAAACTAGCTTTATTACCAAATATTGTCCCATATGACATAAACCTGAAATTCACTTTGGTCTTTTTATTCTATTTTTGAGAATTAAAAAAAAGTTTTATTTATTTAAGTAATTTGTACATCGAACATGGATCTCGAACTCACGACCCCAAGATTAACAATTGCATGCTCTTCCCACTGAACCAGCCAGGTGCTCCTATTTTTGAGAATTTTTATGAATACTAAAATTATGTAAGTGCTTAATTTTCTTTAAGCTGGTTAAGTAGAATTCTTTTACCAAGTAATTTTAGCAATACCTTAGAGGTAGAAAATGCCATATATTCAAAATAAACACAATGTACAAACAGATACAGAGATCTTATAGTTAGTAATACTTGTGGAGAAGGTTTTTGAGATTTGTATTTGTCCCTGGAGGAAATATTGAGGCTGAGGTCTAGAGTTTGGGTGAGTCTCTTTAGCAGTTCATAGTTTTAAAATGACTCTTTTGTTTCTTTCTTTTTCTTTTCTTTAGTCTCAGGTGGCCTGTGTTTATATTTTACAGACATGATAAGATTTATCAAGGGACAAAGAATACAAGTTCCTCCATGAAGGACTTTGGTTTTCTAAGGCCAATAATTTAAAAACCTTTTGAGATAAACAGAGGAGATTTGGGGTTTGGCAAAGGAATAGGTGGACTTTGAATTGCTTCTAGAGTTGCACTTCTAGTTTTGGAAAGGTTTGTAAGATAAGGACAGTTGCTTTTAATTACTCAAAAATTGAGTTCTAGCCTGGATGTGATGTTAAAGGACTAACATACATCCACCTATGTTGAATTTTTTTCTTTTAGTTTTCCCTTGACTGTTTAAAGGAATGATGTAGAAGTTTATCGGAAAATCCTTCAGTGTCGTATCAACTCTAGGAGGGACTCATAAAGTGCCCTCCTTGAAGGGTAGATAGGGGGTGTCTGGTGGACTCTTGTTTCTGGTCATGCAAAGACAATTCAGAAGATGACTAGAATGAGGATTGAAATAAAGCAGGGATAGAGGGAAGCAGTAAGAATTATAACAATCTTACGGTCTTTTTTATTAGGTACCTCATATGTCTTTTTAATTTTATTATCTTTTTTTTTTGTCTTGAAACTTTCAATGAATCTATTTTTGGAATTTTGAAGCCTTTGCTTTTTTTTTAATTTTTAAAATGTTTTTTATTTATTTTTGACAGAAAGAAAGAGAGACAGAGTGTGAGCAGGGGAGGGGCAGAGAGAGAGGGAGGCACAGAATCCAAAACAGGCTCCAGGCTCTGAGCTGTCAGCACAGAGCCCACCCAACACGGGGCTGGAACTCAGGAACCAGGAGATCATGACCTGAGCTGAGGTCGGATGCTTAACCAGCTGAGCCACCCAGGTGCCCCAACCTGATGGTTTTTGCTTTTGACAATTTTTGCTTTGATTTTATACCCCAACCTGACAGTTACCAAGTCAAGTTCTTCAGAACACAAAAGAAGCTTATAGATTGTCATAGCTTCCAGGACCATAGTTCTTGGATACAAAATAAGCAGGTGTGTGAGAAGATGGAAGACTTAACTCTGGATTTTAAGGATCCCATTCTCTTATTATTTATTTGTTATTTTTCTTTTAGCCAAGCCTTTACCTCATGTGCACATTAACAGAAACCATTAGTACTGAGGAAACAGAAGTGTGGATACCGGCGGTAACTAAAGACCTAGAGACTGTGGAAAGGGTCGAATCAGCATATCTCAAAGAATGGGAACTGTGGACTGTTTCCAAGCAAGCAAAACACTGCAGCAGCTCCCTTGCTTTAGGAGTTAATGGCAAATTGGCCAATAGAAGAACCTGAATGTACCACCAGCAATTCTCAGTGTGAACTAAATCAGCAGACTTTAGTAAATGGGGACTAAAGACTGGAACTGGAGAAGGATTTAAATCAGCAAACTCCAGTAAATAACTGAATCAAGGGCTAAAGACTGGCTCTCTGTTAGTACCTCTTAGCAATCTGAACCCTGGACTGGAAAACCAATTAGATCAGTAGCTTGATGCAAAGAAAGCAGAGGTCAAACAGAGGGGATTGCCAATGGCCCTCAGAAACTGTGATAAAGACAGTAACCAACCACAAAAGAGTTTACAGGGTGCCATGCCTGTTTGTCATGTTCCCTGAGTGCTTTCAGAAGTTTGCTTTGATCCCAACACTGCCACTAACTCTGTTAAGCACATACACAAATTCAGCTGAGTAAATTTGAAGATCTAATTGACTTCTCTAAACAATTTATAAATCAGGCAGCATCCCATCTAATAAGTAGAGGGGAGCTCTGCTGAGCTGCAGAAAAGGAAAGGATATGATTTTAAAGTCAGAGAGAGGGCATTACAAAAAGGATTATAATATTAGCAAGAGATGTATTGTTTACACAAATTCATCCTCCTAAAAGGAAAGGAGTCTCTCAGGGGATGGCCTTCTAGTGCTGACCAGAAAATTCCAGTTTGACTAGTTAAAGGTTACATTCCTGAGGTGGTTGAAACTACAGTTAGGTTAGGTATAAAATCTTGGTTTATTGATGTGGAGCCTTCATGTGAGTGACTCCATCTGGAATCTGTGGTTTTCCTTTTAACAGTAGTTCTATTTTTAATTTTTGAGGATTCTTTATACTGTATTACATAGTGGCTGTGCCAGTTTACAATCCCAACAAAAGTATACAGTGGTTTCCATTTCTCCACATCCTCATCACCATTTGTTATTTCTTGTCTTTTTGATGGAATTTGAAGAGGTATTTCATTGTGGTTTTGGTTTGCATTTTCCTAAAGATTAGTGATACTGAACATTTTTCATAAACCTTTTGGCCATTCTTATATCTTCTTTGGAAAAATGTCTATTTAGGTTTTCTGCTTATTTTTTTATTCAATTTTTGCAGGTCTTCCTCTCTCACTCACACAAGGGCAAAAGCAAATTTTAGAACACATTTTTCCTGTCCTTTCCCTTTGTTTTTATTTATTTATTTATTTATTTATTTATTTATTTATTGTTTATTTGTTTTTAGTTGTATACATTTTTAAAATGTATACAATGTGTATATTAAAGTAAAAAATATATGCTGATTCTTAAGTACTAAGTATACAAATGTGTACCCAAAGTAAATAATATATGCCCATGGTATAAAATGCAAAAGGTAAGTAGTAGAGAGTATATCATGCTCTCCTCTTTAGCCCCCCAGCTTCTTGGAGACAACCACAGTTACCTCTTTCTTGAGTTCCTTTCCAGAGATCATCTATGATCTTTACAAACATGTCCAAATGTATCTTTTTCTTCCCATGGCAGCATTTCATACCTGATGTTCTAGCTCTTGCTTTTTTTTTCCTTAAACATACATTTTGAAGAGTTTTCCATGCATGTAGAATAACACATTCTAAATATATCTGTTTCATGGATATGCTAAAGTCCATCTAGCCATGAACATTTCAGTCATTTCTAACCATTTATTATCCCAGAGAACACTGCAGTGAATGACCTACTGTACATACAATTACATATGTAGGAAAATACCTAGGAATTGCTGGATCAAAGAGTATGTCCAATCTAGACTTTTTATTCTATATTATCAAATTGCTATCTAGAGAAGTTGTACTAATTTATCCACCAGAAATAATGGAAAATGCCTGTTTCCCATATTCTCACCAACACATTTAGTTTTAGTTTGTATTCCTCTTACCACAAATACTCTAGAGCAATGTTATCCAATAGAATGTTCTGCAATGAGTGAAATGTCTGTATTCGTACTGTCCAGGACAGTGGCCACTAACCACGTGGGGCAATTGTGCATTTGAAATAAGACTGATACAACTGAGGAACTGAACTTTTAAAACAAATTTTAATTACATTAAATAGACAAATTGGACAGAACAGCTTTAAGCAGAATGGGGTGTGAAAGAGTTTGGAAGGAGAGAAAAGGAAATATGAGACACATTGCTAAGAAATTATGAATTGGGAAGTCTTTTTAATGTTATTGATTGGAATTTGTTTTTTATGTTATTTTTTTTTATTACTTTTGTCTCTGTACTGTGCTTCATCAAACAAGACTCTTTAGAAAGAGCAGGCCGGGTTAACACTGGATCTCTAAGGTATTTAGTCTGTGGAGAGCTCCAGCCATCTCTGGATTCTGCTTCTTTTTGTCATCATGATAGCACATGGCTTCCAGCCCCCAGAAACCAACCTTCCCAACTCCTGCTCCTGCCCAGGGTCGAGGGCCTGCTGCCCTCACATTTGCAGGGTAATATGGCTCAATATTAAAAAGCTAAAATAATGGTTAAAATAGCTTCTATTCTCTTACCTCGACCTAAAAGGCCTGGAATATTCATACTCCTCCAAGTTCCTTGCCAGAGATTTTCAACACTGAGACATCTTCACTCTGCTTCTCAGCCCACCTCCTTTCCCCACCTCACTTTTCCTTCACTTTGAAGGGCATCACGATCACGTGCATGGACACACCAGTCCTCAAGTCCAAGCTCCCCTCTCTTGATCTGTCACTGCTTGATCTGTTTGAGCAAGAAATTCTAGGTTTCTTGGTACCAGGCACGGTTGAGGGAGAGTGTGCAAGCTCTGAGTCGGTTTGTTACCTTGGTATCACACATCACACGCTGCTCACCTTGTGGGAATTGGCAGAGTCAAAAGAGAGCTAGGAGAAGTCCTGCTGGAAGGAGGAGGTAAATTCTGCAGATAAATAGTGTGACTTTTACTTCCTGTTTTCCTTTTGCCCTACCTTTTCTCAGGTTTCTGCCTCTTCACCTGTAGTTCCCTCCACTCTCTGCTCTGTTCCAGGACTTTTTTTTTTTTTTTTCTGCAGCAACAAAGTCCAGCCTTTGTCCTCAACAGCGGATAGTATTAAGGACACTGAGATGGAGGCAAAGTGTCAGTGGACATTGTTATGGAGCCCCAAAGGCAGAGAATGCAAGGAGAACTAAGGCTCATTCTTGTCAGCTGGGGCCTCTTCTTTAAACCTCTTGTACATGCTACATTCTGTGCTCTTTATTTATAAGACTTTATTCATATTCTGCATAAGCACATGGAAGTAAATCTGTTTTAGGCTTCCATTAAAAAAGTTACCCCTTCAATGCAGCCGTTCCTGTGAATTGCAACCATACCCTACATTTTCTATCCTTTCTGTTTCTCTTTCTAGTATTTTTCATTGTCTTACATACTATGTATTTTTCTTCCTTCTTTCTTTGTGTCTACCTCCGCCATCAGAAAGTAAGCTCTATGAGGGCAGGAATTTTTGTGGTAACTCTTCTGTTGAGTGTCATATGTGGAATACTACAGTGGAGTATAGGGGAAGGTGAAGGGGACAGACCTAAGTCTGCTTTGTGAGCATGGGTACATTTGCCTGCCAGTGGCAAATAGCCAGCAAGTGTTTGTGTGTGTATGTGTGTGTGTGTGTATTTTTTTTTAACAGCATCCTGGGAGATTAAGATGAATGATGTAGATGAGAAGGATGTTGATGAATTCAACTCCAATGGCTTTAAGTGCCCAACATGCTTTGCAGTGATGGGAAGAAAGTGTGACAATGAGCTCAAGTGGTGCACAGCAGATAAAATGAAGTGTGTTGAGTTTTCTGGTGTCATAAACACAGGTACTTTTCTTGTTTGCAATATCGTGTAGACACAGTACAAGTAGTACTCTCTCATAAGCTTAGGGGCATGTGTCCTAAGGGTAGTGTTGAGGAGAATGCAGCTTTTGCCCAGATTTCTTAGAAATAAGTATATAGTCTCACTCTGAAAATATGTCTAATTGGCTTTCTCACATTCTTTCATTGATTTATAAAATTTTACATGCTTTTGTCAACAAATCTGCTAGCTTTGAGGCAGGTGGTTTGGCATATTGGATGAACCTTCATCCTCTGCAAACTTCAGCTTTTTTAAAAAATAGTATTTTGTTGCTTAGAATTTTTTTTAAATGTCTGTTTATTTTAGAGAGAGCACAAGTGGAGAAGGGGCAGAGAGAGAGGGAGAAAGAGAATCTGAAGAGGGCTACGCGCTGACAGCAGAGACCCTGATGCCAGGCTTGAGCTCATGAACAATGAGATCATGACCTGTGCTGAAGTCAGAAGCTTAACCAACTGAGCCACGCAGGCACCCCTAGTTTTTTTTTTAAAAAACATGAGTAATTTTTGCTCCCCACCACCACCACTGGGGTTGTTAATTTTCAAAGTAAAAGCTTTGCAGAAAGGCAATGACTAAATTTAAACTTTCTTCAAAGAAGATTGTAAAGCATAATTTAGTATACTTGCTTTGAGAAAATCCAACACAAAATTCTAAATTGAAGACACAAATGTGAAATGAATTAGAAGCAGTAGTATTATAGGGGCACCTGGGTGGCTCAGTCGGTTAAGCGTCCAACTTTGGCTCAGGTCATGAGCTCGCCCTTTCGTGGGTTCAAGCCCCGCATCGGGTTCTGTGTTGACAGCTAGGAGCCTGGAGCCTGCTTCAGATTCTGTATCTCCCTCTCTCTCTGCCCCTCCCCTACTCGTGCTCTGTCTCTCTGTTTCTCTCAAAAATAAATAAGTGTTAAAAAAATTAAAAAAGAAAAAGAATCACTAGTATTGTGTAACATGAAGAGCAGTGGACAGGGTTCCATGAGGGTTGGGTTGTTTGCATAGTTATTCTTTACCTTCTCACTTTTTCCTGCTGATTCTGGGAATTTAGCTTTGTTGGAGTTCATCCTCAGATAATTAAAGGGACTAGTCATGTCAGTTGGTCTCTTGGATTCTTATGTTTCTACTTCCTGTAATTTTCATAACAGAGTGATTCTTTGCTTTATAATAGCAGTCACTGGATATGGCACCCAGAAGAGGCAAAATGAAATTACCAAGAACATAATGTGGCTGCCATGTGTAAGAATGTATCTAAAAGCACTCTGAAAGACAGGGAACACAAGCAGAATAACTTTTTTATGGCTATTGTTATTTCTTTAAAAATAACTCAGAGAGTAAAAGGAGATTAGATTTATGTCTCATCATGGAGGGTATACATAACTGAAATTCAGATACATGCAGCTCCTCACAGTCATTTGAAGACTAATGAGAACTAAGGACTAAGAACAAGTTCTTACTACCATCTGTATAAAATGTCAATAAATCATACTACATACCTAAGTGATAATGTGAATTGGAAAATTTTTTACTTAAAGAAGGTTTGGAAAATATAACAATATTTGATTGAGGTATGTTGTGAGGGGGGTTAGGCATCTGGCAGCTGTGTGTTTGGAGGACACCATTCCAGCCCACTGTCTCTGCCAGAGACAGTTGTATTGGATGACTCATACACAATTATGGCCTGGCTTAAATCTTACGTCCAGTCTCAGTGGGTAAAAAGGGGTGTATAAGAAAGGAAGAAGGCAGTGGCAGTCTTCTTTTTGTTTTTTTGTAGGTCTTAAAGACATTGCTGTTGAAATGAAGAAATGCATACAAGCAGACCTATGCAAAGAGATGATAACTTATATGGGTTTTCCAATTGCTAATGAGAGTAAAACCTGCAGATCAGCCATCAGAAATGGGGCCAGAGTCAGACCCCCAGCTCCCATCTTTTTTGTTCTCTTTCTTAAGAAGCTGCTTCACTGAGCTCCTGCAAGAGCCCAACTATCTCCATTTATGAAATAAATGTGGGGTGGTTTTTTGGTTTTGGATTTATGTCTTCTTTCATGTCTATTCATTTCTCGATATGTATATTCAGTTGCCCAATTACTCAGCAAGGTTTAGGTATGGTGTGTCCAGTTTCCCAGAGTCAATCAGTGTTGGGTCCCTGCATCTGAGAAGATCCCAGGACATTTAGAGAATGAGGACTTGCATAAGTGAAGTACTTCAAAAGCAATACAAGAAGCAAGAATAAGAGTAACACTTCTGCTCACGTAGCCTGAGGTGATTGCTTTAGAGGCAAGGTAGAAGTGGAAGAGTATGGATTCTACTAGGGAAAGGTTAAGATTTTAGATGAATTTTGAGGAGATATGCAATATTTGACAGCAGGGATAATGTGCATTCGGGCATGGAGTTGGGGGAGTGGGCAGATGGTAAAGTTCATTAGCTAAGCTTAACAATAGGGGGAGTGGGGGAAAGAAAGGTATCAGTAAATATATGATTCTGGCTGAAAGCCTCCTTCTGTGAGTGACAGAGGTAGAACACAGTAAACTCATTGAACTAAGCACAGCCCTGCTCCCACCATGATGAGAAGCTGTTCCTCTCAGTCCACTGAAGACATGGTCTAGTTCTGTCTATGGTTCTCACCCCTGACCGCTCATTACAATCACCTGCTAGCTTTATTTTTTTATTTTTTTAAATGTTTATCTGCTTGTTAATGTACACTAATTAGTTTCAGATGTACAATAATAGTGATTCAACAGTTCTGCATATCACCCTGTGCTCATCACAAGTGCATCCTTAATCCGCATCACCTATTTGACCTTTTACCACACCCTGCTTCCCTCCCATCTGGGAACCATCAAATTGTTCTCTATAGTTAAGAATATGTTTCTTGCCTTCTCTGTCTCATTTTTCCCATTTGCTTGTTTGTTTTGTTTTTTAAATTCCACATATGAGTGAAATTGTATGGTATTTGTATTTCACTGATTTATTTCACTTATTATACTCTCTACCTCCATCCATGTAATTGCAAATGGCAAGATTCCATTCTTTTTTTTAATGGATGAATAGTATTCTGTTATAGATATACCACATCTTTATCTGTTCATCTATCAATGGACACTTGGGAAGCTTCCATATCTTGGCTATTGTACATAATGCTTCTCAAAATATAGGGGTGCATGTATCCCTTTGATTTAGTATTCTTGTATTCTTTTGGATAAATAGCTAATAGTGTGATTACTAATCATAGGTTGTAGTATTTTTCATTTTTTGAGGAACTTGCATACTGTTTCCCAGAGGGGCTGCACCAGTTTGCATTCCGACCAGCATTGTAAGAGGGTTCCCCTTTCTCCACCTCCTTGCCATTACCTGTTATTTCTTGTGCTATTGATTTTAACCATCCTGATGAATGTGAGGTCATACCTCACACTGTAGTTTTGATTTGCATTTTCCTGATGGTAACTGATGATGAGCTTTATTTCTTGTGTCTGTCGCCCATCTGAATTTCCTTTTTTGGAGAAGTGTTGAGTGTTACAAGTTTTTTATATATTTTGGATACTAACCAAAATATATTAGATATATCATTTGCAAACATCTTCACCCATTCTCTAGGTTGCCTTTTAGGTTTTTTTTGTTGTTGTTGTTGGTTATTTCCTTTACCGCAGAAGCCTTTTTTTTTATACAGTTCCTACGTTCATTTTGTTTTTGTTTCCTTTGCCTCAAGAGACTTATCTAGAAAGAAGTTGTCAAAGAAGTTACTGCCTGTGTTCTATTTTAGGGTTTTAATGGTTTCTTGTCTAACATTTAGGTCTTTAAACCATTTTGTGTTTATTTTTGTGTATGATGTAGGAAAGTGATCCAGTTTCATTGTTTTACAAGTTGCTGTCCATTTTTTTCAGCATCATTTGTTGAAAAAACTGTCTTTTCCCCAATGGATATTCTTTCCTGCTTCGTTGAAGATTAATTGACCATAAAGTTATGAGTTCATTTGTGGGTTTTCTACTCTGTTCTGTTGATCTTTGTGTCTATTTTTGTGCCAGTACCATTTAGTTTTTATCACTACAGCTTTGTAATATGCATTGAAGTCTGGGATTGTGATGCTTCCAACTTTACTTTTCTTTCTCAAGGTAGCTTTGGCTTTTCAGCTTTTTATGGCTGTACACAAATTTAGGATTGTTTGTTCTAGGCCTGTGAAAAATACTAGTGGTACTTTGATAGGGATTACATTAGATGTATAGTTTGCTTTGGATAGTAAAAAAATGTTCGCAATATTTGTTCATCCAATCGCTGAGCATGGAATGTCTTTCCATTTCTTTCTGTCCTCTTCAATTTTTTTCATTAGTGTTTCTGGTTTTCTGAATACAAATCTTTTACCTCTCTGGTTAGGTTTATTCTTAGCTCTCTTATTGTTTTTGGTGTAATTCTAACTGGGATTGAATTATTAATTTCTAGTTCTGATGCTACATTATTGGTATAGAGAAATATAACAAATTTCTCCATTTTAATTTTTTATCCTTCAAATTTACTGAAGCCCTTTATCAGGTCTAGCAATTATTTGGTGGAGTCTTTTTGGTTTTCTATGTATTATTATGTCATGTGCAAATATTGAAAGTTTGACTTCTTCTTTGCAGTTTGGATGACTTTCATTTCTTTTTGTTGTCTGATTGTCAAATGCATTTTCTTCATCTATTGAAATGATAGATGGTGTATTATCTTTCTTTTATTAATATGGTGTATCATATTGACTTATTGGTGAATATTTAACTACCCTTGCATGCCAGGAATAAATCTTACTTTATCTGGCTAACTGATTTTTTTTTTTTTTATGTATTGTTGGATTTGGGTTGCTAGTATTTTATTGAGAACTTCTACATCCATGTGCATCAAAGATATTGGCTTGTAGTTCTTTTTAGTGGAGTCTTCATTTGATTTTGGTATCAGGGTAATGCTAACCTCAGAGAAATAATTTGGAAATTTTCCTTCTTTTTTTCTTGAATACTTTGAGAATTATAGATGTTAACTCCTCTTAAATGATTGGTAGAATCATTGGTAGAATTTGTCTGTGAAGCCATCTGTCCCTGGACTTCTGCTTGTTGGGAGTTTTTTTGTTTTGTTTTTTCACTGATTCAGTTTCCTTACTGGTTATCAGTCTGTTCAAGTTTTCATTTTCGTTTTGTTTCAGCTTTTGTAGTTTATATGTTTCTCGGAATTTATCTATTTCTTGGAATTGGTCCAATTTGTTGGCATATAGCTTTTCATAATATTCTCTTGTAGTTTGTATTTCTGTGGTGTCAGTTTTTATTTCTGTCTCTCGTTTGTGATTTTATTTATTTGGGTCCTTTCTCTTCTCTGTAAGTCTGACTAGAGGTTTATCAATTACTAGTTTTTTCAAAGAAGCTCCCAGTTTTACTGATCTGTTCTATTGTTTTTGCAATTTCTATATCATATATTTGTGTTCTAATCTTTATTATTTTGTTCCTTCTCTTGGCTTCAGGTTTCATTTGTTGTTCTTTTTCTAGCTCCTTCATTTTTAGGTTAGGTTGTTTATTTGAGATTTTCTTCCTTCTTCACTAGGGCTGTATTGGTATACGTGTCTCTCTGAGGATTGCTTTGGCTGGATCCCAAAGGTTTTGGAGGCTTGTGTTTCATGTTCATATGTTTTCATGTATTTTTTTAATTTTTTTTTAATTTTTTATTTTCTGGTTGACCCATTCACCTTTTAGTAGCATGTTGTTTAACCTCCATGTATTGTGGTCTTTTCAAATTTTTATTGTGGTTGATTTCTGGTTTCATAGCATTGTGGTCAGAAAAAGATGCATGGTATTATTGCAATCTTTTGTATTTGTTGAGGCCAAAATTGCAACCTAATATGTAATCTATTCTGGATATTATGCCATGTACCCTTAAAAAGAATGTGTATTCTGCTGGAATGGAATGTTATTAACATATCTGTTAAGTCCATCTGTTTCAATGTGTCACTCAAAGCCATTGTTTCCTTGTTGGTGTTTCTGTTCTTCCTATT